>NW_020954598.1:11980244-12226657 GCF_900497805.2 Vombatus ursinus
ATAGATAGATAGATAGATAGATAGATAGATAGATAGATAGATAGATAGATAGATAGATGATAGGTACATGTGTATATATGTGTGTATATATGTATATGAATATGTATATACATACATATGTGCATACACAATATATGTATGCATATATATGTACATATACACACACACACATACGCACATACACACACACACCTATTTACCATTCCTGTTTCTTTTCAGCACACTTACCTTTCACCAGTTCCTTTCCCTCTTCCTCCCCCTCCATTCCCCCCACCCCAGCCCCTCCATTATAAGATGCAACCTCCCTTTTAGAAGAGAGGTCCTATGCAGTCAGGGTATATCAAGACAAAATTCTCTTTTGGCCCCAAAATGTGTAAGTATAGGACCTGTCCTTAAAAGAATAAGAAATGATATCTGTGCTATTTACCTGACAGGGCTGCAGTGAAGGTGAACTGGTTCATTCTACATGTAAGTGTTTTGAAACTGTCAAGTCCTACTCTACTGCCACATTTATTTTTCTTGTGCCCAGAGCTCATGATAAACGCTGTTTCCCCACTGCTCAGAACCCTTCAGTGATTCCCAAATGTCTAGAGGAATAGTGTAAGAAATCTAAAGAATCCTTGTTTTGGAGCTGGTAGAGATTTGGGTTCAAATTCAGCCCCATGCATGCTAGCTTTATTACCATGGGCTTGATCTCTCTGAGCCTGTTTCCTCATCTATCAAATGAGGATAATAATATACACTTCACAGAGTTATTGTGAGGCTCAGATAAGAGAACTTATGTAATATATTTTACAAACTTTAAAATTCCATATAAATAACCACAACTGAGGAGGGAATGTAGCTTAGCAGATAATATACTGGGTTTGGAGATGGAAAAAAAAAACTAGCTTTGAACCCCTCTTCTGACACTAGTTGTGTGACCATGGGCAAGTTATAGAATCAATCTGGGCTAATAAAAGCAAGTATTTACATAGTTTTCTAAGCTCTGTAAAATACTTCATAAATATTATTTCATTTGATCCTCACAATAACCCTGGGAGGTAAATGCTATTATTATTTCCATGTTACAGATGAGAAAACTGAGGCAGACTCAGGTTACGTTCTTTTTGATTCTGCGTGCTACTGTTTTGATTACTTTCAAGTCTCAACTAAAATCCCACCGTCTGCAAGAAGCCTTTCCCAATTCCCTTCAATGTTAGTGCTTTCCGTCTGCAACTGTTTCCAATTTTTCCTGCATATATCTTGTTTGTATGTAGTTGTTTGCATGTTGCATCTAACAATCCATTAGATTGTTATCTCCCTCAGATTAGGAGCTGATCCCCAGTGCACTGCTTGGCATTTAGGGCTTCATACATGAGTATTTACTTGATTTGACTTCTTGACTTGGTATATCGTGGCATCTCCTTGACAGTAGGAATCCATATGTTATCTTTTTGTCCCTAGCACTTAGCACAAGGCACTTGATAATATTTGTTGAAATTGATTTTTTAAATGTATGGTGTTAATATTATTTCAGCTCAAACTTAATAGTGATACCAGTATTATCTACTAGCCTATTTCCTGATTGGTTTTTTTTTTTGGCTGGACAATGGGGTTAAGTGACTTGCCCAGGGTCACACAGCTAGTAAGTGTCAAGTGTCTGAAGCCAGATTTCAACTCAGGTCCTCCTGACTCCAGGGCTGGCACTTTATCCACTGTACCACCTAGCTGCCCTTAATTGTTTTTCAACATGTATAATTTTATTTAGAAGCTCAAGGCAATTGGATACGAGCTAATTTATAAGATATCATGAAATATAAAGTGTCATTAGCATTAACATTGAACATCAATGGAACTTTCAGAATAATGCACACCATGGAACATTTTTTTTTTCTGTTGTCCTAAGAGGAAATAGGAAAGATGGGGGAAGCAAGCATGGGCCAGATCATATAGCCTGGGAAAACTTAGGGATGCCTAAGTAAAAAGAGTTATGCTTCAGTCTGTGCAAGGAGGTGGGTGCCATAATAGTAATCTCCATGAACTAAAAGAGCCATGTATCTAATGCCTGCCCTGTGGCATCTGGTTTAATACAACAGCCTAATGTAGAAATGATAGGTCATGAAGATAACATGGGTTGTGTGTAAAAGCACAATAGATTATAGAGTCATGGACCAAGTATCACTGTAGAAAGAGGTTGTAATCTATCCTATACCAAGTAGTTGACTGGACAACTCATCAGTCTACAAAAGAGCCTTGGAGCAAAAATAATGCATCCAAACTACCTATGCAATCCAATATATTCCAAGAAATATTTAAGTGCCTACTATGTGCCAAGCACTGTGCTAAACTCTGATGATATAATTAATGAAAAGAAAGATAGTTCTTACTCTCAAGAAGCTTACAGTCCAATGGGGAGGCAGACAACAAACAAAAAAAGACAGGAAAGAGGGACGGGGCAAGAGGGGTTATTTTCTTCCATGGAGTAGAAACCAGGCAGAGCATCAGATGCAAAGTGGAATGATTTGAGTCCCAGTTTCTGCCTCTATAAAGGGAGGCTTTGGGAGGAATTTGGTACTTTGTCCTCCAGACGTCTAATCATAGGGGAGAGGAGCCTGAGGGAGGTGGTATCAATTAAGATTTAAGTTAGCTATATTGTGACAAGATTAGAAGTGATGAGATTCACTTGGGGTGGTATCTTGTTCCATGGAGTTAAAACCAGGCTGGGCAACTAAAGCAATGTATTGAGAAGTTATTAAAAGTCCCTCACAAGTATGAGCAAAGGAGTATGGAGAATTAGCCATGTAGAATGAGAAACAGAGCTCAGTCACCAGAGATAGTCAGTTAGATAATAACACTGAAGATGATGAGCACTGCAAGAAAGAAACTGGGTGTTGGTAGCCGCCAGTGGGTCTCTGATTAAACAGATTGGTGAAGTTGAAACCCAGAGACAACTCCTTTATTGCCTAATATTCTACTTACGGAGATATCTAGAGAACAGTGTGTATACAAAGACCCTGTGGAAACAGAGATAACCTGAAACTTTCAAAAGCTCAGGGTTTGACCATGAGCTAGTAGATTTAAGCATATTGAGAGGCAACTTGTGTCATCCATAAGCTCAGGAGAAGTTTGATCATTGGGAAATATCTTTTGTTTTGGCTCAATTTTATTTTCATGCCTAGCAAGAGAGGATCCTGAGAATTTTTATGCCTGAATTAGATGCTGGGACAAAAACTGTAATCTTAGCTTTAGACAGAGGAGTGAAAAGAAAATACAGAATTAGCCTGGGACACTCTACCTGCCTTGTATTAACTGTGATTGCTGGCTCATAGCCTTTGCCTAGGACTAAAGATCTATCAGTCAGTCCACCCTTATCAGGGAGAGGCTTTCTAGTCACTATGCCCTAAAACACTGAAACTGAGATTGCCACAGATGATTCTAAAGAGAAGAAACTTAGAACCTTTAGTGTAGCAGGAAACAATGAGTCCAGCAAGACTGATGTATCCAATAGAGAGTAGGGAAGCCAAAGAGCGAGAAAGATAGGGAACAACAGAAACTCAATACCTAGAGGGGAACAATAAAGACAGAATGAGATAATCAAGTACAGAGCCAACAAAGAACAATGCCTAGCAGGGAACAGATTCAGAGAGAGCAATTCAATATGATTACTAGAAGATACCTGAAGTACTACAATATCAAAGACATCCTCCGTGATTGTACCCTAGCCACATATATTCCTTAGGTATATGCACTACTGTGTGATATCTATATATTTTCATTCTCCCACTGGAATGTGAATATGTAAGAGAGTATGGTGTAGATTTGTGGGATGGGATTTTCTGTTGTTACTTTCTGACTATTCTATTTCATTGAATGACTTAATGTCTTCTGGTTGACTAGCCAAAGTAAGCACATAAGTATGGTTTTGGGAACTACGATTTTGAGTGGCCACAGACCCAGAGAGTGCCCTAAAACTTAAGGCATCTTTCCTGGGGGCCCCATATATGAGAAAGGGGTGTCATAAGTGTCACAACTGCTTTAATGAGAATGGAATAGTCTATCTGGAATCAGTTTCATCAAACTATTAGGATTCATTCTGAAACTTACTAGTTGTGTGATCTAGGGCAAATTGCTCAACTTCTCTGTGCCTTGGATTCTGACGTACAAAATGTGATGGTAATATTTAACTATCTACTACACAGTATTATGAGAAAAATACTTTATAAACCTTAAGGCATTATGCAAATACAATCTAATATTATTTCTTTCCTCTCAGTGCACACTGTGTTAATGAGACAAGAGGCAGCATGTGCTAGACAAGTCAAGCCACAAAACCACCACCTCAACCACCACCTCCCTCAGACTCCAAAGGAGACAGCCTAGGGCCCTGAACCCAAGAACCACAGCAATATGGTTGTTGTTCATCCTTTGTTTTCAAAGAAGACCAATGACATCACAGGCGATTTCTTGCCTTGCACGTAAATTGCATTTAAGTGAGGTAGAGTTGCATAAAACCTCGCTCTGCTCCAGAGTCATCAAAGTCCAGTAGAGGACAAAAGTCAAGACAACTGGCAATGGCAGTGCCTTCCAGATCACCAGCCCTGCTTCCAGTTTTGTCCCTGTATTCATCATGGAGGGGAATAATTAATGTGGAGAAGAGGCCCACTTCCCTTGAAACCTCCTAATACATGTCATCTCCCTTATTAGAAAATGAGCTCCTCGAGAGCAGGTACTGGGTTACTTTGTTATTTTATCCTTAGCATTTAGCACACTGGATAAAAATACTTGTAAAATTAATAATGATAACTAGTATTTACACAGTGTTTTGAGGTTTTCAAAGTGCTTTACATGTATTATCTCATTCATTTATTCATCTAAGATATTGTTGGAAAAGATAATGAAACTTGATGGGCAGTGTCCCCAAGATCACTACTATTTAACATCAAACTCAATTCTCCCTGCCTTCTGAACACTGCCTTCCAAGTGATTTTTGAGGGCCAATATGGTATAATGGAAATGCAAGTAGATTTTTGTCATCGGATCTGTATTCAAATTTCAATTCTCCTACTTAATGTATTATGTGACCTTGGGCAAATCATTTATGTTATGTGGGTCTTGATTTCCCTTTCTTTAAAATTTAGAGGTTGGACTATATGATCTCTTAGAGATGTCTCTTATAGCACTAAAACATATGCTTCTATTGGATACATTCAAGCATCCTTTCATTTCTTAATTCCTGATTCCCCTTTTGGAAAAAAAAAAGGATTCTTATAATTGCAACATACTTGCAGGCACACTGTGATACTTTATGAAGTGATAGACTATATTAATTTGATCTCTTTGAAAGACACCTATATCATTATTGGAATGAATCTTTGGAAGAAAATCAGAATTTTTTTAAGAAATCTCTTTATTCAAAATCATGGCATCTGATTCACTCTTACCTACCAAATTGAATTTATTTAGGCTAGTTTAAAAGCTAATTGATACAATTTCAATTTCAAATGGAAACACTACTTACTATGCATTGTCATTCATCTTAATGGGGTGTTAATGTTCAAACATAATTGAGAGTCTTTGAATAAAAGCATCATTAACCCCCTTTTTGCTGATTAATGTACAGAACTGTTCTAATAAAAAGGCTTGTCCAGTATGGTTGAGTGCACATCCAGGCATTTCTCAACATGGGAATTCCCTAAAGGAAAGGAGACAACTTTACAAAAAATGATCTCAGCTAGGTAGCTGAATGATAAAATACTTTAGCTCCTCAAATATTGTGAAGTAGGAAACTATTGTGAAAGGTGATTGCAAAGCCCATTTTTTTTGCTGTATTCCATGTAGTACAGAGGCCAGTGTGGGACTGTATCCAAAAGAAATAGGTTAGGCAAATTCCCAGGATGGTAGGACCCCAGGTACAATTTCTAAGCGTAGGCCTGCTTCTACCCTCCTTGGCAGAAATGGGGGAAGGATTTGGAACAGCTGGCATGAATTCTGCTCGACTGATGGAAAGCTTCAGTGTGTTCTGATCTGTTGACAAAGGAAGGTCTGTGCTTTAAAGAGTATAGTGTCTTCCCCGACACTGGAGAAATTTTATTCTGTCTCTTTCCAAAAAAAAAAGTAAGCAGACAGCATATTTTTGAGGACCTATACATAGCGTCTTCACACACATAAGGAGCATAAAAATCTCAGAGTGTTTGTTTCTAGCCCAGAATTATTTGGGTGGTTTCTTCCTTTTTCCTTTGGAATAGAGGATAATAGAGGGAATTTCTGAGGCCAGCCTTTTACAGATGAGGAAATTTAGGCCTGCTGAATTTAAGTAACTTGCCCCAGATTACACAGGAAGCGAGAATAAGAGACAGGACCTGACTGCCAGGTCCTCTGATTCTGGAACCAGGACATTGTATCCATTGTATGATTCTGCACCTTTTATAATCCTCTTTTTCTGATTCTGATTACATTTGCAACTTTGATCCTGCCTCTTTCAGTTCTTCTCATAATGCCATTAGGTTTTACAAAATTTAGGACTTACTCTTCTGATGAGATCTTCATGTTCCAGACCTTTCCTGGGGTATCTGTTCTAAATTCTATCCCCTCAATGACCTGTTCTCTACAGCCCTATGTGTTGAAATAATAAGTAGTAGTAGTTGAAGTAATTTAGTGCTAATGTGTTAGTGGGAGCTAGTGATTTGATATTTTACCTTTCCCAGGTAATAGACTCACCTTTTAATAACAGCCTCCTAGATTTACAATGTGGAGACACAGGCGGTTATGACTAACAGATCATTATGAATACCAGTATCTCTCCATTCAATTTCTGAAAAGCCATTATTAAAAGGTAAATCTATTACCTGGGGAAGATAATGCATCAAGTCATTAGCTCCCACTAACATATTTATCTAAAAGGAACCTTAGAGATTATCTAGTCCAAATCCTGAAGCTCAGAAAGGGTAAATAATTTACCCCAGTTTATAGAGGGATTATTAGAGCCAGGAAGTAAACCCAGGTCCTCTAATTTCAGGTCTACTGCTCTTTTTACTCAACTGCTGACTCTCCATTATGAAACTAACTAGTTTTATTATGAACCTATTAATTGCCTTGGTTTGCCTCTCTACGAAGAAATTTTGAGACTTGTAACAGTAACCTCTTTATCATTTCTATTTTCATGTATACAAAGAATATCAATATGGATTTGGTTGGTCAGTCTGGAGATTTAGTTTCTCTGGCAAATGAGCCAACTGTTCAATGGTTGCACAAAGATTGCACAGCAAGTACTAACTGTTAAATTAGGGTTTGGGGATAGTCTAAGAACTATAGGATATTGAGTGTTTTCTGTCCCCTCCATTATTTCACCATTTTCACTGGAGAAATGGAATGATGGCACATGGGATTGACAGCCATTTTGTATTTTTGTCTATTTTGGAAGGTTACTGTGGCCAAAAAAAAAAGTTATTCCTTGGAGATCCACTTTCTGGTGACGAGTTTCTCAATGCATATCTAGGCTGGTCTTTGGAGACAGTGTACCTTGGTAGAATCCATTATAGCTTGTACTCCATGAACATTTCTCTAACAGCTGGAATTTTAGTGCCAGAGTAGTTCAATGAGCGAGAAATTTTGGAAAGACAGATTTTTCAAAACACAACATGTAGGGGGTTGTTATTTGTGCATTGAGGTGGGCTGCTTTAGTCACCTGGACTATTAGTTAGAACCAGATGACTTTAAGGTAGATGAGGCTGCAGGTTGCATCTAGTCCAACCCTCTTCATTTTACAGATAAGGAAATTGCATCCCAGAGAAGTTAAGTGACTTATCCATGGGCACACAGGTAATAAGGAGCCAAGCTGGGATGTGCCAATTATAGGCCGAACAACCAAACTTTTCTTTCTCATTTTAACACTAAATCTCTTCTGTACCTCCTGAATAGAGGATACAAGAATATAACCATAGAGGCATGATCTCTTCCAGTCTTGTGTAGTTGAGATTGCTTGGTAATTACAAACCTCTGGGTTGTCACAGAATGCCCTCCCCGTCTGTCAGGCTTAGGTACTCAAAGTACCTGAGAAAAGACAAATCCAGTAGAATTTGTTATCAGCCTAAAATACTCTGGATAACTGCTTATTTACCCTCCAATGTGCTCCTTTTTAACTTTTTTTTTATTTCTCTGATTTTGGTATATCTTGGCCTCTGGGCTGGTAACAATAGTAGTCAAAGCCAGGGGACTGTGGGATCCAGGAGCTAGAGTGAGCAGAGGGTAGGGTACTTTGAAACTGAAAATACTGAATCTGAGAATCAGAAAGATTTCCTGTACTCTTATTTCTATTTTTATGTCCCTGTCTTCTTCCTGCTACTCTAACTCTTCTCACTCAATCCTCTTTCTCACCTTCTGCTTATGCCTATATATTCCTCTTCCTATGGTCAGATTTCCTCTTTCTTGTGAGCTACACTCCCTCCATTTCCTTACATTTTTATTCTGTTTCTATAAGAAATAATCAACCAATCTTGTTCTGTACTCATGGATCTCTGTGTCTGCAGTATGATAATGTAATTAGCATGCAACGTGTATCTATATTGGTCCTTTTGTCTTATTTCCATGTCAAAGTAAAAGCTTCATGAGGGTGGAGTTCATGTCTTATCTTAGAGTACTTAATTCATGTTTGTTGAATCAATCAACTAATTGAATTGAAGGGGATCTCAGAGCTTCTAATCCAATGCATATCTGAACAAGAACCCTCTCCTTCAATAAACTCAACAAGTTGTCATCCAGACTCTACTAAAAGACCTTCCATCATGGAGAAGTCAATGCTTCTTGAGACTTCTTTTCCACTCCGGGTCATCTCTAATTGTGAGAAAACTACCTTATATCAAGTCAAAATCTCCATCTTGCACTTTGTGCCCTTTGTTTCTGAGTTCTGTCATTTGGGGCTATGAAAAAAAAATAAGTCAAATCCTCTTCTTATATAACAATCCTAAATATACTTGAAGACAAGTATATGATTCTTCACCTCACTGAACTCTTCTTTAACCCCCAAATTCCCTATTTCTCAACTGGTCCACATATAGTGTGGTGCGCAGTTCCCTTGACATCCTGTTTACCCCCTTCTTGATGTGCTCCAGCTTATCAGAGGATCTTCATCTACTGCTCTGCCTGGTTTTGTTTTCATGGAACAAGATGCCCCCTTGCTGAGTATTTCTGCCTCCTTTTGTGCGTTATCTACCCCACTGGATTGTAAGTTCCTTGACAGCAGGTACTGTCTTTTCTTTTTATTAATTGCATCCCTAGCACTTAGCACATAGTGCCTGGCCATAGCACATTAATTAATGTTTATTAGTTTGGGTTGAATTAGATGTAGTTCCCACAGATGAACATGATATTTCAACAAATACCTACTAAATTTACCCACCTACTAAATTACTGTGTTGAACTTACCCCACCACTGTGCTAGGGAAGACAGAAGACTCATAAGACATGATCTCTAATTTCTAAGAGTATAAAATCTAGCTGAAAAGACAAAGTGAATTCATCCAAATCAGTCAAATCAACAAACATTTATTAAATACATAATATGTTCCAGGCATCACACTAAGTACAAAAAAATACAAGACAGGGTAAAATTGTGTGGCATGTATAATGAATACTATTAGATTTCAGGAAGAAGGCCCTCAGTTTGAACAGGAATCTCAAAGGAAGGCTTTATGGAAGAGGTCAAACTTGAAGTAGGTAAAACTATAAGGTCTATCCTATAAAAATAAAACTGTATACATGCAGTAAAATTTCTTTTATTCAGATGCAAATATCAGAATTTGAAATAGTTCTGTCAGTTCCTTCTAGACTTACTAAGCAAGGTGGGGATGTGAATGACAATGTAGTGCAGTGTGAAAAGCGCATTGGGGCCTGAGGATTTGTGTTTGAATCTTGTCTCTATTATGTAACTATTTGCATTATCTTGAACAAGTCATTTATCCTATTTGGCCTCAGCACTTCATCTGTCTAATGAAACTGTTGAACTGTATGGTTTCTAAGGCCCTTTCCAGCTTTAAATCTTAGCACCTATTAATGAGATGGCAAGAGGACTGCTTAACTTCATAAAAGAGCACATTATTTCCCAGTTCCTCATCACATATTAACCAGTTATGTTGATGTGCAATTGTTCTGATCTGCTTATTAAAGGAGATTTCTTAGAGCACCGACCTGGTGACAATTTATTGTCAAAGTTTGAATTACTCTATTTGAAAGTAATTAAATTGCCTTTCTTTGAAATATTCTGTAATGCAAACTTTTCACTAACTCATATTGGGTCTTTCCACAAATTTGTGACGTCTTGTTCAAATCAAGTCAATCAACACTTACTAAGTGCTTACTCTGTGCCAGGCACTTTGTTAATTGCTGAGGATATGCATTATCTACTTTTGGGGGTGGAGAGGGAGGAGGTGGAGAGAGGAAAGATTCCTCTGTGACTGTTTCTATAGGAATGGGGTCAAAACAGATTGTTAGCCATGTTGTGAAAGTAGAAACTGGAGGGTACCAGTTCTGCCAGTCCTATAACATTTGCTTACTACATTTATTCAGCACTTATCATTGTAAAGTACTATAGAGAATACAAAGATGAATGAATTATTCCACATCCTGGACTCGAAGGGACTTTAAAAAGTCATAAAATCCAACTCTTCTCCACCATCATGACCAATGGCAATTGTTTTTTATAGATAAAGAAACTGAAGCCCAGAAATGGTGAATCATTAAGGTCACAGAGCCACTATGTCCCATGACAACCCACATTTTAATAAAGAAGGACATTGATGAGCTAGAGTTTGTCTGTGGTAGGAGAAACAGGATAGAGAGGGAACTGGGGACCATACCATATGAGAATCATTTGAAAGAAATGGGGACCTAGAGATGTTTTACTTGGACCAGAGAAGACTTATGATAGATGTGTAAGAATGAATCAACTTGTTCTGTTGGGCCTGTAAGAGCAGAATCAGGGCTAATGGGTATTACTTGCCTTAGACTAGGCAGGGTTCAACTCGATACCAGGGAAAGCTTTGTAACTTTAGAGCTGCCTTTAGAAGGTAGTGAGTGTATCATCAATGGAAGTTTTCAAGTGGAGGCTGGATGACCATTTGTCTCTGATGTTATTCAAGGAATTCTTAGATGACAGTAACCACTGATGTTTCTGTAGTATTTTACCAAGCATTTTAAATACAAAATTTTTACTTAATCCCTGAAATAATGTGGGATAAGAGTAGGACTAGATGACCTCTGAGGTATTTCTTAAAAATATTTCCCCTTTTTTCTTTCTTCTAAGGGATTTTAAAACCACAAGATTTTGTGTTTCTGTGATTCCATGTAAATTGTGTAGCTCCTGAGAGCTCACCTACACTCCTTCCTTGGGCATGAATATAACTGCCTGGAAAGGAGAATTGAAGATGAATCAGTGGTGTTCAACACTGATGTCCTCCTCCCTCAACACGCCCCCCACCCCATTCTATGAACAGCAATAGGTGTAAATTATTAGGAACACAAGGAAGAGTGAGAAGGAATCTTTCACATAGCAAGACCTCCAGCACTCTGGGCAGTATCTTTCCTTGGGTATCTGTCTGTGCCTGCACTCAGACTAGTTCTTGTGTCCATTGGGTGCCTCCTCAGGAGTATCCCCAAAGTTGAATTCTGTTCATATTATAAATCAGCTCACGGGGCAAGCCATATGAATAAAAACATGGGTTTGGCTAATGATGAGCTAAATACCCAAAGACCCAATTGATGGCTATCTGTCTAAAACTTCCTTCTGAGAATAGATAAAGCATATAGGAAGAGAAGAAATGATTAAAAGGTTCCAGCATAGCTTCATCAAGCTAGACTAACCTTAACACTTTTTTTTTTCATTTTAAACAAGATGACCAAACCAGTAGATGAGGGGAATGCTGTAGATATCATTTGTCTAGATTTTAACAAAGATTTTTATAAAGAATATCATACTATTCTTGAGGAGAAGATGGAGGGATATGTGCTAAAGGATAATACAATCAGATGGATTCAAGAACTGGTTTTATGGCTGGACTCAAAGATTAGTTGCTACTGGTTAAATATCATTGGAGCAGGAGGTCTTCTGTGAAATACCCCAGGGATGAGTGCATGGCCTTATGTGTCTTGACATTTTTATCATTGATATGGATGAAGTCAAAGATGGCTGGCTCATAAAATTTGTAGATTAAAAAAAAGCTAGGGGAGATAGTTAATATACTGGGTGGCAGAGCTAAAAATCTCCTGACAGATTAATAAGGATTCCTAACCTGTAGCTTGTGAACAAGTTTTTTTTTAAAAAAAAATATTTTGATAAGTGTATTTCAGTATAACTGACTTTCTTTTGAATCCTATGAGGGCAGCTAGGTAGTGCAGTGGATAAAGCAAAGGACCTAGAGTCAGGAAGACCTGAGTTTAAATCTGGCCTCAGACACTTACTAGCTGTATGACCCTGGGGAAGTCATTTAACCCCATTTGCTTCAATTTCCTCATCTGTAAAATGATCTGGAGAAGGAAAGGGCAAACCACTCCATTATCTCTGCACAGAAAACCCCAAATGGGATCACAAAGAATTGGACATGACTGAAAAATGACTGAACAATGATAGTAACAACATAATCTTATGTATTTTGTTTTATACATTTAAAAACATAAAAACATGGTTCCGAGAAGGGGTCTATAGGCTTCCCCATACCGTCAAAGGGGTCCATCACACACACACACACACACACACACACACACACACACACACACACACACCTAAGAGCCCTGGAGTAGAGCATTGGATTGAACTGAACAAGATGAAATTCAACAGGGTTTAATGTAAACTCTTACACTTGGATACAAGATATCAACTTTATAAGTAAAAGGTGAGAGAATCATAGTTAGATAACACTTGTTCCGAAAAAGTTCTGAGGGATTTAGTGAATTTCAATTTGGGTCATCTGTATGATATGATAATGACTACTCCCTTCCCCCCCCCATATTGTCTGATACTGCATTAAGAGCAGCATAGATGCTTTTATTAGACCTTGTATGGCTCATCATTTTCAGTTCTCAGCACCAAAGTTTATGAAGGACATCAAGAAGCTGAAGAGTGTCCAGAGGAGGCCTACAAGTATAGTGAATGGCCTTGAGTCCATGTCACATAAGGATTAGTTGAAGAAACTGAGGCCAGTAGATAGCGTGCCAGGCTTGGAGTCAAGAAGACTCATCTTCTTGAGTTCAAATCTGGCCTCAGATACTTACTAGTTTTGTGACCCTGGACAAATTTGCCTCAGTTTCTTCATCTGTAAAATGAGCTAGAGAAGGAAGTGGCAAACCACTTCAGTATCTTTGCAAGAAAAACCCAAATGGAGTCACAAAGAGTTGGACACAGATCAAATGACTGAACAATAAAAACAAAACCTATAGAAGAGGAAAACCTGGAGGGACATGATAGCTGTCTTCAAATATTAAGGCTGCTAAGTGGAGTATTGATCAGATTTGTTCTCTTTGGCCCCAAAGGGCAGTACCAGGGACATTGCATATAATTTGCTACAAGGCAACTTAATTGATGTCAGGATAAGCCTCCTAACAATTAGACCTGTCCAGAAGTGAAATGGGATACATTAACATGTGGTAGATTCCCCATCTTTAGAATCCTTCAAGCAGAGGTTGGTGACCATTTATCAGATATGTTTTAGTGGGGATTCCCATTACATATGAGGTCTCTTACAAATCTCAAATTCTGTGATTCTGACTAGTGGGAGATAAAACTGGAAAAGACTGGTTGAAGTTAGATAAGTGAACATCCTTTAAAGCCAGGTTAGTGAATTTAGGAATTAAATTATAGGCAATGTGGAACTATTAAGTGTTTTCTGAGCAGGGGTGACAGAGATCACAATGGTTTCTGGAGAAGATTGATCTAATGAAAATATTATCAATGAATCATAAAAATGTGAGGAAAATGAGATAATATATGTTGATGAACTTTGCAAAGTACAAATTATTATCAGAAAAAAGAGAGTCTGGAGACAGCAATACCAGTTAGGAAAGTATTGCAATAGTCCAGGAATGAAATTAGTAATGCCTTGAATTAAAAATGGTAGCCTTGTGAATGGAAAGGAAGTTTGGAGTTTTAAAATGGATGAAACAAGAATCTTTGGGATGCTGGAAGTTACTGGAACTGGGGTGAAGGATTGGAAAGAAAGAGTGAGATATAACTCTGATTGATACTTGGGTCTCAGAACCTGGGAAAATGATAGTACCATTAACAGAAATAGGGAAGTCAGAAGGTGGATCCTTGACTCATAGAATTGGGAAGAACCTTGGGGCTCATTTAGCCCAAACCTTTCATTTTTCAAATGAGGAAACTGAGTCTCATATAGGTTAATGATAAGTTCAGTTTTAGATGTGTTGCATTTGAGGTACCAGTGGAACATCCAGGGAGAAATGTACAGTTGAAATTTGCAAATGGGAAACCAAAGCTCAGGGGCTAGTGATAAAAATTGGAAGCTGTCCATGTAAAAGTAGAAGTTAAATCTTTCAACATGACCTTAGAGGGAGCTGGTCAACAATGTTTGGTTTCTGTTTAATTGATCAGAGACCAGAAGATTTGGTTCTGATGCCCAGTTGGATTTGAGATTTGATAAGATTTTGGCATGTGAATTTTCCATTTGGAATGTTAGGGTCTGACCTGGTATGTCATTGTATCTGTGGGTCTATTGACACATAAATATTTGTGCATGAATGTTATTTAGCGTTTATTCATTTGCTCCTGTACTCAGTGAACCTGGGCATTCCTTTTTAGTTTCCTTCTCCCCTAGTTACATCATTTTTAATTACCTAGTTTGTCCTTTCCTGCCTCCCATCCCAATACTATAATTATCCAAATATGGGCACAGACCTCTTACACGGGCACAGACCCTCACTGCCTTTACTCTCATATTCCTATCCATGTAGTTATCACTCACCATCCTCCTCCAGCCTTGAGCAAGGTGCTTAACATGTCTGGGGTTCAGTTTCCTCAACTACAAAACTGGGATCATAATGTTCACCCTATCCATATCCTAAGGTGAAATTCAGGGCCAAATGAAATACTTTATGTGGAAGAAGTGTGTTAATACTAAAGCACTATGTTACATCATTGAAATGTGTAATTATAATCATTTGCCTCAACCCTAACTTTCCCTCTCCTCAGCCTCCCTTTTTTTTTTTTTTTTTTTTTGCTACAGCTGCCTGCCAGTTTAGCCTGGAATTCATGTGAAGCTACTTCACTAAGAAAACCTTTACAACATCCTAGACTTCCTCACCCTCTTAATCTGCAGTGGAGAGAGTGCAGTATGAAGAGAGAGAAAGAGACAGAGAGAGAGGAGAGAGAGAGAGAGAGAGAGAGAGAGGGAGAGAGAGAGAGGGAGAGAGAGAGAGAACCTTTATTTAGTGCTTATTATATGTCAGGCATTACATTAAGGAATGTGGATTAAAAAAACAATAAAACAAGATAGTCTCTATTACCTGTTGGGAATGAATTGAGCATAGCTTGGGCCACTCATGAAATGGCTTGCCTCAGTTTCCTCATTTGTGAAATGAGCTGGTGAAGGAAATGGCAAATCACTCCAGTATCTTTGCCTAGAAAACTCCAAAGTGGTCATGAAATGCTGGAAACAACTGAAACAACTGAACAACAAAAACAATTGTAAATTAAAAGAGCTCTTTCTTATATTCTGAAGATCTGGGTTCAAGTCCTAATTCTGGTCCTTACAATGATAATGATAATGATGATGATGATTGTGGTGGTGGTGATGATGATGATGATGATGATGATGTTGATGATAACTAACACTTATATAATACTTACTATGTGCCAGGCACTGTGCTAAGCACCTTACAATTATTATCTTATTTGATCCTCGCAGCAATCCTGGGAGGCAGGTTCTATTATTATTATTTTCATTTTACAGATGAGGAAATTGAGATAAATATTGGCCATTTAATCCTCAAGGAATTTTAAACTCTGAGATAAGGCATGTAAGAAAGAAACTGTCAGCTAGAAGTTTTAGAGTGTTTCTATGAACTCTCAGGAGTAGCTGGTTGTTTATAAAATTTACTTGAGTACCACAGTACAACTACTTCTGGAATTTCCTCTTTTGAGACTGTCCTAGAGAATGGGTATCATAAGAAAGGAGGCAAATAAAATTAGGACATTCTTCTGTGAAGTTACCCATTGGCCCCATGGCTGTATTAGGAAAGCTCAGATAATTCTAGCAAAATTCCTCACCTAACGCTATCTTTTGTCATTGGGGATTACCTACTCATTCTCCATAGAAGGAGCTGATACAGGATACAGGATTCAAAGACAGAGCAGAAGGTAGTGGCCAGAGTGCTATCCTTGGAAGGAAAGGAGAGAGGGGGAGAAGGAAGGAGGAAGGAAAGAAGAAAGAAAGGGAGGAAGAGATCTTTACTACATGTCAATCATTGTGCGTGGAAACAGAAAGACATGGGTTCGAATCCTTCTTGAGAAAGTGTGACCTGGTTAGGTAACGACCTCTCTGACCCTTGGTTTCTTTATCTATAAAATAGAGATGATAGTAATTAGCACTTGTCTCCCATGGTAGTTGTAAGGATTAAATGAAATAACGTATTAAGGTGTTTTGCAAACTGCAGAGTGTTATATAACTATCAGCTATTTATTTAATGACCTTCCTCAGAATACATTTTTCCTTATGACCTTTGGGGCAAAATTTCAGTGTGTATAGGGAAATCTTCCCATAAGTAAACCAGATGGGGACCTGCTTATTATACCAAATCCCCTAATTCAATTCTCTGAATTTTTAAGTTCTTTAACTTTTCTTTCTCAACTTTGGTCTTTTCCAGCTGATAATGTTGCTTTCAGGACAATTAATAATTTGGGGAAGCAGTCACCCTAATCAAAACTTTTTTCCAGCTAATTAGCAAATCAAGATCCCAGTGAAAAGCATATAATTCTGTTAGCCACAAATGGTTTGATATAGTAAATATGTAAATACATTTAAAAAAAGGCCCAATGTACTCAGCAACCCTTAATGAGAGCTTATTAATTGGTTATGATTTTCAGGAGAAGAAGTGACCAGAGCAGTCCTGGCCTTCTTGCCCAATTGGTAAATGATAGAAAATTCATAAATCATACAAGATTTAGAACTGGAAGGCCCTTAAAAGATCATTTGGCCTAACTTATTTTTTGAGATGTGGAAAATGAAATACAGACAGGTTAAGTTACTTTTCTTCTCTTTTTTGTTGGAGGCAATTGGGATTAAGTGACTTGCCCAGGGTCACACAGCTAGTAAATGTCTGAGACCAGATAGGTTAAGTTACCTGTCCAAAATCATACTTGTAGCAAAGCTAGGATTTGAACCAAGGTCTTTTGAGTAGCAGCAGAGATATTGGTAAGAGTGCTGGCACTGTAGGCAGAAGACTTGGGTTTGATTGTTGCCTCTGATGCTTACTACTTGTCTGATCTTGGACAAATCACAACCTCTTTGGGGCTCAATTTCTTCATCTGTCATATTAAGGAGTTAGCCTAGATGCCCTCTAATGTCCCTTAATGATCTAAATGTATGGTCCTGTATCTAGATGGTCTCTGAGTCCCCTTCCAATGCTAAAATAGGATCATTTGTTGCTAAACATAGTGCTTATTCCACTATAATACATCTCCTTTCCCCTTCATTCTTGTTGTAATTACTAGGAAGCATGATAATTTCATTAAATTTTGATTGAATCAGTATTAATAGCTGATTTCTTTGTGGGGATAACCTTGAAGAAGTAGTATAGTATATCGGATATAGAATTAGCCCTGAAATCAGGAAGAACTACGTTCAGGTTCTACCTCTGGGTGGGTGTCCCTGGGCAAGAGACTTAAGCTCTCAGAGTTCTATGCAACTCTTGAAAACTATAAATTGAAGAGAGGGTGTCAGTCTGTATCAGCAAAGGGAATTTTTTCACCTGGGAGTTCCCTATACCAATGAAATCACAGATCCAGTCCCTATTCTTATCCCTATCTTGGATCTTGGGAAAATCACTTAACCACTGTGTGCTTCAGTTTTCTCATTTATAAAATGAAGGGATTGGGCAAAATGACCCCTAAAGCCTATTTTACTTTTAATATTTCTGTGTATTCTTCACTTCTCCAGAGAAAGATCTCTTTTATATCAATAGATGGTGCTGTACGAGTGGGTTATTGGGCTGTAATTTGCATCATTGATAGCTTAAACATCCATACTGGAACGTGTTAAAAGTAGTAAGCACTCCCACAGGCAGAGTCCTCAGGGGGACTTCTGGGGCTCAGTTTTATGTATGGAACCTTATGATCTATTATCAATCAAAATAGTGGTGAATCAAAAAGATAATACTGGGTATATATAATCTGCAGCGCCAGAATGACTTATGCACATCAAGTGGCCTGAAAGATATCATCTGGAAGATACATGATTGTAAAAGAAAGTGGGTTGGTCATGTAATAAATGAAGGTTGAAAGACAGCCCAATGCTGCATTAGAAACCACCTACTGTTCAAAGACCAAGAGAGAAGCTTTGATTAGCATGTTGGGTAGACACTCTAGAGAGGACTTAGGGAAGAACATGATAAAAAATTGTGCAGAATGAGAGGATCTGAGTGGATTATGGTCTGTATCCTACGTTGATGATTGTACAGAACCACTGATAGACCACTTTACAGAAATCTGGTCACTTCCTTTGTGTTTCCATGAATTGTTTCTTTTTTTCTTGAATCTTGAATTAATGAAGCTAGCATAGAAGTCATGTATATCATCAAATTATATTTATTGAATACCTTTGTGTGGAGGGCTACATTTAGGCAATTACAAATTTGTCAGTGCTGGTTCTTCTCAGTTCATTCAATGTAGCTAGTACTGCCCGTCTCCTCAATTGAGAGAATCTCACAGAGGTCTTTTGCTTGGAATGAAGAGCTTTTCTTCACCAACTGACTTTAAGAAATCTTGTCCAGAGGTATTGGCTACTGGACAGAGGAAACTATCTTCCAAAATTTGTTCAGTCAGACATATTTCAAACATCATCTCCCCAGGCCCAAACTAGTTGAAGCTAGCTTCAACATTTACTGAAATTTCCCACCTGAGTGGGAAAGGTGAGAAAAAAGCTACAGACAATCAGCTTCTGCCATGCTTATTAAACTTTCCAGGAAGAAAACCACCAACTTTCCAAAGTTCCTCAGCTCTCCAGACATTGCCGTTAGAGCTGTGTTTTTGTGTATAATAAATTGCTTCTAGTTGGCTGAAAATCATTTTTAGCCCTTATCTCTGTGATCGGTTACCTCTGCTGCTCTCTAATGGACTTCACCTCATTATGCGACTAGTCATTAAAAGCTTAGTACCCAATACAATGGTATCTTATGTAAAGTGATCTATGAGAGCTTTATAGAGGCTTACCAGGCAGCCTTAATTTTACTCATTCGTCTTAATTTTTTGTAATCATTTTTTGTAAAGAGGGTATAATGTCAGGCATGCTTCCCTGCTACTGACAGATCCAATCTAGCAGATAATTACCATAAGGAAATTGATGCTTTAGTGTGCGGGAGAGAATTTAATTTACTCAGACATCCCACAGTACAATGCGTTCCAAAAGATATGAGGATTTAAGTTTTTAAGAAATTAAATTTTACTATTTAACATGATTACTTATGTTGAACATCATTAACTAGCTTTCTTTTTTTAACTGTTTGATATAATTACAAGTGCGCTTATTGGGCCTAAAAATCTAAAGTCTTTTCTAAATACGGGTTAAAGATCCATGAAGTGTAAAGTAAAGTATAAAAAAGAATGGGATCCTTTTTACCTCTAGCCTTCTAGCTGCATTTTAAAATCTATCAAGGTGAGGTGAAGAGCTGCAGTCTTTGAAATATGGAGCATTTCCCCCACTTCTTGATGTTTTAATACATACTTTAATATAAGACTATTCCCCCACTAACTCTGCTGACCATCCTACACATGGCTAGTAAGCACTGAAAAATGCCAGTGGGCCCTGGAGGCACAGAACTGAGGTGAGTGGCTATAGGTGTTGTGTTACCTACAATGGAGAGACTTTGTAAAGCCATGAAGGAATGCCTCTTAGTCCAATAATGAGACCCATGGGAACGACACAAAAGAAACTTAATTTTTGTTGGCTTTGATAAAGTACTAGTCCCCTAAGAATAATCATAGCTAATATGCACACACACATGTGTATATATACATATCATTTTATATACTATATTACATTATATGATATATCACATAGTATATATATATCAATCACACATATGTATACACACGTATTATATATACATATATATATATATTATATGTCACTTTAAGATTTGCAAAGCACTTTCGATATATTATCTGATGTGCTTCTCACAACAACCTTGTGAGGTAGATGTTATCATCCCTAAATTTGCAAATAAGATAAATGAGAATAAGATGCCCAGTGACTTGCCCGGGATCACACAGCTAGCAGTCATCTAAGACAAGAGACAAACTTAGGTTTTCATGACTCTAACTTTGATATTCTATCCACTATTTCTCCTAGCTTCCTTTAAGAGATGAAACACAGATGTGTATTTTATCTGGAAGACCTGGAAAGATATAGTAGTAAAACCAAGGTGCTTCTAGAAGGCTGGTCCATTAAGGAGCAAGTAAAAAATGGCTGTATTTTCCTTAAATGTTTAAGATGCAAGGAACCTGAGAGATTCTCTAAGTAAACCACCTCACTTTTCAGATGAGGAATTGACCTACCCAGAATGTTCATTCCCCCTAAAGAGGAGAAATTAACTCTAGGAGACAATTACCTCTAGGAGACAAACACAAGACAAAAGTCTCACATGTAGGTTTGCCTGATTGTGAGGTCTAAGTCTTGACAATTCCCAAGGGTCCCCTCAGCCCTTCCTAAAGATGAAGTGAAACATTTGGCAGGAAATTTCTGGACAAAGAATACCCAGAACTTCCGTTTATCCAACTGCCTTCACCCTGTTACATTTCCTCAGCTGGGAGGGGCAAGAAGACCTTTGCTATCTATCATGTGTGCTCTGGCGATCCTGTGACAGGTTTGGTAAGAACTGGGGATTGCCCATGGGTCCTTACTGAAAAATCCCCTTCTCCTTCCTGTGGGGGGAAGTTGTTGACTTTTTTTCAGTTCACCTCAATTCAAACATTCATGTATTAATCACCTACTATGTGTAAATCTGAGGACAGTGGATCAGTGGCTAGAGCGACAGCTTTGCTGTTAGGAAAGACCTGAGTTCAATTTCTATTTCTGATGCAAACTGGCTATGTGACCCCGCTGATCTGCATCGGTAAAAGGAGTTTCTTTACAGGGACTTCCCATTACAAATGAAATAGGTGTAATACAAAAAAAAAATATGCAAGGAATTATATTGGGTACTAGAGAAATAAGGATGAGACACAGTCCTGGCCTTTAAGGAGTTTACCATTTAATAGAGGGTGGTATATATGTCTGTGTATGCATTTCTATATACATTGAGAAGAAGCTACAGTAGAGCCTTCCAAGCTCATATTAGTGTGATCAGCTACAGTCTGACACACTGTACCTTGACTCCAACATAATGATGTCATTTTGGTCCTCTTGGTCAATGAAAGACAATAACCAATCAACCAAGAGAAGTGGATAAAGTGTTGACCTTGGAATCAGGAAGACCTGGGCTCAGATCTCACCTCTGTCACTTACTATCTGTGCTACCATGACAATGTCACTCAACCTGTTGGAGCCTCAGGCAACTCTCCATGACTTATCTTCTGAATTATTGATAGTACAATTCTGAGTTTGTGGAAGGAATTCTCACACCAACAAAATCATAGGTCTTTGTGTATTAATACCAATATGTTACAAAAATTTTGAGTGCCTAGGAAAGGTCAAAGAGGCCTTACAAATTATGTGTGTGTGTGTGTGTGTGTGTGTGTGTGTGTGTGTGTATGTGTGTGTGTGTGTCTGTATGTCTGTGTGTGTAGGGAGATATCAATGGATACATTCCAGCTGGGGGAATTAGGGGAGACTTCATGGAAGAAGTGGCCGCTGATCTGGACTGAGAAAGGGGATAGAATGTCAACAGCAGGTGAAGATAAATGGGGATTATCATTCCAGGTTTGTTTCAACGGTACAAAGCTGAGATAAGGTAGGATAAGTTTGGGGAACAGTAATCCAATGTGGGTACAGCATAGAGTGCCCAAAGAAGAGGGCCTTGAAATAAGTTTGGAAAGGTAGATTGAAATTAGATTCGGGAGTTTGTGGAAATGTTAAAGAATTGATATTTTATTTGGTTCGCAATGGGCAGCCACTGGAGGTTTTTGATTAGAGGAGTGAACTGTTCAGATGTGATTAAGGGAAAGGGAACAAGCAATTATTAAGCAGCAACTAGTATATGTCAAGCACCGTGCTAAGTACTTTACAAATATCTCATTTGAGTAGGAAGATTACTTTAGTAGCGGTGTTAAGAATGAATTGGATAGGCTGAAGACTGGGATACCTTTAGGGAGTGATTACCACATTTCAGGTAAGAGGTGATGAAGAAATGCCAGTGAGCATAGAAAGGAGGAAAAGGGTGAGAAAGATATTCTGTATGTAGAAAGCCTGGGACTTGTCAGATAAGGGGTAAAAGAGAAAGGAAGAGACAAGGATGATACTGGGCAACCCAGAATCCAGAGAAATAAATGCATTTGTTAGAATCATTTTAGGGTCATAGATTTAGAGTTTGATGGGACTCAGTGATTTGTCCAAAGGTTACACTGGTAGCAAGTGACTAAGCCAGCATTCAAACTCATGTCAGGTGATAGAATAATTTAAAAATGGAGTAGTATTCAATCCCAATCTTATCACTTCTCCCAGGGAATTACTCAAGCAAAAGACCCTTTTGAAATTCTTGCTTTTTAAGTTCTCCTAAGTATATGCGATTTTTTTTTAAGCAAAGAAAACAGGAAGTAGGATTGCATGCAATATGAAAACAAATAGGGCAGGGTTTTAAGGGTGTAGGCTGGAAATCAGGGCGAATGGTTGGGATTACAGAAAGGACAAGCCTAGACTTGGCATTTTGAAGCCAGGTTAACAGGGCTGTACTAAACTTACAGATTCTTGAATCATTTGCATTATGGATGAGTGAGTGTGCGTGCATATATAGATACAATAAAATAGAATGTGGGGATTCAGGATATTTTTTTTCAGAGACTCCTTTTCCTGCCCCTCACTCTATGCCATGCACCTCCCCCCTATCCTGACCACACATACATGCACACATCAGAACTTCCTCTTTAGACCACCAGGCTCTATTCCCTGAATGTGGTCTCCTTACTTCTGCTCCCAGAAAAAAATGTTGATTTCTCTGGCGCTGCAGATTTAACTATCTCATTACTGGATGTGAATTTTAGTCACAATACCAGGAAAAGGTTCCTGCTCCTGAAGCACTCCTCTCTACCCCAAGCCCTTTTCTTTTGACATACTATGACTTCAACCGAGGAAACTCTCTGTGAGTAACCTCCTTCAACTGATAAATATCATCAGTTAGTCTGTAACTGATAAGTCTTAGTTGCCTGGAGGCACTGAGAGTTTAAACTTTGACTTGCCTATCTATGGTCACACATGGCAAATATGTGTCAGGGGCAACCCAGGCCTTCACAACTCCAAAGCTGGCCCTCTAACCACCATGCCACACAGCCTAAATCCCAAAATGTCCTGAAAATGTACATTTCCAAGTTCTACATTTCAAAATTATCAACATATTTAGTAAATTTTATAGCTCATATGCAAGTCCATGTCTCTTCTAGGTCCACGTACAGCATGTGGTCTCTCCAGGTAGATTTGACAATCTTGATTTCTAATTTTGTTTTTATTTTAATTAGGCATCATTAGCACTTAGGTTGAATTGTCACTATTAGATTCTCTTAGTGCAATCTAGATGAATCTCTCCAATATTCAGCACTCCAATGGGTCTTTGAACTCATTAATGTGAGTATTCCCTCTAGTGACATGGATCTCAGACCCTCCATGCCTCTCATTCTGTGTGACTTACACTCATATCCTCCCATAAGTTGCCATGAGGGTTCCACTAATGTACTGAGGCATTCCTCCTGTTCTCTTAATATTGTGAGGCTACGAGTTAAACATGGAGGCTGTCAATTGGTTCTCATTTTGGTCCATCTTTTTCATTTATATATTTCTTTAATCACACAAAAATAAGAACTTTTGTTCAGCTTGTGATAAGACACCAAAAGCATTTTTGAGGTAACCCATCAGCAAATAAAAAACAAAACAGCATTTTAAATAAATTAAAAAAACTGTTTTGGTGATTTCATCTTTAAGGGGAACATAGTAGGATCTTTATAACAGTGATAGAAAAATTTATTAATCTTTATATAATAGTTGATGTTCTGTAAATTTCCCCCTCCTTATGTTTACAAAGTACTTTGCAAACATGATACCACAAACCAATGAACCCATCTTCTATTAGCCACACTCTTGTTGTTGTTTAGTCATTCAGTCATGTATGACTCTTTGTGACCCCATGGATCTTACTGTACAAGGGTTGGTTTTTTTTTTTTTTGGTGGAGGGGAGAGGGACAAAGAAGATACTGAAATGGTTTGCCGTTTCCTTCTCCAGTGGATTAAGGCAAACAGAGGTTAGATGACTTGCCCAAGGTCACACAGTTAAAAAATGTCTGAGGCTGGATTTGAACTTGGGTCTTCCTGGCTCTGGGACCAGCACTCTTTCCACTGAGCCACCTAGCTGCTATCCCCACTCTACTTTTTGTTTCATTTTGTTTTGGAATGAGCAAATGTTTCAGAATAAGCAAGAAATGACTTACATCTTTCCTTAAAATGAGGCTACAAAAACTTGGGCTAATTTGTTCAAAGAGTTTAAAATATTTAAATCAAACTGCTATTCCTGTGTGATTAAAAATGGAGGCAACGGAAATATCACGGGAAAAGCTAGTAAATAATAACTGCTCACATTTATATAGCTCTTCAAGGATTATGCAGTATTTTCCTTACAATAACCCAGTGACATAGGGAGCGCTATCTCTTGCATCATCTAGATAAGTAAAATTTAACATTTACAGCTTGAATGTAAACACACACACACGCATATTATAAACTGAGTTTCTTCTCAACAGATATGTGTTTTCACATATTCTCTGTCCAATGCTTTAACTGCCATCTTTCTATACGCTTTTGAAATTAGGGGCATCTTTCACACTATTAATACACTATAGCTGGTGGTAAATAGACATTTCTGTATATTCTCATCTCAGATAACATCAGTTTGGGGAGAAGAAGTTTGTGTCTGCCTAATTATGGGCAAACCAGAACAGGACTGAAACTTTTTCTTCCTTCCAGACCCTTCAGGCCATCCTTAATGTTATTACTGGGTCTTTGCCATAGAATATAGTCTTGTGAAAGAACTGTGGCAAACTGGGTAAACAATGTTTAGACCTGTCTTGTTTTGGATGCATCCATAGTTAGAGGCAGCCAGGTGAAGCCAGGTGGATAGAGTGCTGTGCTTAAGACTCAGGAACACCTGAATTCAAATTCAGCCTTGGACACTTACTAGCTGTGTGACCTTAGACAAATCACTTAACCTTGTTTGCCTGAGTTTCCTTCTTTGTAAAATGAGTTGGAGAAGGAAATGGTAAAACACTCCAGTATCTTTGCTAAGACAACCCCAAATGGGGTCATGAAGAGTTGGACACGACTGAAATGACTGAATAACAAAAACAACCATAGTTAGAGCCTAAGTTCCAATACACTCTTTTATTTGTATAGCTAGGTGTCCACATACATAATACACACTGTACATATATATAACATATATGTAGCTATATATTCATCTTTTCTGTACAATTTTTTAAAAACTGGTTTCCAAGTTGTTTTGACCAGAAATAATTTTTTTAATAGTCCACCTGTTTTTTTTTTATCATCCCTACATTGCAGTTATGTATGTGACTTACTCAACAGAGCTTTTTTTTTTCAACTGGTATATTCATTATTTAATAATTCTTGAGAAGATACAGGCCACTGATTTTTTGCAATTTGAATAAGCACACTTTAGCTTATGTTGAAAGCTGAGCTTTTTAGTCCTCTTGCTTTGGAAGTACATTAATATTTCTGTGACCTTTACTAGACGGCAGACGAGAAGTATTCAAAAACAACAACCAAAAATAAAAAAAAAATCACACACTCTACCACTCCAACATTTATGTATCTGACCCTGGTTTGACAAGTAAAAGAGAGAAAAGTACTTTCTAGAGGGAATAAGAAAAAAAATGAGACTTGAAAGTTCAAATGAAGTGTCCATTGTTATTTCTGTCCTCATGTCAATGTATTTTTCAATATGTGACAGCTCCTGACAATTTTCACTGCCTAATTAACGGTAAATGATGTTTGAGTTTTTTTATACCTATATGTATATTATACATATGATATATATATACATATCTACAGACATGTATGGCATATATTATATATCTATATCTATAAACATATATGTGTGTACACACATACACATGAATTTGTGATTTCATTGCTGTAGGGAACTCCCAGGGTGCAAATACTCTCCAACTAAACTGATTGACAAGTATGTATGTGTGTATATACTTACATGTATATAATATGTACACATTTATATATACATGTTTTTGTTCAGTTTTTCAGTCATGTCCAGCTGTTTGTGAATCCATGGACTACAGCATGCCAATGTTGTCTGTGTTTTTTGTTTTGTTTTGTTTTTGGCAAAGATTCTGTACTGGTTTGCCATTTCCTCCTCCAGTGGACTTAGGCAAACAGAGTTTAAGTGACTTGCCTGGGGTCACACAGCTAGTAAGTGTCTGAGGCCAAATTTAAACTCAGGTCTTCCTGACTCCAAGCCCAGAACTCTCTCCACTGAGCCATCTGATTGCCTCTTATATGTACATATATTAATATTACTTTAATATGTAAGTATGTAAAACTTTAAGTAATTGCTCATATTACCAGAAACATTGAGTTGAACAAACATGAGTTAATTAATTTCTAATAAATGCACTCAGAAACAGTATGTTTTATACAAACAAGAAAATAATGTATTCTATACCAGCAATAATAAGGATGTGTAAATGTATCAAAATTTGAGCTACTATAAAATGTTTCACTGTTATAAACTAACTACTTTAATGCCTATTTCTAGACCAAAGCCAGACAGTTTTACCCAGGAAACTAAATTTCAGATAAGCATCGTTGTTTCTGAGAGCTGAACTCTACATAGGAAAATAGTTTTCTGACTGTACAGTCCACAGGTAAAAAAGAACAGATCTCATCTGAATTTTCAGTAATGTGAAATTTCATTGGTTTGTGAGCAGGCTAAATGGATGGGGACAGAGAGGAGTTGCTCTGACAACAGTTATTGCTAGCCTAGCCTATACCACCAGTAATAAGGGATGTGCAAATGTATCAAATAAAGGAACAGTATTGCTCCTGAAGGCCTTTCTGCTAAGTTGCATGATTATTTGCTGTGACAACAGCATCAAACTCCATATAGAGAAAATACATTTACATTTAGCGAAGAACAGAATTAATCTACCGGCAAGATTTGTTTAAAACAAATGGTGAATAGTTCTCATTTTAAAAATAATAGAATTCCTAAGAAGAATGATCTTGACTACAATTAAATTTTCTTTTCTGAACATTCTAAGTATAAATTGTCATTTGTGCATGTGTACATCTTACAGTGAGTCATGAAAACATTTTTGCATTTAAGTGAACTTTTTTTTGTTAGTATAATGATGCAAACTCACACACTATTGTCTAGATATAATTTTTGCCCTTGCCTGTGTTAACTATGGTCGGAATGCTTTGGAGCCAGACAAAAAATCAAATTTAGATTGGGCATTCCCTTATTCAAATAGAGGCTTGTCTCTGTGTGTGTGTTTTCACTTGTGTGTATATACTTATTTTACCCATCTTGGCCCTTCTTATTTTGAAGCATAAAAAATCATAATATAGTATTGCATAATTCCTTGGGAATGAGCTGGTCAAGTCTACTTTTCTTCTTTACTAGCTCCAGCTATTCAGAATAAACGGTAATAGTATGAGTTTCTACATCAACTTAAAGCTTGCAAAATGCTTTACGTACATTATTCAAGCCTCTCAACAATCATGTGGAGTATATACTTACTACAAAGAACATTATCTACCTTTTACAATTTTGGGAAACTGGGGCTATCATTCATTTAATAAGAAACTATTAAATGCTTACTATGGACTATTCATTGGGGGTACAAAAACAAAAGCAAAAACAGTCCCTGACCTGAAGAAGCTTACAGTCTCACCAAGGGAGTCAACACATATATATGGTAGTAACATACAAAATAGACAATGTGATTTGGAGGTGAAGGGACTAGTGGTTGATGGCATCAGGAAAGGTCCTTATTTCAGCTGAATCTTGAAGGAAGCTAGGAATTCTCAGAGGCAGCAAGAGAGTACATTCCAGGCATGAAGGACAAAGGAATGAAGGCAAGAGATAAATTGACCTGTATGAAGAGCAACAAGAAGACCAGTTTGATTGGACCACAGTATGTTGGAACGGAGTAAAATGCAATAAGGATGGAAAGGTAGAGCCTGGTTGGAGCCTGTTTGTGAAGGGCTCTAAATGCCAAATAAGAGCTTATATTTGATCTTGGAAGTAATAGGCAAATGATGGAGTTCCCCCTCCCCACACTTAAAAGTGTTTTATTTTTTTTCCAATTACATGTAAAGATAGTTTTCAGCATTCACTTTTTTTTTTTTTTTGGCTAGGCAGTGGGGGTTAAATGACTTGCCCAGGGTCACACAGCTGGTAAGTATTAGGTATCTGAGGCTGGATTTGAACTCCGGTCCTCCTGACTCCAGGGCTGGTGCTTTATCCATTGCGCCACCTAGCTGACCCCACAACATTCACTTTTATAAGATTTTGAGTTCCAATTTTTTTTTCTCCCTCCCTCCCTTCCCTCTTCCCTCCCCAAGACTGCAAGCAATCTGATATAGGCTATATACGTATAATCATATTAAACATATTTCCACATTAGTCACGTTGTGAAAGAAGAATCAGAAGAAAAAGGAAAAACCACGAGAAAGAAAAAAAAAAGGGAAAATGGTATGCTTTGATGTGCATTCAGAAGCCATAGTTCCTTCTCTGGATGTGATTAGCATTTTCCATCATGCACCTTTTGGAATTGTCTTCGATCATTGCACTACTGCGAAGAGCTAAGTCTATCAAAGTTGATCATTGCACAATGTTGCTGTTACTGTGTATAATGTTCTCTTGGTTCTGCTCACTTTATTCAGCATCAGTTCATGTAAGTCTTTTCTAAAATCCATCTGCTCATCCTATCTTATAGCCCAATAGTATTCCATCACGTTCATATACTAAAACTTGTTCAGCCCTTCTCCAATTGATAGGCATCCCTTCAAATTCTAATTCTTTGCCACAACAAAAGGAGCTGTTACATTTTTTTGTACATGTGGGTCCTTCTCCCTTTTTTATGATCTCTTTGGGATACAGACCTAGTAGCGACATTGCTGGATAAAAGGTTATGAACAGTTTTATAGCCCTTTGGGCATAATTCCAAATTGCTCTCCAGAATGGTTGGATCATTTCACAACTCCATCAACAATGCACTAGTATTCCAAGTTTCCTACATCTTCTCCACCAAGAAATGATGGCATTTTTAAAGCAGAGGCTAAGTGACTTTTCTAGGCTCATCCAACTAGCAAGTGTCAGGTCTTCTTACTCTAACACTCTACCTACTCTGCTTTTCTTAATTTAGTGGATTCTGACTTATAATGAAAGGTGAAATGGTACTTTAGAATAGTAAGTGGCATGAGCACTAGACTGCGATCCAGGAACCTGGCTGTGTGTGACCTTGGGCAAATCATTTTGCATTCATAGGTTTCAACCTTCTCATCCGTAAAACAAACATGTTTATCTGAGATTCTTCCAAGCAGTGTCTATTTATGAACCCCTGACTCAAAGAACATTTAAGTTGGATAGAAACTTAGAGATAATCTGGTGTAATCACCTCATTTTACAGATGAAGAGACTGAGGCTCAGCAAGATTAAATTACCTTTTGAGGTCATGCATATATTAAGCCAATACTTAGGGTAAAGTTTCTTAATTATTTGTGTGTGTGTGTGTGTGTGTGTGTGTGTGTGTGTGTGTGTGTGTGTGATGGACTCCTTTAGTAATCTGGGGAAGCCCAGGAACCCCTTCCAAGAATAATGTTTTTAAATGCTTTAATATTCCATTGTTCTATAATCCCTCATTCTACATTAGCTCCTTTTAAATCAAAGATTCTTAACCAGGGTTCATAGATCCCCAAGAAGTTCATGGATAGATTTCAGGAGGTCTGTGAACTTGGATGCAAAAAATCAATCTTTATGTTCATTAACCCCCTAAGTGAAATTTGGAATTTTCTTTAATTATGAATTTTTAAAAATTATTTTGAGAAGTCAACAGGCTTAACCAAACTGCCAAAGAACTAAATAACACAACAAAGGTTAGAAACCTCTGTTTAAGAGATTATAGGCCTTCAGACTTCTATTTAGTGAGACATGGCATTAGTTGGTGCTCCACTCCAGGCAGACAGGTGACTGTCTAAGCCATTCAGGACGGATGAGAAGAGCTTAGCCTTGAAAAAAAAAAACACTCATTTAAAAAAGAAGCAACAAAAAAACCTCCCAGTTCTGTAAATAGTGAGTGTTTGATACATGTTTGTTGAGTTGAAATGAAGTGCTAAAATTGATAAACCTATGTGCATAATGTACAGTTTTTTTCTGTAACTTTTTATTGGTACAGAGCATACACTTACTGAGGCATTTAACCACTTATAGAGCAGGAGTCTTAAATGACTTCACCGTTTGCTTTACCATCCCATTGAAAGAGTTGCATGGGTCCACCAGAGTTACCATTTTTGATAAAGGTCCCATGTGACGATAATTAGGCACCTCCTTACTTTCCCATAAGGTGCTGTAATGAGAAAAAAAAGCATTAACAAATATGAGACCACAAATCCTTATGTCTTGAAGCTATTATACACTCATGGATTGCTCATATATATTTGAGGAGCTGGGTGATGCAATGGGGAGCACATTGGACTGAGAGTCAGGAGATGTGGGTACTTCTAGCTTGAGCTCTCAGTCATCTATCCCAACCTGTGCACACAAATCGTGGATCTTTGTAGAACATCCCTAACGAATCACCATACAGCCTCTTATTTAAAGACTTTCAGTGATGGAGAGCTCACTATGTCATGGGGCAGCCCATTCTATTTTTGGATACAAGGATAGAGGCAAAATAGACATGACTGTTAACTGCCTTATAGAACTTTCCACTTTGATACATGAAATATATGTCTTTTTCCATCTGCTTAATCAGTAATGGTCAGGCTTTTTAGACGTGTTTTCCATTAAGACTTACCTTCTAAAAATGCCCCTGCTACTTCTAACTGACCAACATGGCAAATAATATAAGTTCTGGCCATAGATTCTTGATTCTTAAAGGGGCTAAGCCTTTTCTTTCCCAGTCCTGAAGAATGTAAACGAAATGCACCGCTTCATTTAAACAGAATCTGGGGTTACTCTCCAGTAAAATAGGGGAGAGAGTAACAAGTATTTGGTGTGAATATAAATATCGCAATAATATCCCTTTTTCTCATGTTTTTAAGTGGTGGTATAGATAAAGAAGCTAGTAGATAAGCCATTATAAATCCTACAGGGTTAAGTTTTGATTCTAATGATCATTCTAATGAAGATAAAGCTAGCATGCATGATATTTGTGCTTGCCCTAGACCTTTTGGGTCCAAATTTTGAGAAAAGGCATGAAAATTCTGCATTCCAAAATGTTTTATTGTTAGCATTCAGAGAAGGTAGCATGCAAGTATGAAAGTCCCTATCTTCTAGGATTCTGTTGAATTTGGGAAATTTAGTATCAGAGTTCTCTCATAGAAAAGAAATATGGCGTAATGGATGGAGGGAAGGGCTTGAGTCATGAAGACCTGGTTTCAAATCCTACCTTTGACATACAATTACAAATCCTTCATTTAATGTCTCTCTGATGATACATAGCTGTGAATTATAGAATAACACAATCTCCAAAGAATCAAAATTGCAATTGACAATGTAAGCGACAAGAGACAATGGAAATGACACAGTGAGCACTCATAGGCTGCTGTATAGTCTCATTTCTTATTCAAGAAATGGCATAAAGGATATCACCTAGGCATCGTACAATGAGAAAAGAGGATGAGCTGGCTATTTATTGAGAGTAAAGAATAATAGACAGCCTGAGTGCTGCATTGATACCTAGAAAATGTTGGAAGGTCTACAAAATTGTCGGCAGAGACTCAGTGGAGGATCCATGGGACAATGTATACAGGAATAGGATGGGGGTAAGGAGGGAGGGGAAAGGAATAATCGTACACACACACACACACACACACACACATATATACATACATATATATATATATATATATATATATATATATATATGTGACTTACTGTGCTAAATGCTTTAGAAATATTATTTCATTTGATCCTCAAAACAACCTTGCAAGGTTGGTGATATTATTATCTTCATTTGACAGTTGAGGAAACTGAGGCAAACAGAGGTTAAATGACTTGCCCAGGGCCACAAAGCTTGTAAGTGTCTGGAGTCTGGAGCTGAACTCAGGTCTTCCTGATTTTGCTAGGTGGCGCAATAGAGTGCAGGGCCTGGACTCAGGAAAACTCTTCCTGAGTTTAATTCTGGCCTCAGACACTCACTATGTGACCCTGGGTAAGTCCCTTAATCCTGTTTGCCTCAGTTTCCTCATCTGTAAAATGAGCTGGAGAAGGAACTGGCAAACCACTTCAATATCTTTGCCAAGAAAACCTCAGATGGAGTCATGAAGAGTCAGATACAACTGAAATGACTGAACAACAATCACACTGATTCCAGGCCCAGAGCTCTGCCACCTAGATGCCATATGAGAATGCATGGACGTTTTCCAACCTGCACTGATGAAGAGAGTAGTATCCACATTGATGAGATCACAAAGCTATCCATGCACTGAATGATAACACTTTTTAAAGACTACCTTCTGGGTCTTTATGTATATGTTTTTAAAATAAAATTTTAAAATGTACTTTAACTCCATTTATATGGAGAGATTGAATTAGTTATTGGACACTAATAGATATGCTTCTTATTTCTTTTTTGAAATAGACATTCCAATTACATCATGTAAAAATGTATTAATTTTTTATGCTTTAACTAATTGCCTGTAAGTAGACATCAGCAGATGAGAATCATACCTAGTGATAACCCCCTTCAGGAGAAATGATTCAGGCACCTGCTTAGTTCAGGATCATAGAGCTAGAAGAAATCTTGGGGGACAGCTAGGTGGTGCAGTGGGTAGAGCACTGGCCCTGAAGTCAGGAGGACCTGAGTTCAAATCCGGCCTCAGACCAAACACTTGACACTTACTAGCTGTGTGACCTTGGGCAAGTCACTTAACCCTAATTGCCTGAAAAAAGAAAAAAAAAAGAAAAAAATAGAAGAAATCTTGGGCGCTCATACTAGAGTCCACTGTCTTCAGGGAGAAGACCGTCCATACCACCCAGAATAAGTGTTACCTCTCTATCCTAAAGGGCTCCAGACAAAAAGAATTTTGTTTTGTCCATAGCAACCTCTTCTCCTTTGAGTATATTTTCTTTGGTTTAGACATTGCCTTTTTTTCTTCCCCAAATATTAGCAATTCGTTACAGAGACTACACAATAGTCTTTTTATAGTTCAGCTTTGGGAGATTGTAGGCTCATAGATTTTGAGTGGGTAGGGATCTTAGAAGTGATTATATGCAGCCCCCTTATTTTACAGGTAAGGAAACGGAGGCCCAGAGAAGAGAAATGATTTGTGCAAAGTCACATAGGGATTGAGGATTAGAGCCAGGATTTAAGCCCAGGTCCTTTGTTTCTGATGCATCTTTTATTAATCTCCCAATTGCTTTTCTTATTCTCCAAGCAGTGATTCCTCAACAAGATGGTTCCAGTTCCCCGAGTTCTCAAACTCTATGCCAAAGGAATGCAATCTCTGGTGGGTCATACCAAGCCAGAAAGACTTCGCTTTGATTATGAGCGCAGTGAGGAGTAATTGGTTTGTCATAAGAGAGACAGGCTACCTAAGATCAGAGAAACTCTGTAGGTTGACTGTAGGGTAAGGAACTTTTGGACCACAGCAATTTCATAGCTGTCTATTAAATTGTGGTGGCATTACAGGAGACCTTGGTGAAAGAGGTGCTTGCTCAGACTAAATCACAGTTCCTTGAAATACTGAGGTACTTTCCTCACAATGACTGTTCCAAGACTCCAATCTCATCCCTATCTCCCTTGCTCTCAGCAAAAATGCCTTCTCTTTTACTAAAGAGACAAGACCATCTGGTAAGGAATACATGACTCCTTGTAGCATGACTTCCATACACAAACACTTAACTGAAAATCTCTAATTACTTGGAAAGCTCCTTCTGTCCTTGGCCCTCTCCTTCTCTCTCTCTCTCTCTCTCTCTCTCTCTCTCTCTCTCTCTCTCTCTCTCTCTCTCTCTCTCTCTCTCTCTCTCTCTCCCTCCCTCTCTCTCTCTCTCTCTCTCTCTTTTTCTCTATATTCTCTCTAGGTGACCTCACCAGCTCTCATGGGGTCAACGAACATCTCATTGCAGATGACTCTGAAATCTACATATCCAGCCACCATCTCTCTTCTGAGTTTTTCTATCACCAATGTGACATCTCTTGCACAGTTCTATCACTATGTCCCATAACGTGCCCATTTTATTCTACCTTCCCTTTATGTGTTGTCTCTCCCCATAGAATGTAAGCTTCTTTAAGGCTGGGACTGTCTTTTTGCTAGTGTTTTGTATCCACAACAGTTAGCACAGGGCCTGGCATATAGTAGCACTTAATAGATGCTCAGTCTATCTGTCTTTCTATCTGTCTATCTATCTATCTATCTATCTATCCATGTCTATCTTTCTGAAACTCAACTTGTCCAAAAAAGAACTCATCTTTTACCCTAAACCCATCCATCTTCCCCACATCTCTGTTTTTGCCAAGGGGACTATCCTACAGCTACTTGCATTTGAGCCTTTGGAGTCATCCTCAACTCTTCCCTGTCACTCACCTCCTACATCTAATAAGTGCTACCTCCTCAACATTTCTTAGATCTGTCTGCTTTGTTCCACTCACATGACCATTACCCTAGTCTGACCATTACCCAACTCCTGTCTAGATTATTGTAGATATTCTAAATTATCTAGATCTTGTAATGACAAGAACCTTTTAGTTGGCTTCCCTGAATTCACACCCCTCCTTTCCTTCATCCTTCACCCATCCAATTGGATATATTGCTAAGGCACAGAACTAACCATGTCACTTCCATGATCTAAAAGCCTCAGGGTCTCCCCAGTGTCTCCAGGATAAAATACAAAGTCTTCTAATTAGTATTTAATAGCTATTTCTGTCTATCTACAACTGATCTTTCTAGGCTGATTATATGTACATTTCTCCCCTCATACACTCTATTTGATATTGCATCTCTTGCCTCTATGCTTCTGTATTCCATGCTTTTAATGATCTCTCCACTCACCTCCACCTGTTTAATCACTTAGTAAACATTTACTAATTAACTACTACATTCCAAAAACTGTGCTAGGCATTGGGGATATAGTAATAAGAAGGAAACATCCCATGTCCCCAGGGAACTTCTATTCTATTGGGGTAGACAACATGCACATATATAAGTAAATACAAATTCGATACAAAATAGATACAAGGTAGTCAAGGTGGCATCTGTGGTAGTTGAGTCACGATCTGAAGGAAACTATGGGCCTAGAGGTCAACCTGTTCTAAGGCACAGAGATGAGAAATGGAAGGGAGTTTGGGAGTAATAACAAGAAATTTAATTTAGTTCTTCCCACCAAAATCTTTGGCACTGTCAAGTGGTGCAATATCTGATACGGTTTTATCAGGGGAAATAAGGTTAGAGAAGAGGCATTCACATCTACTTTGTTACTGCCCCTTAAGGCCCATGGCATCTTTCCATCTGACTTGCAGCTGAAACTTTTCTAACTTGCTAGTTGTCTCCTCCATTAAAATGTGAGCTCCTTCATAGTCTGGATGAGAGTCCACATATGAGAAATGTTGAGGAGATAGGACTTATGAGATATAGATGGTGAGTGAGAGTGAAGAGTTGAGTGAGGCTCCTTGTCTTGCTTAAGCCTCCCAGTGCTTAGCACAGTGCTTTGTAAATTGTAAAATCTTAATAAGTGCTTCATTCATTCATTCATTCATTCACTGTATGTACTGTGTGCCTTCTAGAAAAAGCCTGAAAAAATAGGTTGGATTACATAGCCGCCTCTTACATGAGGTGTTTCCTGATTCCTCCATTTATTAGGGATCCCATATTACTTTGCATTTACTTATTTGTGTGTATGTGCTCTCCCACTCCCAGAAGACTATAAGTTTCTTGAGAGTAGGGACTATTTTCATTTTTGCCTTTACACTGCAGAGCCTAGCAGAGTGCCTAAAACGTAGTAGACACTTAATCCTTGGTGAACTGATTTCAATAAAGTATAAGGTAACATTAGGAATTGAGTGTTGGGGGAGGTAGAAATGAGATTGGGGCTCTGAGGCTATGGAAAAATTTTGGAACACCCCACTAAAAGGAATTCAGTAGAAAGTTAATAAAGGATGAATAAAAGGAAAATGGAGCAGCAGTGAGGTCTCATTTGACAATAGGGTGAAGAAATCTGTAATGGCTCCAGTCTGTATATCTTCATAGCAATAAGAGTAAAAATATATCAAGCTGAATAGACAATTAGGAGAAAATAAGTGCATTAGGTTCTTGTGATCTACCTGCCATTGGTAGTTGTGGGCTTAATCCTTAGTTAGAGATACTTTTTCAAAAAATGAACAAAAACCTCAAAACAAAAACCACTGAATGGCCTTGTAAAAGGAAATAAACGTTAGCTATATGGTAAAGGTCAGGTGAAATTGACTCTTGAAGGTCAAAGGTTAAAGTTAACTATCTCCTGCATCACAGAAAACTTGAGACTACTTAAATTCAATACACTGTTTCTTGATTAGAGAATTCTAACCCAGTGTAAGCAGGATGATTTTCTCCATTAAACTGTATTTTCACAGTTCATTAAGTATTATATTTCTGTAAAATACCACTGTTTTTCAACAAGCTCACTGTAAGAAATCAAGAAGTAGATGTTAACAGTTATAAAACTGAGAGTGGACAGCTTGGATAGTTGGGTCCAATAGTAACCTTTATCATTCATCTCTTAGGGTTCAATTCCACTCAACAAATTATTATTAAATGCCTTCTAGTCAATGTATTAAGTCCAAGGAATTAAAAAACAATCACAAAAAAAGAAAAATTCTTGTCTTGAGGATATGATATAGACACAGAGAAGTAAATGGAAGACAATTTGAAGAGGCAAAAATATCAGTAACAATTGGGATGGGAGGAAATAAAGGAACTGAGAAGATAATACCTAAGCTGAATCTTGAAGGAAGATAAGGATTCTGAGAAATGAAACTGAAGAGGGAGTGTATTCAGGCATGGGATGAGTGGGTGTACAAATGTACAAAGGCAGGGGATGGAAAACAGAGTTTGGGAAAGTAATTCAGCTGGAATTTAGAATCTGTAAGGGAAAATAATGTAAGATGAGGCTGGAAAGAGAAGTTGGAGCCAGATTATGAAAGGCCTTAAATTCTGGATCTTTGAGTTTATACTTTTCCCCATAGATGATAGGGGGCCACTGAAAGATTTTAATTAAGGGATTTTTTAGCTAATTAAGGCAGATTTTTAGCTTAGTGAGATTACTTTGGCAACTTTAAGGAAGATGTATCAGGCAAAGAGAGAATGGAAGTAAATACATTAGGAATTATTACAACAATCCAGATTAGAGATGAGGGCCTGAATAAGTTTGGTGACGATATGAGTGGAGGTAAGGGAGAAATGGAAGCAATGTTATGGTGGTAGAATCAATAAGACTTGGCAATTGATTGTGTGGGGTGATAGAGAAAGGTGAGTCAAAGATGACTCTGAAATTGTGAACCTGGGTGACTTGAAGAATGGTAGTGTCCTCAACAGAAGTTGGAGGAAGGGTGATTTTAGTAGGGAAAGAATATAATTTCCTTTTGGACACACTGAGTTTAAGATGTCAATGGGAGCTCCCGGTGGAGATATCCTGCTATCAGTTAGCAATAGATGACTAGAGTTAAGGACAGAGATGAGATAAACAGAGCAACAACTAGCTAGCTTCCTAGATAGATACAGATTTAGGTTACATAGATTTGGGAATTATCTACATGAAACTGATAATTGAACATATGAAGGTGGTGAACACAAAGGGACAGAGGGTCAAATGAGAATAAGGTTTAGTCTAGACTCTTGAGGACAACATGCTTGGGGGGTAGGAGATGGATGAGGAAATATCAAAGAAAAATGAAAAGAAGTGGTCATAAAAGTAAGAAGAGAGTGGTGTTGCAAAACCCAGGAGTGAAGAAAATATGCAGGAGTAGAGGCTAATTAATATCCTCAAATTAAAGAGAAGTCAAGAATTCAATAGTTAAGAGTTCTTTGGAAACCTTGGAGAGAACAGTTTTAGTAGAGTGGTAGGGTCAGAAAGCAGCATAAGAAATAAATGTGTAGGTGGTGAGGAAGTGGAGATGAAGGAGAGTAGACAAATCTTTCTAGGAGATTGGCAGGGAAAGGGAGGGGAGTTCCTATACAGGCCAACAGGTTGAGGGGATGGCAGAGTTAAAGGAGGGTTTTTTTAAGTATGTGGGAAACCTGGCTATATTTGTAGATGTTAGGGAAGGAAACAGGTAGAAAGAGAAAGACTAAAGATGACTGAGAAGGAAGAAATGATTCCTGACACAAGAGCCTGGAGTAAACAAGAGGAGATGAAATAAAGGAAGCAACTGAGGGATTAGCTTGACAAGGAAGAGGGCTACCTCTTACTCAGAAGCTGGAGCATAGGTTAATTGACTTACCCATGATCATAAAGTTAGTATGTACTAGAGGCTGAACTGGCTACTAGGCCTTCCTAACTTTCAGGTTGGTTCTTTATCCATCACATCACACTGTCTCTCTATTTAAGTAGAGTAAATTTGTAATGGACCTAGTCAGCACAGTTTTATAACATCCCAATGGCATATCGTAACATCAGAGGGGAAGCAAAGCAAGCAAAGGTCATCCAATGTTTAGGATTGCCAGGTAGGACTAGAGGGCAAGGGATTCAAGAGTATAATTGAACCAATAAGCAATAGGGTCAAGACTGTGAAAAGTAGAACCTGAGACCAAAAGACAGATGATGGATAGAGAAAACAGAAATGATAAAGGGAATGGAAGTCATGGTAAGGATGAAGAATTGGTTCAAGACAAATGGGCCTGAGGGAGAGATGAAAGCAATAAATAAAGTTTATCAACATAAAATGAAATGTTAGAATTTGAGATTATGGAGACAGAACAGGGTAATGGTGTTATGAATTGTTAGGAAAATTTTCCTTACATCTAGCTGAAATTTGCTTCTCTGCAACTTTCTTTGCTTTTCAGGCAAAAGATCCCCAGGCAAAAGATTCAACCAATCTTCATATAGAATGATCTCCAATTCTCTCCCCATTGTTGTCAGTCTCTTTCGGGCATGCTCAGTCCTGCCCATGTCCTCCATGTAACATCCATGACTGAGCCCAGTACTGCAGATATGGTCTGATCAGGGCAAAGAACTTTCTCTATTTTTGTAGCACAACTCTATGTGTTAAATCAGAATGAAGATGACCCATAAATTTGGAATGTTTGATTTTCAAGATGCCATAGGATACTTCATTAATGACAAAGACTGAGGTTCCACCATGAAGATTTACAGTGGTGAGTCAGAACCACTGAATATTTTTGTTGGACTTGTTAAATTCCCAGTGGCATAAGGATGGATTATTAAGTAAGCCAATCACATGATAGTAAATATTTCTCTTTTTGAGAACAAACATAAACTATAGCTAGAAGATTGATTTTAATGCTGGTTTTGTCTCTTTTTTAAAAGTCTTCCTCACATGAAATAAATAAAATATTCAGTTTTGCTTAATTCTCAAAGGTTATGCCCAAATCCTATTGCCTGGAAGTTAATTCATCTTTAAGTAAACTCTACAAAAACATAGCTGCACCTTGTGGGTATGGGTGGCATTTGAAGACTTGGATTTACAGCAAACTGACAGTTCAAACCATAAAACTGAAGATCTTTGTTGTGTTGGGTTTTGCCTTTGCCTTCTGTTCTCTATTGTCTCAACTTTGTCATAACAGGAAAAGTACTGGTTTATCTAAGTTCAGGTACACTTTCAATTCTTCTGAACCAGAGTGATGAAGAGATAGTGGGGCCCCTTAGAAAGCAAGAGCCTTGCTTTTCTTTAACTAACATCGTGGAGCATTTAGTGCCGTGCCAAATACATAGGTACTCATGAAATATTATTAATAAGCAATTTAAATATTGAAGTATTAAAAGCTGCTAATGTAGTTCAGCTGTCCACTTTCCCCTATTGATAAAGAAAATAAGATAGCTGTAACGGCTCCCTTGAGCAGAAAAAAGATAACAACACGAAGTATGACTTCACTGTGATTTTCTGAACTGTGCTATCTAGGAAAATATGGTCAAAAAGATAGTTCCAAGTCTTTTGATGGGTACACCCCCTGAGACCTCACCTGAACATATCTATAATATGTCCCTAATTGTGCTTCCCTTTTTTAAAGATGGATGACCCTTTCCACTTTAGATGGCTCCCTGATTCAACAAAGGGAGAAAATACAATCTTTCAGTCATCCCAGGGGGCAAATGGGGGAGAGAAGATATTCTCCCCATCCACTTCAAAATGAATGTTTATGGACAAAATCATAGAATTTTGAAATTAGAAGAGATCTCAGTGGCCATCTAGTCCAATCTATACCTGAAAAATAATCCCCTCTACAACATGCCTAATAAATGGTCACCCAGCCTTGGTTCAAAGAACTCCAGTACAGGAAAACCCACTACCTCCTAAGAGGCCTATTCCATTTTTGGAAAGCTTTATTTGTTAACAAGTTTTTTTTTTCTTCATATCAAACCTAAATTTGCCCTTTGCCATTTGGCCCATGGGGCCAAGCAGAACAAGTATAAACCTTATTTGATACAATTAAAATACTATATATTTTAGACAGCTATCATTTCCCCCTGTTCCCTTCCCAGGCGTCTCTTGTCCTAGTTAACCATCCCCATTCCTTCCAGTTGATTTACATATAGGATCAACTCAAGAATCTTCATCATCCTGATTGCCCTCTTCTGTACTGAGTTAATTTGAATTTATAAATGTCCCACCTGATATATGGATGTTTTTAGTATCCTCCCATACGCTGTTTTATTTAATTTGTTTTGTTAGTCTGAGCTTGAATATACCAACAAACATGAATATTTCCATATACAAAGAACAAAAAGAGTACTGTATATGAAACTATCCATTATGCACATCTTGGTTTTTTAAAGTATGTACTAAATTCAGCAAGTTAGATCCAAAGGGGTCCTGCTTATTTGCATTTGCTTCTGAACCTTCTGCTCTACAATGTGCATTTTTAAAATGCTTCACTGACACTCTTTTCTATTCTTTTTCTCCTTCTATGTTCATAACACAGCACTAGTATTTATTCAGGTTTTCTTATATCAAATACAATATCTCTTTCACATATTGAATATCTAAAGGATTAATGTAAAATTTGTGGTCCAGGAAAAATTCTGGCAGATTTAAATTTGTACCTACTATCAAAGTTAATGCTACTTTCTCACAACAGTAGCTATAGGTCCATGCTCTGTTTTGGACAAAAAAATAGAGAAAGAGATAAAAGATACTTAAGTATATGGGATGGGTGGATTGCTAGAGATAAATAGGTGAATGGATGGATAGATAGATGATAGATGGGTAGATGCAGAGTGGTAGATGGATGAATAGAGACAGGCAAAGAGACAGATAATTTTGAGTGATTTGGCACTATAACCAAGTTAAAGCAAACAACTGAACTTTAAACAGCACAGTTTTTTTTTTCCCCAATCAGTTATTGATGAGTCATTGTGGACCAACACCTCTAATATTGGTTTGTGCCTTGGTCACATTTTCAGAATCAATTACAGTTTGGAGTTTCATAGTTTCTTTACCTTATCAAATTTGAACCAGGGACCAAAATGTCACTAATTTATACACTTAATGGAAACCAAGTGCCAGCAGCACATTCACATTTGTACCCTTACAGTCATTTGAAGGCAGGGCTTCAAAAAATCACTAGTAACTCGATGGCACTTTCTGTGCTGGCCAAGGAAACAGCACCAGCAATACCTAAAAGAAAGGTCCTTTTGATGGCTTGATGGCATTCTCTGGGTCCTATCTGGTCAGAGTAATGACCTATCCCAGATTATACCATTGCTTTTATCTGTGAAAAGAGTCATTCTGAATCTATTTGAGACCTGGATTTACATTTTCAGCAATACATTTTTTTTTTTATTTCCAAGACCAAGGCTTCTAGCAAAGTGCTTTCAAATTTGAATTATAATGAGCAATAAAGCGGTTTGTTTCTTTACTGGCAGCTTCAAACCAAGGAGCTTTCAGTAAGCTAGCATCTAACAGCTGTTCTTTTCAATTTGCAAATGTGATGTTTGAAAGATGGTTATTATCTTCAATAGAATTTTCTGTTTTCTGAGAAATAATGCAATTATTCCCAGAAAAAAAGTGATTCACAGACAAATGAAAAATGTACATGGCTTCTAAACAGCATGCATTTATTTGGTTAATGCAGGTACATGTGTTGAAATGCAGAACTGCAAGTCTAAGTAGCAAGGTTGAGTCCAAGCTAAAGCAAAGCAAGCTCATTCTTCTTTCCACGTACGTCAACTTTTTAAACCCTGACTGGTGAGGACTGATACTGATCCCTTGGAGTGTGAAAATGAACCCATCTTTTCTCATGAAAAAAAAGGATACTCTTCCATTTTTTTTAACCAAAGCAAATTTATTTTTAGTATTTAATTGTTCTTTAATGAAATAACCATAATTAGGATTTTCCTTCTAATGTATCTGAACAAATTGAATAATAGTCTTTGCACTTACCGTCGAGCTGCTGAACTTGTGGCTGGGGTTGTTGGTGGAATATCAGAATTTGCTGGGTGGGTGGCTGTGAAATGAACCTTGCCAATATATCCCGGAATATTTGCAGTGCTGAAGAAAAAAGTTAAAAGAGAAAAAAAGGAAAAAATTAAGAGAATAAAAATTTTTTTAGAGGAAGAAAAAAATCTATGCCCTATATTTTCCCCTTTTAAATTTGAGGGAATGGGAGTGTTATTGCTGAAACTGGGATGAAGGGCATAAATTTGTGCCATGATCATACACAGAAATTTCAATTTCCTCCTGTTCTGGGGTAAAAAATAAACCAAAAAACAAAAAAAAAGCACACACACACACACACACACACACACACACACACACACACACACACACACCCTGATAAAACATCAATTGAAATTTTCCCTTTTCCTATTATTTAGAATTTGCATACATTTTACAACCATGACTCATTGTCAAGAATGACATTTCATAAGAAGGAAAAACCAGGAACTAGGGTTTACAAAAATATCAGGCATCAGGTTCATATATAATCTGGCAATGCTGATTTGAATATTTGTTCTAAAAACCACTTATATTTGCACTAGCTTTGTTATTTTTCAAATTATCACTGGGACACTGTATTCTATATAAGTGATTTTGGATATTCTTGAAAATGTGAACTGTTAATTTTAGTATAGCAACATATGAGTCTATGTCAATATCATTTAATATCCTATCCAAAAAAAGAGGAAAGAAGGAAAAGGGAGAAGAGGGGATGAGAAGAGAATAATTAGGGTCTTTCTCATTGTAAATGCTCCATCATAAAAGCTTGTTTAGAGTGAAAATTAATTTTTTAATGTTTAAAGAAAATAGTCTAAGGAATCATTTTCATAACTAGTTGATAGGGTTAAAAAAAGAAAATTAGGTAGATGAGGTAATATGTGTAAAAAACTCTAAATTCTAATTTTGAAAAAGAAGATCATTGACTTACAGATTGAAAAGGACTTTATAGATTTTCTAATTCCAATTCCCTCATTTTATAGAAGAGAAAACCGAGATCACTCTTTCCACTACACCACATTGCCATAGATCTTGATTTCTTCCATGTGAGTACTCCCTCTACCAATCTAGCCCAAGGGTAAAAAACATGGATGCAAAGTGAGTAGGAAATTGAAAAAGTGTATGTAAAGGACATGTGTGCAGTGTGAAAAGATACAGTTCTTAAATGACATATCAGTCAATAGATCAAGAGATGTTGCCACCAACATCTACTAAGTTCCTAGTCTATTATAATAAAAGTTAATGAACTAAGGAGAAAAGAAGGTAGAGCCTCTCTCTGAGATAGGAAAAGGTATTATGATGTAGTGGCAAGACTTTTGGATTTAGATTTAGAAGGAACCTTAAAGATCTATTTAAACCCCTTCATTTTTGAGATGAGTAAACAGACTATGAAAGACAATGGAATTTACACAAAGTTCCAAAGCTAATTTGAGGCCATGCTAAGATTAGAATCCAGGTGTCTAGACTAGAATTCTAGTCTAGTGTTCTTTTTACTATGTTGCTCATTATCTAATTTTACACAAATACTCCCTTTATCCAACATCACCAAAGAATGAATTGTTCTACATGGATGAGTTTTCCAAATAACTGAAACTTATCCACTTAAAGGGCAAAGATTTTAACATTTTAATTATCTTTGATGGGACTTCTTATAAAATATATTACAAGGTGGGTATCCATTGTTTGGTAAATAGCTAGATAAATGTGGAGTATGAGTGTGATAAAATATTATTTTGTGGTAAGAAATAACATATATGAAGAATTCCTGTGAAGACAAATGAAGCATTATAGAGTAGAGTAAGTAGAAACAGGAAGTACAGCATACACAAGGGACACAATAATATAAAGAAAAAGAATTGTAAAAAGAGTACTAGCTTTGAATACCTATAAAGGCCAATTTTGATTATGGGGAATAGATAATGAAACAAAGGTCTCTCCTCTTGGCCAAGAGGTAGAGGACTCTGGATGCAGAATTTTACATATATCATCAGATGTATCATTTATTTTTATTGAACCATTTTCTTTGTTATGAGGGAATATTGAATGTGAGAGTGGTCAGGGCTAGTCCCCAAAATGACTATCATGTTAAAACAAAAGTTCTCAATGAAGCATTTTAAAAATAAAATAAAAATTATTATACTTCCAAATTTTCTGAACCAAAATATACTGGATAATGAATATTATGCAATAATATATTAGTGGCCTCAAGGGCCAGTACACTAAATGGGACCAGGATTGGGCTTTTGAGGTTTTGTGTCTGTTTTTATTGGTTTTCTGTCTATTCATTGCAGTCAGATCATAAGCTTTCACTTTATGCTGTTGTCACTGTGCTTGTCTCTAACGGTTCCTTCTCTCAACCAACTTTCTAATTTAGTGATAATACTCTGCCTTGGGTTGGGAACCAGAAAGTAAAGTTTCTTAAAATTGTGTCTAAAATAAAAGTGAATAGGATCTGAATGAGATACTTAGGGGGTTCTACTATGTGTAGATTGCATGACCCATATTGCAAGGACTTTGTGGTATTAACTCTAGACTTGGTGGTATTAACTTTGGTCTTTTCAATATTTACTTTGTCTATCCATAGGCCTTTAAAAACAACAACAACAACAACAACTTATCCTGAGACTCAGTCATATCTTAGAACAAAGATTCTTAACTCCATTTTATGTCATAGACTCATATGATAGCCTCATAAAGACTGTGGACCTCTTTGCAGAACAATGCTTTTAAGGGCATGAAATACATAGGATTACAAAAGAAATTAATATATTGAAATATAGTTAGAGAAATATTTTTAAAGAACAAGTTCTTGGACTCCAGGTTAAGGACTCTTGTCTTAGAGAGTTGAGAATGCATAGTGAGTGACTTCTGGATTCGTAGGATAAAATGCATACCATAGCAGAATTTTGAGAAGGTAGCAAGGTGGTGAAGTGGGCAGAATGCTAGATTTGGAGACAGGAAAATCTGAGTTCAAATTCAGCCTCAGAAACTTACTAGTTGTGTGACCCTGGGCAAGTTACAACTTTCAAACTAATTTTTCTCCTCTCTAAAGTAGGAATAATAATAACACCTACCTCATAAGGTTATTGTAAGGATCAATTAATAAGCAGTTATTGAACATCTACTATTTTTCAGGCACTGTGTTAAGCACACAGATAACCTTTGTAAAGTGCTTTTTAAACCTTAAGGTTTTAAATAAATGTTGCATATTGTGATTATACTCATAATAATATATCTATGAAAAATAAAAATCAACAAAAGCACAGTGCTGTATACTGAAGGAAACACAGAGAAGTAGAAGATAACATCTGTGCCCTTGAGGAGCTTCCAATCTAGTTGGAGAAGTGGGGGCAAGTGAGACTTCCACTGTATTTTGCCTAGGTGAGGCCACAGATGAAGTCCTGTGATCATTTTGGAAAGCTACATTGTAAGAAGGATATTGATAAGCTAGAGAGAGTTCAGAGGGGAGTGACCAGGATGGTGAAGGAATTTGAAATCATGCCATACAAACATCATCAGTCCAAGGAACTGGGATCATTTAGCCTGGGGCAGAAAATGCTTAAAGGAAAGGATTACTCAAGTACTTGAAGAACTCTTACATGGAAAAGATATGTTCTGTGTCAAAATGGGTAAAATATTGATTTTTGGCAATTAGGAGCAAAAAAATGTTTTAGCAAGTATTAGACTTATCTAGAGGCAGACTCAGCTGCGTAAGGAGATAGTAGGTAGACTTGAACTTGAGGTCTCCAAGCAAAGGCTGAATTGACTATTTCTTGGCATGTTATTGAGGGGATTCTTGGCCTGGTATCCTCTGAGGTCCCTTCCAATTTTGATAGTATATGATTCTGACATGAACATTTCTAAAAATTTAAATAACTCTGTTTCAAATAATAGTTAGACAGAATTAAGGAATAAGGGAGATGGCTCAAAATAATACATGGTTAATTATTCCTCTTTGCTTTGATCTGCCCTGGGAACTGAATGGAGTCAGTAGCAGGAATATAGTAAATTCATGTCATCAGGCACAATGAAATAAGGAAACCACTTTTGGAGTCTTTAATTCAAAGTATTTGCTTTCATCAACTTTCCTTAATTCTTTTGTGTTTTCTCAGAAAGTGAGAAAAGATTCTATACCACAATGATAAAACTGAGAGAAACAGACACAAGGTTACAAACTTGGCCTGTGCCAAGTTATTTTATGTGGTTCCAACTTCTCATCACCGGCTCTCTTTCTGTCAGTGTGACGTCTCACTTAGCGATCCTCTCCTCTGGTTCCTCATTACTGCACTATGGCATAGTCAAAATGCAAAGCAGGAGAAATGACCAAAAACCTCAACAAAAGCCAAACAAAGACCCCACCTATGGATTACTCACTGATAGATTCTTTCTATTTAACTCTAAGTGTACCAAGTCTTCATACAGAATGAAGAGAACTGTGCCCTTGGACAGTTTACTTCCCCTCTCTGGGCCTCCGTTTCCTCTTCTGTAATGAAGGGAATTGGCCTAGATGATCTTTAACATCCCTTTTGGCTCTAAATACATGATTCTATGAGAAAAAGCAAGAAAGCATCAGGCATGTTCTCAGAACATGACAAATAGTTCAGTTTGGTGGGGATGCAGGATGTCTGAAGAGGGGTGGCTAGAGATGAGGAAAAGGTAGATTGCAGGCAAATAGTGAATGTCAATTGAAAGAGTTCGGGCATTTTCTGGCAAGTGGTGGCTTATGAATAATAGAATGTGAATAATAGAATGTAAGATTATTGAGAGCAGAGTCTATTTTCACTTTTGTCTTTATTTCCAGTGCCTAGTACTGCTTGTTATGCAGTAGACAATAATCAATGATTATTGATGGGGCAACAAGGTGGCGCCTTGGACAGAGTTAAGACTGGACTGGCACCAGGACTGGAGTCAAGAATACCTGAGTTCAAATTCAGCTGCAGACATTAGCTGTGTGACCCCTTGCAAGTTACTTAACCCTGTTTGCCTCTCCTCGTCCATAAAATGAGGGGGAGAAGGAAATGGCAAACCACTACAGTATCTTTGCCAAGAAAACCTTGAAGAGGTCATAAAGAGTCAGACATGACTGAAATAAGTGAACAACAACATCAATAAATGATTTATTGAATTTAATTGGTACTGGCATATATTACTATTACTTGTTCATTTATGCCTGGAAGAAAGTAAATTCTGGAATATGCCTTTATCCCTCATTGACTTAGATAAATGTTTGTTGAATGACTTACATTGAACATCCTGAAACTAACCTAAGGAGAGAATGAAGTCAAGAATAATGATGAAATAAATAGTATAGCTTGCTAGGTTTCCATAGGACTAAAAAAAATTGTGGAGTTGTATTCATGGGGAATCTAAAAAGTGAATTAAAAAAAAAGATACATTTAATAAATGAGAAAGGGTATGTCACACACACGTGCAGCACATAACACGTTAACTCAAAAAATTTCAGTCTTGTTTGTATGAATTGCCATCACCAAAATGTTGACCACTGGCCTTGAGGTTTAGTTTGGGATTTCCTTATACAAAAGTGGTAGCAAGGGAGAGAAGTAACAAGAGTGGCACAAAATTATTGAAGTGTATCTGTCTCCCCAAGCATTAATCAAAGCTTCCATGCATATTACAAAGGAAATCCCCATCAACTGTGCTGGAGTTTTTTTTCCACTCACCCTAAGACACCTGCAGAATTAAAATATACCACTTAGATCACGGCCTCCCATTGCAGGCCCTTCATAAAGAAGAGAACTTAATGTGGGGGGCTTTGTGATCATGGTAGATTGTCAATAAACATATTTTGAATGAATGCATTTTAAAAAATAGTATTGCACAGGAGAATATACACACATATGTAGTGCAGATACATATACACAGGGTTTCCCAAAAGTCTTAATGCAGTTTTAAGCTCAAAATAGCTTAAAACTGCACTAAGATTTGAGAATATGGTATATGCGCACACATCTATGTATATGTATACATATAAAGAATGAAACCAGCAGACTGAATTTAGAAGTTTGTTTAGCTTTGAGAAATGAATGGAAGAGCACGATAAGCTGATTTATCTTGGTGATTTGATAAATATCTAAGAAAAAAAGGCATCACTGATACTGCTTGTAATTCATCCTTGCTTAAGCTTGGCAGAGGCATATGAAAAAGGTGCTATTTCTCAGCCTTGATGCATCCATCAGGTCCTAGTATCCAACAAGCATCCATCACCCCAGATGGGGGCACTGTGCGGCTGCCTGGTGGTGCTCACTGACTTGTTAAAGAGGGATGGAAACCGTATGAGAGCTAACAGTTGTATTGACAGAGGCTGGCAAATGGATTTTCAAGTTCTGTGCATGATGCAACACTGCCCCCATTTGTGGATCTCAGATGGAAACCCCAGCATTCTGATTCATTGAATCCCAACCTTTTGAATGACTTTTATTCCTGGACATTAAAATTATGTGGCATAAGGTGAGATAAATTGCTCATTTTCCTTCTGGTTTTAAGGGGCCTGATTTGATTTGTGAAAGAAAAAAATAATAGTTGGTCCTCTAATTTTACAATCACTTATTTTTTGTGCCTCTGAATCATGACAAAAGAGGCAATGAAGATTAAATAATCTTGGAAGACAAATAAACAGGAAGATGGCCATCTTGTTTTGCTTTTTCTATTTTCTTCTTAGTTCTTTATATCCTTCTTAATTTTAAAATTTTCCCTCCATCTTCCTGTTTCTTTGTCTTCCAAGATTGTGTGTGTGTGTATAATAAGTCACATTCCAGATGTGTTTCTTTCATTGATTCTGACTCTCTTTATTGTTCCAGGGGTGGGGAACCTGTGGCCTCAAGGCCATATGCGGTCCTCTAGGTCCTCAAGTGAGGCCCGTTGACTGATTCCAAACTTCACAGAACAGATCCCCTTAAAAGGATATGCTCTGTAAAACTTGGACTTAGTCAAAGGGCCTCACTTGAGGACCTAGAGGGCCACATGTGGCTTCAAGGGTGCAGGTTCCCCACCCCTGGAACAGTAGATTAGTTTGGGATGGGCCTTGATTTGATTTATGAAAGGGAAAAACTAAATAAATGGTCACTTAATTTTACAAGTACATGTTTTTCGAGTGTATTTTGGTTTTAAAAAATTATGGCAATTATTTTCTCTCTCTAGATCTATAACCTTTCAGTGAGGGAAGAAAGGTCAAGTCTTGCACATGATGACCACATGGCACTGGGCTCACTGGGCTCTGACAGGATGGAACTCTCTTTCATGGTGACTTCTGGGAGGAAGAAGGCGGAGGCGGGGCTTCAAGAATATTAGCCACCCCTAAATAGCAGCAGATTGTCCAGCTCCCATTCCTGCAGGCAGGAAGCCTCAGCATGGGTGGTAGACAGTGGCAGTTGAAATAGCAATGCTTTAATCAGTCAACAAGTGTTAGTGTCATCCCCTGTAATATTTCCTTCCATCTACTTGTATTTATCTTGTTTGTTCGAATTTATATATGCTGTCTCTCCATTAAAACGTAAGCTCCTTGAGAACAAGGATTGTTTTTACTTTTTCTTTGCCTATATACCCGACACTTAGCACAGAGCCTAGAAAATGGTAAGTGCTTTGTAAATACTTGTTAACTGATATTAAATATTTAATATATGTCAGGCACATAGAGCAGCACAAAGACATAAATGAAACAAGTTCCTGCCCTCAAGGGGCTTATACTCTAATGCTGTGAGTTTGATTCCTTAGGAATAAGAAGTCTTGGGCTCCTCTGGAAGGAGACCTCAGAGCATGGCAATAAAGGAGTGGAGGAACCTGAATGTAAGCTCATTAAAAAAGTTCAATGTCTCTAAGCAGAGCATTACTTGGACTTAAACTGTTTCTGCCTGCAATGTACAGCACTGAACATGGTGCTGGAGAAGAGGAAACAGTGATCTCTGGGGCTTAGTCTTCGGGTGGAGAAATTACCCAATTTTAAATCCTCCAGGTGGTGGCAGTGGAAAAATGACCCAGGGCAAACAGCTGTAGAAACTCAGCTGTGAGTATTCTTTCCTTGAGGGTCACCCTGGGGTGCCCCATTTTTCCACTCCCTTAGAAAAATGGTCCAGGTTCCAGATCATCAAGTAAGATTCGTAAGAGTTTTATTAACTTTCTCTAACCTGTAGCCATTTCTAAAGTGGCTGCTTCTTGTTCTTTCCTTGTTTGCCAATTTAACTCAATTCAAACAAATAAGCATACATTTCTATTATTATTATTATTAATTGTTGTTGTTCAGTCATTTTCAGCCATGTCTGACTCTTCCTGACACCATTTGGGGTTTTTTGGTAAAGATACTAGAGTGGTTTGCCATTTCCTTCTCCAGCTCATTTTACAGTAATAACTAACATTTATTTAGAGCTTTAATATTTCCAAAGTTTTTTATGTAGATCATCTCTTATTGGGTTCCTACCATGTGCAAGAGGATATACTAGGTAGTAGGGATATCCTAACACCCATAGAAATTAAATAATACCCGCACTTAAGGAGTTACATTCTGTTGGAGGACACAACATTTAAATAGATTAGTAATTACAAGATACGTTGCGAAGGGAAAGAGAGTACTAATGATTAGGGGCAGGTAGTGAAATGGATATAATGCTGGGCCTGTAGTCAGGAAGGTCTGAATTCAAATCCACCCTTAAACATTTATCAGCTGTATAAAACCTGGGAAAGTCATTTAAACTCTGTCTGCCTCCATTTTCTCATCTGTAAAATGGGGATAATAATAGCACCTACCTCCTAGTCTTGTTGTGAGGATAGAATAAGCTAATATTTGTAAAACTCCTTGCAAAGCTTAAAATACTATATGAATGTTAGCTACTCTAGTACGAAGTTGCACTTGACATAAGTGAAGGATGTTAAGGATTCTAAGAGGAAGAGGTGAGAAGGGGGTAAATGTCATGTGTGGAAGATAGTCTAAGTAAAGACACAAAGAAGGAGGAGTATTAATTTCAGGGAGTGGCAAGTTGGCCAGTTTGCCTGGAACAGACTTGTGAAAAAAGGGGATTTGGGAGGAGGGGGAAAGCCTGGAAAATTAGGTTGGAGTTAGACAGTGGACAGTTTTAAATAGCAAGTTGGGGAATTCATATTTTATCCTAGAGGAAAGAAGGAACCTCGGGACTTCTTGAACAGGGACAGATGTATCAGCTTGACTTGCTGATTTCCTTGAGCAGGTATGAACTATTGAAAAGAGAATCAAGCTAAGAATCAGGATACCTAGGCTGTCTTCTGGTTCTGCTGTGTGACCTTAGGGAAGTTATTTAACCTCTCTGACTCAGCTGTCTCATCGGTAAAACAGAAATAATCATACTTATCCATACCTACTTTACAAGATTTTTGTGAAGAGTATGAATAAAATAAAATAGATATGAAAATGCTTCAAAAATATGATAGTGTTATACTATCATAAGGTTTTGCCATTCTTCTTATTGCTAACATCCTCATTATTCATTATTCTCCAACTTAAGATATGATGAATGAAAGAAACAACACACCCTACAGAAAGCTGCCATATCATTCAACTGAACCTCCACCTCCTGTAACTGATTATGGCTGGGGACCATAATCTAAGCAGTGCCATGGACAGATTTCATATGTTGCCCTGAGCAAGTCACTTATTTCATTTATGCTTTGATATTTCCATCTAGAATAGCAATTCTCAAACATTTTTGTCTCAGGACCTCTCAATACTTAAAAATTATTGAGGATTCCCAAAGAGGTTTTGTTTATGTGAATTATATCTCTTGATATTTACTGTATTAGAAGCGAAAACATCTTGGCATTGTTATGAAAATAGTTTTGACCTCATGGACTCCCTGAAAGGATCTCAGGAATTTCTAGGGACTACACTTTGAAAACTACTAATCTAGAATATTCAGATAGAATATCTGTCCATACCACATAAATCATCAAAGTGAAACAAATATGAGATACTTTGAAGTACTAGAAAGTAAATATATATGTATGTGTATATATATATATATATTATATTATGTTGTTTTTTACCTAGTCATTCCTTTGGTTCTCCATTCAGTCTGCATATTTTGATTATATCTATCACATAAGCTACTATTTTAATTGAATTATCATCTACAAAAGTGGTGCTTAAAATTTCTGCTTTTCTACTTTATTCCTCATTCCATGTGATCATTTTTTAAATGTTGTGTATATTTTGAATAAAAAGTACATTCTCAAATAACCCATTTAGTTCATTACATATAACTATAAGATATAATTTTCCAGCATTCTATTCAATCATGTAGTTTTTCTTATTTACCTTTCTGATTGACTTACTGATGTATTCTAAAAGTAGGGTGCTGAATTCTTCCACTATAATGTTTTTTGTTTTAGATCTTTTGGAAATTCAATTTTTTTTTCTTTAAAAAATTAGGTGTTATGCTATTACATTTGTATGCAATAAATACAGATATTATTTTACAGGTAACAGTTCTTTTAATCAAAATATAGTCTCAAGCTTCTGTCCCTTAGAGCGTTTCCAACCCTGAAGTCATAACTGTAACTTCTAATTTTCTGTAATCAGCTGATGCATAGTTTCCTCCTCTCCCCAACATCTCATTTTACATGGTCTAAAAGAAGGATAGAGTATTTTTCTGTCATAGGTGTGCTTTCTATGTAGTCAACCTATTGTTGAGTGTTTTGTTTTCATTCCATCTGCAACCCATTTTGTTTCTTAGGGGAAATTCAATCTATTAGTGTTCAAGATTATGTATATACCTGATCAAATCCTGATGGGGAAAGCAAAAAAAAAGTAACAGTGAGTCATTTTTCCAGCCCAGGTTTTCACAGGGAGACAGACATGTCTGTGGACTGGGGTGGGCCAGAAACATGCACCCAGGGGGACGTAGTGCATCAGGGCAAGAAGAGGGCCCAGATTTATATCCCTTAGAGTCATACCAGGGCACTGCAACAGGGACAGGTACAAATTGGCAGCTTTATCACCCACTATTCAGTGGGCACAGATACAAGATGCATTGAGAAGGGGAATTGTGCTTAGGGTGGTCATTCTTGGGTAGGTAAGTGGTGTACCAAAAAAGGAGGAAGTTTAGAAGCCAGCATTAGGAGTAATGGGATTCAGACCTCAGGCTCAGGACAGAGTCTTATTTTTAGCTTGTAACTAAACCTGAAGAACAATATCCAGGACAGGAATCCTAGGCCAAAGAAAAGATTATTATTCATAACCAACAGAATTTGTCAGCCGGCTGGAAGGGGATGAATCCAGCAGCAGTCTATACTGGTTCAGACGCAGACCCAGTTCTGGAGCTAGCAGAATTCAGACTGGGGGACAGCAATCAGACTGCCCTGGATTGGATAATTTTGGCAGCACTGAAAGCTTTCAGGCCCCTAGCCTGACCCTGAAATCCTAGAAAATGTATCACTTGAAACTCCAAGAAAGCAACCACAGGCCTAGACCTTTCCTCCAGAAGTGCTGCAGAGCCCTGCCCTTCCTGACTTGTCCAAAGTCAGCAATGAGCAAACAAAAAAAGAATGCCAACGTAAAGAGCTAATCTGGTGGCAGGAAAGCTCAAGAACCAAACTCAGAAGAAGAGAATAACTCTAACACCTCTAAACAAAGCCTCAGAGAAAAACATAGCCCACACAAAAATTCAGTGATAATTCCTTGAAGAGATGAGAAGTTAAGAAAGGGTTAAAATATTTTTTAAATAAATGAAAACATGAGGAAAAATGGAAAAGAAATGAGTATTGTGGAAGAAAGAATTGAAAAAAGAATTAACAACTTGTAACAAGAGGTACAAAATTGCTCAAGCAATAAACTCTGAAAAGTAGAATGAGCCAAATAGAAGCCAATGACTCCATGAAACAATAAATATTAAAACAAAGTAAAAAAAAAAACTAAAGCAATAGAAGAAAACTTAAGGTACTTCATAGCCAAAACGAATGACCTAGAAAACAGATTGAGGAGAAAAAAATTTAAAAATCATTACACCATCTGAATACCATAACTAAAAGAAAGGTTTAGACATCCTGTTTCAAGAAATCTTAAAAGAAAATTGCCCAGATAGATCTCATAGAACTAGAAGATGAAAAGGAAATAGAAAAAATCAAACAGTCACCTCCTGTAAGAAACCCTCACATGAAAACTTACAGGAATAGTATAGCCAAATTCAGAGTTTCAGGTCAAATCAAAAATACTTCAAATTGCCAGGAAAGAATTCCAGTACTGAGGCTCCACGGTCAGCATCACACATAATTTAGCAGCCACCACCATAAAGTAGCAGAGAACTTGGAATACAAGGCAAAGAATTTGCCAGAAGACAAAGAATATGGGCTCTCAGCCAAGAATAACTTAGCCAGAAAAACTGAGCATAATGCTTCAGACAAAATAGACCTTACACAAAATAAAGGACTTCTAAACATTGCTAATGTAAAGAACAGAGATGCAAATAGAAAATCTGAAGTTCAAACACAAGAGTTAAGAAAACAAAAAAAGGTAAACATGAATGAAACTGTTTACAATCAAATATGGGGAGATGATACACGTGTCTCCTCTGAACCCTATCATCATCAAGCTTGATAGAAGGAATACTATTAGACAAGGCCTGGGGGTGGTTCTGTTATGTCTTGATAATCTTTTTTTTTGCTTAGGCAGTTGGGGTTAAGTGACTTGCCCAGGGTCACACAGCTAGTGTCAAGTGTTTGGTCTGAGGCCAGATTTGAACTCAGCTTCTCCTGACTTCAGGGCCGGTGCTCTATCCACTGTGCCACCTAGCTGCCCTTGTCTTGATAATCTTAAGAATGGAGAGGGTAAGAGGAATACTCTGAGGGATGCAGGAGAGAAGGGAAAGGAAGGTTAGGGGAAATGATCTCACATAGTCAAGATATATAAGTAGACATCTATACTATCAAGAAGGAAAGGTTTGGGGGGAATGGCTGGCACTTGTTCCTTATTATCATCTGAACTGGTCAAAAATTTGGGTACAGAAATATATTTCAGTCAATAGAGAAATAAGAGAGAAAGGGACGAAGTAGGTGGGGGAATTTGAAGGAAGATAAATTAAGAGAATGACTCCTAAGAAAAACAAGCTCTAAGGATACATAAAAATATGCGCAGTTCTCTGAGGTGGCAAAAATAGTAATATGAGAGGGTGCCCATAAATTGGGGAATGGTTGAACAAGTTGTTATATATAAATGTTATGGAATACTATTGTGCCAATTTCTTATCAGAGTACATGACCAATGATGAAACATATTACCTGCCTCATAGTAAAGAGGTGAAGGAGTCAGAATGTAGCATGAGACAATTTTTTTTGGCATGGCCAATATGGAAATTTGTTTTGATAACTCTACATGAATATAATGGTTTTTGTTGTTCTTATGTTTTCAATTAGGGCAGGGGCCAAGAGGGAGACTTGGAGTAGGAAGGTAAGAAGGCAAGTTTTACCTGATTAAAACAAATAAAGTAAAATTTATTAGATAATAGCATTTAAACTCTTCTTTGCATGTTTTGAGTCTCCCTATGCTCTCCCCAATGGTTCCATCAATATTAGCTTGTATAGTTTTCATAACTTTTTTAGCTGAAGTGTCCTTTTATCTTGTTTTGCTACTTGCTCTCTCATTTCTTGCTTCCAAAGCAGTGATTTTCTTATTCATTCCATGCTTTTATTCGTTTTTTACTGCCATTTTCATGATTTAGTCTTATTATGTCTTTTTTTCTGATAATTAATCCCTCATTACTGATATCAAATCTTTTCATTAAAAAATGGATGCCCAATCCTCTTTCATTTCCTTTTAAAGAATTTTTAATATAATTTAATATGTCATTACAGGCCTTGTTTCTGGACCTGCTGTAATTAGTTATTTTCACTTTTTGGTGACTTCTTGGGATCTTTAATCTATAATATGTGTTCATGATACTGCAGCTTTTCTGCTTGCTCATTTCCTTGTCCCTTCCTTTTCCTTTTTTGAGATGCTTATCCTTATCTTGCGAGGATATCTGGTTGCATCTCCTTTCCCTTACCCTTTTCTTTTTTTTTAAACTTTTCTTTGCAGGCATTTCTGACTCTATTTATGCAGATGATATGAGAATCCAGATCTTCTACCAGTTCTGTCTCTGCTACCTTGCTTGAACCAGAAAATCCATACTAAATAATGTTGAGGTTATTATTGATTGTCAAAGTACAAATGATGGGAAATTTGGAAGGAAAAAACCATGCCATATTGAAATTTGTAATGGATAATAGGTGGTGCAATAGATAGAGTGTCAGGCCTGGAGTCAGGAAGACTCATCTTCATGAATTCAAATCCTGCCTCACTTACTAGCTGTGTGACCCTGGGCAAGTCATTTCACCTTTTTGTCTTAGTTTCCTCATATATAAAACGAATTGGAGAAGAAAATGGCAAACTATTCTAATATCTTTGCCAAGAAAACCCCAAATGGGGTAATGAGGAGTCAGATATTATTGAAAAAAAGACTGAACAACAAAGAAGGAGAAAAGCCAGACTTAAATCTGAAGCGCACCTTAAATTTTACAGAGAACAGATTTCAAAGAGTATAAAGAATTCCTTCTCATCGTCTAAAATTCAATCCAGGAGGGATGGCATGCTCTCCAGAACAAAATTTTAAGGGCACAAACACAAATGATTATGAGGAAGAAGCAAAGCGGAGCTGCCTGAAGAAGCAGACATGTATGGAAAATTCATTGATTAACTTGGATTTTTAAAAACTACACACAAAAGATAGAAGAAATGGCAATGGCCGGTAACTGAGGTGAATTAGAGAGAGGGGCAAAGTCCCATAATAGTATCAGGTGAGCCAAAGTTAAGAATGAGCTGAGGCTGCTGATGAATGTTAAATATAATGAAAAAGGTATTTTCTTTTAGCTGCATAGTGGGTAAGAGGGAAGTCAAAGAAGGGATAAGGTTGCTGCTTTGGTTTAAGTAAGATCATGGAAAAAAAAAAATGTGCCTAATCATGCTTCCATGAAAAAGTAAGTTATTAGGTCTCCCTTTAGAGTTATCTTTTCTAGAATAAACAACCTCTCTTGTATTATTACATTCTGATTTGGTACAGCATCTGATCCTCTTGGCATCACACCTGCCCTAGTCTGAATGCACACCAGTTTATTAGTGGTCTTCCTAGAATGTGGTACTAACAAATGAACACATAACTTAGGACACAATCCAACCAGATGTATCTCTAGATGTGGGCAGAGGATAATGTGATGATATACATATATATGTATATGTATATGTATATGTATATGTATATGTATATGTATATGTATATAGACACACACACACACACACACACACACACACACCCCTCCCTCATCCTGGGTAATGTATCTTTAAAACAAAAGGCCTAAAATCCCATTTGTTAGTTTTTTTTGTCTGTCATGTTACTCTATTCACATTTTTCTTTCCAATGAACTCTTGCCTCACCATGTCTCTTATTTTGCCTGTTTTGTCTACCAAAGGGAGCAATTTTTGGACAGGATAGAATAAAAATGTTCAATGGGGAAATGAGACAGAAGGAAAGTGCAGTGGCAGTAAAAAGGCATTTAGGTGCCCTCAACGAGTCCATGTTGTCAGGCCCAGATGAACTAGATCCCAAAGTACTGTTTGCGAACAGTTTTGAGGGGAAGTTCTCTGAGAGTCTTTGAAACTTTGAGATCTTGTGAGTGTGTGCAATGATGACCAGGCATCTTTTGAAAAGCATGACTATTTCCAGGGGAATTGTTAAATGGTTCTTGCTTTAGAGAATATAGTGAATCCAGTAACTAAATGTGAACCACTTTAAAAAGGAGTCAGACAGGAACAAGACGAGCTAGTTAGTCAAAGCCATCAATTTTCTTGACAATAATAGGCTGGCTAGAACTGGCTGAATCAGTCCCACCCTGATACACTGTAGTGAGAAATCTGAGACTAATTTTGTTACAAATAAATAAGCAATATTAATCAACTGACTTCTTAGGAAAAGTTTGAGAAGAAATCATGAAAATGCTTTATGTCAAGACCAAGTTTCCAGAGTAAAGAAACATACCAATAAAGAAAAGAAAAGGTATTTTTTTGAAGGAAACTTTGCAACCTTGGAGGACATCTAGTGCCCAAACTTGATAATCACACATTTAACATATTCAGAACTGTATTCTGTTTCCAAATATAATCCACAAAGAATTTAACATTGTTCTTTCAAAATAGTGTACCGTCAGGTTGATAATGTAATTGAATGATGTTAAATTTGAATAGTAAATTAATTCTAGAGCATTTAATATCTGAGTGACTCTAGAAATGCTGTCATTTTAATAACTAAAACGAGGAGTGAATTTATCAGTGCTTAATTCTTTAGCAAGAATGAATTTGAGAACTATTTACGTGCAATGCTTCCATATTGTACACAGGCCAGATATTAATTTTATTTTCTTCTTAATATTAAGATATATGTTTGTGAGGGAAAAAACGCTCAATTTCTATGTATCTTGAATATTTATATATGGCAGATTCTCATATGCAGCTTTAAAATGGCTATGAATCAACATATTCCTTGAAAGTAATTGCCTTTATGAAAGGATGAAAATTTTTGTGAGTAATGCTGTGTGTGTGCATATATATATATACATACACACACATATATATACACATATATGTATATGTACACATACATACATTCACATATCCTTTCTAGAATTTAAAAAATATATAGTTGTATCCAAATTAATCTAAATCAAATATGTTGAGCCAATAAGTCACATAATAGGAAAGCTACCAGGAAAACAATACATTATAAACATTTTAAAAGAAAACAATTATCATAATTTTAAGCCTTCACAGCATACATCCAATCTAATATCCTGCAGTTGAAAAAGCAATTTCTTTCCACAACTGCATGAAATTATATTGTTCTCTTTTAAAAATTTTTTATAGAAATATATTCTGACAATGTATTCTAAAGTCTTTGAGGAGTGGGGGTGAGGTTTGAGGCACCAGACCTGTGATATCATAAGTAAAGACAATTTCTGGGGTGGTAACTCCACCAATGCATATCCTCTCTAATCTATAGCCTTAGAAGGTTGCCTGGGACACTTGCCCAGGGTCACACATATTACATATGTCAGAAGGAAGGCTAGAACCCAGGTCTTCCTGACTTTGAGACCAAAACTCTATTCTCTGTGCCATGTTGTCCCTGTCTAGTATCAGAGTAACTTCTAATGAATGAATACATGATGAATGAATGGAAAAAAAATGTATTATGGCCTTTGTGGTAAGCACTGTGGGTGCAAATATAAAAGTAAGATAATCCCTGCTCTCAAGATGCTTACTCTAATAGAGGAAAACAACACAGGAAGTTTCAGTAGCAAGTCAGATGGAAAGGCCCAGTGGTCCTTAGGGTACAGAGGCAAAGCGGATATTAATAAATAATAATACACTGATAGGGTTGTATAAGATGTTCAGGGAAGACCAGCACCTCTAGTGGGAAGGCCTGCTGAGCCTTTTTGAGGGCTGCTCATTTACCTTTGGTATCCACTTTTCACCTGTGGCTCCAAGAAGTTGTAGCATGCATAGGAGCCACACTATGGTAAACTATCTTGGCAGATGGCTAACCCAGGTTGAGGGTAACTGACAGGCCAATGAATTAGGGGGGATGTTTATCCCAAGAATGTGAAAATTTCCCCTGGTGGAATGGGCTGATGAGAACTATTTGTTCCAACGTCTATGAAGGTGACTGAAGCAGGTGCTGTGGAGTGCTTAGAGCTTGGTCAGGCATCAAAGACACCAAGGTCATCCTACATCCTCAGCCATCACCGGTTTTCTTGACTTTTGTCCTGCCACTGGACTTTGATGACTTAGGAAGAGAGAGTAAAGTTAATGACTGCACAATTCTGCCTCACTTAAATCCAATTCACGCGCAAGTCAAGACATCACTTGTGATGTCATTAGTCCTCTTCAAAATGAAGGACAAACCACATCCACTGATAAAACCCTCTCTGTTTCTGATTTATAACATATATATGTTTCTGACAATAGCAAAGACTTTGGAATGGAGGACTTTCTTTTATACTTCTTCTGTAGCGGGGGCTTCCAGGGGAGAGGTGCTATAGCACCTATAGGGGCAGCTGCCAAGTGTTTGGACCTCTACAAGGGATATTCCTCTGGAGAATGGCTTCCAGGAAAAGCTGGAAGCAAGAATGGTGGCGTTGATATTCCTGGGGCTTTTGGGAGCAGGGCCATGTTCCCACTGGGGTCTGAGTGGACATGGTAATTAAGGTAGAGGTGGCCCATCTGGCATAGTTATCTTTTTCTCATGCTTCCATAAAATACTCTTACCATCAAGACTAATAGATAGTTATGCAAAAAAAATTCATCAACTCAATAAATCTATACTGAATATCTGCCATGTGGTGGGAAGGCAGTATTAGGTGCTATAAAGAATACAAAGATCTGAGACTTCCACTTCTGGGAGCCAAGGTGGTAGAGTAAAAAGGTAGTCGCTCTCACCCTCCCCTATCAACCTCTGAAAACCCAGAAAATATCACCCCAGAAAAAACCCTGGAACAGCTGAATCAGAAGAAAGATGGGGTGCAGCAGTGCAGTAGCCCAGGTAGCTAGAGGGATTAATGGGAAAGGCCCCTTTTACCCTGGGGGAAGGGGAGCAGTACAAAACAGGAGTCACCTGGCCAGCTAGTGGAAAGACCCACTTTAGCACACCAGGAGGAGATTCTGGTGCCTTGGCATTCTACAGTAAACGGGTCTCCCAGTGCCTCAGCAAAAATAAGGGAAGCAGCACTACAAAGGGCTCCAGGCGGATAAGCACCGGCAGCATTCATCTGAAAGGAGCTGAAGGAAGCAACCTAGAGGTGCCAAAAAGTTCCAGCCTTGCTGATTCCAGCCCAACACCAGAGAAGCTGCCGGAACCCTACAGCCTCCAATTGCCAACATAAGAGGCCCCAGCTCCCAAAGCCAGTGACCAAGACCTAGGCTCCCAACACAAGAAGCTGGGGTCAGTGCCCTCTGCTCCCAGCAGGAGAGCTTAATCTCTGTAAAGGCCAGGGAATAAAGAAACACCATGAGTAAAAAGAAAGGTGCCATAGATTCTTACTATGAGAAGAGAGAAGATCAAGACAGAAATTCTGAAGAGGACAACACTGTCATCAAACCCACATCTGCAACATCAAAGGGAATATGAACTGGTCTGAAGCCCAAAAAGCCTTTATAGAAGAGCTCAAAAAGGATTTTAAAAGTCAAATAAGAGAGGTAGAGGAGTCCTTTAAAAGTACAATTGTCCAATTGGAAAAAAAATACACTGAAGAAAATAAATCCCTTAGAAATACAATTGACCAATTGGAGAAGAAAGTACAAAATCTAACAGAAAAAAACAATATGTTAAAAATTAGAATTGAACAAATGGAAACTAATGATTCTATGAGAGAGCAAGAATCAGTCAAACAGAAACAAAAAAATGAAAAAATAGATGAAAACATAAAATACCTCATGGGTAAAACAGCTGACCTGGAAAATTGATCCAGGAGAGACAATTTAAAAATTATAGGCCTACCTGAAAGTCATGATGAAAAAAAGAGCCTGGACAATATCCTTCAGGAAATCATAAAGGAAAACTGACCTGAAGTCCTAGAACCTGAAGGTAAAATAACTATAGAAAGAATCCATCGCTCCCCGCCTGAAAGAGATCCCGAATTGAAAATGCCAAGGAATATAATAGCTAAATTCCAAAATTACCAGATTAAAGAGAAATTACTGCAAGCAGACAGAAAGAAACAATTTAAATATCATGGAACCACAGTCAGGATTACACAGAACCTTGCAGCCTCTACATTAAAAGACCATAGGGCATGGAACATGATATTCCGTAAGGCAAAGGATCTTGGAATGCAGCCAAGGATTAACTATCCAGCGAAAATGAGTGTGATTTTTCAGGGAAGGAGATGGATATTCAATGAAATAGGGGACGTCCAAATGTTCCTGATAAAAAGACCAGAGCTCAACAAAAAATTTGATCTTCAGGTACAAGATTCAAGAGAGACAGAAAAAGGTAAATGGGACAGAAAGATACACTATGTTGTTAATAAGGGCAAAATGTTTACATCCCTACAAGGGAAGATGACACTTGCAACTCTTGAGAACTGTATTGTTATTATACCATATTAAAGGAGCACACATAGGGGATGAATATAAGTTGACTTTGATGTAATGATAAAAAAAAATTTTAATCAAGTGGGTTAAATGGATCCAAGTAAGTGGATTAGTCTGAGCTAAGAAAATGTACTGAGAAAGGAGGAGGCAGACAAGGGTAAATCACATTACAGGAAAAGACACAAAAACCTATTAGAGCAGAGGTAAAGAAGGGAGGGGGATGAGCATTGTTTGAACCTTACTCTCATCAGATTTGGCTCAAGAAGGAAATAACATAATCAGTTAGGTATAGAAATCTAACTTGCACTACAGGCAGCAGGAGGCAAAAGGGGAAAGAAAAGGGAGGGGGGATAGAAGGGAGGGAAGAAGCAATAAGGGTAAAGGGGAAGAAAAGGGAGAGGGATAATAGAAGGGAGATGGGACCGTAGGAGGCGCTGGTCAAAAACAAAACACTAGTTGGGGGGGGAAAGGAGAAAGAAGAAAGAAAAGCATAAACAGGGGGATGAAAAGGATGGAGAAAAAGACAGACCGTAATCATAACTGTGAATGTGAATGGGATGAACTCTCCCATAAAACGGAAGCAGATTGGATTAAATAGCATTAAATAGCAGATTGGATTAAAAACCATAATCCTACAATATGTTGTTTACAGGAAACACATTTGAAAAAGAGTGACACATGCAGGGTAAAGATAAAAGGCTGGAACAAAATATATTATGCTTCAGCTGAAGTAAAAAAAGCAGGGGTAGCAATCCTGATCTCAGACAAAGCAAAAGCAAAAATAGATCTTATCAAAAGAGATAAGGAAGGAAACTACATCCTGCTAAAAGACACCATAGACAATGAAGTAATATCATTACTAAACATATATGCACCAAATGGGATAGCATCCAGATTCTTAGAAGTTCAGGGAGTTACAGGAAGAAATAGACAGCAAAACTATACTAGTGGAGGACCTCAACCTCCCCTTCTCTGAACTAGATAAATCTAACCACAAAATAAACAAGAAAGAAGTTAAGGAGGTGAATAGAATATTAGAAAAGTTAGGTATGATAGACTTATGGAGAAAACTGAATGGGGATATAAAGGAATATACTTTTTTCTCAGAGGTACATGGCACATACACAAAAATTGACCATGTACTAGGGCATAAAAACCTCACAATCCAATGCAGAAAGGCAGAAATGATAAATGCATCCTTTTCAGATCACGATGCAATAAAAATTACATGTAATAAAAAGCCATGAAAAGATAGACTAAAAATAATTGGAAACTAAATAATCTAATCCTAAAAAATGATTGAGTCAAAGAACAAATCATAGAAATAATCAATAATTTCATTCAAGAGAATGACAATAATGAGACAACATACCAAAACTTATGGGATGCAGCAAAAGCAGTTCTTAGGGGAAGTTTTATATCTCTAAATGCTTACATAAATAAAATAGAAAAAGAGGAGATCAATGAATTGGGCATACAACTAAAAACACTAGAAAAAGAACAAATTAAAAATCCTCAATTAAACACCAAATTAGAAATATTGAAAACCAAAGGAAACATTAATAAAATTGAAATTAAGAAAACTATTGAACTTATAAATAAAACTAAGAGCTGGTTTTATGAAAAAAAACCAATAAATAGATAAACCTTTGGTTAACCTAATTAAAAAAAAAGAAAGATGAAAACCAAATTACTAGTATCAAGAATGAAAAGGGTGAAACTACAAAGATCTTTGTACAACACCAGATGCCTACCAATTTAGTATTTATGTCAAGTAGAAAATCAGCATTAGAGCTAATGGTCAGATACATGTTTTTGACTACTCTTTTAGTGTTCTATCAATGGCTTTAATTTGTTTCTCTAACATGAGACACCTTCCTTACCCTTATTATATGTTGAATGAATTTTTTTTCAAGGAAGTTATGTTTTCCTTTAGTAATTATTTTGTAGTTCTTCAAAGCTTCAAAATGCTCAGTGATAATCATTAGTCAATGAACAACCATTTATGAAGTGCCAACTATGTGCCACAAATGCATTAATTGAAACAATTCTTACTCTTAAGGTGTAACCCTTAAGTTACCCTTAAGGACTAACCCTTAAGTTACTCTTAAGGAACTTACATTCTATCTGGAGAGGCAAGTACACATGTGAGTATATATAGAATATGTAAATAAAGAGAAATACAAAATAAATATGAGGTAGTTAGGAAAAGTGGGCATTAATAATTGGGAGATCCAGATGGGCTTCCCATCAAAGATGGTGTTTGAGCAGTGTCTTGAAGGAAGAGAGGAATTTTGAGGCAGAGGTGAGAAGAGAATGTATTCCAGGCATGGAGGATGATCAGTGTAAAGGTGCTGAGATGGCAGATGGAGTGCTGTGTATGAGGAAGAAAGAAAAGGTGGATTTGGTTGGACTGTTGGATGCAAGAAGGAGAGCAGATATATAGTGAGTCTGGAAAAATAAGATAGGGCCAGGAAAACCCAAATGGAGGGATTTCTATTTTCTCCTACAGGCAGTAGGAAGTCACTGGAGTTTGTTGAGTAAGGAGAGTGAATGGCTGAATCTTCAATTAAGTGAAATCACAGGTGACTTTAGGAAAAATGGTGTAGAGTAGGGAGGGACTTGAGACAGGGAGACTAATTAAGGCACTATTGTAATAGTCTAATAGTACTAATAATCATTAGTATAAAGCATATAAATACTAAGTAGGTTATAATTTTGTAGCAGATCTGTAGCAAATCAGAAATGGAAATGGTTCATCCCAGTACCATCAATAACCATCAGTAAGCATTATCTGTACTGGGGAATAAGCTAGAAGCCTTCTCAATAAGATCAGGGGTGAATCAGTGATGCTCATTATCACCGCTTTTACTCAGCACTCTGCTTGAAATGTTAGCCATAGCAATAAGAGAAGTAAAGGAAATTGAAGGAATTAGAATAGGCTATGAGGAAACAAAACTATCCCTCTTTGCAGATGATACGATAGTATACTTAAAGAACCCTAGAGAGTCAACTAAAAAACTAGTTGAAAGAACTAACAACTTCAGCAAAGTTGCAGGATATAAAATAAACCCACTTAAATTATCAGCTTTTCTATATATTACCAACAAAATTCAGTAGCAAGAGGTAGAAAGAGAAATTCCATTTTAAAATAGCTATAGACAATATAAATACTTGGGCATCTACCTGCCAAAACAAATCCAGGAACCATGGGAACAAAATTACAAAACACTTTTTACACAAATAAAGTCAGATTTAAACAATTGGAGAAATATTAATTGCTCATAAGAATCCGAGCCAATATAATAAAAATTACAATTCTATGTAAATGGATTTACTTATTCAGTGCCATACCAATCAAACTACCAAAAATTATTTTATAGAGGTAGAAAAAATAATATCAAAATTCATCTAGAAGAACAAAAGGTCAAGAATATCAAAGTAATCAATGAAAAAAAATGTGAAGGATGGTGGCTTGGCAGTACCAGATCTCAAACTATATTATAAAGTGGTAACTATCAAAACAATCTGGTACTGGCTAAGAAATAGAATGGTGGATCAGTGGAAAAGATTAGGTACACTATAAACAGGAGCAAATGACCATAGTAATCTAGTGTTTGATAAATGCGAAGATACAAGCCATTGGGACAAAAACTTACTACATGACAAAAATTGCTGGGAAAACTGAAAAACAATATGGCACAAATTAATATAGACAAATAACTCACACTGAATACAAAGAAAAGGTCAAATGGGTACATGATTTAGACATAAAGGGTGATATCTTAAGCAAGTTTTTATGTTCTAATGATTATTATAGGGCCTTGTCTAGATTTCATTCATTTATTTCACCATACTAGCCAAGACTTTTGTTCTTCAAATGCAAAAATGTCATTATTGACACCATTCTTTTTTTAAAACTAATTTATTTTTAGTTTTCAACATTCATTTCCATAAGCTTTTGAGTTTTAAATTTTCTCTCACTACCTCCTTCCTCTCCCCCCTCCCCAAGATGGCATGCAATCTGATATAGGCTCTACATATACATTCATATTAAACATATTTTCACATTAATCATGTTGTATAGAAGAATTAGAACCAATGGGAGGAACCATGAGAAAGAAGAAACAAAACAAAACAAAAAAAAAAGAGAGTAAACAGTATGCTTTGATCTGCATTCAGACTCCATAGTTCTTTCTCTGGATGTGGACAGCATTTTCCCATCATGAATCTTTTGAAGTTGTCTTAGATCCTTGCATTGCTGTGAAGAGCCAAGTCTATCAAAGTCATCATTGTACAATGTGGCTATTACTCTGTACAATGTTCTCCAGGTTCTACTTACTTCACTCAGCATCAGTTCATATAAGTCTTTTCAGGTTTTTCTGAAGTCTGCCTGCTCATCATTTCTTATGGCACACTAGTATTCCACTGCATTCATATGCCACAACTTGTTCAGCCATTCCCCAGTTGATGGCCATCCCTTCAATTTCCAATTCTTGGCCACCATAAAAAGAGCTGCTATAAATATTTTTGTCCATGTTGGTCCTTTTCCCGTTTTTATGATCTCTTTGGGATACAGACCTAGAAGTGGTATTCCTGGGTCAAAAGGTATGCAGAGTTTTATAGCCTTTTGGGCATAATTCAGCATAGTATTTTGTATTGTTTTTCTGGTAACAGAGATAAAATTGCACTAATCTCACCAAATTTCCTCATCTGATCAGTAACATTCTTTTGCAATGTCATATTTTAAAAATAGTTTTCATACAGGTATAAAAGACTGTGAATTTTACATTTAAAAGAATTTTAGAGATCTCTTGGCAGAGCTCCTCTTCACTTTACAGATTATAAAAATGAGTTTCCAAGAGAGTAAGTGTCTATGGCCATATGTGTACCAAATAGAGCTATGATTTGAATACAGATCCTTTAATTCTAAATTCTAAGAGAAAGGGTGGCATAGCAGATGGAGAGAATTCAGAATGCAGATGGTCTGGGTTCAAAACTTATCTCTGACCCATATAAGCTCTGTGTCCCTAGGCAAATCACTTAACCTCTCAATGCCCCCAGGTGACTCATAAGACCATAACTTGCAGAGTAGGTATATTGGCAGATGGGGTTTTGTCATCAAGAGTTGTTTATTGCAATGGGATTACAGTATCTGTACCAAAATTTCCAAATTCAGTACTCTACATGTACATGTCTTCCTCAGCAATAGAGTCATTTTTCTTCTTTTGTAACTAAATTAACCATTAATTCCCTGCTTTAATGAATGCCCATTTTATAAACATAGCTTACCGGCTTGTAGGTGTGTAAAGGATCCTCGAGGTCCGAGGCTTGCCCAAAGATGTAAGGTCACCATCAGGATCATCTCTGTCATCTGGGTTTGATGATTCAACATAACCACTGTTTGGATGAAAGAAATAAATTATTTATAAGAAAAGTGGGAAGGGTAGTAGAACTACTTTCCAAGTTCAATAGTATATTTATTAAGATGGTCCCAAAGGGTAAATGCCAACATACTCATGCCATAGCATCCCTTTAGGATCATAAGTTTAGACATGAAAGTAAGTATGAAAGTCGTCTAGTCTAACCTCCTCATTTTACAGATGAGGAAGTGAAGAGGAGAGAGGTGAAATGATTTACCCAAGGGCACAAAATAAGAAGCAGAGCTAGAATCTGAAGCCAGATCCTTTGACTCCAAACCCAGAACTCTTTCCATGGTAGTATGCTAGCTCCGTACAAACATATATGAGCAACGTCTATTTTTGAAATCATAGGTCCTTAGCCATTTGTTGGATCTAATTCTGTGAAGTGATCAGTTTCAGGAAAATAGAAAAGCTCTAATAGTAGGTGCTGAATGTGAATGGAAATGAACTCTGAGATGAACTTGTGGGCTACACTGTGGCCTTCCTCCTCTTCCTTTAGTCAAAGTGGGCCTTGGTTAACCCATCTGAATGACAGGGTTGGTTAAAATGATCACAAGAGTTTTTCCCAGCTCATAAATTCCGTAATGCCTCATAGAAGTCACGTACTATAGCTAATAATATTACAGTGAATTATCTGGGCTTGGGAGTAGTCAACTAATTGGCATTTATTAAGTGCCTACTATGGGCCAAACACTGTGCTAAACCATTTAGAGAAGCTCAGCTTGTTTTATCAGTGACTTATAAACAAGGCAAAAGGCCAACTATCATTTTGCTTTAAGTTGAACATTTTTAATGCACAATAACAGAAAATTTTACTTACGTGTAAAGAGGAATATATTGGGTTCGAGAACTTGGGCTCACACTAGGAAATAAGAAGAGAGAAAACACTGGTAATCAATTCAGAGATAAGAACTTAATAACTGTTAGAGCCCAAGGTAAAACTAGCATTTTTAAGCAGCTTTACCCTCCCTTCCCTAACCCCAGAAATAACAGATTTGGGGGGAAATTTGCTTTAATTAGTCCAGGGAAAATTCTACTATCATCCAAACCAGTTCCTGAAGATTCTCTTAGGGCTTTAGCCCTAGCCTATCCTGATCCCCAGAACCTACCATAACAGGAAGAATCAGACTTCAGGAGCCCTGCCCCATCAATGAATAGCACATGATAAGAGAGCTCCATTGGTACACCTTGGGAAAACCATTTTACAAGTTGTCTCAACCTACCATAGCTGCTGCTCCTATTAATGCAAGCCTTGGAACTCCTGATGACGACTTGTTCCCCACTGACCCACTGTGACTTCTCTTGTGTACTTTACTTACTCTGCTTCTGGTTTGAATTCCCAATTTAAGACCCTGCTCCATGTTCTCCATATTCTACCATCTGCCCAAATGCTACTTCCATTTACCCACTCTGAATGCTTTACTTGATCCCCTTTCCCACCTCACTCATAACCTATTTCACTTCTATCTACATACTATCTACATACTTCACACTTATCCAGCCACAGTAAGACACAGACAGCCACCTCTTGTGAACTGTTAACCAGCACAAATTGTATGGAGGAGGCCATAGGAGTACTCATTGTTTCAGTCATTTTTCAGTCACGTCCTACTCTTTGTAACCCCATTTGGGGTTTTCTTAGCATGGATACTGGAGTAGTTTGCCATTTCCTTTTCCAGCTTATTTTACAAATGAGGAACTGAGGCAAACAGGGTTAAGTGACTTGCCCAGAGTCATACAGCTAGTAAGTGTCTAAGGCCAGATTTGAACTCAGGAAGATGAGTCTTCCTGACTCCCTGCCTGGTGTGGAATCCACTGTACCAGCTGGCTGTACAGGAGGGCTACCTCTGATAATTAATTTTTGACCATTTGGAATTCCTTGTGGAAGGAACATGTAAGAAATAGATTGCAAAGTATGTGGAAGGGAGTAATGTGGTACAGTGGGAAGGTCAAAAGGAGCCAGGGTCTGAAAGGTTTTAAAAACCAAACAGAAAAATTTATATTTTATCCTTGGAAGATCATTTTGATGGCTGAGTGGAGGATCGGCAGGAATGGGGAGAGACTTATGATAGGCAGACCAACCAGTAGGCCACTGCAATAATCTAGGGATGAGGAGATGAGAGACTGCACCAGAGTGGTGGCAGTGTTGAGGAGAAAAGGGGTAATATATAAGAGATGTCATGAAGGGACAAGATTTGGCAGCTAATTGGATAGGGGATTAAGAGTGAAAAGTCAAGGATGACATCTAGTTTGACATTCTGGGTGACTGCGAGGATGGTGGTGCCCTCCACAGTAACAGGGAAGTTAGGAAGAGGGAAGGGTTTTTGGGAAAAGATAATGGATATGAAGAGAATGAAAGTGGACTTCAAAGGGAAAGGGAAATTTTGCTCTGAGAGTTGGAGCTTGGAAGTGACTGGAATATTGTATTCTGTGATATATATGTCTGATATTTCTTAATTTTATCATGTTTTTTACTAATTAGTCAAAATTATTTAACTGTGAACTTGAGTTCTGACTGAATGTTAACAACCTCTGTGTGAGGGAGTAGTAAGAGGAAGGGGAAAGGGGAGGGGTTAACAAAATAGACAGGAAAGTAATAAGGAAGAATGGAATGTCTGTTACTTGACAATGTATCTGCAGGATAGATTCCCTTCACCCATATCAAGTTCCTGTTGCAAAACCAGGTCCCACTGGTCCTAACTGATGACAATTGGATACTTGTCACATTAATGAGCACTTGGTTTTGGTATGATTATTTTCTCTTTTTTTTACCCCCCCCCCTTTTAAGCTTAGGGGCAGCTAGAGGATATTTCCTTGAAGCTATATATTTTTCCCTTCTAGGCTATAATGTATATTGTGTTTCTCAATAGTACTGTGAAAGCATATTTAAAACTACATTTTTGTTAAAACTGAAAATACTGAGAAATACTAAGAAAAACTAAGAAAATATTAATAAGGAAATGCTAAGAAAAAATATTGTCCTCTAAAGCCTTTCCCAGACACCTGGGGAAAAACCTCTTCTAAAGGAAAATGATTATAAAATATTATTTTTTAAAAATTAAGGAGAATGATTGGTCTAAGACAAAACGCTTTTTCTTGGGGGGGGTGTGGATGGATTAAAGGTTTCAGCTCAAAACGTATTAACTCTTTTCTTGTTTACATTATCATCTCCCTCTCTCCACCTGAAAGTGATCGGTGCTAGTACTCAACCTTTTCCATTAAGAAAATATTAAGATATCAATAGAAGAGAGGAAGGCCCTTTGTTTAACTCCAGGAAGAAATGGGACAGTGACTTGGTTCCTCAATTCTGGGTATATCATATTTCAATTCAATCCTGGCTTTATGTTAAGATACCTTAAAAAATTAAAAAGGGAAGGGAAATGGACTTGATTATTGTTCCCACTGAAGTGTATGGTAAGCAGTCAGAAAGTGCTAGAACCAGTTCTTGGAGATCACTCCTAGAATTCTGTCTACTAGGTGATGTCTCCCAACTCTGAATGAATGAAAAAAGTATTATTAATTATTAATATTATTAATTATCAATAATCTGATGTATAGAATGGGTAATGGGACTGTCATTAATAAAAAGTATGGCTGAATCTGGCAACAAGCACAAAAAGGTGAAACTTACTAATTAATTGGTCTTTGTGGTGACGTGAAGGATCTTGTTTGAAACCTGTCCCAGAGGCCTCCGACAAACTAAAACAATTCTCAGAATGAGTGGGGGGAAAAGGAGTTGATAAATCACTTACATTTTCCAGTTTTTGACACATATTTAAGCAACACAATTTGACAGTAAGAGTTTATGGCAAACAATAGAAATAGTGGAGTATTGGACTTTATTAAAGTCCATAATGCAAATGAAAGTTTATCAAAAGTGTTTCTAATATTTCCACATGTCCTGTGCTTATTTGACTTAGTTTCTACACGATAATGTTTAGGTTTATTTATTTAGCTCACATTTTTCTCCTATCTCATCTATTTGTTTCTAATTAGAGAAAATGATCGAGATAGGATATATTGTGAATCTTACTTAAATGATAACTGGAATCAAAAAATTTTTGTTTTTTTTAACAGTCAGAAATAAATGTTCTCAAACAATGGTGGAAAAGGGGGTAATAATGGAACCTATTTTGGTCAAGATCAAGGCTTACATGCATCCATCAATTACTTCCCTGCCACAATGTCTGTTTACCAATAAGTTAAACAATGCAAGGGTAGAAAAAGGACCTATTTTTCATTCTCTGCTTCCAGAGGAGAATTTGTGAATAATGTTAATTGGATTTAATCTGTATATATGACATCACAACAAAAATTGTGCCGTTATAAAAATACTCTGAAGCCCTAGTTGTGTTTCATTTATTTCGATCAATAAAATTTCCATAAAACAAAAAATTTGGACAGTTCCTTTTTTTTAATGGTACAGATTTTAAAAAATTTTTGTTTGTGTCCAGTACTCTGTAGTATAGTAGAAATTCCTTGAATTAAGGTGCATACCCTGCTCAGGATGGTTATAATATTGGATCTGCAACAAGTAATTGCAGTTTGAGGGGTGACCCCAGGATAACCCTAACCAAATGGCTTGAATCTATTCTGAGGCTTCCCTAAGAATGCAGGTCTGCTTCAAGGAAGTGCTGTGTCTTTAGAGTATATGAAATAAATTCAATTTGACAAATGTTCATTAAGTTCCTAAGTGTGGGCACTGTGCCAGGTGTTAGAGACATAAAAATGAAGTAGTTTTGGTCTCCAAAGAGCTTATATTCTATTGGGATGGAGGCAGGGGTGAGGAGTGGTTCTAACAAGTCATATTAACTTAAGTAGCAGCAAAACATAGTGGTCAGAGATCTGGCCTCACAGTGACAACGACCCAGATGTGTGATCCTGGTGAAGTCACGAAACCTTTTAGGATCCTAAGCAATTCTCTAAAATTAAACAGTATCAAAAAGAGTTGCCATCTACATTCATAGAGGGAGTTTCTCCTCTATAATTCTCAATGCCAATGAAATAAAAAATCCAGTGGCAAAGAAGGAAACACCAAAAAGCCAACTTGACATGAAATTTTACCGGAGAATTATCAAACCTATGCAGGTCACTTACTTGAGCATTGTAAAATGCAGTTTTGAGAACAGTTTTAAGACCCATTTGTCATTCTAGAACTCTTCTTTTACTTGCCTTCAGTCATAGGCACTTGATGAAATCATTATAGATAGTTTGAGTTAGAAACAAATAGTTTCATATGTTCTAAAAAGTTAAAAAATGAATTAAAAAAACATCTAAATGCTTTTAGCATGGAGTTCTAGAACAATTGAGTCACTGCTTACAAAATGTATTAGCTTCACATCCTTTAATGTTACTAATCATTTAATTAATTTACTATTTCCTTTGATCAGGGTGAACATGGAAATAGATGAGCTATTACACCCTGGACACACTTATTGTTCTGTATTTGAATAACAACAACAAAAAACTTGCTGAGAAAAATTCACTGACCTGACTTATTGATGGCACCCATTCATATCTTTTCAGTGTAAAGCACTGTGAAACTGGGTCAGCCTTCTTTTCAAATGTTGTTAGTGGTGGGTCAAGCTTTGGTGGATACATCTGATCCAGTGGAACTGCTTCATATGCTCTTTGTCACAGACAAAATAGGGATAATTTTTGATCAAAGAGTTGACAATTGGATTCAACACATGTAATACAAATGGGCATGATAAAGCAAACCTATTTTAGGTTTGGGAAAACCACTTTTCCTTGCTTTCCAGGGTCCCCTCCAAACTCAGGTCCCAGGGGGAGAAGACTATAAACTTTCCTTTGCCTCATTGCTTTCCTGATCCCTGAAAAAAGCACACCACCCTCGTAGGTACAATCATATTTCCAAGTTAGTTATGTTGTGAAAGAAAACAGATACCCCACCCCAAAAAAAGAAACAAGAAAAATAAAGTAAAGAAAAAGTATGCTTTGATCTGCATTCAGACTCCATCAATTCTTTCTCTGAAGATAGACAGTATTTTTAATCTTAAGGACTTTGGAATTGTCTTGGATCATTGTGTTGCTAAGAATAGATAAGTCATTCATAATTGATCATTGTACAATATTGCTGTTACTAAGTACAATATTCTCCTAGTTTTGCTCATTTCACCTTGCATGAGTTCATGTAAATCTTTCTAGGCTTTTCTGAGAGCATCTTGCTCATCATTTCTTACAGCACAATAGTATTCCATTACATTCATATACCACAACTCGTTCAGCCATTCCCCAACTGATGGATATCCCCTCAATTTCCAATTCTTTGCCATCATTAAAAGAGCTGCCATAAATATTCTTGTGGACCTATATTTATAGGTCCTTTTCCTTTTTGTTTTTTAGCTCTTTGGGATAAAGACATAGTAGTAGTATTGCTGAGTCAAAGGGTAACCCTTTAGCCACAGTTTCAAATTGCTCTCTAGAAGGGCTGAATCAGTTCACAACTCCTCCAACAGGGCATTAGTGTCTCAATTTTCCCACGTCCCCTACAATTATCATTTTTCTCTTCTGTCATATTAGCCAATTTGATGGGTGTGGAGTGGTAGCTCAGAGTTATTTTGATTTGAATTTCTTTAATAAATACTAATTTAGAGCATTTTTCATATGCTTATAGATAGCTTTGATTACTTTGTCTGAAAACTGCCTGTTCATATCCTTTGACTATTTATCAGCTTAGGAATGAGTCTTACTTTTATAAATTTGATTCTATATATTTGAGAAATGAAGTCTTTATCAGAGAAATTTGCTATAATTTTTTTCACAGTTATCATTACTAACTGTGTATTTCCCTCCACCCTATTTTCCCCTCTGTTTATCCTACTTTTCTCTCTCTCCCTTTTTCTGGTCCATCCTCAAAAGTATTTTGCTTTGTCTTTTTCCTACCCCAATCTGCCCTCCCTTCTACCACACTCCCCTTCTCTTATCCATTTTCCCTCCTACATTCCTATAGGGGAAGATAGATTTCTATACTCAACTGAGTCAGGATGTTATTTCTTCTTTGAATCAATTCTGATGAGAGTAAGGTTCACTCACTCCTCTCTTCCACTTCCCCATCTTGCCTTCCACTGTAAAAGCTCTTTTGTACCTCTTTTATGTCAGATAATTTACCCCATTCTACCTCTTCCTTTCCCCTTCTCCCAGTGCATTTTTCTTTCTTAATCCTTAATTTTATTTTATTTTTTTAATAATCGTCCCATCACATTCAACATAAACCCATGCCCTCTGTCTATATATACTCCTTCTTACTGTCTTAACTATGAACAAGGTTTTAGGAGTTATAAATATCATCTTCCCATGTAGGAATGTAAACAGTTTAATTCTATTGAAATCTTTATGATTTCCCTTTCCTGTTCACTTTTGTGCTTCTCTTGAGTTTTGTATTTGAAAGTCAAAATTTCTATTCAGCTCTGGTCTTTTCATCAGGAATACTTGGAAGTCTTCTATTTCACTGAATATCTATTTTTCACCTGAAGGATTATACTCAGCTTTGCTGTGTAGGTGATTTTTGGTTGTAATCCTAGCTCTTTTACTCTCTGGAAAATCATATTCCAAACACTCTGATCCTTTAATGCAGACACTGCAAAAATTTGTGTTATTTTGACTATTACTCCATGATATTTGAATTGTTTTTTTCTGGCTGCTTGCAATATTTCTCCTTGACCTGGGAGCTCTGGAATTTTGCTATAATATTCCTGGGGATTATCATTTTGGGATCTTTTTCAGGAGGTGATCAGTGGATTCTTTCAATCACTCTTTTATCCTCTGGTTCTAGAATATTGGGACAGTTTTCCTTGATAATTTCTTTAAAGATAATGTCTAAGCTCTTTTTTTGATCATGGCTTTCAGCTAGTATAATAATTTTTTTAACAATTATCTTCCCTGAATCTATTTTCAAAGTCAGTTGTTTTTCCAATGAGATATTTCATATTTTCTTTTGTTTTTTCATTCTTTTAATTTTGTTTTATTGTTTCTTGATGTCTCATAAAGTCATTAGCTTCCACTTGCCCAATTTTAATTGTTAAGGAATTATTTTATTCAGTGAGCTTTTGTACCTCCTTTTCCATTTGGCCAATTCTACTTTTCAAGGTTTTTTTTTTCCAGTGGATTTTTGTACCTTTTTTTTATTATTTGGTTAATTCTACTTTTTAAGGACTTCTCTTTAATGGATTTTCATATATCTTTTTCCATTTGGCCAATTCTGCTTTTCAAGGCATTTTTCTCTTAATTGGATTTTTGTACCTCTTTTACCATTTGGCCTATTCTGTTTTTTAAGATGTTATTTTCTTCAGTATTTTTTTTTTTTTGTGTGTGTGTGTGTGCCTCTTTTATCGAGTTGTTGGCCTTTTTTAATGATTTTTTTTGCATCAATCTCATTTCTCTTCCCAATTTTTCCTCTACCTCTCTTGCTTGATTTTTAAAATCCTTTTTGAGCTTGTCCATGGTCTGAGACTAATTCATATTTTTTTTTTTGAGGCTTTGAATGTGGCAGTTTTGACTTTGTTTTCTTCTGAGTGTGTTTTGATCTTATTTGTCATGGTAGTAACTTTTTATAGTCAATTTTTTTTCTGTTGTTTGTTCATTTTTCCAGGCTATTTCTTGACTTCTGACTCTATGCTAAACCAGGGCTCTGCTTCTAGGATCAAAAAGGCACATTCCTAAGATTTAGGGTTTTCAGAGATAATTTTAGGACCTGTAAGTTTTCACTTCTTCTAAGGTGGCATGACCTAAGGGGAGGTGTGTTTACTACTCTCCTGGCCTGTGCTCTGATCTGTGAGTGACCACATGCACTCTTTTCTGCTCGGAAACTGTGACCAGGGTCCCTGCTCCCCTAGAGTCCCACGCTCTGGTGTGCTGGGACCCACCCAAGACTAAAACAGGGACCTGAGTATGGGTGATGCAATACAGTCCTGTCCCTGGTGTCAGCAAAGGGACTCCTGTATTTTCCTTCTGATTAGTTGTCTGACTCCTCTTACTATCTGTGGAAGCAGTTCTGCTATAGCTGATTCAGTTGTTCCCAAGGTCTACTTCTAGTTTGGCCTGGACTGCACTCTGCTCTTACCCCGTGGGACAGACCTTTCTTACTGACTTTCCAAATTGTCTTGGGCTGGAAAATTATTGCACTTTGTCCTTTTATGGGTTCTGCTGCTTCAGAATTTGTTTTGAGGCATTAGTTAAATTATTTAGAGAGGAATTCGGGAGAGCTCAGGCAAGTCCCTGCCTTTTCTCTGCCATCTTGGCTCTGCCCTATGAGTAAAGTTTTCAACAAACTTCTTAAAGTTAAAAAAAGTTTTTGAAAATATTTTGACAAAAGGGTAAGAAAGTAATAAGCACCGTCTTTCTGTAGTGGTTTCTGAAAAGTCAGCTTTTCTCTAAGTGAGCTTCAGAATATTATCAAGTACCTTTTTCTAGGGGCAAGATTCTACTAATGAAAGGCCTACAACACTGCTAACAGCATAAATTTATATAGCTATTTAGGGTTTAGAGACTGCTTTCCTTCACAGCAGGTCTGTAAGATAATTTAGGTATTATTCCCAGAGAGGTAAAAAGTGGGAGAGCTGGGAATCAAACCCAGGTCCTCTGACTCTAGACCATGCTGGTTTTCAAGGCTTCAAAACAACTCAAGAAAACACTATTAACAGTATAAAGCTTCCTCTTTGATATAATTTAAAAGATTCAAGTAAAGTTAGTAAGCATTTATTAAATACTTTACTATATGCCAGGCCCTGTACTCAGCCCTGGGAATACCAAGAAAGAAAAACAAAACAAAACAAAAGAAACAAGCAAAAGAGGTTCTTATTAACCAATTAACAATGACATTCATTTCAGTGCTACCATCTACCAGGCACTGTGACTGGAATGGGGAACACACAGACAAATATTAAATAGCCTCTGTCCTCAGGAGCTAACATTTGTAGATTTATAAATTTTTTTTGCTCTGAAGTTAATATTTTTTCTTCTGAGGAAAAAACAAAGTAAAAATTTCTTGGCCTGATATTAGGAAGATAATTCTTCAATGAGAAAGATTTCAATATTGTGTTGTTCCCATGAATTCTTTCTAAAGGTTGCTTATGGCTTTCCACCCATTACAGGAATATTACTGTATTAAACAAATCATTATTCACTGAACATGTTTAAAAACATGTTTCCACAAAATATTGAGCCCCACTGAAAAAGTTCTTAAATGCAGAAGTGTTAGATTTACTAATTTAATTTGTTGACAACCTTGCACTTGAAGAAATCTGTTGGAGTGTCACAAAGGTATACATCTAAGTTTGAGAGATGAGTCAGTTTTGAGAATCTCTTTTATTTTCAGAAAGAATTTATGGGATTTCCAATAATGGTGAGGCAGCCTTCTACATTTAAAGTTGTATTTTTTTAAGAAGTTCCTTAGGATCATTTTGTGTATATTACTAGATGCTAAATTGCTAAGTAACATTTCCGCATTTTATAAAAGTGATTATTTTCTGATTTAAAAACAGTGAATTAAGCAAAACATTTCTCATATTGTTATCAGGTTGTTAATTTCCCAAAACATAAATTTTTGTTTTCAGTTGTTTCAGTTATGTATGACTCTTTGTGATCCTATTTGGGGTTTCCTTGGCAAAGATACTGCAGTGATTTTTCATTTCCTTCTCCAACTCATTTTACAGATGAGAAAACTGAGGCAAACAGGGTTAAGTGACTTGCCCAGGTCACACAGCTAGTAAGTGTCTGAGGCTGGATTTGAACTCAGGAAGATGAATCTTCCTGACTCCAGGGTTGGTGCTCGTTCCACTGCACCACCTAGCTGCCTCCAAAAATGAATAGGAAATATTATAGCAAAGGAATTTATAAACTTTATGTCACCCAGCACTACCGAAAAAAACCTAAACTGTTTGACACTTATATTAGCATGAACAGCAGCTGGCCTTTATGTTGTCTTTAAAAGTCTACAAAGCACCTTATGAATGTTACCTCATTTGATCCTTATAAGAACCTAAGAAGTAGCTACTCCAATTTTACAGGAAGTTGAGGTTCAGGGAGGTTGAGTGACTAGCCTGAAATTACATAGCTAATTACTCTATGGTGGAATTTGAACCTGAATTTGAATTTGAAGTTGGTCTTCCTGCCTGTAACTCCAGTTCTCTAGAGACCCCATTCTGCTTCTCTTTGTATTATAAGTCAACTTCTAAATCCAAAATGAAACAACTTACATATTCCTCAAATATTCAGCTACCGAAATAGAAATAGAGATTTTTGTGGGATCATATAGTCTTAGGGATGGAAGAGAAGGTAGAAGCTGTCAAGTTGAACCCCCTCACTTGACAGATGAGGAAAGTGAAGGCCAGAGCTGACTGGTTGTAAATGTCTGAGCCAGGATTTGAGCCTAGTTATTGCTGACTCCAAGTCCAGTGTCCTATCCACTAGAATGGATTCTTAAATATGGCAAAAATTCTATGACAGAAAAAAAGAACTGCTCACTTTTGTGTACTGGACTTGCAGAATGATTCTATTACTTTCTGTTCCTCACTCACCCATGCTGGAGCTCCGCCTTCTTCACTCTTTGGGAAATAAGAAGCAAAGAATGACATCAAAATATGTTGGGTGTGAGTTGCTACACTTTCAGATTCATTTACTGGCTTTATTAAAATAGCTAACGTTCATATAAGCTTTCAAGTTTGCAAAGCACTTGACATCTCACTTGAAATTAAGTCAGATCACCCAGGAACATTTCTAGGCCCCAAGAGCACATATTACTTGGATGAAAATAAACTGATGACAAACGGAACAATCTGTTGGCATTTCTAGAACATTCTTTTCATCATTAATGATATTGGGAACAACACATCCGGACTGGGACACATCAGTCTCTGATGTGATATGTAAGTAAATATAAGGGGCACTGACGATGACAATAAACAAGGCAAAGAGTTGGACCATATCAAACACACAGAAAAAAATCCATGTAGAAAATGATATGGTTTTTAAATCATAGAGAGGTTAGTTTGTGGGAAACCTTGCTGAGATGGGATGGTAACTTGGAATCACAGATTTGAGAAGACTAGATAGGATAGGGCCGGGCTAAGAAAAAGGCCTTTAGAAGCCAAACAGAAGGTTTATATTTTAATTTAAAAATATACTAAGACTTTTGGAACACTCTACATAGCTTGGAAAAGAAAACTTTATCAGGGATATTTGCTGCAAAATTTTTCCCCAGTTGTTTCCCTTTGAATCTTAGCTTTATTAAATTTGTTTATGCAAAAAATAAAATTTTGTGCAATCAAAATTAACCATCTTATCTTCTAAATTTTTCCTGTCTCTTGTTTGGTCTTGAACTTTTCTTTATCCACAGATCTGATAAGTAATTTCTTCCATGTTTCTTTAATTTGTTTATGATGTGATCTTTTGTATTTAGGTAATGTTTCCATTTGGAGACTAGTTTAGGCATGAGGCATTGGTCTAAATTTAATTTCTTTCATATTGCTGTCCAGTTTTCCTAGCAGTTTTTATAAAATAGTGAATCCTTATTTCAGTTGCTGGTCTTTTTGTTTATTGAATACTAAGGTACCAGATAGATTTGCTTCTTTATGTTGTGCACCTAATATATCTCACAATTTCTATTATTTAACCAGCACAAATCATTTTGAGAATTACTTCTTTTATAGTATAGTTTGAGATCTGGGACTGCTAAAGTTTTTTCATTCCTCCTTCTCCCTTGTTTCTCTTGAGGTTCTTGACCTTTTTTTATTTGCATATAAATTTTATTACTTTTTCTATTTCTACAAAATAATCCTTTGGGCGGGAGCGAGCACGCAGACGTCTGGGCGGGCGGCGATGAGACTGAGAGGCTTCTTTCGGAGCTCCGAGCCCCTAGGGGATTCACCCCGGAGTCATCTGCCCTAGGGGAACGCGAGGCCCGGCTGTTGCCGCCCGCCCGCAGGGATGAAATTGACTTTTCCCAAGTGACACTGAGACCAGCTTCCAAATTGGACATCCAGTAGCAACATAGCACTGGTGATTAATTGTGACAGAGGAAGTGGTGATAGAGGAAATCAGAAATTTGGTCAGCCTGGGACATCTCAGCCACTGCACTAAAGAACAGAGAGAAGGCGAGCAGGGTACCAGTGTGAAGTGCTACACCAGGCAGGGAGGAAAGGAGGCTAGGATCTAGCTGGAGCCAGTTCTGTACTCGCTGAAATCACTTGGTGTAGGTACTGAGGCTAGTGAAAAGGGAATTCCTCAGTGTGGTGTGGATAGAGGCAGAGACACCTTTGAATTCCAACCTTCAGGGAATCTGCCATCAAAAGAAAAGGAATCAGAAACTGAATGATAGGGGAACAAATGAAAAAAAGACTGAAGTTACCTGAGATCCCACAAGAAAATTCTGTTTAAAAAGTTGAGTGCGCACAGATATGTCAACAGTTTAGCTATTAAAAGCAGAAGGGAAAGTGGCATCTAAACAAACCCAGAAATCTCTGAGTAAATATAACAAGGGAAAGAAAAATGAAGCAACACGTGATGAGGCAGCAAAAACTTTGGATTCCCAGGAGTGTATGGAATCACAGCAGGATGTTCCCAAATGGTACAAGAGAGACATAAGAATCTTCAAAGCAGAATGTATAGCCTATACAGGAGAAATGATTGACAATGTAAAACGTGAATCTGCCTTAGCAAATCTTTCTAAAGAAGCAAAAGAGAAAAAGCTTTAATTTTGAGGAACACAGACTAAAGAAGAAATAAAGATTATAAAGACCATGAAAGAAAGAATAAAAGTTTAGATTAGACAGAAAAGAGAATTAATGAAGATAACAAAGAAATCCTTTTTAGAAAAAGACAAAATATTTAAAAACTAACACAATAAGTTAAAGGAGAGAAGAAGGATTTTAATCAACTAATAAAGAAAAAAGAGGGAGAATTAAATTACGTAAAAGGAAAATGAAAAAGGCATGAATAAGTAAACTGTAGAAACTAGGGGAAAGGATGACAAACAGAGGGTAGGGTGAATGGAAGAATATTTATCTATTTATTTGTAGCATTCTTTTTTTTTATATATTTTGAGTTCCAGATTCTATCCCTTCTGCACCCACTGAGAAAGCAAGCAATATGATAACCCATTATACATGTGAAGTCACTCAAAACATTTCTGTAGTAGCCATGTTGGGGGGGACTGGGGAGACAAAGAATAAGGAAAATGAAAAACGGTATTCTCCAATTTGCACTCAGTTCATCAATTCTGCCTCCAGAGGTGGATGGCGTTTTTTCATCATGAGTCCTTTGGAATTACTTTGGATCATTGTGTTAATCAGGATAGTTAAGTCTTTAATAGTTGACCATTATTACAGTATGCTGTTTTTGTGTATAGTGCTCTGCTGGTTCTACTCACTTCACTTTTTATCAGTTTGCTTATGTCTTCCCGGGTTTTTCTGAAACTGCCCTGCTCATTTCTTATGGCACAGTGGTGTTACATTGCAATCATGTACCATTGCTTGTTTGGCCATTCCACAATTGATAGGTATCCCCTGAATTTGCAATTCTTTGCCATCACAGGGGGAACTGCTATGAATGTTTTTGTACATGTGGGTCTTTTTCCTTTCCCTTTGATCTCTTTGTGGTACAGACCTAGTTAGTGGTATTGCTTGGTGAAAGAGTATACCCTTTGGGCACGCATCTAAGTTGTTCTCTGGAATGGCTGGACCAGTTCAGAGCTTCATCAGCAATGCATTGGTGCCCCTATATTTCCATATCACCTCCAGCATTTGTCATTTTCCTTTTCTGTCACATTGGCCAGTCCGGTGGGTATGAGGTGGTACCTCCAAGTTGTCTTGATTTGCACTTCTGGAATTGGTAGTGATTTCACCTGACTTGATAGCTTTGATTTCTTCTAAAGACTTCCTGTTTCCTTTGACCATTATTAATTGGGAATGGAGAGGGGAATTTAAGGGTGAAGAGAAGAGAACCTATGGAAATAGTTTCCTTAAAATAACTTAAGCAAAAATAACTTAAGAAACAATAATATCTTTAAAGAGGATGTTTTTTTTAAATCTCAAAAGAAAAAATAATCATTTGGTAGTTTGATTGGTATGGCATTAAATTATTTTATGTAATATTGTCATTTTTGTTGTATTGACTCATCTTAACCATGGGAAGTGAATATTTCTCCAATTATTTAGGTCTGTGTTTATTTCTATAAACAGTTGTTTGTCCTTTGTTATTGAAGAGGACCATGACATCAAGGAGGTGATTCCATGACTTGCAAGTGAATTGGATTTAAGTAAGGGAAGGCTGTGCAAAGTCACAGCCTCACTCTCTCCTCCAGAGCCATCTGGGTCCAGTGGCAAGATATAGATTAGGATATATAAACAGTAGTTTATACTTGTATGTATATAGTTCTTAGATGTATATTGGTAGGTAGACTTCTAAGTATTTGATATATTCTATAGTTATTTTAAATGGAATTTCTCTACCTTTCCTGCTGTGTTTTATTAGTACTACATAGAAATCCTGATAATTGTATAAATTCATATCCTGCAAGATTGCCCAAGTTATTAACTGTTTCAATTAATTTTAATTGGCTCTTTAGGCACTCTAAATATACCATCATATAAATGGCAAAAGTGATAATTGTCTCTTCTTTACATATACTTATTTCCTTAATTTTTTTTTATTTCTATAGCTAGCATTTTTAGCACTATGTCAGATTGAAATGGTGACAATAGACACTGTTGTTTAATCCCTGATTTTATTGGAAAGAATTCTAGTTTATTTCCAATCAATTGAGCAATAAACAAGCCAAGATATTTTATAAATTGTTGCATCATTATTCACAGGAGATATTGTCTTATAGTTTTCTTTTCCTTTTTTAAGTATTCCTGGTTTATGTACCACAACCATATCTTTGTTATAATATGAATTTGGCAAGATTCCTTCTTTTGCTATTTTGCAAAAAGTTCATGTAATATTGGAAGAATTCATTGATCTTTGAATGTTTAGATAAAATTTACTTGTAACTCCATTTGGTTCTTGAGTTTTTTCTTTGAGAAAATAAATAAATGAATATTTATGGTTTATTCATTTCTTCCTCTAAAATCAAATTTTTAAAGTTTTCTATTTCTTGTTCCATTAATTTGAGTATTTTATATTTTTATAAATATTCATTCATTTAAATTGTTGGTTTAATTCACATGTAGTTGATTAAAATCATTTTTAATAATATCCTTTATTATTTTTTATTTATTGCATGTTTTCCTTTTTCATTTTTAATACTAGTAATTTAGTTTTCCTTTTTCTTCTTTTTAATCAAATTAGCTAATGGTTCATTTTTTAAACCAGCTTATTTAGTAATTTAATTTCTTTGTTTTAATTTTATTAATCTTCAATTTTAAGGATTTCCATTTTGGTGTATAATTTGAGTTTTTTTAATGCATTTCTAGTATTTTTAGTTGCATTTTCAATTCATTGATTTTTTTCTTTTCACTGAATGCCTGGAATACTCCAATACTGTCCCAAGCAGACTCCATGAATTTAGTTAGTTTCTCTGCCTTCTAGTCTATCATATTATATCTGTGTCAGAGAAGTTGTTCTTAAATGTCTCCATAATTGAAGGACCCTGCAGTTGCAGTAAAACATATTGCCCTCTGAGTAGGGGAGCACTGACTGAGCTCCCACTCAGTTTAGGATTAGAGAGAACTTCTGAAGAGAATGATATGTCATTTAAAGAGAGCTTAAGGATCTGTTCCCAATGATTTTATGGGTTCTAAATTGATTGACTTTATTCCTATATGGATCCAGAGAAGACTGATACATAAAGCAATAGTCAATATCCGTAGGAAAAATCCCATGATCTAACACTTTGAGAGTAAGAAGCATATACTTCAATCAATACGTTTTAGTCATTGGCTAGCTAAAATGGGGAACTCCAGCCTCCCTCCTTAAAATGCCCAGAGGTAGCTAGGTGGTACAGTGGATACAGCACCCAGCCTGGAGTCAGGAAGACCTGGGTTCAAATCTGGCTTTAGATACTTCAATAAAATTATTTATTATTTCTGTGACTTCTTTAACCCACTCATTCTTTAACATTAGTTAATTTTGTCTCCAATTAATTTTTAACCTGTTTCCGTGGTCCCTTACTAAATATAAATTTTATTGCATTATGATCTGAAAAAGGATGCATTTAATATTTATGTTTTTCTGAATTTAACTGAAACATTTTCATGGCCTAATATATTGTTAATTTTTGTAAAGGTACCAAGGACCACTGTGAAAAAGATGTAGTCCTTTCTATTCCCATTCATTTCCATTCTATTCCCTCTTCAGAGATCTATCATATTTAGCTTATCTAAGATTCTAATTCATCTCCTTGACTTCTTTCTTATTTATTTATTTTTTGGTTAGATTTATCTGGTTCTGAGAAGGGAAAGTTGAAGTTCCCCACTATTATAGTTTTGCTGTCCATTTCCCTTTGTAATTCATTTAGAATTTCCTTTAAAAAATTCAATAATATAGCATTTGGTGCATATAGGTTTAGTATTGATATTACTTCATTGTCTATGGTACCTTTTATCATAATGCAGTTTCTCTGTTTATATCTTTCGATTAAATCTATTTTAGCTTTAATTTTGTATAAAATCATAATTGCTACCCCTGCTTTTTTTGCATAAGCTGAAGCATAATAAATTCTACTCCAGCTCTTTATTTTTACTTGTGTATCTCTCATTTTTAAATGTGTTTCTTGTAAGCAAGTATTGCCGGATTCTGGTTTTTAATCCATTCTGCTATCCATTACCATTTTATGTGTGAGTTCATCCCATTCATATTCAAAGTTATAATTACTAGTTGTGCATTTCCCTCCATCCTATTTTTCATCACTTTATCCTTCTCTCCCTCTTTTATCACCCTATCTCTCCTTAAACCTCTAATTGACTTCTAATCACTGTCTTCTTAATCCAAATCCCTTCTAAGAATTCCTCCCTTATCCCCTTCCATTATCCTCTTCCCTTATTCTCTTATTCTTTAATTTAACCATCCTTCTAAAATTCCCTTCCTTATCCTATCCCCTCACCCTCCTATTTCTCTGTAAGTTAAGAAGACTTTTATACCCTTCTAGATGTGTATGTTATTCCCTCTTTCACCCTCCACCCCCTCCTGCCTCCACTGTAACAGTTCTTCCATTCACACCTCATTTGTATGAGATAATTGCTCCGTTTTACTTCTCCCTATTTCTATTTTACTCTCTTGTTCTAAAACTTCAGGATAATTTTCCTTAATCATTTCCAACAATTCTTATATTGTCTTCCCTCAATCTCTTTTCCAAGTCAGTTGTTTTTCTAATGAGATGTTTGGCATTCTCTTCTATTTTTTTTTGTTTTGTTTTATTAATTTTTGATGTCTAATGAAGTCATTAGCTTGCTCAATTCTAATTTTTTTATTTTCTTCTGTAAGTTTTTGGATCTCTTTTTCTAATGGTTAACTTTCTTTTCATAATCTTCTTGAGTTTCTTGCATTACTTTAAATTTTTCCCCAATTCTTCTTCTACCTCTCTTATTTGATTTTTAAAGTCCTTTTAAAGCTATTCTAAAAACTCTTTGGGGGCTTGCAATCATTTTGCTCTTGTCTTTGAAGTAGAAGTAGCTGTTTTCACTTCACTATTTTCTTCTGTGTTTGAACCCAGATCTTCTCCACCATCAGAATAGCTATCTATGGTCAAGTTCCTTCTCTTTTGCTTACTCATTTTTGTGTGGCTTATTTCTTGTCTGTGAAAAAAAAGAGTCAGGCTCTAATCCCTAGCTGTGGAGGATAATGTTTCAGGCTTCAGATTTTTTGTGCTGCTGCTTTCTGAGTGGTATCTAAGCAGTTATTAGGACTTATTTTGCCCAGTTAGAAACCTGGGTATGAAACCAGTGGACAAACAAGTGACTTTGGATACCTCAAAGGAGAAGGGAAGTCATTGAACCACTGTGCATACTGAAATCTGGCATGGAAATATTTTATCCTTAATAGTTTATTTGTTAATTGTGGTCAGTGTGTTTCCAAAGAAGAGAGTGCTGGGTTCAAATTTTTGCACTGGGAGATTCTATCTGCCTCTAAGAAACTAAGGCTATCAGTCACAGATGCTTCAGAGGAGGGAATTTTATATACCAGGAGTTCTCCATACTGGCACAATCCCAGGACAAGATTACTCTTCCCCTCAAAATAAGGTTCTTCCATAATGTAGCATTTAGAATTTTTATACTGTATTCTTGATTTTGTCCTTGACTCATTGTCATTTTAGGAAAAAGAATCTAAAATTGAATAATTAAAATACTTTCTCCTACAGAGATGAAGGTACCTACATATTTTCTTTGATTAGGAATGAGTTCACATGGTTAACAAATTAACAAAAATGCATATTTTTTCATACATATAATGTTGACACTCAAATCCACAGAATGCAAAATAAATAACCAATAAAACAAATGGGATATGTCTTACCTTACATTTTGAATCGTCAAATGAAAACCTTAACGTGGTTAAATTGCCTCGCATTTTAGATTTAGCAGGAATAACTTTCATTGGACTTGTCCAACCTGAAAAAGAAAAAAATATTGAGTTTTGAGCTAAGAAACTAGTAAAGGCATTTTCTTTCTCATTGACCAGAGACTTTTTCTGTTTGAAAAAAAATGATGACTATTAAGTTAACTAATTTTTCAGTGGTTGATATTATTTGTCTAAAATCATAAATAAAATGGAACAAGTAGAATATATGTGGGAAACTGTTTAGTGGAGTACTGCTTATATTGCTTGTTATTATGCAGAAAAGAATGCTTATGTGATTAGAAAAGGATTATGTTGAGTGCTATAGGTTACATGTTCTAGGAGCTAGAGTTGATTCCTTGCTAATACTTAATATCATTTTTGAAAGAACAGGGACAGGAAACACCAAAAGCACATTTTCCAGAAGTGACTGTGTTTTGAGAGTACTAGAAAACTGCTATAGAGACAGTTTCCAGGATGCTGAAGGACTGTTAGTTTGTTTAGAGACCTGAGAGACAAGACAGTAAGGAAAATATTTTAGTGACCATCAGCAAGCACTATATTGTTCATCCTCTATGAAAATGATCACTAATTAATTCTACCTGGTTTATTTACTTGGAATAAGTTCAATCTTAAGATTTCATGCTAAAATCTCTCTTTTGGCTTGTACCCTTATCCTAGGTTTCCTCTATGGAACATCAATGGTACATTTTGGCCACCCAAGGGTTACTGCAAAAATATCAGAATTTGGCTTACATCTAGGTCTCCACAACAAAAAGGGAAAAGAATTCTTAGTTTCCATGTAAGCATTAAGGTAAGCATTAAACACAGGACCTTCAATCTGACAAACAAAGATAAAAATAGATGCCTGAAACAATAACCAATCAAAATAACTCCCCTTTCCTCTCCTGTGAGCTAACTCCCCTATGAATCTATGCAGTTTTCTAAGCATATCCTACTACTCTGGAGTCGAGGCCCCCACCTCCAAGATAGAAGCACCTGGGCTTCTAGAAAGTAAAGCAACCCATTTGCTTAATGAATCCTACCCCCTTTTCCCAGGGCCTATATAGTTCTCCAGATTTATAATACATAGGGTTAAGTTCTTCTTGCAAGGGGAAAGAATGAGGGATTGATTGCTATGTAGACGATTCCTGTTCCTTACACCTGCACTGTCCATGTAACTCACAGTACCTGTTAAAGGCAAGGTCTGAATTTATTCCTCCACAATGAGGTTTTTTTTTCCTTTTGTCATCTCCAGCTCCTGCCTGATCCAGGGGCTTCTTGCTGCTCTGTCACTGGCCCCATCTGCTGACATTCATGAGGTCACATGATTCTTCATGCTATTACAGAGCGGATTCATGACATGGTTAGGGAATTGGACTAGATAACCTTTAAGGCTCCTTCAAACTCAGTATCTATGGATATCTGATATTCGCAATAGGCTTGCGTGGTTACCTTATCTTCTTGGGAACTAAGTTCCTCACCTCACAATAATGCTTCAATACCCCAGTGGATATGCAATCTCGTTATTGTGGTTATTCCTTCTAATGGTACGGATGCAACATGTTCACATCTCGTCCTATGCCAGTGTCATCCATGTGCTTCCAAAAATCCCTCACAGAGATTCCCCTACCTAATAACAACAACGACTATGAAGACTAGGACGACGACGATGGCATCAATGACAAAGTAGTAAGTGGTGCAATGCATACAGCACTGGACCCGGTATCAGGAAAACCTGTTTTCAAATCCAGCTTCAGATATTTACTAGCTGTGAGACCCTGAGCAAGTCACTTAACTTGTGTCTGCCTCAGTTTCCTCACTTAAAATGAGGCCGATTATAGCATCTTCCTCCCAGAGTTGTTGTCAGGATTAAATGAGACATTTGTAAAGTTCTTTGCAAACCTTAAAGTATAATATAAATGCCAGCTATTATTATTATTAATGAAATGACATTTAGATAATACGTTTAGTTTTATAAATTACTTCCCACACATTATCTCATTTGATCCTCACAACAAATCTGGGAGGCAAGTGCTGGAGGTGTTAATATCCTCCTGTCCTGTCCCCATTTTAGAGATGAAGAAACTCTTCCTTTCCAAAGCTAATCACTCTACCTATGATTTTGATCTTATCACTACCTATTTCTTCTAAGACCTTCAATTTTAATTCAAATCAACATTTATTCATCATCTCCATTGCACAAAGAAACCTCCCTCCTTTCAACTATTTCCTCTTAATAAACTAGTATTTTAAAAATTTAAACCAGTTTTTAATCCCTCCTTTCCACTAGCTCTTCCCCTTTGTCTTCTAGTAGACACAGGTGGGTCATTTGCCATCATTTAAATAAATGAATTGCAAGTTATAGCACCTGGGGTAGTTTTCCTAGGCCTCAGCCTATTTGAGGTTTTAATTTTCCTGATATTCTTTATTTAGGTCCACAATATTTTATATTTCTCTCTTATATTCCTCCTTGCTTATGTACCTTCACCCACATTTTGTAGATGCCCTTTTAAAATAATAAAAAAAACTCATGAGAGAGCTCTTCATATTATTTTTCTTATTTTTTATTGTATTATTTATTATGTATTATTTATTGTATTGTATTATTTTCTTCAGATGGCACCTACCCCTTTTCTTCATTTGGATAATTCTTTTTATATGAGAGGAACTTTGGAGAACTATGCTAATGAATTGAATTAGAAGGATGCATTGATATGTGGGGGAGAAGAGAAACCTGAAAGATGGTGTTTGGTAACAGTAAAAACTATAACAAGACAACTTTTTGGGGGTGTTTATAAGTGGGAATTAGTGCCCCCTTTACCAGTTAACAAGGTGGCCTGGATGGCAGGTTGGACTATAAGCAAATTATGGACCTTCAAAAATATAATCAAAATATAATTCAAAAATGTAATCCAGGGGCAGCCAAGTGGATAGAGCACTGGCCCTGGATTCAGGAGGACCTGAGTTCAAATCTGACCTCAGACACATAACACTTACTAGCTGTGTGACCCTGGGCAAGTCACTTAACCCCATTGCCTAGCCAAAAAAAACAAAAACAAAAATGTAATCCAGAATTTGTCATGGATCCCTTGGCCAAAAAAAAAAGTAAGTTGCATAAATTAATACCCTGAACAAAGAAGTTTTTTGTTTTTTGGTTTTTTTTGGCAGTCTAATCAAGTAAGTTTGCCAAAACAAGACCTTTACCCAAAGTAAATAATTTATTCCTTTTGAGTACTACTACCTACCTCTTTGAGTTCTAGATGATGGCCTTCCATAGAAACATTGACCCTTAACTCTCTAGTCCCCAAAGCTGTCTTCCTCACATAACCTAGTCTACCAAAATGGCACATTTCCATGGAACTCATTCACTCCTTCCTCTACCATACCTGGCATTTAAAAGCAATTCTTATTGTCAAAACACACACACACACACACACAGCACCTTTTGTCATCTGGCCTCTGCATTAGCTTGATTTTGGTGAAGAGAGGCTGGGGTTGCTTTACCTGTTATACTATTTGTAGTAACAATTGGAGGTTAGACCTTGGAGGTTGTTTGAAAGACAAATTTCATCATTATCATCAACAACATTTACTGCCTTGCAATTCACTTGTAGCAAAAGTTTGAGTCAACATTTCATTTCCTGCATAACAAATGAGCAAAACCTTTTAATAAATGAAAATTTCACTTTTGGGAATAGAAGTGTGAATGAAAGCCCAATTTATGAATTCAATCTTCTCTGCTTCAGACAATGAGTATTGGGTTTTTAATTATAATACATACTGCTCAAAATCATATGAATTACATGAATTCACTGTAGGGGAAGGGTAGAGTTTTAAAACATATTTACATTATCAACTCTGTCTATTGTGACTAAGAATCCAAAACATCTTAATGTGAGTTGGCTATGGCACATAAATAGAATTACTATGAAACTATAGAGATTCATAAAATTTAGGGTGGTTTGAATCCCCAAACAAGTAACTGGTTCTAAAATTACTACTACAATTGAAATAAATTGTTGTAAAAATTATATTTCAATTTCTTGTTAATAAGACCACAAAACAGAAAGGGAAAAGCAGCTACTGAAATAGATAAAACCTCTCTTCTGGAGCAAACTCAAGTGTTTCAACTCAATTGATGCACTGGTCATTAATGGATAAAAGAAAATATGGTATTCGTATAACAACTTATTATCTAGATATGTCGCCAACAAGTAAGCTAAACATAAGGAATGAATTTCACAATCTGACTTTATAAGAAAATAAATTCTACTTCTCACATAGAATAGTTGTCAGAACTACAGAAATCTGATTCTGGCCTCAGATTAGAACACAAGAACTCAGTAAAAATAGTAACAATAGTAACAATATGTATAACTACACAGAGTTAGCGCTAGAAGAAACCTTAGATCTCCTCTAGTCAAAACTCCCTTGTTTACAACAAATGAGTAAACTGAGCCTTGAGAGGTTAAGTAAAGTTTCCTAGGGTCACATAGCTAATTAAGTAGCAAAGTTAGGATCCAAATCCAGGGCAACAAGGGGTATGGATGGGGACAGGGTAGGGAATCTTGTTCCTTCTCCATGTGATCAACTCAAGTCTTGGATACTCAGACACCTTCCCATTTCCCTCAGGCTCCTCTGTCTTCTAATCATAGGGCTGGAGAGTAGAGTACTGACCTCCTCTCAAAGCCTTCCTTTATAGAGGGCAGAAATTGGACTTTCAGTTCACTCCATCTGCAGCTCTGCTTGAGAGCTTTGGACAGGACAAACATTCTTCATTTACCTTTGAGAAAAGACATGGTTCTAGCCACTGTTCAGACACATGGAGAGAGGCAGTGAGACTTTGAAAGCTATAGACATGTAGGAGAAGCTAACTCTTCAACACATCCTTGATTTCCAGTTTGCTCTCATAGAGACTTTGAGGAATATCCCCTTGGGTGGGATCAGGTCTCAGTTGATCTCGCCAAAAAATAATGTAAAAGAGACACTTTTAAGGTTAATCATCATTAGTATCACATTCTTATGTCTAGACAATCAACAGAACAATATGTCAACCCCCCAATTGCTAATTAGCAGCTTGCTAATTTCTGAGGTATAATTATTCACTCTGCAAATTTAACAATTTTCCAAGCTGGTTTGAACTGCCTTAAGTTCAGAAGTCAAATACAGCTTTGAAGTTCTGAGCCTGAGTGATAGGTGACTTCAACAAAACTTTGATTTAATTTTTCCTAGAAATATTTTCTTCCTTATGTCTGTTGAGGGCACCACCATTCTTCTAGTCTCCCACACTTACAATCTCAATAATTATCCTTCATTTCTTATTCTTCCTTACTCCATATTTCCAATCAGTTGCTGCATCTTGTTATTTCTACCCTACAATATCTTCCATATCTGACCTCCCACGTACACAGCTACCACCTTAGTTTATAACTTCATCATCTCTTACCTAGATTATAACAGCAGCCTTCTAATGGATATTCCTGTCCCAAGTTCTTCCCCAAACCAATCCACCCTCCATTCTGTTGCTCAATTGATTTTCCATAAAAGTTGTCCATCTATTTTCAATATTCTGAGCCATCTCTTTTTCCCATCAAGTATTTTCTAGATGAACACACTTCCCATTTCTACTTCCAGTATTCCCCCTTCTGAGGATGCCCTCATACTTCTTTACTTGTCTAAATACTATTCATCCTTTTTTGTTGTTGTTATTCAGTCGTGTCTGATTTTGTGACCCCATTTTGGGGTTTTCTTGGCAAAGACACTGGAGTAGTTTGCCATTTCCTTCTCCAGCTTATTTTACAGTTGAGGAGCTGAAACAAACAGGGTTAAGTGAGTGACTTGCCCACAGTCATACAGCCGATAAGTATCTGAGGCCAGATTTGAACTCATGATGATGAGTCTTCCTGATCCCAAGCCCAGTGTTCTATCAACTGGACCACCTAGCTGCCCCATTAATCTTTTGGTCAGTAAATCAATCAATAAACACTTATTTTATTTTCTAGACAATAAATGATGTGCTCATGTTTTCCTGGTCACCAGTGGAGTGAAGCAGGAATGTGTGCTTGCTCCCAGGCTTTTTAGCATAATATTTTCAGTGATGTTGTTAGACACCTACAATGAGAATGAAAATAGCATCAAGATCAACTACTACACTGACGGTAAATTATTTAACTTGAAAAGCTACAAGCCAAGACTAAAGTGGAGGGGGAGTTGGTGAGTAACTTTTTGTTTGCAGGTGATTATGCACTCAATGCAGCCTCTGAGGCTAAGATGTGACTTGATTCTCTGCTGCTTGTGCTAATTTTGGCCTAACAATTAACATCAAGAAAACAGAGGTTCTCTACTGGCTAGCACCATACCATCCATACATAGAACCATTGGTTATAGCAAATGGAGAAATTTTGAATTCTGTGGATAAGTTCACTCACCTTGGCAGCATACTTTCCAGGGATGTACATATAGATGATGAGTTGATTCACACATTGTCAGAACCAACTCAGTGTTTGGGAAGAAGGAAATGTGAAGCTTCTGAAGGAAAGTGTGGGAAAGAAGAGGTTTTAGACTGCCTGCCAAACTGTAGGTCTACAGAGGTGTTGTGCTGACTTCATTGTTGTATGCCTGTGAAACCCGCCATGCTGGAAAACTGAATCACTTCTATTTTAATTGTCTTGGGAAGATTCTGAAGTTCAGCTGGCAAGATAAGGTATCAGACAATGAGGTCCTTTCTCAAGCTGAACTGCCAAGCATTCAAACTCTACTCCCGAGAGTACAATTCTGATGGGCTGGTCATTGTTTGAATGCCAAACATACATTTACCTAAAAGATTATTTTATGGAGAACTCATACGACGTAAGGGCTCATGTGGAAGTCAGAAGAAGTAAATCAAGGACACTCTCAAGGTCTCTCTGAAGAATTCTGGAATCAATTGGGGGACATGGGAGACACTGGTACAGGACCAGCCAGAATGCATGCATGCATCAAAGAAGGGGCTATGCTCTATACCTAAAGCAGGATTACAGCAGTTCAAATGAAATGTGAGATGTACAGATTTAGAGACATCTCCACTTCAAGTGTTCATATGGATTATTTGTGCCTGACCTGGGCTTATATTGATCTATTAGCCACAGTCAAACACATTGTACCTTGACCCCAACATGGTGATGTCATTTTGGTCTTCTTTGAGCATGAAAGACAACAATCAAACATTCATTAAATAGCTATGTGTTGTGCCTTGCACTGGGGATTTAGAGAAAAGTATAAGGTAATTCCTGCCCTCCAGGAACTCACAATCTATTGGGAGAAGACAACATAGAAGTAGAAGCCAATAAGAGGAGGGTAGGGGAAGATTACCTGGCAGGGGAGAATGAAAGACCTGCAGCTAGATTGGAAATGATGAGATGAAAGTCCTGAGCCCCCTCTTTAAATGGAGAATATGGGAGCAGCTCTCCAATGTCCACCCTTCACCCTCTTCAATCCATTAATTCTACAATACCACTAAGCCCTTTTAAAGCACTTTACAATGAAATGCTCTTTGCTTCTTGCCAACATTTACCACTTACTGTCTAACCTTTATTTTGGAATCAAACATGTACCAACTTGAGATGCTTATAATCACCTTCTAATTGTACTCTCTGAGTTCATTCTCTTCCTTATGCCAATACATACTCCACCTAGCTACCAAAATGATTTTCTAAAGTATAGGTTTCACCATGTCATCTATCTGTTCAATAAATTCCAATTTCTTTAAGGATGCTTAGGATCAAATGTAAACCTCTGTTTGGCATTTCATGCTCTCTACAGCCTCGTCCTTTGCTATCTTTTACTTTAGTTTTTTTTTTTTTAAATGTAATATGCATTCTATGGGTCATCTACACTGGCTTACTTGCTTTTCCTCACACATTACAGTCCAATCTCTTTCCATGGTCTTGTACTGGGTTGTTCTTTGTCTAGAATGCTTTCCTTTCTAGCCTTTAACTCTTAGAATATCTGTCTTTCTTAAAGAATCAGTCCAAGGGGCGGAGCCAAGATGGCAGAGTAAAAGCAGTGACTTGCTCGAGCTTTCCCCCAAACCCCTCCAAATACCTATAAAAAATGATTTTAAACAAATTCTAAAGCAACAGAACCCACAAAAAGACAGAGTGAAACAAATTTCCAGCCTAAGACAACCTGGATGGTTGATCAGAAAGGTATATTGCGCACAGGCCTCAGCAAACTTGGAGCAGGCCTCAGAGGACTAATCACAGGCAGCTGTGGTGGTTTCCAGACTTCTCAACCCATAAAGGCCAAAGACAACTTAGAAGGTCAGTAGGAAAAGTCTGTGTCTGCAGTGAGAGAAAGAAGCACATTGGTCCCAGCTCCAGTCCCCAAGCTTGGCCCTGTGTCGGAGGCTGCCTCCTGAGCTTCTGGCCCACAGACTGAGGGGGAATCGAGTGGCTGATCAGAGGGGGATTGCAGGGATCTTTCTGCTGGGCCAGGATTCTCTTGCTTTGCCCATGCTTGGATCTGGATCACAGTTTGGGGTGGCAGTTCTGGGTCCAGGAGGAGCACTGGCATGGTGAAGCGTGTAGTGGCTGTGGAGAGGAAATCCTCCTCACAGTTCCAAGACAGAAAAGAGTGCTCATAGACCAGAGCACAGGCCAGGAAAGGAGTAAACACCTCGTCCCTTATCATACCACCTTGGGAGAACTGAAAATTTACAGGTCCCTAGAAGTATCTCTGAAAACAGCTACACAAAACCCCTGAAGCTTGGGACAGTACATTCTCCACACTGGTAACAGACCCCAACCTTAACAAAGAGTTTATAACTCAAGTAATTGACTGGGATCATGAGCAAGCAATGCAAAAAGAGTCAGATTATATTGTCTTACTTTGGTGACAAAGAAGATCAAAACATACAACCAGGAGAAGACAACAAAGTCAAAGCTCCTACATCCAGAGCCTTCAAGAAAAATATGAATCAGTCCCAGTCCATGGAAGAGCTCAAAAAAGATTTTGAGAAACAAGTAAGAGAAGTAGAGGAAAAACTGAGAGTGATGCAAGAAAATCATGAAAAACAAGTCAACAGCTTGCTAAGGGAGACCCAAAAAAATACTGAAGAAAATAACACCTTAAAAATAGCTTAACCCAAATGGCAAAAGAGGTCCAAAAAGCAAATGAGAAGAATACCCTAAAAAGCAAAATTGGCCAAATGGAAAAGGAAGTCCAAAAGATTACTGAAGAAAAAAGTTCCTTAAAAATTAGAATGGAAGGGGGGCAGAGCCAAGATGGCGGAGGGAAAGTAGTGACTTGCTTGAGCTCTCCCTCAAACCCCTCCAAATACCTATAAAAATGACTCTAAACAAATACTAAAGCAGCAGAACCCACAAAAAAACAGAGTAAAACAAATTTCCAGCCCAAGACAACCTGGATGGCTGATCGGAAAGGTATATCACGCTGGGCTAGGAGAGGAGCGCAGTTCTACATGGGCATGTAGGCCACAGCAACCCTAGTGCAGGCCTCAGAGGACTGAATCGCGGTCAGCTGTGGCAGTTTCCAGACTTTTTAACCCACAAATGCCAAAGACAACTTAGAAGGTCAGTGGGAAAAGTCTGTGACTGCGGTGAGAGAAGAAGCTAGGTCTCAGCCACCCCAAGGGCAGTGACTGCCTCCTGAACTTCCGGCCCACAGACTGAGGGGGAATCGAGTGGCTGATCAGAGGGGGATTGCAAGGATCTCTTTGCCAGTGCTGAGGCAGGAATCTCTTGCTTTGCCTATACTTGGATCTGGGTCACAGTTCTGAGGGGCAGTCCTGGGGTGAGGAGGAGTGCTGGCGTGGTAGAGCTTGTTGTGGTGGTGGAGAGGAAACACCTCACCCCTTATCATAGCACCTTGGAAGAACTGACACTTTTCAGGTCCCTAAAAGTATCTCTGAAAACAGCTGTACAAACCCCCGAAGCTTGGGACAGTACATTCTCCACATTGGAAACAGACTCTTACCTTAACAAAGAGTTTAAAACTCAAATAATTTGCTAGGATCATGAACAAATAAAGGCGCAAAAAAAGTCAGGCCATAGAATCTTTCTTTGGTAACAAAGAAGATGAAAACATACAATGAGAAGACAACAAAATCAAAGGTCCTACATCCAAAACTTCCAAGAAAAATATGAATCAGTCCCAGGCCTTGGAAGAGCTCAAAAGGGATTTTGAGAAGCAAGTAAGAGAAGCAGAGGAAAAACTGGGAAGAGAAATGAGAGTGATGCAAGAAAATCATGAAAAACAAGTCAACAGCTTGCTAAAGGAGACCCAAAAAAATACTGAAGAAAATAACACCTTAAAAAATAGCCTAACCCAAATGGCAAAAGAGGTCCAAAAAGCCAATGAGGAGAAGAATGCCCTAAAAAGCAAAATTGACCAAATGGAAAAGGAAGTCCAAAAGATTAATGAAGAAAATACTTCCTTAAAAATTAGAATAGAGCAATTGGAAGCTAGTGACTTTATGAGAAATCAAGACCCTGTAAAACAAATCCAAAAGAATGAAAAATTAGAAAACAATGTGAAATATCTCATTGGAAAAACAACTGACCTGGAAAATAGATCCAGGAGAGAGAATTTAAAAATTATTGGCCTATCTGAAAGCCATGATCAAAAAAAGAGCCTAGACATCATCTTTCAAGAAATTATCAAGTAAAACTGCCCTGATATTCTAGAACCAGAGGGCAAAATAGAAATTGAAAGAATCCACAAATGTCCTCCTGAAAGAAATTCCCAAAGGAAAACTCCTAGGAATATTGTAGCCAAATTTCAGATTTCCCAGGTCAAGGAGAAAATATTACAAGCAGCCACAAAGAAACAATTCAAGTATTGTGGAAACACAATCAGGATAACATAAGATTTAGCAGCTTCTACATTAAGGGACTGCAGGGCATGGAATATAATATTCTGGAGGGCAAAGGAGATAGGATTACAACCAAGAATCACCTACCCAGCAAAACTGAGTATCATTCTTCAGGGGAAAAAATGAGCATTCAGTGAAATAGAGGACTTTCAAGCATTCCTGATGAAAAGATGAAAGCTGAATCGAAAAGTTGACTTTCCAATACAAGACTCAAGTGGAACATGAAGAGGTAAACAGGAAAGAGAAATCATAAGAGACTTATTAAGGTTGAATTGTTTACATTCCTGCATGGAAAGATGATATTTGTAACTCATGAGACCTTTGTCAGTATTAGGGTAGTTGGAGGGAAAAAATTATATGTATGTATACAGATGGATAGATAGATAGATAGATAGATAGATAGATAGATAGATAGATAGATAGATAGATAGATAGATAGATAGAGGGCACTGGGTGAGTTGAAGATGAAGGGGCCATATCTGGAGAATAAAATTAAGGGGTGAGAGAGGATTATACTAGGAGAAGGAGAAAAGGAAAGGTAGAATGGGGTAAATTATCTCACACACAAAAAAAAACAGAAAAGAAAAGGCTCTTACAGTGGAGGGGAAAGGGGGGAAGGTGAGAGGGAATGAATGAATCTTATTCTCATAGGATTTGACTTAAGGAGAAAATAACATACACACTCAATTGGGTATGGAAATCTGTCTTAACCTACAGGAAAATATGAGGGGAAGGGGACAAGAGAGTAGGGGGATGATAGAGAGGAGGGCAGATTGGGAAAGGGAGTAATCAGAAGCAAATATTTCTGAGGAGGGACAGGGTCAAAAGAAAGAATAGAATAAATGGGGGGTGGCAGGATAGGATTAAGGGAAATAGAGTTAGTTTTTCACAGCATGTCTACTATGGAAGTATTTTGCATAACTGTGCATGTATAGCCTATATTGAGTTGCTTGCCTTTTCAATGAGGGTGGGTGGGGAGGGAGGAAGGGAGAATATTTGGAAGCCAAAGTTTTAAAAACATGTTTAAAAAAAATGTTTTCACATACAACTGGGAAATAAGAAATACAGGAAATGGGGTACAGAAATCTATTCTGCCCTACAGGAAAATAGAAAGGGAAGAGGGGGAGAGATAGCAGGGAAAGCAGACTAGGGGAAGGGGCATTCAGAATGCATGCCATCTTGGGGTGGGGGGAGGGGTGAGATGGGGTGAAAATTTGGAACTCAAAATCTTGTGGAGGTAAATGTTGAAAACTAAAAATAAATAAATTTATTAATTAAAAAAATAAAAAAAAGAAAGCAAAAAAAATAGAATGGAGCAATTGGAAGCTAGTGACTTTATGAGAAATTAAGATGTAAAACAAATCCAAAAGAATGAAAAAAAATATAAGAGAATGTGAAATATCTTACTGAAAAACAACTGACCTCGAAAATAGGAGTATGGTATTCCGAAGGGCAAAGGAGATAGGATTACACCCAAGAATCACCTACCCAGAAAACTGAGTATAATCCTTCAGGGTAAAAAATGGTCATTCAGTGAAATAGGGGACTTTCAAGCATTCTTGACGAAAAGACCAGAGCTGAATAGAAAATTTGACTTTTCAATACAAGACTGAAGTGAAACATGAAGAGGTAAACGGGAAAAAGAAATCCTAAGAGACTTATTAAGGTTGAACTGTTTACATTCCTGCATGGAAAGATGATATTTGTAACTCATGAGTCCTTTGTCAGTATTAGGGTAGTTGGAGGGAAAAAATTATATGTATATAATAGATAGGTAGATAGATAGATAGATAGATAGATAGATAGATAGATAGATAGAGGGCACAGGATGAGTTGAAGATGAAGGGGTGATATCTGGAGAATAAAATTAAGGGGTAAGAGAGGATTATACTGGAAGAACGAGAAAGGGAGAGGTAGAATGGGGTAAATTATCTCACATGAAACAGACAAGAAAAGGTGTTCACAGTGGAGGGGAAATGAGGGAAGGTGAGAGGGAATGAGTTAATCTTATTCTCATAGAATTTGGCTTAAGGAGAGAATAACATACACAGTTGGGTATGGACATCTATCTTACCCTACAGGAAAATAAGGGGGTAAGGGGACAAGAGAGCAAGGAGAAGATAGAGGGGAGGACAGATTGGGGGAGGGGATAATCAAAAGCAAACACTTCTAAGGAGGGACAGGGTCAAAACAGAGAATAGAATAAATGGGAGATGGGATAGGATGAAGGGAAATATACTTAGTTTTTCACAATATGACTACTGTGGAAGTGTTTTGCATGACTACACATCTATAACTTGTATCGAGTTGCTTGCCTTTTCAATGAGGGTGGGTGGGCAGAGAGGAAGGGAGAAAATTTGTAACCCAAAATTTTAAAAACACATGTTAAAAAAATTGTTTTCACATGCAACTGGGAAATAAGAAATACAGGAAATGGGGTATTGACATATATCCTGCCCTACAGGAAAATAGAAGTGGTAGGGGATAAGAGGAGGTGGGGAGAGATAGAAGGGAGGGCAGATTAGAGAAGGGAGTATACAGAATGCATGCCATCTTGGGGTGGGGGGAGGGATGAGATGGGGAGAAAATTTGGAACTCAAAATCTTATGGAAGTGAATGTTGAAAACTAAAAATAAATAAATTAAAAAGAAAAAAAAGACTTCCATCTTCCCAATTTTAACATACATTCATGAGTATTCCATGCATCCTAATCTTGCATCAAAGACACTTTAGTAATAAATCATTTTTAAGTTAAAAAAAAAGAATCAGGCCAAGTATCACATTCTTTAGGAGGCCTTCCGCTCTATGGCAAACTTCTATCTATTCTGTGTTTATTGTACATGTTATAATTTATATATATATGTTTTCTTTCCAAATAGAATGTAAGCTCCTTGAGGGCAAAGACTGTTTCTTCTTTTTCCTTTTATCTGTAGCACTTAGGCAAAGTGCCTGACATATAGTAAATGCTTCATAAATGCTTTGTTGTTTGGTTGTTTTTAGTTGTATCCAACTCTTCATGACCCCATTTGAGGTTTTCTTGGCAAAGATACTGTAATTATTTGCCATTTCCTTCTCCAGCTTATTTTACAGATGAGGAAACTGAGGCAAACAGGGTTAAGTGACTTGCCCAGGGTCACATAGCAAGTAAATGTCTTAGGCCAGATTTGAACTCAGGAAGATGAGTCTCTATCCATTGTGCCCCCTAGCTGCCCTCATAAATGATTATTGATTGATTACTTCTTGTATTGTACTAAATTATGTTGCATTTTCTTTCATTTTTATTTAGCACTCTGCAAGTTCGTGTCTTATTGCCACAATTAGATGGTAAGCTTCTTGACTGCTGGACTGTGTCTTGTCTTCTTTGAATCTTTCATTGTGCCTCCTATAAGGTCAATCATGCAGTATGTATATTTTGTTTCAATTTGATAGATCCTCCCCCCACCCTCTCCCCTAACTTGGGTCAAACACTCACTTGGGAGTAATAGCAATGACATTATATTACTAATTATTTCAAATTATCTGTGAGACTAAAGGAAAGTCAATTAACTTTTTTGAATTTCAGTTTCCATGGACAGTCATTATTGAACATAAATGAGTTCTTACTTGTTAGTCAACATTTATTAAGCACCTACTATGTGCCACTAATGTTCTACCTTGGAATGGTTTGACCTCCAAACATTTCTAAAATGAGACAGTTGAATTAGATGATACCTTAAAACTCTAAAATTCTGAATCTCACAACTGTATTAAATATACCTTATTTGTGCATTTTATTTTTTCCTAATCAGAGATGTCTGCTTACAAGATTAAACAATTCTTTCAAAGATATCCAGAATTCAAATATCCAAAGATAACTCCAGAATTATGTCTTAAGTCCACTGGTCAGTGATCTGTATCTCTGAAGTCAAAGATGATTGACAACTGGTAGAATTCTGTATGTAGGTGGCCTGAGTTATAATTTACATAAATTTTAGTGGCTACATATTCCTTTTTGATTAGTAGAATATGAGTTTGTTTAACAGTTAATTAGATTCAGATCTCTCTTCTCCATTATCATACATTTTAATTTTCTATTTTGGCATCTGGCAGCTGCCACTGCTCATACACTTAATCTTCCACAAGATCTAATTTCTGATGATTGTTGGTATCCTCTGGTAAATACAGTTTACAATAATTACACTGCCATCAACTCTTGCCTTGATGACAGATTTCAATCCACCACAGGAATCCAAAATCTGTTATAATCTTGTTCAACTGACAAGTATGAAACTCCACTATCCTATTAATTTTAGGATGGGGCAGTTTATGATTTTGTTAGTATTTCCAGTTTATTCTAAAGTTTGTCTACCAATCACTCAGTTAACAGAACAAGGTTAGAAGTTGAAGCTACATAGGAGAAGACTGTAGGAATAAGGGTGACAAAACCCACTTAATTATAAAAATTATTTTAAAATTTGAATTATAATGATCACAAACCTCAAACTGATGAGTAGAAAATATAGAATGAAGAGATTAATTCAATATAAGGAATATATAAGAGAAAACATCCCAATAATTAGAGCTATCTAAACCTAGAATGGGCTTCTTTGGAAGGGTTGTCAATTCTTTGTCACTGGAGGTCTTGAAGAGAAGGTTGGATGACCACTTATTAGGGATATTGTAGAGAGAATACAAAATTTGAGTAGGAGTTGACTAAATGACATCAAGAATCCCTTCCAGCAGTATAGTTCTTTGTAATCACTATATTTGTCTTGCTTCTTATTACCACTGTGAAAACAAAATGCAATATCAATTCCATTCTACCACTATTTTTCATAATAGTAATAACAGGCAACATAGAAGCAGTGTTTGTTCTGAAGGCTTAAAATATGTATATCAGAAGGTTCATTTAAAAAAAAGTTCCACTTAGAATCTCCTCTAAAGTCTTATTCTAATGATTTATCATGATGTGTAAGTAACCCTTCGGTTATTGTAGGCTATGCCATTGGACTGTAAGATTTGAATGATCCTACAAAATTAGAAAGGTTTTGAATATAAATCCAGTGACAGACTGCATATGTGATCCAAGGACCAGTCTTGCTTAAGCTGGAAAGAATTTCTCATAAGGTTGTTGATCAGTCAGTCAAAAAAACATTTGTTAAGTGCCTACTATGTGCCAAGCACTGTACTAAGTGCTGGGGATACAACAAAAGGTAAAAGACAGTCCTTGCCTTCAACGAACTCACAGCCTAATGGAGGAAAGGATATGCAAACAACTATATTCAAGTAAGCCATATATGGAATAAATTGGAAATAACCAATAGAGAGAAGGCACTAGAATTAAGGTTAGCTATAGGGTGGTGAATATTTTTTCCCCATAGGAACTCCTGACAACCTACTACTATTAAGTTGTAGTAATAGTTTTGCTACTGCTGTCAGTGGAGATCACTCTGATAAAATTATGAATTCATAGATATCAAAATATATAAAGTATACTTCTACAAAAGTCCTATGTAGATATCATTGTAGTCTAGAAGTAACCCTGGATTCCCCAAAAAATGCGAATGGAGTCCAAGGTCTGGAAGGTTCTACTAAGCTGGAAAGATTTTTAGTATGTTCCCTGCAAGAAAATCTAGTATTTCATCCCTGAGATTATTTTTGCTTGTAGGAATTTGATCTTAATCTATTCTTTTAGAATCCCCCTTGCTCCTGTTTATATGCCCCATTCCAAATTCCTTAAGTTTACTTAAAGTGCTACTCTCTTTCCATGGGTTTTTTTGTTTGTTTTTGTTTTTGCAACAGCATGTTTTAACCTCCTTTCTAATTTCTCAGAAACATGGTATCATCCTGGGCTTTTCAAATGTACATTCTTTATGAACTGGTGGCCACTCTTTTGGCTTCTTATGAAGTATCTTATTTAGCAATGAAATTCTGAAATGTAATAATTATTTCCCTTGGAATTTCAAGCTTTGGGGTTTTCCACTAACAACTATCAGTGGACCTTATCAATCAATACTTTACTATTTTCAAAACTTTAGATCAATTTTCTTATATTAATTTCAGTCTTGTGATGTTTAGGATTTGTAATTTATCACTTTTTTTCTGGAATAACTATGTTTCTTAAATTAACTCTATTACATATCTTGAAGATCAGTTTTTTAGGTTATATGGAATTCATGCATTCTTTCAAATTTTTGGCCTTTTCCTTCTGCCAAATTTTCTTCCACTTTATTTATGCTTAAGAAATGTCATTCTCTTTTTTTGAGCCTCTTAATTTATAAAGATTCTTATCATGTATTTTATTGTTTATTCTGTTGCTAATCTTATTTATTCCTTCTTTGAAAGCTCTCATTTCCAATCTAGTTTTTTTTTCTAAAAAGGTTTTATATATTTTTGAATAATTCTGGAATTTATTGCTGATTCACAATCTCTCAGGCATACTTAAAATTTGTTTTGCTCTTTTCATGAGGATCTTTTGGTTTGCTTTCCTTTAATTATATTTATTTTACTGTAATGTTTTTGGAAGTTCCTGCTCATTTCTCTTTCTGTCTTTATTAATTCCCATTTTGCTTTATTTTGTTTGGAGCCAGGCCTATCTCTAACCTTTTTCTCTTGGACATTTTGTCTTTCAGTCTTTATCTTGGACTTTTCTATTCCTGGTAGTTTGTACCCAGCTTCCCAACTCACTATTTGTCCCCTCCTACTTCCTTGTTATGGCATATACGTTGTCTCCTGGATAGGATACTGGGAGTGATAGGGTGTGTACAAATACTTGTGAATTCCCTGACACATGTAAAATCTTCCAGGAGAGACCTGTCAATTCTGCCCCATTGAATCCAATCCTGCCCCTGCAACAGCAGCATTTACTTTCTATCACGAGGTGGGTATAGGAACATTATTTTCTGTCTCTTATATGTTCTTTATGGGGGGAAGTGGCTAATTCAGAATAAGTAACTGCCCTGAGAAGCCCAGGTAGAGGCTACCATAGCCCAGTTTAAAACAGATCATCAGGTTGTTTGAATTGGCTGTGCTACTCCCAGAACATAGTATGAACTGGAGATATTTATGATATTTTAGTGAAAGCCTTAAGTAGTTCAGCTTTCTGCTGAACTTTCTGTTTTGTCTTCTCATGTCGATGCAGGCTTAATTACCATGGTTTCAGAGAATTTTTACCTGTTTTAAGTCTGCTGGGTTGAGGATTGTTTTTTTTTTTCTTTTCCCCCATCTGTTCATAAATTCCCCTTCCCCCCAAAAGAGGTGTGTATGTTTTTTAACCACTTATCAGAACAAAAAAGATGATTCTATATGAAACTATGAACTTCAATTTTACATAACTTAAAAATTCTACGTTTCTTTTTTTATTAATTTATTTTTAGTTTTCAACATTCACTTCCATAAGCTTTTGAGTTTTAAATTTTCTCCCCTTCTCTCCCTCCCTTTCTCTCCAAGGCAGCATGCAATCTGATATAGGTTCTATATATACATTCCTATTAAACATTTTCACATTAGTCATGTTGTAAAGAAGAATTAGAACCAATAGGAGAAACCACAAGAAAGAGGAAACAAAACAAAACAGAAGAAAAGAAAGAGCAAATAGTATGCTTCGATCTGCATTCAAACTCCATAGTTCCTTCTCTGGATGTGGATAGCATTTTCCATCATGAGACTTTTGGAGATCCTTGCTTTGCTGAGAAGGGCTAAGTCTATCAAAATTAGTCATCACCCGATGTGGCTGTTACTGTGTACAACATTCTTCTGGTTCTGCTCACTTCATTCAGCATCAGTCCATACAAGTCTTCCAGGTTTTTCTGATGTCTCCTTGCTCATCATTTCTTACAGCACAATAGTATTCCATTACATTCATATACCACAACTTATTCAGTCATTCCCCAAATGATGGGCATCCCCTCAATTTCCAATTCTTTGCCACCACATATAGATCTGCTATAAATATTTTTTGTACATGTGAATTCTTTTCCCATTTTTATGATCTCTTTGGGATACAGTGCTAGAAGTGCTATTGCTAGGTGAAAGGGTATGCACATTTTTATGCCCTTTGGGCATAGTTCCAAATTGCTCTCCAAAATGGTTTGATCAATTCACAACTCCACCAACAATGTATTAATGTTCCAATTTTCTACATCTTCTCCAATGCAATATGGTACTTCAAAGTTGTTTTGATTTGCATTTCTCTAATCAATAGTGATTTAGAGCATTTTTCATATGACTATAGATAGCTTTAATTTCTTCATCTGAAAACTGCCTGTTCATATCCTTTGACCATTTATCAATTGGGGAATGACTTGTATTCTTATAAATTTGACTTAGTTCTTAATGAGGCCCTTATCAGAGACACTGGTTATAAAAATTCTTTTCCAGTTTTCTGCTTCCCTCCTAATCTTGGTTGCATTGGCTTTGTTTGTGCAAAAACTTTTCAATTTAATGTAATCAAAATTATCCATTTTGCATTTCATAATGTTCTCTGTCTCTTGTTTGGTCATAAATTCTTCTGTTCTCCATAAATCTGACATAAATCCTTGCTCTCCACATTTGCTTACAGTATCAGCCTTTATTTCTAAATTGTGTTCCCATTTTGACTTTATTTTGGTATATGGTGTGACATTTTGGTCTATGCCTAGTTTCTGCCATACTCTTTTCCAGTTTTCCCAGGGGTTTTTGTCAAATAGTGAGTTCTTATCCCAGAAGCTGGGGTCTTTAGGTTTATCAAATAGTAGGTTACTATAGTCATTGACTTCTGTGTCTTGTGTACCTAGCCTACTCCACCAATCTACCACTGTATTTCTTAGCCAGTACCAAGCAGTTTTGATGATTGCTGCTTTATAATACAATTTAAGATCTGGTATAGCTAGGCCACCTTCCCTAGCATTTCTTTTTATTACTTCTCCTGATATTCTGGACCTTTTGCTTTTCCAGATGAATCTTGTTATTATTTTTTCTAGGTCTATAAAATAATATTTTGGTAGTTTGATTGGTGTGGCACTGAATAAGTAAATTAATTTAGGTAGAATTGTCTACAATTGTCTAAAAAATTTCAAAGGCCTTCTTTCTTTCAACATAATTGCTAATCTCTTGTCCCTTCTTGACTTCCCCTTCCCAATTAACAGATAAATAAAAATTTGCCTTTCTCTGCATCTCCAGTGCTTAGTTCAGCACCTGGAACTTAGATACACTTAATAAATGCTTATCAGTTGGTTGAAAATAATTAATGAACCATCTTGCTAAGCACATGAGCGTCTACATGACTTTTATTTTTAATTAAATATTATTTTTAAATTTTCAGGCATATGTTTTGCCCTCCCACTTCTACCTTCCCACTCCCACTGAAAAAAAAATGAAAACAAAATAAAATTCTTCTAACAAATAAGTATAATCAAGCAAAATAAATTCCTATAATGGATATGGCCAAAAATGTCTCTTTCTGTATATTGATCCATCATCTTTCTGTCAGTAGTGTAGGGGCATTCTTTACTATCAGTCAGCTAGAATCATGGTTGATCGTTGCATTTATCTGAGTTGTTAAGTCTTTCAAAATTATTCATTTTTATGTTGACATTATAATAAATTATTATCCTGGTTCTGCTGACTTCCCTCTGCACCAGTTCACAAAAGTCTTACTAGGTTTCTCTAAAACTGTCTCTTTCAAGACTTCTTACAACACAATAGTATTCCATTATATTCATATGTACTACAATACATATACAATAAATGTTTAACATACATTTACTATGTTCCCAGGGAGCTAGTTAGGGCAAGTAGGTGGCGCAGTGGATAAAGTGCAACCTGGGAGTCAGGAAGATCTGAGTTAAAATCCAGTCTCAGACACTAGCTGTGTGACTCTGGGCAAGTCACTTGACCCTGTTTGCCTCAGTTTCTTCATATGCAAAACGATCTGGAGAAGGAAATAGCAAATCATTCCAATATCTTTGTCAAGAAAATCCCAAATGAAGTCATAAAGAGTTGGGCATGACTAAAAAATGACTAAACAACAAAACACTATGTTCCAGGCACTGTGCTCAATATTCTCCAATTAATGGTCACCCTCTTTGGTTTACAGTTATTTTCCACTAAAAAAAGAGCTGCTCTAAATATTTTGTAGATATCAGACTATTTCTTCTGTCTTTGATCTATATGGGGTATAGGCTTAGTAATGATAACACTAGGTCAATGGGTATGCCAAATTTACTAACTTTGGGGGTATAGTTCCAAGTTACTTCCTAGAATGACTTGACCAATTCACAGCTCCACAAACAATGCATAAATGTGTCTGATTCTTCACAGCCTCTCCAAAATTCTTCATTTTCTTTAAAAAATAAAAATAAAAAAATAGCAAAACCTTGCAAATCTGAGTAATGTAGCTTCCTTTAATTTGTGTGTTACTAATTAGTAATAATTAGGAGCATGTGTGTGTGTGTGTGTGTGTGTGTATGTGTGTGTGTAGCTATTAGTAGATTGGATTACTTCCTTGAGAACTGCTGGTTTATATCTTTTTATTATTTTTCAAATGGCAAATGGTTCTTATTCTTATTTATGAATTTGAATTGAGACTTTCATCAGAGAATATATGTAAAGATTTTTTCCTAGTTGCCTATTTCTCTTCTAATCTTAGATTCATTGAATTTGTTTGGGGGAAAAAAACTTTTTAGTTTTATGTAATTAAAATTGTCTATTTTATCTTCTCTAATTCATTTTCCCTTATTTGGTCTTAAATTCTTTTCTTCTCTTTGCCATAGGTGTGAAAGGTAATTTCTTCCTTGATCTTTTAATTTGTCTATTACATAACTAAATGTGTATCAATTTGGAGGTTAATTTCCTACATGGACTTCTTTTTCTAGCAGTTTTTGTCAAATAGTGAGTCCTTAACTCAGAATCAGAGATCTTTGGGTTTATCAAACATTGGGCTACTATACCTATTTTTTTTTCTGTATGTTGTGTACCTAATCTGTTCCACAAATTGACCTCTCTGTCCTTTTACCATTACCAAATTATTTTGATGATCATTTATTTAAGTTGAGTTAAGCTTTTTATTTAATGTTACAAAAAATATTTAGTCAAACAGACCAAAGTCCATGTCATCATCAGACTCCTCAGATTCTTCTTTTTTTGCTTCCTCTTTCTTCTTCTTCTCAGTTGGGGCAGCTGTGTTAGCAGGGGCAGCACCAGCAGCTGCTGGGGCAGGTCCACCAACTCCTACATTGCAGATGAGACTTGCAATGTTGACATTGGACAGGGCCTTTGCAAATAATACTGGCCAGAATGGTTCAACATTTACACCTGCTGCTTTAATGAGGTCATTGATTTTATCCTCCGTGACTGTAACATCATTGTTGTGAAGGATGAGGGCAGAGTAGATGCAAGCGAGCTCAGAGATGGCCATTTCAGCAGAAGGATGAGGAGAGACTTGTTCATAGTGGTACTAATCATCGGTGCTGGTCTCCCCAATGTGGTCTTAGCTTCCAAAGAAGAACCAAGCACCTTATAGACAAATGAAGAGCGATGATTATTTATTTATAATATAGTTTGGGACCTAATGGTACTATGCCACCTTCCTTCTCACTTTCTTTTATTATTTCCCTTGAGATTCTTAAACATTTTTTTCTAAATGAATTTCATTACTATTTTTCTACTTCTATAAAGCAATCCTTTGGTAATTTTATAGGTTTGGCTTTGAATAAGTAAATGAATTTAGGTAGTATATTAATTTTTTATAATTTTTTATTTATTTCATTAAATATTGCCTATCATATGTACAATTTTTTTTAACAATCACTTAAAATTTTTTTGAGTTCCAAATTCTCTCCCTTTCCTTCCCTTTCTCCCTCCTTGAGAAGACCAATTTGACGTTGATTAGCATATTAATTTTTATTGTATTGACTTAGGCTTTATTGTATTGTATTGCCTAAGCCCTTAGCCCTTAGCAATTGACTTAGCCTCACATTGTATTGTATTACTTAAACCCTTAGCCTTTAGCAATTAAAATTTCTCCAATTATTTTGGCTTGTTTTTATTTCTACATATGTTTTGTAGTTATATGTTCATATATTGTGTGAATATTCACATATTCTTGTGGGAGGATTGGTAGATAGACTCCCATTTTTTTATACATTCTGCAATTATTTTAAATGCAATTTATCTTTCTATCTATTTCTGCTTAAATTTATTGGTAATACATATTAATACTGATTTTGGTGAGTTTATTATTTATTCTACAATTTTACTGAGGTTATTGTTTCAATTAATTTTTAGTTGACTTTCTAGAATCCTCAAAGAAAACCATCTTATCATCTGCAAAAGGCAATCATTTTGTTTTTATTTGCTTATTCTTACTCTCTTGATTTCTTTTTCTTACCTCACTGCTGTATATTGCAGGTTCAACATTATATCAAATAGTAGTAGTGACAATGGACATACTTGCTTTATCCCTAATCTTACTAGAAAGGGCTCTAAGTTATCCCCATTATGTATAATGTTGGCTTTTGGTTTCAGAGCTATACTATTTCATGATAAGGAAGGGTCAATTTATTCCTATGTTTTCTAGTGTTTTTTTTTAACAGAAATTGGTAGTGTATTTTGTCAAAAATGTTCTTTGCTTATTGATATAATCATAACATTTTTGTTCTTGTTATTAATACGGTTAATTATATTTATAGTCTCCTAATATGAAATCATTGTATTCTTAGAAAAACTTTAACTTGTTCTTTGTGTATAAACATTTCAATATGTTGTAGCATCTTAGCTAATATTTTGTTTAAAACTTTTATATAAGTATTTAATAGGGATATTGCTCTGCAGTTTTTTTTTTCTTTGTTTTGACTCTCCCTTGTTTGGGTACCAACATTATTTTTGCATTGCAGAAGAAATTTTTAGATTCTTTTTGTATTTTTGAAGTTTGTGCAATATTAGATGGAATTAGGGGAATTTGATCCTCCCAGTTTGATAGAATTTGCTTGTAAATTCCTATGATCCTAGTTATTTTTCCCCCTTTTGGAGTTCACTTTTTAGCTTGTTTGAATTTCTTTTCTGAGGTTGGGTTGTATAACTTTTCTGTTCATTGTTCTAATAATCTGGGCACTTCATAGTTTCATAAATATGTCTTTCTTTTAACTTGTTTATATTGGTATATAGTTGAGCAAAACAGTTTCTCATAATATTCTTTATTTCTTATTAATTTTGTTGAAAATTTTCCTTCTTTGTTTTCATACTGGTAAATAATTTTTTTCCTTTTTCTTCTTTTTAATAAAATTGGTTTATCTATTATATACATATACGTATATATTTTAAAAGCTTCTACTTGACACACACGCAATGATTATTTACCAATTTAATGATTTTTTTTGGTTTTAATTTTATTAATCTCTTCTTTATTCAAGATTTTTATTTTGATGTTTAATTGGGATTTTTAGATTTGTTGCTCTTCTAGTTTTATTTTTTAGTTGCACATCCAATTTATTCTTTCTCTTTTTGTGAGGAAAATGTTTAGAGATATAAAATTTCCCCTCAGGTCTGTTTTAGATAAACTGTAAAAAAATTTAGTGTGTTCCCTTGTTGTCATTATTTTTAATGAAACTATCTATCATTTCTATGATTTTTTTCTTTGATCATAAATTCTTTAGGATTATGTTATTTAGTGTCTAGCTAATTGTTAGTCTTTTCTTCAATGACCCTTTATTGAATGTAATTTTTATTGTATTACAGTCAAGAGGTTTTTACCTGATGTTCTACATTTATTTGAGAGGTTTATATGTGCTAATACATAGGCAGTTTTTGTAAAAATGTCATATGCAGCCAAGAATACATATATTCCTTTTTATTACCTTTTAATAATTACCAGATATTTATCATATGTAACTTTTCTAAAATTCTGTTCAAGTCCTTGATTTTATTATTTATTTTTTGGTTAGATTTCTCTAAATAGGTTGCAATAAGATCCCCCACTATAACAGTTTTACTCTCAATTTATTCCTATAACTCATTTAACTTTCCCTTTAGGTATGTATGTGCTATGCCATTTGGTGCATCTTTCTTAAGAATGAAATTAATTCATTGCTTATGCTTCAGTTGTGAATATGCTCATTTATAAATGAACATACTTCATTTTATTTATTTATTTTATTTTATTTATTTATTTAATTATTTATTATATCATTTATTTATCTACTTTTTCATTCTTTTAACTTTGTTTTGTTGTTTTCTCATGTCTTATGGAATCATTAGCTTCCACTTGCCCAATTCCAAAATTTTTAAAGAATTATTTTTTTTTAGTGAGCTTTTGTACTTTCTTTTCCATTTGGTTAATTCTACTTTTTAAATTCTTTTCTTTTCAGTGAATTTTTGTACATCTTTTCTCATTTGGCCAATTCTGCTTCTTACAGAGTTCTCTCAAGTGAATTTTTATACATCTTTTCTCATTTGGCCAATTTTGCTTTTAAGGTGTTATTTTCTTTAGTATTTTTTCTATCTCTTTTACCAAGCTGTTGACTCTTTTTTTTAATTTTTTATGACTTTCTTTCATATTGGGCTCTCCTTTCCCTCCCCCACCATTTTTTCTCTTTCTTATCTGATTTTTAAAATTCTTTTTGAGCTCTTCAAAAAATTCATTTTGGGCCTGAGACCAAGTCATATTTTTCTTTGAGGATCTGAATGTAGCAGTTTTGACTTTGTTTACTTCTTCTGAGCTTGTGTTTTGATCTTCCCTGTCCCCATAGTAACTTTCTATAGTTGGGTTCTTTTTTTTTTTTTTTTTTGGTTGTTGTTGTTTGCTCATTTTCCAGTCTATTTCTTGACTTTTAACTTCATGTTAAAGTTGGGCTCTGCTCCTGGAGGAAGAGGGAATACTGTCCCAAGCTTCAGATTTTTCATGCTACTATTTTCAGAACCAGTTCTGGGGGGGTCTGTAAGTTTTCAATTCTTTCAAGGTGGTGTGATCTAAGGAGAGGTGCACTCACTGCTCTTCTGGCTTGTGTTCTGGTCTGTGCACACCCACAAGCACTCTTTTCCACCCTGGGACTGTGACTAGGGTCCCTGCTCCTCTTCAGCCACAAACTCTAGTGTGCTAGTGCTACTCCTCACCCTGGGACTGAGACCAGGACTACGACTATATCAGTGTATAGGCAATGCAACAGAGTTCTGCACCCAGTGCCAGGAAAGCGACCCATATAATCTCCTTTTCCTCCAGCTGTCTGATCCCCTTACTGTCTGTAGACTGAGAAAACTTGAAGTCCTTCAGCAAAATCAATTGTTCCCAAGCCCAGTTGCTGGGTTGCCAAGCCATGGCACAAGGTTGTCTTGCCAAAGCATTGCCTGTATTGGACTGTACTCCACTTTCACCCTTGTGTGACAGATCTTTCGTGCTGACCTTCTAAGTTATCTTGGACTAGAAAATTGTTTCACTCTGTCCTTTTGTGGATTCTGCCAGTCCAAAATTCATTTTGAGTTGCCATTTTAAAGTCGTTCAGAGGGGAATTTGGGAGAGGTCAAGAGAGTCCCTGCTTTTTCTCTGCCACCTTGATTATGTCCCCTCCCAACCCATATTTTCAAAAGAAATTCCCATTATCCTTTCTCACTCATCCAATGATCTATAGCCATACATCACAACAGCACAATCCCAGAATAATTAAATCTTCCAATGACTCAAAGGATGAGGTAGATATGTGTGGCAGAGGGCACACAAGAAAGCTACAGGATATTTCCAGTGATGAATCATACTCAATAAGTGGCACAAGAAATGTCACTGAAGAACATATGATTAGAAAAAAGAGGTAGGCTGGTCATGGGCATAAGTAACAATAATTGGAAGATAAGAGGAGAGTAGGCTAATACTCTCCTGGTGCCCTTAAATTTTAAAAAGACCTAGAAGGAAGCCTTTATAACATTAGTTAGATTCTATGTGGACTCTATTGGATAAAATGGATCAGACAATCACACAAGACTGATTCCTCCTCAAGTATCCTTCAGCATCCCTCCTCTTGCCCTCTTAGCTTACTTAGGACCTTGTCTCATAAATTCATAGATAAAATGGAGGTCATTAGCCAAAAATTCATTCTCCCCTCCTCTTTATATAACACCAATTAAGACATCTTCCTCTACCATCTCCTTTACCTTTTCCCAAATGAAGAAATATCTCTACTCCTTGTCAAGACAAATCTCTCATTGTGCACCCTTGACCCTATCCCTTCCCATTTTCTCCACACTCCCTTCCCATCAGCCCTACTCTCCAATCTCCATTTTCTCCTTATTCACTAGGTCTTTCCTTAAAGCCTGCAGATATGCCCATATCATCACCATACTTTTAAAAACCCTCACTTGATTATATCATTCTCACTCACTATTGGCTTATATCTTTTCTTCCTTTATTGGCTAAACTTCTTGAGAAAGTAACTTTCATTAGGTGCCTGTGCCGGTTGTGCCATGCACTCTCCTCCTATAAGGAGCAGGCTACCAGAGTCATACTTACCAGTCTTAGGTGCCCACCTGGATAAACACAGAGACGAGCCGATCAGGAGGTGCAAATGCTCGAGCTTTATTCAGAGGCCATCACAGCAAGGCCAAGCAGGAAGGCCAGAGCAAGAGAGCAGGAGCAAGAGAGAGCGAGCTCCGATCTCTACTGTTCCTTAAGTACCTACTTAGCCCCTCCTCCTCAGCCCGCCTACTAGTCATTGATTGTAGGATCAGATACCGGAAGGGGATGTCTGGGTTTAGCTCTGCACCAAGGGAGAGGACATGACGCAGGAGGCTAGGACCGGATACAGGAAGGAGGCATCTGGGGTCAGTGCTACACAAAGGGAGAGTACGTGACCCAGGAAGTCAGGAAGGAGATGTCTGGGGTTAATGTTGCACCTAGGGAGAGGACTAGACAAAGGGAACTCGTTCTCTGCCATCCCACTCCCACGTGGCACAGCCCCCTGCCTCAGGAGCATGTGCTCCGGCTACTTCCTTGTATCCTGTTCCTTCCCCAGCTTATCACAGCTCCATATAGCACTGCCCACTGCCTTGGGAGCGTGAGCTCCAGTTACTTCTCCGTATCCAGTTCCCATCCCAGTTCACTACAACTCCGCCTAGCACAGCCCCTGCCTCGGGAGCGTGAGCTCCGGCTACTTCCTAATACCTTGTTCCTACCCCATCTTGCCACAACCCGCACGTGGCAGTAGCCAACATCAGACAATCCCTCACAGGTGCCTCTACCTCCTCTCTGCTCACCTGTTTCTAAAGCCTCTGCAATCTGGCTTCTGACTTAAGCATTCAACAGAAACTGCTCTTTCCAAAGTTACCAATGATGTCTTAAATGCCAAATTTAGTGACATTTTCTCAGTCTTCATCCTTTTTGACTTCTCTTCAGCTTTTGATGCAGTTGACCTCACTCATCTTCTACATACTCTCTCCTCTCTAAGTTTTCATGACATTGCACTCTTCTGGCTCTCCTAGTACCTGTGTGTCTCTTCCTTCTCTGCCTTAAAACTTTGTTTGATCTTCATCAAAGTCTTACCCATGGATATCCCCTAAGACGTTAATACCCTCTTCTATGCTCCCTCTCTGTTTTACTAAGTGATCTCATCATCAATCATGGGTTCAATTATCATCTCTATGAAGATCATTCCCAGAACTATATATACAGTCCAAATATGTATCCAAATGCCTATCGAATGTATCTGGTGCATATCTTGGCATCTCAAACTCAACATGTCCAGAACAAAACTCATTACCTTTCCCTTCAAATCTTTCCTCTTCCTCCCTTTTCCTGATACTTTCAAGGGATTTGCCATCTTTCCAGTTACCCAGAAGCATATCCTTGGTATGTCATCCTTCACTTCTCACTCTCACTCATCCTACATATCCAATCTGTTTTCAAGTCTTGTCATTCCTACCTTGCATCTCCCTTCTATGTCTCTTTCTCTTTACTCACACAGCCACTGTCTCAGTGAAGGCCTTCATCACCTCAGGCCTGGACTATTGTAGTATTTTCCCAAGTAGTATCTCTATCTCAAGTCTGTTCTTACTGCAATCCATCCTCCATTCAGCTGCCAAAGTGATTTTCCTAGAGCATAGACCTAACTACCCCACACAACAGATTCTAATGGCTCCATATTACTGCTGGCATCAAAGGCCTTTACAACCTGGCCCCATTCTAATCTTCCATTTTACTCCCTCCCCTCTCCAGGTACTCTGTGATCCAATAACATTGGCCTTCTTCTCTTTCTTGCACTTGACATTCCAATCTTGAGTCTGTGCCTTTTCACTGGCTGTTCCCCTGTACCTGGAACATTCTCCCTCCTTACCTCTATTTCTTGGATTACCTGGATTGCTTTTCAAGCAATTTCACTTTCTGTTGGAGGCCTTCCTCAATTTCTGCACTGCTAGTGCATTCTTTTTGATATTACCTCTAATTTTGTATATATTTTGATTGTACATATTTTCTGTTCCATTAGAATGTGAGCTGCTTGAGGGCAGGAGCCATATTTTTGCCTTTCTTTGTATCCCTAGGACTTATTCTAGTGCATAGCTTATAGTAAATGCTTAATAAAATGCCTGTTGACTGACTGATTAATTGAACAAATGAAAAGACTCTGGATAAGTCGCAATATACACTCAACAAGGAAATACTCATACTGATGACAGTCATAAAAGCATCAAAGTATTCACAGAAGTACCTCTTTCACAAAGCTTCTGTGAGGCTCAATTATAAAAATGTATACATAAAAAATGCTTTTCAAACCATAAAGCACTATATGAATGTTAGCTATCATTATTACTATTGATAGTATTAATTATACTAAGTATTCCCTAAAGTTTTTCTAATAAAGAAAAAGGCAAATATCAAAGCATCAAAATAAAAAAAAATATAAGTTTAAAATAGATCTCATTGTTATTAGTACTTTTAAATATCACATTCCTTCCCAATTATATCCCACCCCCTCTACTATCCAGCAAACCATCCCAGGTGACAGAAATTAAAAAAGGATAAAAAAGCAGTTCAGCAAAATCAAACAACATAGTTTCTGTCTGACAGTCAATGAAATATTCCACATCTGTAGTCCCCCCTCTCTGAAATGAAGGTATGTGTACTAAATACAAGTTAGCCAGTCAACAAATATTTATTAGGTGCTTACTTTGTGCCAGGCACCATGCTTAGCACTGGCATGCTAAGAAACACAAAGAAACGCAAAAGACAGTCCACGTGCTCAAGGAGTTCACAGTCTAATGGAGAAGAAAGCATGAAAACAACTATGTACAAATAAGATATACACCAGATACATTTGGACATAATAAAGAGAGGGAAAAGCACTAGCAACAAAGAAGATTGGAAAAGGCTTGCAGTAGAAAATAAGATTTTAGCTGAGACTTGAAAGAAGTGAGGGAAAAGAGAAGATACAAATGATGGGGGGTGGGAGTGGGGGAAGAATTTCAGACATGGGAGACAGCCAGTGAAAATACTTAAGAGTCAGGAGGAGATGGAGTGTCTTGTGTGAGGAAAAGCAAGGAGGGCAGTATCACTGGATCATAGAGTACATAGGAAAAAAGGGAAGTTTTAGTTGTAAAATTAGAAAGGTAAGAAGGAGGAAGATTATGAAGGAGTTTGAATGCCAACCTAAGGATTTTCTATTTGATCCTTGAGGTAATAGAGAGCCACTGCATTTTACTGAGTCGAGGAGTGAGGGAGCTAGGCGAAGTGTGACATAGTCAGACCTGCACTTAAGAAAGATCACTTTGACCACTGAATAGAGGATGGTCTGGAGTGGGGAGAGACTTGTGGCAGGCAGACCAACCAAGCAGGTTATTGCAATAGTCCAAGTGAGAGATGAGAAGGCCGGCACCACAGTGGTGGCAGTTGTACTGGGGGGGATGTTACAAAGATCAAGCTTACAAGTTTAAAATATCTCACAAAAGTATATAAAATGGCTCTAACTAGATAGTTTAGATCTGGGTAGGACTCTTGCGTCTTGACAATAAAAGACAATTATCTGAAAATGTTAAATTAGATAGGAAATCATTTTCTACGGTAAAGATTATTTAACAATACTACTATCTAGGAAAAACAATAACTTCATCTCTTTCCCTAAAGCAATTTAAAATACACGACAATCACCTGTATCCAGGATAGTTTAAATATATTTGTACCTGCACTTTCAATTTGACTCCTAATAACATCCTGGTGAGAGTTTCAGCATGATGACTAGATGTAAGTAATACATTCTGTTATATAAATATTATTATGTGAAGTAGGACAAATTGACATGTCTTATAACTAATCAAGAGGTTGGGAAGGAAATGTACTTTAAGTTGGCAACTCATTTTTTCTTTGTTGATAAATAAAATCTAGATGATCTCACATGATGCCCTTTGATATTTATCACATAATAATTAGCATACATTTTATATAATAGAATATTGGCTACTTTATCACTGATTTTATAGTCCCAAATGCAATATTTTGTCTTAAGATTTGTATTTTACTGCTTAATTTTTGAATGTTATACACATACTCTCTGTCTCTCTGTCTGTCTCTCTCTCTCTCACACACACACACACATCTACACACATACCCACCCACCCACACACACACACATACATTCCGGAGCGAAAAAAAATAAAACTGTCTTTTTATTTACCTCCAAGTCTCGCTCTGATGGCAGCATCAGATACTTTCCTGGAATTCCACCTTGGGTCTTCATTTAGTTCTTCCAATAATGTTGTTCGCTTCTTAATTTCTGTCTGCAATTCTTGGTCTGTTAAAGGGATTCGTTGTTGAGGCTTCACATCAGAGTAACTTACTAGGTTTGGGATGGTTTTGCCAACTCCAGGCAGCAAATCAGCATCACCTCCAGGACTCATAAACCCTGAACAAGGATCACCCAATGGCACATCATCTCGATGTGGAAATAAAGCATAATCTTTCCCAGGAGGTGGGGGGTAAGGATGATATAAATGATAGTCTGGCTGGACAGGAGAAGGATAAGGGTGAAATTTCAGGAAAGAAAGACTGTCTTTATCTTCAAAACTGCCAAAGAAATGTCTATCCTCGTTTCCTCTCACAAAGGGCATTTTCATTCTTTTTAGGATATGACAGTAGTGAGGGTAATCCATTTTCTTCAATGGCACTTTTACTGCATTGATGGGATGCTTAGGGATAATGATCTGTCCAAATCTATGATCCGATATCATTTTGGCTTTTTTAAAGTTTTAATGACCACAATTTAAAATAAAGACTTTATAAATTCTTTTCCAATAAATGGAAATTAGAGTTCGTCTAGGAGAAAAATTTGTTCATGCTTCTAACCTGCAGGGTAGTTTAATTGCTTTAAAAAGGGAAAAAAATGATTTGCCCTCCTTTCTCTGTCCCCAAAAGACAGTGATGTAGCAGAAGAACTTGGCTGCAGAAAGAATGATGAGTTACTTTGTTGCTTGGCAACAGTAAAACATTGACATGTATTGAAATATGGAATTTTATACATCATAATATAATTCCTAGGGGGAAAAAAATTAGCTTTTGTTCATAATACTGCCGTGATAGCATCTTTACCAGAACCCGTGAAGATATTTTCCCTTTTAAAAAATATTGAGTTTAATTATAACTAATTATAACTTATTAACTAATATTACATGAGAAATATAAATCAAAATGGGCAATCTAATTGTTAGATTAAATATAAATAAAAATATTCCAATCATCTACTTGGCACAGTGGGTAGGGTTCTGGACTTGGAGTCAAGGAGATATGAATAACTTGCCTCAGACACATACTATGTGAGGCTGGGCAAATCACTTAACATCTATCTGCCTCAATTTCCTCATCTATAAAATGTGGCTAATAATATCATCTTTCTCTAGGTTTTGGGGAGGATAACATGAGATATTCTTTGTTAAAGTGTTTTGCAAATCTTAAAGTGATATATTAAATGCTAGATATCCTGCTATTACTTTCTGTACCTGCATAAAATGAACTTTGAAAAAATTATGTTTGATACACTCGGTAGAAAAAATAAAATGAGTTCGTAACTCATTTAAGATTTATTTTCCTACTTATCCTAAATAACACTTAATCCCCTAAGTGCTAATGAAAATATTCTTGCAGGACTTAGCTCCAAGGTTTTGCAGCACTGAGCTAGAAAGGAGAATGAGTTAGTGGTATTCAGGAAAAATAGAAGATTGAGAGATCACAGAAAGCTTAGATCCTCTATATTCCCCTCAAAAATAATACAGAAACATAACAATATGAAATGGGTAGAAATGCACAAGAGGATTTTTTGGAGGGATATTTAGATAAATGATCAAATGAAACTATCAATGCAACAATAAAATATTAATGGCAGAAATGCCAGAGGAAAAAAAATTCAAACAATATCAACAGAGGTATCTGAAATAAAACTTATTTCCTTAGAATACAGTTAATGGATACCCTGAAGGGATTGACCCTACTCTTCATTTGCACTGTGACCTCCAATGCCTTGATCCCTCCATTCTCTCCCAGGCTATCCTCCCATGCACTAGCTACTCTCTCAGCTGAGAAATCTTGCCTCACATTTTTCAGAAAAATATTGAGGCCATTCTCCATGATCTCCCTCTTCTCTCATCTTCTTCAATTTCTATCACTCAAGTATCTTCTATCTCTATTTTTTTTCTTCACCCCTGTCTCACATGATTATATGGACTTACTCCTTAATAAGACTAAGCTCTCTACTTGTTCAAGTGATCTAATTACAACCCTTCACAACCTAAATCCAATCATCTTTCCAGTATCATTACACAGTCCCCCTCTTTCCACATTCTTTGATTCCAACAAATTGGTCTTCTCTTTGTTTCTCACACAAGGCCCTCCACCTTCCATCTCTGTACCTTTGCACTGGATTTCCCCCATGCCTGGAATGCACTTTCTTCCTCACCCCTACTTCAAGGAATTCCTCTCTTCATGAAAAACTCAAGCATGACCTTCCACACGGAACCTTTCCTGATCTCTTCACTCCTAGTACTTCCCAACTATCTTGTTTTAAACTACCTAGTATTTAGTTTGTATTTATTCTGGATATACTTATGTAATTTCACTCAATAGAACAGAGGTTTCTCAAGGGTAGGAATTGTTTGTGTTTGTATACTCTTGCTCTTTAGGAAGGTCACTTTAACATCTGAATGAAGAATGGTTTGGAGTGGCAAGACAGTTGTGGCAGGGAGACCAACCATCAGTCTACTACAATAGTTCAGGAATGAGATGAGGAGTGGTGGCAGTGTTAGAGGAGAGAAGGTGTCTATGTGAGAGTAGCTAAGAATATAAAATAGGCCACGGAAACTGATTGGATATGGAGAGTGGGAGAAATTGATGAGTCAAAGTATGACATCTAGGTTTTCAAGCCTAGATGGTTGGGAGGAAGGTGGTACCCTTGACAATAACAGGGAAATTTGGAAGAGAGGATAGTTTGAGAGGAAAGATAATGATTTAAGTTGTGGACATAATGATTTTAAGATTGTCTATGGGACATCCGATTTAAGATGTCCAGTAGGAGGCTGGAGATATGAGATGGAGGTCAGCAGAGAAGTTAGGGCTGGATGAGTCAATTTATATTACAAAGGAAGTATGAACAAGATTTAGTAACTCAAGAATTCCAAACCTGGATAGCTGGAACAGTACTGAATAGAAATAAGGAAGTATGGAGCAGGGATGGATTTTCAGGAAAATAAGAGATCTGTTTTGGACATAATGAATCTGAGATGTTAAAGGGACAGCTGGAAGGAGATATCCAGTAGGCAATCGGCACTGTAGGACTGGATTTCTAGACAGAAATTAGCAGATATCTGCTTCGGGCAATCCATCTTCATCAAAAGACTGCACCCTCTGACATCCCCACTCTTTAAATTTCTCACTATCTACTGGCTCCTTTGCTACTGCCTACAGACATGCCCACGTCTCTCCCAGGCACCTTGGTAGGCACTGGGTATACAAATACTTGACAACCAAAAAATAAAACAAACAAAAATGAACTAGTTTCTGCCATTTATTGTACTGTTTTCCTGTGTGATAGTTATTTGATACAAAGAGATTTAGACGGAGAAAGAAGAGTATGGGCTTCATGAGAGAAATGGTAGGAAAACAAATGAGACAGAAGGTACCTTAGAATAATACAACCACAAGCAATACTCTTGTTTTTAAATAGGGAGAAGGGAGGTCAAGGTAAACTTGTGAAAAATGTAAAGGCATTGGATTTGGAGTTGGGAGGATTTTGAGGACCTGAGTTTGAGGCACAGCTCTGTAATTCAGTGCCTGTAGAGCTTTGAACAAGATACTTTACTTTTCTGATTTCAGTTTCTTCATCTGTTAAATGAAGGGATTGAAGTAAACAACCTCTAAGGTCTCTTCTAGCTCTAAATCTTATTATTCTAAAGCCCTCTCGTGGGAGAAGTCCTTTCCTAAGAGTTTCTTTGGTTTGACATGGCTAGACAGCATCTCTTCTGGTATCATCTCTTAGAATCCTTGACTTTCTTCAAGGCTCATCTCCACATGCCATCTAGAGTCCTATAGGAAGTTTTTTGGAGCCTCCAGTTGTAATTGCTTCTCCAGTTTATCAGGTATATACTTAACGGTTTGTCATACATTGTGGTTTCACTAAAATTACTTTCTTTCCATCTACTCTGCATTGGTTGTCTTCCCTGTAAGGATGTAAGCTCTTTAAGTATGGAGACTGTTTTAATGCTTTTCCTGAGTATCTCCATCACTTAGCACAGTTTAATAACACAGTAAACACCAAATAAATGCTTGTTGAGTGGTTGATAGGTTGATGTAAGTAGTTCCCTACATACATGGATTGATGTTCACACTTAACCCACATAGGGGCAGGTAGGTGGCACAGCTTGAACTCAGGAAGAGCTTAGTTCAAATCCTGCCTCAGTCACTTATTATCTATGTTACCCTGGGCAAGTTGATTAACTGCTGTCAGCCTCAGTTACTTCATCTATAAAATGGAGATAGTAAATAGCACTCACCTCATCAGGGTTGTGATGAGGATCAAATAATTTAACATAATCTTAAATTGCTATATAAATACTGGGTAATAGTATTGATAGATATACAATACTATATAAAAGATATAACATTATGATATGACATGATGTGATATGATATAATATGACACAATATAATGTAACAATATATAAGAAAAGCTATTATTAGTGTTTAGCACAGTGCCTGACACATAGTAGATGCTTAATAGATGTCAATTGATTATTACTTAGGTGGTTCAGTGGCTCAGCAGGCTAAGCCTGCAACCAGAATTTGAGTTCAAATCTGACCTCAGACATTAGCTGTGGGACCCTGGGCAAGACACTTAATCTGCTTGCCTCAGTTTCTTCATATATAAAATAAGCTGGAGAAGGAAATGTCACACCACTTTAGTATCTCTAAGAAAACCCCAAAAGGGGGTTCCAAAGAATCACACACAAATGAAATGACTAAACAACAACAATATTTATCATGCTCACCTGTTGTATTCCCCCCCCCCCCAGTAGAACTTTAACTGCTTGAGCCAGGGTACTTTTTTTTTCTTTTGTGGGTGTGGTTCCTTTAAAAAAGTTTTTGGGATGTAGGTTCAAGTTGTGAGTTCATTGATTTAGGGAAATCCCTTAATGAAGAAATTCATTCTACCAGTGCAGGTCATCCACTTCTCTGCAATTTTTAGTCTTTGCGGGTTGGCTAGAACAATGATTCTCAAACTTTTTTGTTTCTGGACCTTTTTACACTCTTAAAAATTATCGAGAACCTCTACCCCCAAGAACTTTTGTTTATGCAGCATCTCTCCTTTGATATTTATCTTATTAAAAATTAAAGCATTTTAGTATTATTTTGACCTTGTGAACACACGTGCCTTGGATAGGACAGTGAATAAGGTTGAGGGAAGCTGTCCCCTTGAAACTCCCCCTGCCCCATGGGAACTGATGAAATCTCCCAGAGAAACCCTTGCTTCAGAGGTGACTGAGCAATCAAGGAACTCAAAGGCACACAGCTTCCAGAATCACAGTTGGAAGAAACTTCAGAGGTCGCCTTGACTGGTCCCTAGTCTTAGATCTTCTCCCTTCCTGTCCCACATGAACTATCCTAGTGATGCTCTAAGAAGCCTTCACTCAGCATCCAGTTCCCATCTTCTGAGAGAACCGGCCCCCTCCCCTCCCACCACTGGTCCCGCCCTTCCCCTGGCCCCTCCCCTCCTATCACTGGTCCCTGGTCTGGCTCCCTCCCTCTTTCACCCCGCCCCTACGCACTGAACATTCCAGTGGCGCAGTCGCAGTGGAGCAGAGTTCTTTTCGAGCTCCATGGTAACGACGTTCTGGGCCAAGTGCCAGTAGGAGGCGCCGTTGGGATGGAGGGCGCAGCCCGGGTCCTGTTGAGGAGGGCCCGGGAAAGGCGCCATGGTCGTAGCTGCCGCACTCAGTGCTTTCCATCCCTTTCCCTCCTTCTCTTGTTGTTCGTGCACTTCCAGACGTCCCTTTCAAGTAAGGCCCCTCATTCGCCGTCAGTTCAGCTCATTGAGAGACAAGCCCCCGGGAGGAGAGAAGCCTACTGGAGGAGAAGGGAGTTGTGAGGGGAGAGGAGGAGCGGGCAGACCAGGCAGGGATAAATCGAGTAAAGAAAGTGAGAGGAATTTGGGCGGGTCTGGGACTCAAAGGGAAACGCCCCGGGGCCGTGGTGGATGGGACCTGCAGTTAATGTTCGGGTTTCCTTGAGAGGTAGACGGGTGCAGTGGAATGTGCACTGGGTCTGGAGTGTCAAAGCTTTGGAGTTCGAATCCTCTCCACTCCACATCTGTCTGACAGCTCAGGCCTCAGTTTTCTCATTTGTATTGATTGCCCCAGATGGCCTCTCAGATTCCTTCCAGCTTAAAGTTGTGATCCTGTGTATAATAAATTAACAGATGTGTGCCCCTTGTAAACCTTAAAGCACTATGTATGTGTGAGTTAATTATTTTTACAAATTCTAGTAGTATGCTTAACTTGAAGAAAATAACTATTACCGCTTTTTAGAAAAGGAAAATAAAGCTGATCTTTTTGTTTCGTTTGAAAGTTACTTAAACTCTCCGAGATCCTCCTTTGTTGAGTGAGGAAGTTAGATTAGTTTGTCTGCTAAGGTCTCCTGTAGCTCTGAATCTGTGCTTTTATGAGAATACCATTTTCTTATGCTTGCTAAAAGTATATGTTAAACATTATGTTAAGCCTACTTAAGTAAAGGGGTAGGCGGGAGGCAAAGTGGATTGAGTGCTAGGCTAGGAGTCGGGCAAATCGATTTGAATCTTCCATTAAACCCTTTCTAGCATAATCCCTAGGCAAGTCACTTGGACCTATCTATGCCTCAGTTTCATCATTTGTAAAATGAGGGGTTTGGATTTGACTTCCAAGTACTCATCCAGCTCTAAATCTGTGATCCCATGATGCTTTATAAACTGCAGAGTTTTACATTTTAACCTATCCCATGTGTGTAACAGTCCAGCCACCCTATTGTTGTGTTCTTTTGAATCATTTGATTATTCAGACACTAGTGCTGCTGGATTTCACTTTCTATTTCAGCACCTAAGAATTAAAGTACTACCTCTCCAGTTGATTCTCACATCTGTTTATCTAGCTGTAATCATTCTCCTGAGTGCTAATCATGAATCATCAGCTGCCTCCTTTTTATCTCCTGCTAGATATAGGATAGATATCTCAAACTCAGTACTTAGAAAATGTAACAAATTATTTCTTCTATCCTCAAAACCTTCCAGTCTTCCAAACTTCCCTGTTTTTGGTGAAGGTGCTAGCGTTCTCCCAGGCACCCAGATTTATAATCTTAGAGTCATTTTTGTGTCCTTCCCCTTATTTATCTCCTATTATCTTATCACTTGCCAAGTCTTGTCAGCATCTCTCTGCAACATCTCTCACATCTGTCCTGTCTCTTCCTATTTCCATGACCGCTACCCTAGTGCAGGCTGTCATCACCTCTCTCCTGCACTGCTATAATATCCTCTTGATTGGTTTCTCTGCTTCTGGTATCTCCTCTCTAAGCCATTTTTCTACTTGGTTTCCAAATAATCTTCAAAAAGTGATCATTGGCATTAACCCATTAAGATGATGGGTTTCCATTGCTTATTGGATAAAATACAAATTCCTTACTTTGACTTTAAGGTTCTTCATGATCATGTTCTTGCTCTTTCCAGTCATATTTTATACGTCATCCTTCACGAGCATTGCATTTCAGCCAAGCTCTACTACTAAATATTTTCCGATCTTGACAGTCCATCTACTGTTTTTGGGTATTTGCACAAGCATATTCAAACCATATCCTCTTTCCACATCTGCATGTCCTGAAATCCTAGTTTTCAAAGCTCAACTTGGACACCCCCTTCCCCAACCCTGCCCTTCTAGTTGTAGTGGTAGCCCCTCCCTTCCTTGTACTATACTTATGTGTTTATATTTTGTGTACCCCAATAGAATATAAACTCCTTGAGGGCAGAGACTTTTGTTTTTACCATTGTATTCTTAGGGCCTAGATAGAACATAGTACAACTTTAATAAATGTTGAATTTGCTCCTGAATATAAATTTGGGCCAGGAAGGTAGAAGAGATTAAGATGCCAATTTTTTAGGTCTGATTTTCTTTTTTTTGGCTGTTGAGACATTTACAATTCAGTTCTTCAGTTAGATTTTAAAATTTTGCCCATACCTGCCTATATAGACATTTTGGTTTAATAAAGTATTATTATATTTCAATATTATTTGTTCCCTTGCTGCCATAAAAAAAAATGTATTAATGATACTAGAGCTCCATCTGTAGGTTTAAGGTATACACAACAGGAATTCTGTTGATTTTTAAAATTGTTTTGATGGTCTTGACTGTCATTCTAAACTTTTAAGCCTATGTTTTTGTATTTGTTTGGAACTGTACCTCTGGTTTCTTTCTAGGATGGAAAATAACTTAGATAACTTAGAAATAATTATTAAATATTTCAATAAATGAATGAAAGTTGATTAGCAAATCATAGAAGGAGGTTTACAATTAAATGAGTACTTTGCCCTTCAACTCAAAAGACATCTTTTAACTGAGAAGTTTCTAGTTATATTATTCTTTATTGTCTTGTTCTGTATTTGGGCAAATTTTTATGAAAAACACTGTAAAAGCACATTACTAAAAATAATTACAGGGAGTTTATTTAGAATGTAGAAACACTGGGGAGGATGAGAAAAGTAGTCATCTAGTGAAAATGTTAGGGTGGTTAGGTAGGAAAAATAAATTAATTTAATGGGTGATCCCATATCTGTTATGAATTAGAGGACAACAGAAATCCAGTGGTAGGTCTTCTACTGTTAGTAGCAGAACCATCGATCTTTCTTGACCACATAGAGAAGCAGAGTAATGTTATTTACCTTATTTCTTTATCACTGCTGTCAACTCTTCACACTATTTTATGATCTTTGTATTTTCCTTAGCACTTAGTACAATGCATTTGCATATCCATTAAACAGTTATTGTACTCCTACTGTCTGCTGATGGTCCTAGGTGTTAAGTGAAATAAAGAGTTAAAATATGGTCACAGTCCTTATGGCCTTTCAGGTCTTGTTAAGTAAATGCTTAGGAGCAAACAGTTATTGAAGTGATTTTGCCAGTGGGCTCAATGCTGGGGAGCAGTTTTTATTAGATTTAGCCTCTGCCCTTATCCTCTTTGTAGCATAATTAGATAAATGAAGCTTATACGTCAGATGCAAAAAGCAATAAATAGGCAACACAGACTTTAGTATAATACCAATGGCAGCTGACATTCATGTAACCATTTAAAGTTTAAAATGTGTTTAACATATTATTATAGTTTATCTTGACAATAATAGTAATAGCATTTATATAGCACTTTTAGCATTGTGAAGTGCTTCACATGTTTTATCTTACGTGATCCTCACGAGGATCCTGTGAGACAAGTGCTATTATAATTTAACAGATGAGGAAAATGAGGTAGAGAAGTTAAGCAAATTACCTGAGATCACACAGATACTAAGTGAGGGAAGATTTGAACTCAGGTCTTGCAGACTCAAAATTTAGCAGAGTCAGTATTGCAGACATTCTTTTCCCCATTGAGAAAACGGAACCTAATAAAAGGCTGATAAAAATGGTAGCTGACATGTTGCACTTCAAGGTTTACAAAATGTTCTAAATACATTATCTCATTTAATCTTCACAATTCTATGAAGTAGTTGCTACAGATCTTATTTTCTCCATTTAGGAAACTGAGGCTTAGAGTGGATAAGTAACTTTCCAAGATAGTGTCACATATATAGTGTCAAGGGACTAGTACTTGAACCCAAGCTCTCATTATTCTAGGCCTAGCCCTCCATCTACTATATGACATGTATAAAAAGAACCCATTTGGACATAATTGAATCTATAGGGGTGGTTGGCAAACCTGGGTTATTATAGGAGAATAACTAATGAACGTAGATTTTGGTTGGGCTGAGAAGATATGGTGGGATGTAATTTATTTTTCGAGGAAAGCTAGTAGACTATTCTAGGCATGGGAGACAACTTTGCAAAGAATTGGATTCTGGAGAAGGAATAATGTGTAAATTTGAGTAGTCAGGTTAGAATGCTTGAGTGAAAATGATTATGAATCAGGAATTATGATTGCTTTTAGGCACAGTGGGGAAAGGGCTAAGGCTGGAATTTGTAATAGATGTTAGCAGTATGGACTTTAATACATGTTTATTGAATTCATTGTTGTTGCTGTTGTTATTTTGAAGTGAATTTTATTGCTGCCTTTTGTGTTTATATCACAGTCATTTATGAATCTCCCCCGCCCATGTCCATAATTGAACCCTAACCTCTTTGCCAAGAGGAGGGAGGTATGTTTCATTATATATGGAATTTGTATTTAAATTGATCTCTTGGATTGTTAGGCTGTTGCAGAAAAATTTTGAGAAGGGGTGATTGAGTCTTTGTGCTTTAGGGATGACATTTAACATAGTCCTTTTGTATATCAAGATGACCTTGCATTTTTAAGGTATATAATTTCAGTTATTATTCTAGTAGTGAGATAGATTTGTTCAACTCAATAAACATTTGATAAGCACCCACACTGTACAAAGTCACATATTCCTAGTGAGGAGGAAGGGAACACTGCAGCTGGGAGGAATAAAGATAGGAGGAAGGTAGTACTGGAAGAAGATAAGGTATCTAAATAGGAGAGAGTCCCAGATACAGGACTGGGCTTTTCAAATGCAGAGTGGTGAGAGCTGTCACATTTCCAGTTTGATTGTAACATAGCGTGAGAGTAATGTGAAATAAGTAAGGCTGCAAAGGGATATTGGACTGCAGTTGTGGAAGACCTTGAATGACAATAGGAGGAGTTTGTATTTTATACTAAAGGAGCTAGAGGATCATTAAAGGATTTGAGCAAGAGAGTGACATAGTCAACACTTTGCCTTAGTAAGATGATTTTGGCTGTTACATGGAGGTTAGATTGGGGAAGGGAGGCGCCTGAACCAAAGGATATCAAGTGGGAGATCATTATATCCAATATGTGTGATAAGGATCATAGATTTAGGGCTGCAGGATACCTCAGAAGATATCTGGTCCAACCTTCTCATTTTAAAGTTGAAACTGAGAAGATTCTGACTATTCAAAGTCTCACCTAAGTTAAGCATAAGAAGGATTTGAACCTAACCCTCTGACTTCAGAGCTAATGCTGTTTGCACTATTCCTGAACTAGGATTGTGGCAGTAAAAGTGAAGAGGACTGATATGAGAAATGTTTTGGGGGTAGGATTGATATGTTTGCTACTGATTGGATGTTGAGTGTGAGGGAATGATTATGAAACTTAAGAGACAGGGAAGATGATGAAGCTCTCACAGTTTTTTTTTGGGGAGAAGATGATGACTTTAAGTTTTGGACATGTGTTTATTGGTTTATTTTGGCTAAGAACTAGAATAATTAGGGAGTAGTCAAGAAATGGCTTAGGTCCAAGGGCACAAAATCTGGTAATGGATAATCTATAATGGTTATTCTGTTCTTTCTCAGGCCTTTGTTTGGGAAAATATGTGACTGTATTTACTGGTTTTCCTGAAAATGGATAGCTTAGAGAGGGGAAGAAAAAAAGAGAGAATGAAGAATAGTTCCAGGTATTGCCAAGTGGTAAGAACTAGTAGGACCTAGGTACAATCCCAAGAAAGAACAGCATCTTCATTAAGCTGACTCTTGCTCAGAAAAGGGTAAAGCCATGTAGATTTTAACATAGGGGCTTTGTTAGTGAGTATATGATAAGGGTAAGTAAAGAGTGATGGATTTGGCATTAGAAGACCTTGGTGTGATTCCCATTTTTGCTACTTTTTATCTATGTGACCATGGGCAAGTCACTTAACTTCTATGGGGTTCAATTCCCTCATTTGTAAAATGAGGGGGTTGGACTAAATAACCTTTAAAGTCTAGCTCTAAGTTTATGGTCATGTGAATTGAAGAGGACTTTTAAAATATGATTGAATGCCTTTTAAGGGATAGCAAGGAGAAAGATATCCTCTGGTGTCATACGTATGGAAAGAAAGTAGAATATGTTGTAATAAATATAATGTCATATTCAAATGTACTGCACAGACAAAAACCATTCCCCATAGATTTTAGAGTTCTATACATATTTAAATATCTCTACATTTCCTCCCATTTACCATGTGACTTTGAAAGGCCATAATGGAGGGAGGCTTGTAGAACAACAGGTTGGACATCCAGGTGGGACATCTCTAGCTGGGTTAGCTTTGAAAGGAGATTAACGTTGGGCATTTTTATTTGGGAGTCATCTTTGCTGAGATGAAAATTAAATATATGATCTCAAGAATTGGATCATTGAGTGTAGAAGGTGGAAAAAAATGGCTAGAAGGGAACCTCGGGAGATGATCCAGAGAAGAAACTGAGGAAGAGGTGGTCAGAAAAGTAGAAGAACCAAGGCCAAGCAGTATCATGGAAGCCAAGGGAGGAGAAAATATCTATGAAAAGGCACTAAGTAGTGCGGAAGCCTGCGGCGTGGTCAAAGTGGATAAGGAATTGGGAAAGGCTATGAGTTTTGCAATCAAGAGATCACTGATAACCTTTGAGAGAAGATTTTCAGTGGAGTAATAGGTCTGGATGAAATATTGCAGGAAATTGAATAATGAATGGGTATTGAATAAGTAGAGGTAGTGATTGTAGACTTTCTAGGAGTGAACAGTAAAAGGGACGAGAGATGTAGGACTATAGTTTAAGGTGATGGCAAGGCCAAGGGAAGACGTATTTACAATAGGGAAGACAAGAGAATGTAGCTAGTGGAGAATTAGCCAGTAGACAGAAGATGAAGAGAGAAGGAATGATTGATAGGGGCAAGGTTTTAAAGAAAATGGGGGATTTAGCCATAGGCAAGGTGAAAGGTCACCATATCTGCTCATATTAGAGCAAAGGAGAAGTTGAAAATGTAGAGAGGTTTCAGCATGTGAATAGTAGGAGATGACTCATACCATATGACTTTGAATTATTTATTTATTTTTGGATCAGTAGAAACAGAGTCATCTACTAAGAAAAGGAGGAATTAGAGTCACAGGAGACTTGAGGAAAAGGTTTGTAATGGTGAAACCACTTTAGGAAATGTGATAGGTAGAGATGAATAAAAGATAGCTATACATCAGTGTGGGCCGGGTTAATCTGAGTGGATTCAATTGCCAATCAGCAGCATTTCACATTTTGGGAGTAGAATTGGTGAAGAGAGAAGATGGAAATAACTGAGGGTGGAGATTGGCAAGATATGAACAATGGAATGACAAAGGGTCAGGGATTCAAAGGGGTGAGAATGTATCCTGTTGAATTAGATAACTAATTCTATATAACTAATTAGATTCAGTCTTGACCAAGGTTGGGGAACCTGTGCCCTTGAGGCCACATGTGGCCCTTTAGATCCCCAAATGTGGCCCTTTGACTGAATCCAAACTTCACAAAACAAATCCCCTTAAAAGGATTTGGACTCAGTCAAAAGGCCACACTTGAGAATCTAGAGAGGGGCATATGGCCTGGAGGCCACAGGTTCCCCACCCCAGGTCTTGACCATACATTAAGTGAGATCAGAACAAGAAAGGAGAGTGAGTGGAGGACATCAGAAAAAATGAAGCTGAGGACGAGATATAAGAATAGGAGATTATGATCAGAGAGAGGAATTTCAGAATTCAAGATCTTGGAGGTAGAATAATTTTGGGTGATGGTGAGGTGGAGACTGACCAAACCTTTGTGTGATAGAGTGTGATAGAGGCTGAGATAGAGTTGAGGTGGTAGTCATGTGAATTGAGGAGACTGATAAAGCCAAAGACCATGATGTTAAGAGGGTCATGAATATGAATCCTGAAATCTTAAAGGATGAGGGCAGCAGTTTGGTTAGAGAAGAGACTGTAGGAGGCAGTATAGTGGACAGAGCACTGGCCTTGAATTCAGGAAGACCTAGACTCAAATCCTACCTCAGGCACTAGCTGTGTGAACCTGGGCAAGTCATTTAGCCTTTCTATGCCTCAGTTTCCTCATCTGTAAAGTGAGGGGGTTGAACTCAGTGCCTCTAAGGTCCCTCCTAGCTTTAAAATCTATGATCCTACCAGTCAGTTACTGATTCCTTGAGATAGGAGGGAGAGTACTAGATGCCAGCAAAAGAGCATCTGGATAGGATGGCATTGATAAGATGGAGTAAATATCAATGCAGTAGAGTGTACTAAGAGGGGATCTGGAAGTAGCGCAAGATGTTTATGTGGGGGGGGAGGGAGATGGAGGAGAATGAGAGATCAAGGAGAAAACACTGGAAAGGGTGGCGAGGAAGGAATTATCTTCTAAAGAAATCCGTGTTTCTGTGAGTGTCCTGAGGTGGGAAGAATATCAAAGAAAGTGATGAAGGGGAGTTTGTTAACTATATTTGAATTCTTGAGGGCATATTAGAAGATGAAGGCAGGGGAAAAAAGGGATGGGGAATGAATTGAGCCAAATTGAGTTAGTTGAAAGTGTAGGAGAAAGTTGGCAGGGCAAAGAGGTCTTTGACTTGGCAGATGATCACTGAATCACAGAGTATGTGGAGTGAAAGGTAGGTATTTGCTAGTAATAGGAGAGAGGAAGGATGGGACAGTCTGTAGACTAATTTGGCCTTAATTAATTAGAAATCTGGGGCAACCAGGTGGTGCAGTGGATAGGGTACTGGCCCTGGAGTAAGGAAGACTTATCTTCCTGAAGTCAATTCCTGCCTCAGACACTTACTAGTTGTGTGATTCGGGGCAAGTCACTTAACCCTGTTTGCCTCAGTTTCCTCATCTGTAAGATGATCTGGAGAAAGAAGTGGCAAACCACTCCATTATCTTTGCCAAGAAAACCCCAAACGGGGTCCTGAAAAGTAGGAGAGGACTGAAAATAACTGAACAATTAGAAATCTGGTAGGCTTCTCTGGCAATGGTTTCTTTCAGGTAGAGCTTCCATAATTGATCTGAGGGTTGGGGATCAGTGGCCACTAAGTTCACCTGGTGAAGAAGGGCTGAGGAGTCATTTTGATTTATCCATGCACATACATATTCGTCCCTCTTATCCAAGGGCACACGTTTGCAACCAGTCATGAAGATAAATTCGTGAAATTATGCTAAATTTACTTCTCTCGCTCTCTTCTCTATTCCTAATCCTTAACTTGTTTGTAGGTAAACCTGGTTCTCTGCCAAATGATATTTGGCATTAGCCTGGGAGATTTATGCAGCTTCAACTGATGTAGCGCTTGTTGGAGGAGTGGGAATGAACAAGAGGCTCTGAAACTCCCTGGTGACTAGGATCAAAGAAACGTTTCCTTTTCACAGACATTTAAAAATACATATTTCTTTGTAATCCCTATTGCCTAGTACAGTGCATTGCACATAGTACATACTTAATAAATGCTTGATGGATTTTTTAAAAAACACAGTGACTCTAATTTCTTTTCAAGTTGTAGTAACCTGTGTTTTTGAGATTTGATACAAATTTATTTTAAAATCTTCACTTTATTTTGGAAACTTCAGGGGTCAGCTAGGTGGCACAGTTCATAAAGTGCTAGTCTTGCGGTCAGGAAAGATCTGAATTCAAATGCAGCCTTAGATATTTACTCATTATGTGACCCTGGGCAAGTTATTTGACTTCCCTTATATTCAGTTTCCTCATCTGTAAAATGGAGGTAGTAATAGGAAGTTTTTCAAGGGCTGTTGTGAGAATAAAATAAGATATATGTAAAGTTCTTCGCAGATCTTGAAGCACTATCTAAGTACTAGCTATTATTGTTATGATTCTTTCTGGAGATATTACCAACACCTTTTGAAATAATTTGTGACAAAGTTGGACACTGCAGAAGTTTAGTTGAGACCACTGATTTAAATATTCTTTAAAAGTTACAGATGCACTGAATTCTTGCTATCATACTTAACTATAAAAATTCTTTTTATAAAGCATTTCTATAACGAGAAAGGCAGAATAATTTAAAGGGAGTTTAATTATTTAACTCCCTAAGGAACCTAAGTTTCCATCTAAGACATTACAGGATAATTCACCAGTCTGATGCAGTGGAAAAGGCATTGTATTTCAAACTAGCGGATCTGGTTTTGAATACTTGTTGTACTTGTTACTTGTGTGAACATATGCAAGTCACTTAACTCTCAGGGCTGATTTGCTTATTAGCAAAATGAGTGGTTTGGAGTAAATTATGTCTAAGGCTTCATTTGGCTCTAAATCCTCAGTTCTATGTGAAACACAAGAGTGGTATTATAAGGCTAAGGCCATGAGCATGCATATTTGAAATTTGTTTTGTTTGTTTCTTTATATCAATAGTAATAAAATGTAGTCTGTGTCTTCTGGGAATATCTGTATGTCATCCCATGACAAGTACTGTTCTGGGCACACAAGTGGGAATTTATTAAACTTAAATAAAATAAAATATTTGATAACAAAACATATAGAGTAGTCTGAATTGAAAAGAGCATTTAATATCATTATATATGCTTAGCACAGTCATTTGTATATAGAAGATGCTTTAATAAAGGAGTGTTGAAGGTGTGAACATTTGGTAATGTTTTCTTACCAAAAATACTACTAGTTTCAGTGATAATAGGTTTATAATTCTCTTAGAAATTTAGCGACTGATGCTAGTAATTCAGTGTAGACAACTTAACTTATCTTTTCTACTCTAATCTAAAGCACTGTTAATTTCTTTCGAATTTCTTTCATAGTTCGATATATCTATCCTGCACGGTACTTAAGACAGATCCTTGAGGATGAAGACACAGTGAAATTGGTAGGATCAACAAACATTCCAGGTATTTATAAATTAAATAATAAATAACCAGTGCTTCTGAGAAAGTAATATGTATACTTTTAATTAAAATCCATTTTAGCCCCAGAAATTAGAAGACAGTGCTGTGTCTCTTCATGTCCCCAGGATCATTTTTACCAAATGGTTGTGTCCATCCAAGTTCAACCTTGCTTGCTGCACCTACTTAAGGTTTTGTAAAGAAATGATATATGTAGTATCTGGGCAATTAATCCTTTCTCAAAGTTAATTTGAACATTTAAGAGTATGTAAAATATCATACCACTCTATTACAATAGTGTCGAAGATATGCACTGTAGCTGTTGATCTATTTTTAAAAATTAGGTATCTTCATAATCTCATGTTTTGAATTCAGTCAATCCCAATTGATAGTTTTACTTTGAGATCCACCATATTTAAACAAGAGTAGGAAAACCAGTAGGGGGAAAAATCTTGTTTATTTATTTATGCTATTTTTGTTTGTTAAAGTAGGCTTCTTTTGAAACAGTGAATGTTTGAATTCAACTTTTGGTCTTTTTTGCGGTCCTTCAAAATTTTATTTCGTGTGACATGACAGATTGATTTTAATTACTTGAGGGGGTTATTATTTTTGTTGTAGTATTTTAGTACCTTTTTCCTCTTTCTGCTTTCTCAAGCCTCATATCAGTGCTCCACTATTTTACCTTTTTTCCTGATTCAGGATCCTCATTCCAACTTCTGGGTTTTCCAAGGTAAAGATTCCCATTGTTCAGCACTTCACATTACTCAGATGACCTAAAGAAGGCATTTGTAACAGTTCATTCTGCATTCATTTGCATCCCCCCAAAATAATATGTTTTTCTTCTAAATTTATAGTTTGTAACATTACAGAATATGAATTTTAGTCTGTTAATCTTGCAGTTGTTCTTGGTGATCATCATATACCCATTTCATTTAGTTATAAAATGCAAACATTGTTAAATACTGTACTTTGCTCTTTGCTTTCTATTAAATTTTGTACAGTGAGGACTTAAGTTGTATGAAAATAAGTAACAAATATATTGCAGAAGTAGGTTTGTGTTGAGGTGTCAAACTCAAGGGTAGCAAAACTCCAATAGCTGGAACCAGGTTAAAATATAATTGGAAAATATTTAACAAAACAAATTAAAATTATAATACATCATAGATAATGTTAATTTGTGGTTTTCTGTTATGGGGCTCAGCCATTTCTATTTGGGTTTGACATTCTTCCTGTAAACAGTATCACTCTAGAAATTTAATCATCTTCTTGTTGTTTCTTCTGGTTGCATATGCACCTTTTGTGGAATTGGTATAACTCTCAGTACTCCTAGAACAAAACCATAGTTGATAGTTTTTTTTAAATAAATTTTTGTTGATTTTTTAAAAATTTATTTTATTTTATTGTAAAACCAAAAGCTCAACCATCTCATATGCTATTACCATTTGATTGTTTTTATAAATAAAACACCAAGAAGAGGGTTTGTTTAGGATTGAGAGGGAAGCAGCCCAATTTTCTCTCTTATCGTGATCAAAACTTCCGGTCATGCTTCATCTTCCCTTGTATTTTTATTGCTTCTGTGAATAAAGATGAAAAAAGGTTTGTTCAAATTTGCTTATGGTAGAGGTGAGGAAGCAGAGTGAGCCCAGGGTGCACACAGTCCACACAATCAAGCCCAAGATAAATTGGGAGATAGAAAATGCCATCAAGTCACTAGACTCTGACATACTCCTTTCTTGGATTTTGAAAGAAAGGGTGAATGTAATTGTTGAGCTAGTGACAAATTTTTGAAAAATTTTGGTGAATGTGAGAGGTCATAAAAGACTAGAGATGGCAGATATTTTGATTTCTTTTTTAAAGACATATAGTAGAGTGTGTAAGTAATGGTTCAATGAATTGGACTTGCTTCCATCTGTAATCTCTTATTTAAAGAAATGGTTATTAAGTATCTACATGGCTAATGTTGATCACAGAGGATCAGTGTAACTTAACTAAAGATGGTTCATGTTGGACTAACATTTTCCTTCTTTCTCTCCCTTCCTTCCTTCCTTTGACTGATGGGAGATATCAATAATATTTATCTAGATTTTAACCAAATCTTTTAACCAAAGCCTCTCCTGCTATCCTTGTCAGAAAGCTGGTGAGCTATGAAGTATTATGAGAGTTTAGGGTATCTAAAACCATATAAGTGATAGTCTAGCTATTCTCTTCCCATGGCAGATAATCTCTGGAATATTAGGTTCAGTTCTGATACCACATTTTGAGAAGGAGAGTGATAAGCTGGAGGGTGACCAGAGGATAACAGATAGTATGTGAAGAGTCTTAAGATCATGCCATATGAGGACTGGTTAAAGGAATTATAGATGTTTAATCTGGAGAAATTTTGTGTTTTGTTTTGTTTTGTTTGGTTTTGTTTTGTGGGGTGGGGCAGAGGTGGTTTGTAAGTATTTTAAGGGTTGTAATTTCAAAGATAGTGGGTAGAGTGGATAGTGGTGGATAGAGTGCTGGGCCTGGAGTCAGGAAGACTTAGCTTGAGTTCAAATCTGTCCTCAGACACTTATTAGTCTGTGACTCTGGGCAAGTCACTTAAACTCATTTAACTCTGTTCCTCATTTGTAAAATGATCTGGAGAAGGAAATGGCAAACTGTTCTAGCATCTTTGCCAGAAAAATCCCCAAATGTGGTCATGAAGACTTGGACACAAATAAAACGACTATGCTAGACTTAATCTCAGAGGACTGAACTAGGAGCAATAGCTGGAAGTTTTAGAGTCACAGAATTGGACTCAATATAAATAAAAACTTTTTAATAAATAATGTTGTCCCATAGTGGAAGGACAATAGGAAGTAGCAGGTTTTTTCTTCCTTGAGAATTTTAAGCAGAGTATGAATGACTACTTGTTGGGTATTTTGTAGAGTATTTTATTATCTCAGTGAGGATTGGATTAAATGGAGCTAGAGGTCCCTTCTCTTTTCGTGCTACTCTAAAGAAACCATAGAGGGGCCAGAGCCAATATGGCACAGTAAACGCAGTGACTTGCTTGAGCTCTCCCCCAAACCCCTCCAAATACTTGTAAAAAATGGCTCCAAACAAATTCTAGAGCAGCAGAAGCCGCAAAAATACAGAGTGAAACAAATTTCCAGCTCAAGACCACCTGGAAGGTTCGGCAGGAAAGGTCTCTTGCACCAGGCTGGGAGAGCAGCACAGTTCAGCATGGGCCACAGCAGCAAAGACCAGGCCTCAGCAATCCTTGAGCAGGCCTCAGGGAACTGAATCATGGACAGTTGTGGCAATTTCCAGACTTCTCAATCCACAAACACCAAAGACAATTTAGAAGGTCAGTAGGAAAGGTCTATCAACCATGGTGAGAGAGGAGCTTGGTCTAGCCTCAGTCCCTGCACAGCCCCTGGGTGGCGGCTGCTTCTAGAGTCTCGGCCCACAGAGAAAGGCAGGATCCAGTGGCTGATCAGAGAGGGATTGCAGGGATCTCTTTGCTGGTGCTGAGGCAGGATTCTCTTGCTTTGCATGCTTGGATCTGGGTTGCAGTTGTGGGTGGTGGTCCTGGGGCAAAGAGCGCTGGCATGATGGAGCTTGTGGTGGCATGGAGAGGGAATCCCCCTCACAGTTCCAAGGCAGAAAAGAGTGCTTGTGGTCATTCATCGACCAGAGCACAAGCCAGTAAAGGAGTAAACACCTCACACTTGATCATACCACCTTGGAAGAACTGAAGACTTACAGGTCCCTAGGAGTAACTCTGAAACAGCTCCACAAAACCCCTAAAGCTTGGGGTAGTACATTCTTCATGTTGGAAGCAGACCCCTACCTTAACAAAGAGTTTATAACTCAAGTAATTGGCTGGTATCATGAGCAAACTTTGCAAAAAAAAAGTCAGACCATAGAATCTTACTTTGGTGACAAAGAAGATCAAAACATACAACCAGAAGAAGACAACAAAGTCAGAGCTCCTACATCCAAAGCCTCCAAAAAAAAAATATGAATCAGTCCCAGGCCATAGAAGAGCTCAAAAAAGATTTTGAGAAACAAGTAAAAGAAGTAGAGGAAAAACTGGGAAGAAAAATGAAAGTGATGCAAGAAAATTGTGAAAAACAAGTCAACAGCTTGCTAAAGACCCAAAAAAATACCAAAGAAAATAACACCTTGAAAAACAGACTAAGGGGCAGAGCAAAGATGGCAGAGTAAAAGCAGTGACTTGCTTGAGCTCCCCCAAAACCCTCCAAATACATGTAAAAATGGCTCTAAACAAATTCTAAAGCAGCAGAACCCACAGAAAGACAGAGTGGAACAAATTTCCATCCCAAGACAGCCTGGATGGTTGATAAGAAAGGTACATTGCGCCGGGTAGGGAGAGGAGCGCAGTTCAGCATGGGCACATAGGCAAAACAGGCTTTAGCAAACCTGGAGCAAGCCTCAGAAGACTGAATTGCCAGGAAATGTGGCAGTTTCCAGACTTCTAAGCACCTGAACACCAAAGACAACTTAGAAGGTCAGTGGGAAAAATCTGTGACTGTAGTGAGAGAGAAGCATGATCCCAGCCCCAGTCCCCGAGCTCGGCCCTGGGGCAGCGGCTGCTTCCAGAGCTTCTGGCCCACAGACTGAGGCGGAATCGAGTGGCTGATCAGAGGGGGATTGCAGGGATCTGTCTGCTGCTGCAGGATTCTCTTGCTTTGCCCATGCTTGGATCTGGGTCACAGTTCTGGGTGGTGGTTCTGGGGCGAGGAAGAGTGGAGCTGGTAGTGGTGGTGGAGAGGAAATCCTCTTCACAGTTCCAAGGCAGAAAAGAGTGGCTGTGGTCACTCATAGACCAGAGTACAGGCCAGGAAAGAAATAAACACCTTGTTCCTTGTCATAACACCTTGGAAGAACTGAAAATTTACAGATCCCTAGAAGTATCTCTGAAAACAGATGCACAAAACCCCCAAATCTTGGGACAGTACATTCTCCACACTGGAAGCAGACTGCTACCTTAACAAAGAGTTTAAAACTCAAGTAATTGAGTAGGAGCATGACCAAACCTTGCAAAAAAAGTCAGACCATAGAATCTTACTTTGGTGACAAAGAAGATCAAAACATACAACCAGTAGAAGACAATAAAGTCAAAGTTCCTATATCCAAAGCCTCCAAGAAAAATATGAATCAGTCCCAGGCCATGGAAGAGCTCAAAAATGATTTTGAGAAGCAAGTAAGAGAAGTAGAGGAAAAACTGGGAAGAGAAGTGAGAGTGATGCAAGAAAATCATGAAAAACAAGTCAACAGCTTGCTAAAGTAGATCCAGAAAAACACTGATGAAAATAATAACTTAAAAAATATCCTAACCCAAATGGCAAAAGAGGTCCAAAAAGCCAATGAGGAGAATAATGCCTTCAAAAGAAGAATTGGCCAAATTAGAAGCTAGTGACTTTATGAGAAATCAAGACACTGTAAAACAAATCCAAAAGAATAAAAAAAATAGAAAACAATGTGAAATATCTCACTGGAAAAACAACTGACCTGGAAAATAGATCCAGGAGAGAGAATTTAAAAATTATTGGACTATTGAAAGCCATGATCTAAAAAAGAACCTAGATATCATCTTTCAAGAAATTATCAAGGAAAACTGCCCTGGTATTTTAGAACCAGAGGGCAAAATAGAATTGAAAGAATCCACTGATCACCTCCTGAAAGAGATCCCCAAAGGAAAACTCCTAGGAATATTGTAGCCAAATTCCAGAGTTCCCAGGTCAAGGAGAAATATTGCAAGCAGCCAGAAAGAAACAATTCAAGTATTGTGGAGACACAATCAGGATAACACAAAATTTAGCAGCTTCTACATTAAGGGACCAGAGGGCAAGAATTATGATATTCCGGAAGGCAGAGGAGATAGGACTACAGGCAAGAATCACCTACCCAACAAAACTGAGTATAATCCTTCAGGAGAAAAATGGTCATTCAGTGAAATAGAGGACTTTCAAGCACTCCTGATGAGAAAACCAGCGCTGAATGGAAATTTGACTTTCAAATACAAGACTCAAGTGAAACATGCAGAGGTAAACAAGAAAGAGAAATCATAAGAGACTTGTTAGGTTGAAGTGTTTATATTCCTGCATGGAAAGATGATATTTGTAACTCATGAGACTTTTGTTAGTATTAGGGTAGTGGGAGGAAAAATTATATGTATTTAGATAGATAGATAGATAGATAGATAGAGGGCACAGAGTGAGTTGAAGATGAAGGGGTGATATCTGGAGAATAAAATTAAGGGGTGAGAAAGGGTTATCCTGGGAGAAGGAGAACGGGAGAGGTAAAATGGGGTAAATTATCTCACATAAAACAGACAAGAAAAGGCTTTTATAGTGAAGGGGAAACGGGGGGAGGTGAGAGGGAATAAGTGAATCTTATTCTCATAGGATTTGGCTTAAGGAGGGAATAACATACACACTGAATTGGTTATGGAAATCTATCTTACCCTATAGGAAAATAGTGAGGAACGGGTTAAGAGAGGGGATGATAGAAGAGAGGACAGATTGGGGGAGGTGGTAATCAGAAGCAAACACTTCTAAGGAGGGACAGGGTCAAAAGAGAGAATAGAATAAATGAGGTGGGATAGGATGAAGGGGAATATAGTTAGTTTTTCACAGCATGACTACTATGGAAGTGTTTTACATGACTACACATGTATAACCTTTATTGAGTTGCTTGCCTTCTCAATGAGGGTGGGGAGGGAGGGAGGAAGGGAGGAAATTTGGAACCTAAAGTTTTAAAAACAAATGTTAAAAATTGTTTTTACATGCAGCTGGGAAATAAGATATACAGGCATTGAGGTATAGAAATCTGTCCTGCCCTACAGGAAAATAGAAGGGAAAGGGGATAATAGAAGGGGGAGAGGTAGAAGGGAGGACGGATTAGGGGAAGGGGTATTCAGAATCCATGCCATTTTTGCGTGGGTGGTCGGGGCAAGATGGGGAGAAAATTTGGAACTCAAAATCTTGTGGAAGTGAATTTTGAAAACTAAAAATAAATATTTAAATAAATTAAAAAAAAAGAAACCTTAGAGATCATCTAGTCCAACCTCCTTATTTTTCCAAAATATAAAACTAAAGGTTAGGAGGGCTTGTGTTATTTGCCACAAATCACATAGCTTGGAATTTCTTTTTTTTTTTTTTTATAGTTCCTTTTGAAGCTTTGTTTTACACTCTAGCAAAATATATGTGTGTGAGTACACAAGATATTTATGTGTGAATTAATTTTTTTATTTAATTGAGTGTATACCTCATAAATATGCAACTCTAGATATGTTATGAATAGAAGCATACGTTATACATATTTGTTGGGAGGAGGAGACTTTAGATTTAGACTTCAACCGTGTGGGGTTTTTTTTTTTTCATATCAACCCATCTTTTTTCTCTAGTTGTCTGGTCTTGGCACTTTACTATTGATGCCAGAGGTTCATAGGAATAGTCATGTGTGATATCTCTGTGTTCTTGTTGATATGTTGTATGTGGGTTTGCGTGTGTATGTGTGTATATCTATGCATGCAAGGCCACTTCATCCATAGGGTAGTAAGTGTCTAGATGAACAGCTTCTGGCAGCCTATAATGACTTTTTTTTCCCTTGGAGACTCAAGGGAATGATTGTGATTCTTAACATTAAGATGTATTCCTGACACATGGAATCTTCAATTAGAACAAAGACTTGACATTTCTAAAATGTTGCTTGACCCTTCAGTAAAAAAAATCATAATGTAAAAATGCTTAGAAACCGTTGATAGATGTTCCATAGAGGAAAGTAGTAGACCTGAAACTTTCTGAGGAGGCACCACAAAGATAAGTTTAATCAGATCATGTTATGGAGGCAGTGTGGGATGAGGCAAAGAGAACTGGCCTGGGAAGTACAAGTTAGTGAGTCAGTCAACAGCTAAGCACTGGGGATGTGAAGAAAGGCAAAAGCCTTCTTCTTTTCATCAAGGAGTTCACATTATAGGGATGGAAGTTAATATGTAAATACTATATACATATAAAATATTTGTCTTCTACTTATTACCCTACCTTTATGTGACTGGTCATATAAAGTCATAAAAACCTTTTAAATTCTTTGATCTTATTTTTCCCATCTGAAAAATGAGAATATTAGACAAAGGATCTCTAATATTCCTCTTGTTCACAATTGGAACATAGAGAAAGAAGTATTATATCTCTTCTGTTCTAGGACATTGTTACCTGTTTAGCCTTAGGCAAGTCATTCAGCTTCTCTGAGCACTGGTTTTCCCATCTGTAAAATGAGAAGGTTGTTCTGCAGGACAGTATGACCTCTGAAGTCCCTACTGGCTCTCGATCTATGATTCTGTGTTCCTGTGAATAGGAAAATCAGCTGTGATCCTTAAAAATGATAAGATGATTTCTGAATTCTCTTCAACTCATGAAGAATCCAATTATGTGAATTAGAAATAATCCTTCCGAAAATCAAGGTCGCAGAGTGCCTTCATGTGTAGAACTATTTGACTATATATTGAACTCACGAATTAGTTTCTTATTTTATATAGGAAATTAAGTCACACAGATGCCTTTGTTATGCCATGAGTGTTTTTATTTACCCTTCAATATAAGAATCCCTTTCAATTTATAAACAATTTTTATAAAAGGAACAATAGATAGGACAGAGTTCAGACAGGAACATTGTAATCTGCATTGTAATTTCTAATTAAAGAATTCTCTTTTAAGAAGAATATAAATTACGGTAGGTAAGTAGAAATATTTTTGAATGATAAAGACTAATTTATTAGAGACATTGAAGAAAATTAGTGGAAAAAGAAGAAAAAAAATTTCTACTCTTTTAAATTACATTTCTAGATTTATAAGCCAAAGCTACAAAATATTTTTCTTCTAGAAGTAAGGGCAATTATTATAGAATTAGAGTAACTGTAGAAAAACACAACAAAATCCTAACATCTTTGTTTTTATGGGTTAAGTTTTATAGTACTAATATATTAGTATGGAAAAATCATTAATGTAGAAATATAATTGACAATTTCGAATATTATATTTCAGTCAAAATTTATGTCATGTTGCATCAGAACAGTCCTCATATACTATGTGTAACCAAAAAGCTGCATGATGTAGAGTTGGTAGACCCAGTATTCCGCTGGCATACACCAATTGGTAATGCTATTCCAGGTAAGATTTTGTAGTTTTTATTGTAATTACTGAGAGATATATTTAATGTATTCAGTAGGAAAGGTTATGGTATGTGCCTCATAAGTGAATTTATCCTTTCACTTAATGTTTTCATTTAATTTTTGAATGAGGTGTTTTAGAGTCCAAGTTTTAGAGTCTGAGATTGCAGTAACTATTTCTTAAGGAGGATAAATTTGAAGTAAGGAAATGCAGACACAGCAGAGATCATTGAGCGGTTTGAGATAATTCAATAACCTTTAAATATTCCAAAGGAAATTCTTTCCATATTGTTTGAAATATGCAGCTTACTTATCTTGCTTAGATTATTTTGTGATCTCTTTCTTTAACTATTTGTAAATATTTTGAGAAGCAGATTTGTTCTTTGGTGTCTAAGGAAGGTGTAAGTAAATATGTACTTAGATATATGTAGTCATAAATAGAGAGCTTTATTTTACTTGCACAGTCACATCCAGTAAGACTACTGGTGAATCAATTCAGAATACCTTTTATAGGTTGTTCTAAAATATTTTACCAAATAAGATTTTGGACATAACATACTATTATATTTGTCTTAATTTTGATTTTTATTATTCACTGAATTATTATTCGGTATAATACACAGTATTTCTAAGTATTAAAATTAAGCTTTTAAGTATTAATTCTCTACCCTTTGGTTTCCATTACCTGGTAGTTATTTTGATTAAGCAGCTCTCCTCTGTTTCAGATGTCATCTTTTTCTCTCTTATATCTTCAATCCTTCTTTCTCTGCTGACTCCTTCCCTTCTGCTTATAAACATACTCAGATCTTCTGTCTCCAAAAATCCTTCCTTTGCTCTCACTACTCTTTCAAATTATCATCATTTCTCTTTTTCTTCACTGTCAAACTTCAATAAGGAATAATTTAATTTCACTACCTAAACTTAATCACCTACTCATTCCTTAATTCCTTGCAGTCTAATCTTAATTCTATCCTTACAATTTTATTGCAGTTTTTGCTCCAGGATTGCTGATAATCTCTTTATTTTCAAAGTTTATGACTTTTTTCAGTCCTCCTCCTACTTGATCTGCTTCTGGATTACCTCCTCCTTGATACTCCTTGATACCTTCTTTTGACTTCTAGATTAATCCTTTCCCTTTTACTGGATCATCATCTTCCTCGTAGACATTAAATATGCGTGACTGCTGAGGATCTGTTTCTTAGGTTCTCCTCAGTCTCGGTTTTTCATCCTCTTCTTCTTGAAGTGCGGTAATTTTTTTTAAACTCACAGAACTTAGCATAGTCCTTGCTATATAGTAAGCACTTAACAGATGCTTATTCTCTTCTTCTGATTCTTTAGTGAACTTGTTATTACCAGAATGATGGCAAATCTATATTTCTTTTTTTGATCTTTGCCCAATGTTAATTCATAATATCAGGTGTCTTCACCTGGTTGTCCTCCTGGCATCTAATACTCAATTTATTCAGAACCAAGCTGATCATCTTTTCTCCACAATTTACCATTCTTCCTAGCTTCTCTGTTTCTGTTGATACTACTGTTACCTTCCCTTGCTCAAAACCTCTGTGCAAAACCTGCATTCAACTTGGACTTTTTCCTTCTCATACTAGATCTTTTCAGTCGTTAAGTACAATAGATTCTACCACCTCACCATCTCTTAAATTTTGCCTTCCCTTAAATTTCCACTTCAATCACCTTAGTTAAGACTTTTATCATCCTTCAACTGGGTTCTCATGTAATAACCTTCTAACTGTTCTGCTTTCTTCCATTCTCTTCCCTCTTCAATATATCATTTACTTCTGTACTCCTAGTCTTTCTAATGTATGCAACACTCTAATTGCATTATTCTTCTACTTAGAAACTTTCAATGTCTCTTTATCACTGATTTAATAAAGCATAACTCCTTATCTTTTTGTCTCCATAATTCTGGCTCCAACTTGCTTCTGGATTTCTCTCATATTCCTTCTTATCATAGTCTACACTACAGCCAAATATATCACCCTGTCCCTTTCAAATCTGCCCTTTCCTATGCCATTTCCTTTGCTCACACAATCCCCAAAGCCTTGAACAGACATTCCTTCTTCTTTTTAAATCCTTTACCTCCTTCAAGATCCAAATCATATACTACCTCCTTCATGAAGATTTTTCTAATTATTCTCAGTTTAAAGCAATCACTGCTTTCTCATATTTCTTGTAGCAATCTATAGGATCCTTTTATTTTCAACAAACATATTCTGCCTTCTATTAGGTTTGTTTTTGTTGTTAATGTCTTATTTCCGTCGTCACCCCTTTCCGCTTTCCCACCATTCATTGATGTTTCTTGAGGGAAAGAGTTATGTCTTATTTCATCTTTGTATGAGAAGCTTCTATCAGAGTACTTTGCATATGATAGACACTATTTAAATGTTTGTTGAATCGACTGGAAACAATACATTTAGTTGTTGCTTATACACATGAAGAAGAGATTTGAGCCAGACCTAGATGATAGGATACATTTTACCAATTTAAACGAATAAATATAAAACTATCATTTGCAAAAGAGTGTTTCTGTAGTTTCTGTAGTTGTGTTTCACAAATATATTTTTTCTGTTCTTTCTTATTCTCTATTGTAATTCTTAAAATGTATTTTGCTTTTGCTTCTCATTTGGTAAAAAATGATTTTTTTTTTTACCATTTGATTTAAAGAAATCCAAGTTAATGTAGCCGTTTTTATGTTCAGGCCTGCTGCAAATCCAGATTGATGCCTTGTGCTCCTAATGACCTGTTGGAAGAAGCATCCAATCATCATGTCATTGCCTCTGGGAAGAGGTTTTTTTTTTTTATTGCTGTAGTCACCATTTTTTTTTTCTTAACCTGTTGGCATTGTGAGATTGTGCCTAAGGATAAACATTTCTCCTTACCTGTAAGTTTCTCTTATTATCTTTAATGAAGGAAAAAGAAGACAGAAAAGCAGTATATGTATATGTGTACTAAAATTACAGCAAACATTTGTTTTAAGAAATAAAAAAAATCTATCTAGTTCATATTTTTACATAACTACAGAAACTTCTAATCCTGTACACTAGAGTTGGCATTCTTATATTCACTATAAAATGTCATAGAAGAATGTACCATACTAGATCAGATCGTTGTTAGTTATGTTCATTCTTTCAGAAGTAGTTGACTGCTTGCAGTCTACAAATCTCTGAAGAATACAAAGCTATATTTCCCTGAAGAGTCCATAGCAGCTTCTCTAGCACTGACGATCTTATAGGCCTTTACACTGCTAATTAGATACTTGTCACATTCCAGTTTGTAATATTTGTTTGGCTACTCCCCTTATTCTCCCTACTAGTTTGAAAGCTCCCTGAGGTTAGGGACTGTTATCTTATTTCTCTTTGTATGTTTTTGCCCCTAGGCCCCATGTCTAGTACTATACATTGTACTTACTGTGTAGTTAACAAATGAATTGAATGAATGAAGCCAGTGTGTTTTTTTCCAGGAAAGGCCCCTATCTCCCTAAGGCATCATAGAATTCTTTTAATTTTACATTGTGGTGTGTGTAGCACTATACAGGAAAAAAAAATTGTTCCTGTTATTGGCTTATTCTGTAGGTAAGATTTTTCATCTCTGGCACTAAGCAGTCTTTTTTCTGTTAAAATATTTAGTGGTAACTGATTACTTCTAGTTGTTAAAGTTCTTTCCACCTCAGAAAGTAGTTTGGTACCATAATCAGACAGGTAGCTGCCCCCAAATGAGCATAAAACTTAGCTGCAAAAAGCACCTTCCTCCAGATTTAGAGGATTCTTGACTTCTTTCAGAAATACATAAAAGGAAGTTAGTATTTAAAAATATCTAGTTTGTTAAAGCCCAAAGGTGCCTCTCCTGCATGAAATTACAATGAAAAAAGGTAATTCGTATTGCTGTTACTTTCATAAGACTTTGTGTTTTATTAAAATTAAAGATTTCTTATCACATCCTTAAGGAAAGAAATCCAGGTGTCTAAAAGAAATGCAATAAAATTAGGTTCTCAGTGGAGTAAAAGTCTGTTACTGTCCTGTTGAGGCTTCTGTCACCAGTTTTTGCACTAGTCTATCTGAAATTTAATCTCTTGTTATTATATTTATTTGATAATAAGAATAGTAACTAACATTCACATAGTTCATTTGAATAGTGTGTGGAAAGCTCTGTATATTCACTGATTCGACATTTACAACAACTCTGAAAGGTAGATATAACAGGTCTCCATTTTGTAAATGAGGAAATTGAGGCTTAGCATACAGCTAGTGAGTGTCAGAAGTAAGATTGGAATTCCAGTCGTCTTGACCCCCAAGTCTATCACTCTTTCAACTGTGCCACAATGTCAGAAAGGTAGTTTTATTAAATATCTATGATTAGGTGTTCTTGACAAAATAAATATCAACCGTACACATAGGTCTGTGCAGTGAAAGAACTATGATTGCCAGTTACAAAAATAAGCATCAGTCATACTGAAATATTTGTATGGCACTTTATGGTGAACCATCTCCTTTATATAATGATATTTTTTCCATTCTGTTTAATAGATGAGGACAATTATTACTTTGATTTTAAAACTATTTAAGTTATACACAAACTTTCCCCATTACTGTACAGTGGTGTGAATAATTACTACAAATGGAAAAATTACTTGAAAAGGACGTATTAATCTAGATTTCTTTTATTCATCAAGCATTTTTTAAGTTTCCCCATAAAACATTATAAAATTGTGCTAGTTGCTATGGGAGGCATAAAAAAAGGAACTTGAGTTTAGCAGTCTGCTTCAGGAGGAAAGAATATAACAAATGAAACTGTTAGAAAACAGTTGTGGAAAGCAGTAAATGTTAAGTGAACGTGGGTTAAGGGAATGAATGTTGGAAGAAAAGATTTCTTGGAGGGATTTCAGTTTTGAACTGACTGATTATATATATATATATATAATATATTATTATTATGTGTTATTAATTAAATAATTTGTGTAATATATTATATATAATTTATATATAATATATTTTATATTATATGTATTCATATATATTTAATATATATGTATTTATTTATAGTTTTGGTTAAGGATTAGTAGAGAAGCCACAGAAAGGCCTGGGGTATAAGAAAGGTAGTAAGAGCCAAAGTAGGGATTAGAAAGTTTATGTGGTTTGCACAATAAGATATAAGGTTGTAAAAGTGGTGAAACAGGGGAAATTAGCATCATTGTGAATGTAGGTGTCACATGATGTAGTTCTACTTATGCCTATGAGCAGTCAGAAAAAGAAGTGAAATAATTGTTGCTTGAGTTGTTTGATTTTGGGTAGGTATTGAAGCACAGATTGTATTTAGATAAGCATTTGTAATATATATTGTGGAATAAATGTGATTTATTATCTGGGATCCTCTGGCTTTCACAGATGTTCATAACCTAGCTCCTCCTCCATCCCCCACACTTTTTGAGTCTTCTTATGTCTTCCACTACTCTTCTAACTGTGTGCACTTCAGTCTAGTGACACTGGCCTCCTGGCTATTCCTTGAACAAGATTCAATTTTTTTTTGTTTGTTTGTTATTTTTAAATTTTTTTATATCACACACATATTTATTTATATAGCACTTTTAGGTTTGTGGAATTGCCCTTCCTCCATGGCAATATAGTCTTCATCTTGTGCACCTCTATTATATACTAGTGATTTCCTGTCCGCCCTTCTTCCTTTCATTCCCAGTAAAGTCTCCCATTCATCTTATTTAGTTTCTTTTTTTCTATTAAACATATTTTCACATTAGTGATGTTGTAAGAATGTTATTTTTAAATTTTTTTTAAAAATATTTATTTTTCGTTTCCAACATTCACTTTTATAAGATTTTGAGTTCTAAATTTCCTGCCTTCCTTCCCTCCCCAAGACAGCATGCAATCTGAAATAGGCTATACATGTACAATCATATTAAACATATTTCCACATTTGTCATGTTGTGAAAGAAGAATCAGAGCAAAAGGAAAAAGCCACAGGAACGGAAAAAACAGAAAAGAGAGAAAATAGGCTGTTTCAATCTGCATTCAGACTCCATAGTTCTTTCTCTGAATGTAGATAGAATTTTCCATCATGAGTCTTTTGAGATTGTCTTAGATCATTGAATTGCTGAGAAGAGTTAAGTCTATCAAAACTGGTCATCCCACAATGTTTTTGTTACTGTGTACAGTGTTCTCCAGGTTTTGCTCACCTCACTCACATCATTTCATTCAAGTCTTTCCCAGGTTTTTCTGAAGTCTGCTTGCTCATCATTAATAATATTCATCAATAGTAATATATAATACTATCATCAATAATATTTCATTATATTTATATACCACAACTTGTTCAGCCATTACCCAGTTGATGGTTATTCCCTCAATTTCCAATTCTTTGTCACCACAGGAAGAGCTGCTATAAATATTTTTATACATGTGGGTCCTTTTCTTTCTTTTTTTTTTTTAACTATCTCTTTGCAATACAGACCTAGTAGCGGTATTGCTGGATCAAAGGGTATGCACATTTTTATAGCCCTTTGGGCCTACCTCCAAATTGCTCTCCAGAATGATTGGATCAGTTCACAAGTCCACCAACAATGCATTAATGTTCCAATTTTCCCACATCTTCTCCAACATTGATCATTTTCCTGTTTTGTCATATTAACCAATCTGATAGGTGTGATGTAATACCTCAGAGTTGTTTTAATTTGCATTTCTCTAATGAGTAGTGATGTAGAGAAGACTTTTTATTCCATCTGTTGGCTCTGGGCATGTTCACTGGCCGTCCCCCATGCCTAAAATACTCTCCCTCCACAACTCTACCTCTTGACTTCCCTGGCTTCCGTCAAGTCCCACCTAAAATCCCACCTTCTACAGGAAAGCTTTTTAAGTCTCTTTTAATTCTAATGATATGGTCAGACCCATGCTGGAAATGACATTTTGCCAGCTTTATGGAGAATGGAATCAAGAGAATAGAACTTGGAAGAATATTTACACTTCTCTGGAAATTCATTGGTCAGGTGGGGTGAACATAATGCAAAGCATTTTGTGTGAGTGTGAGAAGAGAAAAAAACAGAAGCAGTATCATTTTGGAAGTATACTACAGAATGCCAATCCAAATGGAGGAAAAAGTAGTCTGAATTTCTGATAAGATAAATAATGTACTTGTTGAGTAACATAGATCACAAACCTTATTCCCAGAAACTGTGCCAAGGCCTGCTGCTGCTCAGTATGGATTATGATAAAGTCGTGCTGAAAGAATTTCACTGATTTCCAACCCCTATCTACCAGAAGCACCATTTAACTGAAAGCATTGTATCCAGTAAACTGCTGTCTTTTACCATTTTCATCACTTAAAAGTTGGAGAAGTAAGGAGGGGAAATGTTACTCTGGACTTAATTTTTGCCCAGTGAGGAGGAACTGGTTGATGGAGTGGAAGTGATGGGAACCTTAGGAAAAGTGATCATGTTCTATTAGAATATGTGATGACCAAGGAGAGGAATTAGATATAATCAGACATGTGACCTTTAGGCAACTGTTCCATTTAGGAAAGCATATTTCAAAAATTCACTCATCAGAAGTGATAAGTATGATCCTATCAACTTCTCCAAAAGGTAAGACAGCTCAGTATACATGTTAGGAGCCTGTGAAAAATGAAAATTTGATAATACAGTTGTGAATGATCCTAATAAGGAAGAAAAGGAGAAGTCATTTAGAGATTGATTTGACTTCAGAGGGAGGTCTGATTTTAAATGCACATATACAAAATACATGTGGGGAATATTACAACAAATTACAACTGGCATTCATGTAGTGTTTGTTGGTTATAAACCAGTTCATGTATATCAGAAGATCTGATTCCTACAAGGCCCTTGTCAGCCAAGTAATTAAGGACTGTCTCCATTTTACATGTGAGGAAGCAGGCTCAAAGATTATGTGACTTACTCAAGATCAAATAACTGGAGGAGCCAGGACACAGACCAAGGTCTTCTGCCTCACTTCCTAGCGTGGTGTAGATCTTTAAATGTGAGGAGGTTTACAAAGGCTAAAACTCAGCATGAGTTGAGACTTAGGGAAAGCTGAGTACCAAATATGGCTTTTCTGTCTATCTTTAGGACAAGAAATGTAGAATAGAAGAGAAACCTCATGTTTGGTTTATTAATAGGCAGAAAACAGAAACATCCAACCTCTGTTTTGCTTATATTTTCCACAGTAATAGAAAGATACCGGATTTGAAAGGGTAAAACAAATTTAACCAAAAAAGGAATTGTAGGATTATGGGAAGATAGCAGTCAACAGACTCCAGCAGGAAAAGCTAGAAAGAGAAATTCCATTCAATATAAATACAGAAGCTACAAAATATTTGGGATTGTGTGTTCCAATATTCACCCAGGAACTATGTCAATCTAAGTATGAAACATTTTGTAAAAATAGATACACATAATTTGAGAAACATTAATTGTTCATGAGTAGGCCAAGCTAACATAATAAAAAATAAAATACAGCTTAAATTAATTTATATTCAGTGCTGTACCATTCAAACTACCAAACCAATATTTTTTAGAGCTGGAAAAAAATAACAAAATTCACATGGCAGAACAAAAGGTCAAGGATTACAATAATAATAATAATGAAAATGTGAAAACGCCTAGAGAAAGGTCTCAAGCACATTGAGCAGATCTCTGTGGAGGAAATATGTGAGAACATGGACAAAAATTGAGGAAAAATATGGACTGTTGTGATCTGCACCAATGGAGGGAATACTTGCATCAGTGAAATCACAGACCCATTTGAAGTATTTAAATATTATAAGAATTGACTTATAAAGACAATGCAAGTTCTTCATAGTTTTCATAATAAATAATAGTTTATGGTTAATATAATTTGGATTGCATGTTACTGAATTTTCTGCTTATGCTTCATTTATTAGTGGATAATAGCTTATGTAGGTGGTGCAGAGGATAAAAGTGCCAGATCTGGAGACAGGAAGACTCATCTTCATGAATTCAAATCCAACCTCAGACTAGCTGTGTGACCCTGGACAAGTCATTTAGCCCTGTTTCCTCATCTGTAAAATGAGCTAGAGAAGGAAATGACAAACTATTCTTTACCAAGAAAACTCCAAATGGGGTCATGAAGAGTCAGACACAACTGAAAAGTGACTGAACAGCAGCAACAGCAACATAGTTTATGTATATTATGTGCTTAAATTAGAAGGGTTGTATCTAATAAGATAATATACTGTTTTGCAAATGTGAGTATCAAATTTGATAGCCTTTAGGCAAAAATAATTATAAATTAATTAGACTATAATCCAATGTTGAAGAAATTTCTACTCTGAAAAAATTTCATGGATGATTAGATTCTTGACATGTTTTTCATAGTCTTGAAATTATCAGGCTTTGGTTCTAATTTGGATTAATGTAACGCTCTGATCTGGTGTGGTGATTCTTCTATTACAAAAATGGCTGTGTGTTTAATTTCTGGCCATTTTAATTTCTCTTGATCATTAGTTTTATTTGACTAGGTATTCTTTACTACAAAGGCTCTTGAACAAATTAAATTATTTGGGAAGTTTGAGTTGTATATTTTAAAAGTAACTCTAATCATCCTTCACCATTTTTAAAGACACACAGAGAGGCACAAAAGAATTTGTGTGCCGGTGTGAATATATACCTTACAGCTAAATCCTCTGATTGGATGCCTTTGCCGACAGGTCATTTGTAGGATAACCAATCAGTCTGAATTTGTAGCATCTAATAAAACAAAATAAGGTAAGAATTGACTTTGAATTTTAACAGATGTTACTAAAATTATCTTGCTATTGTAATAAGGACTTTTGTGTTAAATTCTGTATAAATTTTTGTAGTTTTGGGAATAAATCATAGTCTCTAGCCTTGATGTGAATGTTGAAGCAAATGCATATTCCATCTGTAACATAGATATAAAATTTTAAAGCAAATGCAGAATGGGATACCAGAATAACAAATTCTATGGTATTCTCAATAATCATAGCTTTATATTTTTAAAGTAAAAATACTGTTAATACTTTATATATATATATGCATATATTCCAAATTTGAAGTATTTTTTCCTTTTAGTGTGTATTTATATATATTATGTGTGCATCTATATATAGCATTATCCCAATTAGTACAAATATTGGACACTATGAAGTGGTTGCATGTGTTGAGTCACACTATCTGAAGTTATAATTATGTAAAATAAAATGGTAGTTGGTTCTAGCCCTGTGGAAATATACAGTGTGAATTTGAATAATGCAGCCACTTTGTGGGATTCATTATTTGCACTAATTAGGACCTAGCTCTATACTGCTACACACACACACACACACACACACACACACACACACAATTAATTAGGTATTCTGAAGACAGCATGGCACAGTGGATTGAGAGCTGGCCTCAGAATCAAAATCTGGGTTCAAGTCCTGCCTTTGACATATACTAGTTGTGACCCTGGGTGAGTCATCTCATCTCTTAGCACCACAGACGTTGTTAGAGTGAGTTTCCTAGGTTATTGAAACCACAGTAAAAAACGGTGGTCATTTAAGGGTTGAGTTGGCAAAGACATTGTAGAATGAGATGAGACTGGCAAAATATAGGTTTCTTCTAGATAAAAGGAAAAACTTTAGTTTGATACATATGTAGAACACATTTATTTTGCAACTTCAACTATCTGGAATCTACTGAAGAATTAAAAAGTAAGGAAAATATTAGAGTACTTTCTGTGTGTGTGTGTATATCATATATATAATATGTATATGTTTATTGACACACACACATACATACATATATTCCTACAAATAAGAAAGCCTGTCAGTCCCTTCAGAAACTAATAATTTTTGTTTTAGTCTCAATTTTTATAGGTTTTATTTGAATTTCCAACCCAAAGCATAAAAATGAAGTAAGTTAAAAAGGGGAATATGAAGGCAATAAGTTATATTTTCTTTTCAGCCAAAAAAAGATTGTTAAAAGTAAGGGAGAAGACAGAAAAAAACTTTTAGCAAATATTAGAAATCGGTCAGTTACATCTTTAGCCATTTAGTAATGGAACAAACAACTCTACATACCTTAAATCCCCTGAGACCATTAATTAGTTATAGCATTTAAGAGTGCAATACTATTATCAGTGTTCAGAATTATGATCTTTAGCAAGAAAAAAATTTTATTATGCCTAAAATACTTTGTTCAGTTCAATAAACATTTTTCAAAACTGGTTGTCCTTAAGGCATTATGCTAGATGTGGGTAAGAGGGGTAAGAGTTGCATGACACATTTTAGAAAAATATCCCTTACAACAAATATGTTGGTGTTTTTAAATGATTTAAATTCACATGTATGGAAAATGACTGATGATGCCAGAGATATATTATTGTAATTTAAAACCTTTGTAATATTTTCCCTTTTTTCTTATTAAAGTAAGATGATGTACGTTATGGTGGAAGAAATTAGTGTGACTTTTTTGGATCATTTGAACAAAAAGAAGTATTAAAAGAAAAATTATTGTAGTTTGTATTGCTGAAAATAGGAGCTTTTGAAGTTTGTTGTGGAAATAGAGATAAAAATGAAAATTTTGTGGCATGAAAATAATTACAAGACTTGAGCTTTGATCTCAAGGGGTGTATGTGTATGTGTGTATGTGTGTGTGTGTGTTGGTGAATAATACATAAAGGTCTGTTTTTTAACCAGTTTTGTGCTTGCTATGTCTAGGAACATCTACTTATTTTTTAAAGTATTTGTGATATATAGTTGTAAAGCTACAAGTCTTTGGCTTTCCTCATAAACATACCTTGCCTATCCCAGTATCAAAGTGTATACACACACACACACACACACACACGCATATATACATACATATATACACATATACATACACATATGTATGTATATATGTATTTTTATTTAATTTGAGTGCCTTACCAAGTTTTTCATAGAATTTCTCTAACATTTCATCCTCTGAGACAGATGTTGGCACATGAGATGTAATTATTTTTCATGGTAGTCTTTTTGCAAATATTTGTTATGAGTACTGTAATACAAGGACCAGACATCCCACGAAATGATTTCCAAATCGACTTCACCAACTCCATTATTTGTCTACCCAAGAAGAACTTGTGAGCCATCCTTCGATTTAGTTGCAACTTCCTTTTGTCTTCTGGTTTCATTTATAGCAAGAATGTCAGGAGTAGAGGAAGGGTTCAGGATCAAATGACCAGCAAGATGGCAGAGTAGTTGCTTCCAGCAACCGTCAGAAATCCCAAAGCCTCAGAAAAAGAAATTATGTACCAGATATAGAGTAATTTCAACTGAATTCAGTAGTTAAGAAGACAGAAACACCATTCAAGGTAAAAACTTTATGAAGTAATAGTGGAGAACTTGAATACTTAGAACTTTCACTCAGAATCCTGCTCCACTCCCTCCTTCCTTCCCCTCTCCAGAAACTACTTCATCTGCACCAGGCATAATTGTACAAGCAAACTTCAGGCTTTTGACTTAGGGTCCAGATGTTGGAATCCTTCCCATATTCCCCCTGACAGTTATTTATCCCGAATTCCTCTGCCCCCCAACCCTTCTTCCACTCCACTGTCTAATCCTTACTGCACAAGAGGCAACATTCATTGATTTGCCAAGCCAGGTAAATCCTTTAGGAAAGGGAAGGTGATTAAAGGGAGTGAGGTGGAGGATGCAGGCAAGGTAGAGGATGCAGGCAGTATAAAGTATGGCGGAGAGACATAGGTTAGAGAGTAAAGAAGGACAATGACTAAGGAAATGGGGACTGGAAAGTCAACTGCGTCAAGTCGTATACCTCTGGAGGTTACTGAGTAGGGGTATAGGCATAACCCACCTCATGTCCCGCAGTACAAAGATACTGGGGGAAACCAGTATGTCCAGTCTTAGAGTTCTGTGCATTAGTAGAATATAGAAGGACAAAGTGTAAGGGGGAAGCCAGAGACAGGTGTTTAGGAACAAATGAGAAGTGTGGAAAATGCAAAAGTTCCATGGAGAAAATAACTCACTAACAGATAAACCAATAGAGTATGCTAAAGACAGAAGGAAGAATGCATAAAACTTCAAAAAGAACCCAGAGGACATGTAACAACTATAAAAATATTAAGGACAACAAACCAAGATTGTCCAGTGAAAAAGGTAATTCTATAGACCATCCCTTATTCATGGAACAACAGCATGAAATTCTAAAATGGTTCAAAAGAGAAATAAAGATTTTTTTAATGAAGAAATTAGGAATGAATTTAGATAGGAAATAAAAGCTCTCAAAGCAGTATTAAAATACAAATAGTTGAGAAGCAAAAATTACAAGAGCGATGAAAACTTTTTCCAAACAAATAGAAGATCTGGAAGATGTAGAGAAAAACTGATTTAGAACACAAAATACTGAGGTGCCAAATATTGGGCGGAAGAGAAGCACAAGTCAACAATGTCAAAATAACACATGAGTTCTATACAAGTCAAAATAACTAACTTTGAAGACAGGAAACCTACAGATAACTTATGGATCTCAGTACTTCCAGAAGAACATTACAGATTAAAGAAAAACAAAACAAAATAATAAACAAACCTGAACACCACACTGCAGAACACAATACAAGAAAACTGTTTAGACTATTGAATACAGACATCAAATAACTTACTGATTGATAGAATTCACAGATCACTATGAAAAAGAAAAAAATGCATCTACTTCTCAGGCATGGAGTGCTTAAATTTCACTAGTTCAGTAACAAAATTTTTGGAAGCAGCCAGGATAAAGACCTTCAAATATAAAGGAAAGGCAGCTCAAATAATCCAGGATTATCATGTAGTCAGAAGAAATTGCATCAAAGAAAGAATAACGTTCCTCAAAATCAGAGTGCTCAAGCTACCATGCTAAATAACATAATCTAAAGCCAAAGCTAGTCAACAGTGAAAAATGACGGAGTTTTCAGCCAGTGAGGCATTTGAGGCATTCCTGCTAAAAAAAAAACACAAAATGCAAAACAAAGGTGAGCAAATTGTTTGACTTGCAACTCTGAACAACAGAATCACAAGAAAACAAATTTGATTCTCAATGAAAGGGTTGGCTATTGAAATAAACTTCTCATTTTATAACAAGCATAGCTCAGAGATATTGCAAGTTCTGTTCCAGACCACCACAATAAAGCAAATATTGCAATAAAGTATGTCGCACAAATTTTTTTTGATTTACCAGTGCATATAAAAATTATGTTTACACTATATTGTAGTCTGTTAAGTGTGCAATAATATTGTGTCTAAAAAGACAGTGTATATACCTAAATTAAAAAATGCATAATAATACTACTTTGAGAATGAAAACTGACCATGGAAAAGGCAAGGGATGTGACTAGGTTTTGTTAAAAAAAATGGAACACAGGGACAGCTAGGTGGTGCAGTGGATAGAGCATTGGCCCTGGGGTCTGGAGGACCTGAATTCAAATGTGGCTTCACACACACTCACTAGTTGTGTGACTCTGGGAAAGTCACTTAACCCTAATTGCCCCCACCCCCACACACATCTAACACAGTGACTTAAACCACACAACACTGCTTCCATGTGATTATGTTATTTCCTTTTTTATAATTTTTATTTATTTTTATTTTTTTATTTTTAGGCAATTGGGGTTAAGTGACTTGCCCAGGGTCACACAGCTAGTAAGTGTGAAGTGTTTTGGTCTGAGAGTGGATTTGAACTCAGGTCCTCCTGACTTCAGGGCCAGTGCTCTATCCACTGTGCCACCTAGCTGCCCCTGTGCTATTTCCTGAATTGGTATTTCTAAGAAAATTTTCAGAAGAAATTAGGAAGATGCAGCAACATAGAAAGGAGATAGAAGAGGGAGCTTAAATTTAGTTTTCCTAATGCTAAATTTACCCTTGTAAGAACACAGTGTAAAGATGAATATGGGGGATGTGACATTGTCAGATCTGTGCTTTAGGAAAATCAGTTTGATGGCCAAATGGCAGATGGACTAGAGTAGGGAGAAACTTGTAACAGGGAGACAAATCAGCAGGCTATTGTAATAGTCCAGATGTGAGGTGATGAGGGTCTGTAGCAGGGTTGTGGCAGTATCAGAGGAGAGAAGGGGGCACATTAGAGAGATGTCCCAAAGGTGAAATTGACAGAAACAGATTGGATATGGGGTGTAAGAGATAGTGAATAGTCAAATATGATATCTAGGTGGTGAACCTGGGGAACTGGGAAGATGGTGGTGCCCTTGACAATAATAGCGGAGTTTGGAAATGGGGAGGTTTTTTGGGAAAGAAGAGTTTGGTTTTGGTCATGTTAAATTTAAAATTGCTACTGGACAACCACTTCTAGGTATCTGAAAGGCAGATGGAGATGTGAGACTAGAGATCAGCTAAGAGGTTAGGGCAGGGTTGGTAGCTTTGAGAATCATCAACATAGGGATGATAAATCTATTAGAGCTGATGAGATCATCAAGGGAAGTAATATAGAAGGGGAAGAGAAGAGGACAAAGGATAGAGCTTTGTGGGACATCCCCATGCTTATTAGGCATGATTAGTATGAGGATCTAGCAAAGGGGACTAAGGAGTGGAAGAAGAACCAGGAGAGTGGTCTTTATTCAGCTACACTTGGTTGTTGGGTTGGTTAGTTTTGCAGAATTGCTTTTTCAGCCTTTTTTATGGTCTGTTACAAAGAAGGCTTGCTGATTGTGGAAGAAGAGGAAGGAGAGAGACATCAGATATAGAGGTTATGTAAAAAAGAGATCAACAAAAATAAAAATAGTAATACTTAAGAAGAGGCATCAAAGTAGAGTAACAACACTAATTGGGGACAAATTAATGACTGAAAGGAGGAAGGGAAGAAAAATTAATACAAAAGCAAAAAGTGAAGAAAAAATATAGTCTTAACAATTACAGCTTTAAATGTGAATGCATCAAGCAATCTAAAAGTGCAGAGTGGATAAGAAAGCAAAAACCAACAATATATTGCATACCAGAAACATGAGGTGTCTCAAAAGTCTTCATGCACTTTAAATAGAAACATAAAGAATAAAAAAAGAGACTGAAACAAAATTTAGTGTGCATCAGGTAATTCCAAAAAAGCTTTGATCATAGTATCATGCAAAACAAAACTAAATTTTGAATGACAAGATCCAGACATATAAACAAGGAAACCATATTGTACTAATGAATATATTAACTAGTTTTAGTGATAAGAGTTATAAAGGAAATGTTAATTGAATTGTGGAAAAGCTCAGATTATAAGAATAATTATAGGAATTATAATCTCCCTTGTAGGTGGATAAGCCTAAAAAGAAAGATAAAAAAGAAAATACAAGACTTGACAAACTTTTGGAATAGTTAGAACTGAAAGACTTTTAGGATCTCTAAGGAATGTGAAAAGTAAAGCATATACTGATGATATAGCACCACACATAAAAATAAACCATGTGGTTAGACACAGAGAATTTATAAATAAATATAAAAAAATGGAAATGCTAAACACATTCTTTACAGATTGTAATGCAGTGAAATAGAGAACATGAGCAAAAGATAACTTCAGAAATGGAGATTTGAGTGGCATCCTGAATGATGAATGCATTAGAGAACAAGTATAGAAAGGACAGTTACATCAACTAGAAAAATTACGAAATAACATTCTAAAATTTATGAGATGCAGCTAAAGCAATTCTGCGATTGAAAAATATTTCTCAAAAATAAATCATCAAAATAGAAAAAAGAATTAATGAACTGAGTATGCAATTAAAAATGAGATAATCAGCACATTCAGAGTAAGCACAAAAGAGGGTATCTTGAAAATTGGAGAAGAAATAGGTATAATGGAAAACAAAAAGACTATAGAAATGATAACAAAATGAAGTTGGCACTTTCAAAAGTCTAACAGCAGATTAAACCAGGAAATCTGATTAAAAGAAGAGTGAATAATGTCAAATTAATAAGAAAAAATGAACAAGGAGAAATCACAGCAAACAGAAAAAAATTCAAAATAATTATTTGAACCTACTATACACAATTAAATGCCAGCAAAACTTACACATTTTTAATTGAATACCTACAAAAATATAAAATAACCAAATTAACAGCATGAAAAAAAGAGCAATTGAATCTCAGAAGGTGAAATTGAACAAAATGTAAAGTAACCAATAAAAGGGGTCAGTGGGAGAATAACCTAGGTTAAGCATTTATGGATGGATGCTATCAAATGTTAAAAAAAGTAATTAATACCTACACTATAGAGATTATTTACAAAAATAATACATTGTACCACACTTTTTTTGAACAAATAAAGTCCTAATACCTGAACTAGGGAAGTTCAGAAGAGGGGAAGGTTTTTTCGGGGGGAACGATAAGTTCTGTTTCGGACATACTAGGTTTTGAGTTGGCAATTGGTGATATATTGCCACTAGTCCATTCCCTTTCTCTTCTACTCAGGGCCCATGCTTCTGCATATTTGTGTAGGTAGCTACTTACCTTAGGGCTTTGACTATTAGTAGGACCCAATCAACAACATTGTTATATACTATGTATTAAGTAATTTTGAAAAAATTTGAACTTGTGGAAGGGGTTGTTGTTCAGTTGTTTCAGTCACATGTGACTCTTTGTGACCCCATTTGGGGTTTTCTTAGCAAAGACACTGGAGCGGTTTACCATTTCTTTCTCTAGGTCATTTTACAGATGAGAGAACTGAGGCAAACAGGGTTAAGTGACTTGCCCAGGGTCACACTGTAATTGTCTAAGGCCAGATTTGAACTCAGAAAGATGAGTCTTCCTGACTCCAGTCCTGGCACTCTATCTACTGCCCCACCTAGATGCCCTTTGTAGAAGGGGTGGTATACGTTAATCAGACTCCTTTTGTCTCGATGATGAAGGGAAATATTAAGGAAATGTTTATGTATATATGAGCCTAAGAGGTTTTAAAATACTAATTTGTGGAAATGCTCCTGCCATTCTGGACTACTTCATATATGGGGCTCCGATTGAGCAGATATAGGCACTAAGAAAGGATGTAGAGGTGTTAGACATCATTGAATGAGTTATACAGAGAAATTTGGAATAGGAAATGACTGTGTCTTATTTCACCAAACTCGGCAGTGGACATCATTCTCCTACTAGTACAGTTTTTAGGATCTATTGATGCTAATCCTGATTCTGAAGTACTTATTTTTCAAATTTCTGGAATATTCAATCCTCTCTTCATTGATTTCATTCACCAGATGTTTCATGTTGGTATATAGTTTCTTTCTTTGATATTACTTAATAGTAAAGATAAAATCTTTAGAGATTTTTTCTTAGAAATTTTATTCCTAGACACTAGTTATAGCAGAAGAAACTAAGGGTTAAGCAGATAGTAGATATCTCCTCCATCTAGCACAGTGCTTTGTATATGGTAGACCTCAATAGGGACCTCAATAATCAGCTTGTAAATCAGTAAGAAAGTAATTTAAGACTAGCAATTCCTAGTTTTGTTTTCACTTGAAAGTCCTAAGTAAATTAAATCCATTTATATGCAATTCTTAACACATTCATAACTGAAACCATTGATTTCAAAATCATTAGTGATAAACTTTGCTGTTGAAATGAATATAGCTTATGTTACCTTCAGTATCCAATTTCCTGCTAATCTTTCAGCTAGTTAAATTAAAAAATTCTGTTTCTGGTAAGAAAAATAAGGTTTAAAAGTTCACCCAAATCCCCAATAATTTGGAATACTGAACTAACCTAAACATACTTCTGACAGAAATGTTACATTATTTAGAGAAAGGTTTCCAAAATAGTGTTAGAGCATAGACATACATGTAAAACAGCAAAATCAGCCATGTTTAAGCAGTTTTACTTTTTATGGTCATGGCCGTTGGTCAACTTTACTAGTCCAGATTCCAGCAGAAAAATGTCTTCCTGTTCATCTTCTTCCACCAGTAGAAAAATTCTTGGTGCACCAATGTTCAGAAATGCTCTTAAGTCATTAATGTTTTCTGTTTACTGAAAGCTTACACTGAGTTAGGCTTCAGCCACGACAGGGTTGTATTTATTTGCTAAAGATCTATCATCTATTCCATTTTGATTCCCTCTGCAGATCATTGAATTCACTGGTAAAGGGTACTCCCACTGAAGAAATTTCTACCATTGAAGATTTACCATTGATATAAAGCTTATAGTCTTTAGGAGATGCTCGTAACTTTGAGAGGTTCAATGACCTCATGATCCAAAAGCTAGTATGTGTCAGAGGTGGGACTTGAATCCATGTCCAGACTTTGACTCTGACTTTCTACCCACTATGCTTTGATACTTCTCTTAAAGTTTATTATTAAACATATTAAACACATTTTAAAATGAGAATCAGGAAATTTTTCTGAGTATCATCTGAGATGAATTCTAACAATTAATTTTTATGAGTGTGGTATACTAAATTGATAGCTAAACATTTATTATCTAAGAAAATGGTTATCTGAAGCAGTATTACTGACTCTCATATTGATAGTCCAAACAGTAATTATATAGATTTGTAAGGAGTTTTATAGATTATTCAACCTGTGCCCCCACAAAATATAGGAATCCTTTTTTATAGCCATCCTGTCACATTTAGCCTCTAATATCTGCAGTGTCAAGAGTTTACTATCTCATGAGGCAACCATTCCATTGTCGTACAGCCCTAGTAGTGCAGAAGGTGCTTCTTTTGGACTTGACATTTAACTCTCTACATTATTCATTAACTTTTAAATGTTCATCTAGATTTAAATTCCAAATAGGCTATAAATTCCTTTAGGAGAAGATTGTGTCTTTAATTTTCTAAGCACATCATAGGAACTCAATAAATATTTGATGAATTGATCTTTTTCCCTGTAATCCATAGAGCTGCTTGGCTAATTTATTTACATTATGAGGGCTTTTCCTGGAAACAAGATCCCCTTAGCTGACAGACCTCATAATTAGTCCCTCCCCTTCTTTCTACCTCCTGATATCTACTCCATCTTAGAGTCTTTGCAGTTGAATGTTGAGAGTTTTGCTTTGGTTAGAATTTTATTTTCTTAATTTATCTTAAGAAATTAGATTAAAATTCAGTGATTAAGAACCACATTTTATTTCTTTATTAGAAAACTCTGTAAAAGTAACTACAACAGGAAGCCTTATATTCTATAACTTCAGTGAAGAGATGAGTGGAGTTTATACTTGTTCCCTTTCATATAAACATACAGCAGAAGACGCACAAAAAATTATCCAAGTAAAATATGTTGTATACGGTAAGAAGAACATTTCTTTTCTGCCTTCAATTTTTTTTCCTTTGAAATGTTTAATTTCTTTAAATTTTTATAAAGGAATCTAATGCTATTGCACACACACTCACAATATCTTTCTTTTTTGGTTTGGCTAATAGCAATACTAAAATTAAATGGTAACCATAATACTGAATAATAAGAAATTGCATCAAATAAATAACATTTACTCAGCAATTGTATTATTATATAGAGTGAATATAGATAAAATGCTTAGTGAGATATGTAGCTTCACTGTGTAGTAATTCTTGTGTATTGAGATCTCCTCTGGGCTTCACTGGACAGTTGAAGTAATAATGATGGATATGAAGATCTAACTTTCTAAGATCCATTCTGCTTAAAATACAATCAAGAGTTCAATTTCCAATGCCAAGAATCTATTTCCACAAAACATTGCTTAGTGAAATTCAGTTTGGCAATATACTTTTTAGAAAAGTAGTTTTATGACATGTACTCTTCAGATACTGGTTCATTATGAGAGTGGTTTTTTTTTCTTCATAGATAGTTGTTGTACAATTTGGGTATATTACTGCTTGGTGAATAAAGGTGCCTTTTAAAATTTTTAAATGTTTTATTTTTTAAAATATTATTTTCTTTTTCCCAATTGATTGCACATAATTTTTTTTAACATTCACCTTTTAAAAATTGTGAGTTCAAAATTCTCTTCCTCCCTCCCTCTGTCTGAGAGGGTAAGCAATTTGATATAAGCTATATATGTACAGTGATGCAAAACATATTTCCATATTAAAGCCTCATGACTCTATATCATGTATATTTTATTTGAGAGAAAGAAAAGTAGGTGTTGAATATGGCAATCAGGAAATAACATCACAAAAATAAATTGGATTGTATTTTGACATACCATTACTGATATGGATAAGCCTACATTGCCATATATACAGGATCTTTATGAGACTATTAGTAGGGGATAGGTAGGATTTTATCAGTGATATTCTTCAGTATACTGTGTCTTTTAAAAATAAAACTTTATTGATATAGCTAGATTTTTACATGAGCAAAGCTTCCTCCCAATTTCTTCCCCTCCTCCCTCTCAGAGAACCATCTCATAGAACAAATATTTTTAAAGAAAATGAAGAGGAAATTTTTTTAGCAAAACTGATCAATAAATCAATAAATTCTGAATATATATGCATTTTACTACCTTCATGGACCTCCCACTTCTGCAGAGAAGTGGAGTGGGGATTGTCTTCTCATATTTTTTCCTTGGAAGCATGTATTTTTTTTATAATTTTGCAATATTACTTTTAAGAAACAGCATTTTTTAAGGACTAAAAAATAAAAAGGAAGAGGAAGAATTTATTATAACCAATCAATACATTAAAAAAGTCTGAAAATATATAATTAATTGTTTTTCATTTTTCATTCTTTCCATTAACAATGTTGTAGTTATTGTGTATGTTATTTTCTTGGCTCTGCTTTCTTCACTCTGCTTTAGGTTATATGAATATTTCCATTCTTCTCTCTTTTCATCACATTTGTCTTTTCTTATAGCATCACAGTAATATTCCATTACATCTGTGTACCATGATTTGTTTAGCCATTCTCCAATTGATGGGCATCTACTTTGTTTCTGATTCTTTTATATCACAAAAATGTTGCCATAAGTATTTTGGCATATATGGGGACTTTATTTTGTTCAAAGACTTCCTTGAGGTATAAGCCTAGTAGTGGTATTTGTTAGCTACTTTATTTGCTTAATTCCAAATTGCTTTCCAAAATGGTTGTGCTGATGCACAGCTCCATCATTAATATATTACATCCTTACTATTTTGAAACTGAATGATTTAGAGACTAGAAAATCCCATTGTGCTTGTTTGTTGATTATGAAAAAAAAAAACACGTTTAATTTGGTAGAGCAAAACACCAACTTACAGACTTTATTCCAACAAAGGGTCTTCATTCAAGATTACTTGAAAATTATAACAAGAGGAATAACCTTGTTCAGTGACCCTCTGAAAATAACCATCATGTGGACCATAAAATAGATATATGCTTATCACATGTGTTCCTACTGCTTTGGAGAAGACCCAGCATTGCCTATGAATGGTGAGGTCCTCTCCATTCTCCTGTTTTCTGATGACATTGTGTTGAATGCATTAAGCTTTGGAACACTGCTGAGCCTTTGGAAGACGTGTAAATACTTAAAGAGTTTGACCTGATCACATATACATATATACATATATATATATACATATATATACACATATATATATATATATATAATACACACACACACACACACACACACACACACACACACACACACACACATATATATCTAGGAATGGCCAGATGGATGAAGAATGTTTGTTTCTCAGATTTCAACATGCATTTGAACCCATAGATCCTTTCCACCAGCATGGGTATACACACACACAATATACATTTATATGTATATATGTATGTATGTATGTATATATATGTGTGTGTATATATATATATACATAATTTGTAGATATAGATATATCTGGGACATAGAATACAAGTGGACAGGGAATTTGTCTCAGAATTAAACAGGAGAATGAAAGTGTATTGTATTGTCTTCAGGAGATTTCAGAGCTCCTGGAATGATCCCAAAGTTTTTCTGCAAATAGAAGTTCCATCTTTTTAATATTAATATTCTTCCAATTTTGTTGTGCGGGTAAGAGACAGGGAACACAGTTGTTTCTGAAAAATTGAACATGACTACCATATGGAGGGCAATGGGTAGAAATATGGTGGATATGAGAAAGGTGCAACATATAACTAATGAAAAACTTTGAATGAGAACAGGAGAAAAAATGATGTCAGGGAAAATGTGTATTAGGAAGGGTAGGTGGCCTTTTCCCATGGGGAGGACAAGGAATGACAAGTGGACAGTCCAAGCATTCTCTTCAATATCCTTGTGATATCATAAGAAAGCAAGGAAGATCTCTAGTAGATTGAGTAGCAAACTTTTGAGAGGATAAGGATAAAAATCATATAGGATACCAGATGGCAAATAGGAATTGGTTGTGCCTTCCATCTTGGAATGAGTACTTAAATTGATGAGACCACAGATCCATTTTAGTACAATCTAACCCTGGGTTTTGCTCCTAGGCTTGAGTACAACACTTTTTAAAAAATTCTTCCTGAACGTTTCTTGGAATTGGGATTTCCAGTGAGTTGTCTTTCGCCACTCCCCAAAAAATATTGTTCACTCAAAAATACTTGACTTTTTTTTCACATTTAATAATCGGATATATTGAGTTGCCTTCATAACATTTCCAAACGGGTTTCTGAATGCCAAGAGTTGCTGCATCATTTTCTTCCATTGGTACAGTCAGAAAAACGTTGTCATGGTGACAAGCTTTAAAGTTATGCTTCTGTGATGTTGCAACCAGCTTAAAATTTTTGATCTTAAGATTTTTTCCTTGCCTTTGATTACTTCCTCTAATTTTGATACTTTATGATTTGATCCGTCAATGTCCTCACAGTATGGTGTTATGTAAAGAATGATAGATTTTTAACCTAGAGGATCTGGATTCAAATCCTGGCTCTACCATGTCAGTCAACAAACATGTATTATGCACCTGTTATATGCCAGGCACTGTACCAAGTGCTGGGGATACAAGGAAAGGCCATGAAAAGTCCTCGCTCTCAAGAAACTCATAATCAAATGTGGGAGAAACTATGCTAACAACTTTGTACAAACCAGATGTATAAAAGATAAATTGATGATAATTAAAGGAGGAATGGATCAGTAAAAGCTTCTTGTATGAGATGAGATTTTAGCTGGGACTTGAAGGTAACCAGATATATACATATATATATGTATGTGTATATATATATACACACACACACACACACACACACACACACACATATAAACTGGATATATATATATATAAACTGGATATATATATATATATATAACTGGGTATATATATCTATATCTATATCTATATCTATATATCCAGTTTCAAGTTTGTGTTCCTTTGAACTATTCATGGTTTGTGCCATTCTTTCTTTTTAATTTTTAATTGTAATTTTATTTTTTCTCAATTATATGTAAGCAAAAATTTTTTTAACATGCTTTTAAAAAAATCTAGTTCCACATTCTTTCCCTCCTTCCATTCACCTCTCCTTGAGAAGGCAGACAATTTGATGTAGATGATACATATGCAGTCTTGAAAAACATTTCCATATTAGCCATGTTACAAAAGAAAACCCAGACCAAAAGAGCCAAGAGTAATAAAGTAATAAGTAGTATGCTTCACTCTGCATTCAGAATTCATCAGATTCCTTTTCTGGAGATGGATAGCATTTTTCATAATAAATCATTAAAATTGTCTTGGATCATTGTATTGTTGAGAATAGCTAAGTCATTCACATTTCATCATATGATATTGCTGTAATTGTATACAATGGTCTGGTTCTAATCATTTCACTTTGCATCAGTTCATGTAAGTCTTCTAGGTTTTTCTAAAAGCATCCTGTTCACCATATCTTATGGCACAATAGTATTCCATCCCAAACATATGCCACAATTTGTTCTGCCATTTCCCAGTTGATGAGCATCCCCTCAATTTCCAGTTCTTTGCCACTACAGAAAGAGCTGTTATAAATATTTTTGTACGTTCAAGTCCTTTTCCTTTTTCTTTGATCTCTTTGAGGGTAAAGACCTACTAGTGCTGTTGCTGAGTCAAAGAGGACTGCGCCGTTCTTAAGTTTTATACTGAGTACATGTAGAAACAAATATATATATATATATATACATACACATATATATAATGTGATGCACATATGCTTATATTTACATGTAAACTGCTCTAAGATTTTGGGGGCATCCTGTATGTAGGATTTGTTTATATGTAAATAAGGAGCTTTTGTTTTTGAATGATTCTTAAATAATTTAAACATTTTAATTAAAATTTGTAATTTACTGAAAATGTTAATTTTGTTTTTGTCTATACAATGAATCTTATATTTTATTTGTCTTGCAGCTTTTATAAATCCTGATTTTTACTACCAGTTCACAGCTCGATATCATTCTGCACCTTGCAATAGTATCTATAATGTCTCATTTGAGAAGAAGTTGCTTCATATTTTGAGAACACTACTTGCTGATCTTTCCTGTGACATATCATCGGTGAAGACTGAATGTCATCGTATTAAGATGCAGAAATCTGGTTTACAAAACGAATTGTTCTTCACCTTTTCAGGTAGATATTGTTCATCTTTTTAAGGATTCCTAACATGCTTAGGAAACAATTGACTTATTTCATAGTTGCAAAATTTGGGGGTTGCAAAATTCAACGTTTAAATGCATTGCATTTACATTTTATGATTTAGTACTAGCAATATGGAAACAATCCCACAGGAAGGACATTCCTACCCAGGTAACCCAATATCCACAGGAACTCTCTTCCTCCATATTGTCAAATCTTGGGGATTTCCCTCTCATTTTTTTTTCTCTTCCACTTGTAGGCTGATATAATCTTAGTGTAGTTTCCTCTGGGCCTCAAGCCCTACTTGGCCCATCAAACAACATTTATTAAGTGCTTACTTTATGCTAGGCGCTATGCTAATGAAAGACAATTTAAATTGCAATTTGGAGTTGGAAAGGAGGTTTGAAATACTTCACCTTGCAATGGAAAAAGAAATGGATGGAGGGAAAGGAAGAAAAATCTCAACCTTTTTTCCCTTCCTCAGACCACTACAACTCCACTGATAGTCTTATCTCCAGCATCAAATATATCTCCTGTTAGCTGCCATTCTCCAACCCTCAAAGCCCATTTACACAGCATCAAAAATTAGAGCAGGAAGAGACCTTTGAGTCACCAACAAGTTATGTCAAATCAACCAGCATTTTATTAAGTGCTCATCTGTGCCAGGAACTGTGCTAAGTGCTGGGGATACAAAAAAAAAGTAAAAACAGCCCCTTCCCTTAAATTTAACCCCCAATTGATGGGGGGAAACAACATGCAAACAACTATGCATATATAAGACATATACAGGGTAAATTGAAAGTTATCTCAGAGGGAAGGCACTAACATTGAGCGGACGTAGGGAAGACTTCTTGAAAGAAGGAAGACAGTCATTGAAAATGCATGAAGTCAGCAGATGAAGTGTTGTGTGTAAAGACACATCAAGGAGGCCACTGTCATCAGATTGTAGAATTAGTGAAGTGGGGTAAGGGAGAGGGGAGTAAGTATAAGAAGACTGAATAGGTAGTGAGGGGCTTTGAAATCCAGAAAGGATTTTATATTTGATCCTAGAGGTGATGGGAGTCAGTGGTGTTGATTGAGTAGACAGTGACTTGGTCAGACCTGTATTTTATGAAGATCACTTTGGCAGTTGAGTGGAAATGAACTGGTATAGGGAGATACTTGATTCAGGGAGACCAACCAGAAGGCTCGTATGATAGTCCAGCATGAGGTGATATGGACCATCCCAGAGTGGCGACTGTTTCAGAGGAGAAAAAGGCATATATATGAGAGATGTAGCAAACGTACAAACTTCCTTATTTAACAGATGAGGAAAGTGAGGCCCAGATGGATTAAGTGAATTTCTTAGGGTCAGATAGGTAGTAAAGTAGAGAGATAGGACTATGTAATCATCATCAAATCTCAGAATTTCAGAACTGGAAGAAACCTAAGTAGTCTTTTAGTCCAATCTGCCTCAAAAAGAATACCCGTTGTCGGACAAGTCGAGTCTTTGTTTAGAGATCTTCAGTGAAGGGGAAATTATCACCTCCAGAGGCAACATATTATACTTTTGGAAAGCTGTAATTGTGAAGGCATTTTTCCTTATGGCATGTCTAAATATGTGCCCTTGCCACTTTTGCTTACCCTTTCTCTTTTTAGCCCTCTAAGTACAAGCAGAATAAGTCATCCAGTCCCTCTTCTACAGGATAGCAGCCCTTCAAAAACTTAAAGATAGTCAGTATGGCTTTTCCTCTTAAAAATATCCACTTCCTCCATGAACTCTTTGTCCCTCAGGTTGTCCTTCTCTGCATTCTTTCCAGCTTATCAATATCCTTCTTAAAATGTAGCCCCAGAGCTATACACAGTGCTTTATATGTCCTCTTCAAAGGGCACAATACAATGGGATGATTTCTCCTTTATTCCTGAAAGCTTCTCTAAGAATGAACAATTTTGCTTTCTTTCTTTCGTCAGTTAACAACCAAATCCATCTTTTAATACTCTTATCCAGAATAGCTTAAAAACCTGAACATCTTCTTGTTGTCTTCTTTGCCACAAGAAAGAATTGCTATAAGTATTTTTATACATTTAAATCCTTTTCCTTTTTTTAAAAATCTCTTTGGGATATGGGCATCTAGGTGGTGCAGTGGATAGAGTGCCAGGTCTGGAGTCAGGAAGACTCATCTTCCTGAGTTCAAATCTGGTCTCAGATACTTACAAGCTGCGTGACCTTGGATAAGTCACTTAACCCTGTTTGCCTTGGTTTCCTCATCTGTAAAATGAGCTGGAAAAGAAAATTCAAACCATTCTAGTATCTTTGCCAAGAAAACCCCAAGTGGGATCATGAAGATTCAGACATAACTAAAAAATGACTGACCAACTGAACTTTGGGATACAGACCTCTGGGCACACTTTCAAATTGCTCTTCTTTTGGATCATTTTGCAACTCCACCAACAGTAAATTAGAGTCTCAATTTTCTCACATCCCCTCCAGTGTTTGTCATTTTCCTTTTCTCTCATATTAGCTGATCTGATTGGTGTGAGGTGGTACCTCAGACTTGTGTTAGTTTGAATTTCTCTAATCAATAGTGATTTAGAGCACTTTTTCATATGACTATAGATAGCTTTGATTTCTTCTTCTGAAAACTGCCTCTTCATATCTTTTGGTCATTTATCAGTTGGGGAATGACTCATATGCTTGACTCAGTTGTCTGTATTTTTGAGAAACAAGGCCTTTATCAGAGAAACTGCCTATAAAAATTTCCCCCCAATTTTCTGCTTTCCTTTTAATGTTGGATGCACTGGTTTTGTTGATGTAAACCCTTATAATATAATGTAATAAAATTATTCATTTTACATCCCATAATGCTTTTCTATCTCTTGTTTGGTCATAAATTCTTCCTTTATTTGTAAACTATTCTATGCTCTCTTAATTTTCCTATGGTATCACCCTTAAATGTTTGGTATAATTCACTTGTGAATTCATCTGGTCCTGGCAATTTTTTCTTAGGGAGCCCTTTGATAGCCTGTTCAATTTCTTTTTATAAGATGGGGTTATTTAAGTATTCTATTTCCTCTTCTTTTAATCTGGAAAATTTATTTTTTAAAATATTCATCCATTTCACTTGTATGGTCAGATTTGTTGGCATATAATTGGGCAAAATAGCTCTTAATATTTGCTTTAATTGCTTCTTCATAAATGCTTAATTCACCCTTTTCATTTTTGCTACTGGTAATTTGATTTTCTTCCTTTTTAATCAAATTAACCAATGGTTTATATATTTTATTGTTCCCCCCCCCATAAAATTGTCTCATAGTTTTGTTTATTAGTTCAATGGTTTTATTTCAATTTCATTCATCTCTCTTTGATTTTTTAACATTTCCAGTTTGGCATTTAATTGGAGATTTTTAATTAGTTATTTTTCCAGTTTTTTTAATTACAAGTCCAATTTATTGATCTGCTCTTTCTTTATTTTATTGAAGTAAGCATTTAGAGATATTGATTTTCCTTTAAGTATTGCTTTGCAGAATCCCAAAAATTTATGTTGTCTCATTATTGTCATTTTCTTTAATGAAATTATTGGTTGTTTTTATGATTTGTTCTTTGATCCACTCATTCTTTAGGATTAGATTATTTAGTTTCTAATAAATTTTAATCAATTTTTCTATGTCCCTTTATTGAATATAATTCTTACTGCATTATGATCTGAAAAGGATGCATTTAATATTTCTACTTTTCCACACTTAGTTGTGAGGTTTTTAATGTCCTAAATACTTGATCAATTTTTGTGTAGGTGCCATGTCCCACTGAGAAAAAGGTTTATTCCTTTCTGTTCCCATTCAATTTTCTCCAGAGGTCTATCATATCTAATTTTTCTAAAATTCTGTCCCTCTCTTTAACTTCTTTCTTGTTTATCTTTTGGTTGGATTTATCTAGTTCTGAGAAGGGAAAGTTCAGGTTCCCTATTTGTATAGTTTTGCTAACTGTTTCCTTCTGTAACTCATTTAACTTTTCCTTTAAGAATTTGGATGCTATTCCATTTGGTGCATATATGTTTAGTATTGATATTACTTCATTATCTATGGTACTTTTTAGATGTAGTTTCCTTGCTTATCTCTTTTAATTGATATTTTGCATTTGCTTTGTCTGAGATCATGGTTGCTACCCTTGCTTTTTTTTTCCACTTCAGCTTTAGTATAATAGTTTCTCTTCCAGCCCCTTACCTTTACTCTGTGTGTCTCTCTGCTTCAAGTGTGTTTCTTGTAAACAACATATTGTAGGATTCTAGTTTTTAATCCACTTTGCTATCTGTTTCTGTTTTCTGGGTGAATTCATCCAATTCATATTCATAGTTATGATTATTAACTTTGTATTTCCCTCCATTATATTTTCCCCGTTTATCCTTCTCTCTCTCTTACTTTGTCCCTCCCTAAAAGTGTTTTGCTTCTGACCGCTGCCCTCCCTAATATTCCCTTTCTTCTATCAGCATCCCTCTTTTTTCTTACTTGCTTCCCCTCCAACTTCTCTGTAGGATAAGATAAATTTCTCTACCCATCTAAATGGGTATGTTATTCCATCTTTCAACCAATTCTGATGAAAGTAAGGTTCAAGCACTGCCTGTCACCCCACCTCCATCTTTCCTTTCTGTGTAAAAGCTCTTCCACACCTCTTTTTTGTGAGGTAATTTACCCCATTCTACTTCTCTCTTCCCCTTTCTTCAAGTGCATCCTTCTTTTCTACCCCTTAATTTTTTCAGATATGAATCAACTGACACTCATGCTTTCTATGTATGCTACTTTTAATTATTCTAATAATGATTAAGTTCTTAGAAGTTACAAATATCATCTTCCAATGCAGGAATGTAAACAGCTTAACCTTGTTGAATACTTTATGATTTTACTTTTCTGATTGCCTTTTTATGCTACTTTTGAGTCTTGTATTTAAAAATCAGATTTTCTGTTCAGCTCTGTTCTTTTCATCGGGAAGGCTTGAAAGCCCTTTATTTTATTAAATATCCATTTTTTCCACTGAAGGATTATACTCAGTTTTGCTGAGTAAGTGATTCTTGGTTGTAATCCTAGTTTCTTTGCTTTCCAGAGTATCGTATTCTAAGCCCTTCAATCCTATAATGTAGAAGCTGCTAAATCGTGTTACCCTGACTGTGGCTCCATGATATTTGAATTGTCTCTTTCTGATTGCTTATAGTATTTTCTCCTTGACATGGGAGCTCTGGAATTTCACTATAATATTCCTGTGAGTTTTAATTTTTGATCTCTTTCAGGTGGTGATCAGTGGATTCTTTTAATTTCTATTTCATCCACTGATTCTAGTATATCAGGGCAGTTTTCTTTGATAATTTCTTGTAATATGATGTCCATGCTCTTTTTTGATCATGGCTTTCAAGTAGTCCAGTAATTCTTAAATTATCTGTCCTTGATCTATTTTCCAGGAAATTTGTTTTTCCAGTGTTTTTCCAATGAGATATTTCACATTTTCTTCTCTTTTTTCCCCATTCTTTTGGTTTTGTTTTATTGTTTTTTGATGTCTCATGGAGTCATTAACTTCCACTTGCCCTATTCTAATTTTTAAGCAGTTATTTTCTTCAGTGAGCTTTTCTACCTTCTTTTCCATTTGGCCAGTTCTACTTTTTAAGGGGTTGTTTTCTTCAATGAATTTTTGTACATCTTTTTCCATTTTTGTGCTTTTTTTAAAAACCAATCTGTTTACTCTTTTTTTCATAATTCTTTTGTATCACTCTCATTTCTTTCCCCAATTTTTTGTCTACCTCTCTTATTTGATTATTAAAATCCTTTTTGAGCTCTTCCAGTAAATCCTTTTTTGGGGGTTGGACACCAATTTACATTATTTTTTCAGGCTTTGTATGTGACTGATTTGACATTATTATCCTCTTCTAAATTTGTGTTTTGATGCTCCCTGCCACCATAGTAACTTTCTACAATCAGGTACTTTTTTTGTTGTTATTGCTTGCTCATTTTTCCAGCCTATTTCTCTACCTCCAACTTGATATTAAAATTGGGTCTGCTCCCAGGGTGGAAGGGTCACTGTGCCAAGCCTTTGTAGTACTATTTTCAAAGCTTGTTTTGGGGTTCTATAAGTTTTCAGTTCTTCCAAGGGGATATGATCTAAGGAGAGGTGCAGTCACTACCCTCCTGCTCTATGCTGCAGTCTGTGAGAAACCTCAAGCACTCTTTTTCACCCTGGAACTGTGACCAGGGTCTCTACTTCCCTGTGGCTATGAGCTCCTCATCCACCTTGAAGTTACTACCTGGGCCTGTGCTGTGATTCCTGCATGGACAATGCAACAGAGTCCTGTCTTGAGTACCAAAAAGGGTCCCCTATAATCTCCTGAGTAGTTGTTCAGCCCCCTACTGTCTGTGAGCCAAGAGCTCTAGAAGTCAGTGCCACCTATTGAGTTGTCCCCAAGTCCTGCTCCTGGCTAGCTGAAGCTGGTCTTACTGCTGGCTTGTGAGGGTTATGTTCTGCTGCTGGCTTGCCAGTGCAAAGTCTGCACTGGCTCCACTAGCTGAGGCCTGCTGCTGGCTTGCTGGGGCACAGCCTGTTCTGGACTACACTCTTACCCCAGTAATACAAACCTTTCCTGTTGACCTTCTTGGTTGTCTTGGGCTGGAAAATTGTTTTATTCTATTTTTTTGTTGCTTCTCCAAAATTTGTTTTGTGGTATTATTGTAAAGTTGTTTGAGAGGAATTTGGGAGAACTCAAGCAAGTCCCTTCCTTCACTCTGCCATCTTGGCTTCACCTCCTATGCATATCTTTTAAATATAGAAGTTAGTCAGGATAATTCTTAGAGGAGACTGAGATGAATGCATAGGGAACTACAAATTGGTGAATGCATCCACACTGACCTTTTGACAATTTCTATTTTCCCTCTTTATCTGAATTATTTCTCTTTGAGTCTTCAGAACATAATATTCTGGAGTGATTTCTCCTATATAATTTTAAGCCAAAGGATTTTAACTCTTCTTTCTATGAATTCTTTGAAATCTGATCTCCCCAAATCTCAGACACATGCCAAATTTCTGACTTGACTTTTCTTTCATGATAAATTCTAAGATTGAATAGTCACTTCACTGCAGCGTTCTTGATACTTTGTATTTGGCAACCATTTCATCTCTCTGAGAATCTCATTCAGAATGGAATTTCGTTTGGTTGGTTCCTCCAACTTTTGAATTAAGGCAATAACCATTAAGGTAAGATAGGAATTTAATTATATTTTTGGAGGAGAATTCCAGCAAGTATCTAGATAATTAAGATTCCCTGCCATCATGACTATATCACCTTTCTTGGCTAGGCTTTTGATATATTTCCCAACCTCCCTATCACTTCCTTTTTTTTCTTTTCAGGTAGCCTGTAGTATACTGTGATGAAAAAATAATTTGGTTTCGTTTCAGTTGATATCTATTCAGATTCTTTCCATCATGCATTCCCTCTGCCCTCTACTTCCTGCTTTTCCTTACTTGAATATGTCTTCTTAACATAAAACGCTCTTCACTGTCACCTCCCTTTTACCTTTCTTGCTTCTTTTTTTTTTCCAGTGGGTCACCAAATACTTTTATTCTGCACATAGAAGCCACTCAGGATTTGGCCTGTGGGCTTGTTGGAGCTGCATCACAAGTATATGGTTCCACACATTAACACCAGGGTTGGGGGTGAGAACAGGTCATTCTATCTCATTCACAAGATGATAAGGGTTTTCTGACAGAGTGCCAGATGATCAGGTAGTTTCTGGTAAGACAATTCTAACAAAGTAGTGAGAATATCGCAGAAAGGTGGAGGAAAGGGAAATTAAGCAGTCGAGGCCCCTGCCCCCAAACAAAACTGGTCTAGTACTTGGTGCTGCCCATTTTCATTAGGACAGGAGCAGATGTCTACAGAGCTCTTATGAGCTCTGAGGCTTGCTGGTCACAGAGCTTACTTGGCCTGAGAATTTCTGAAGTTCCTTCCAGCAAATTTAGCCTTGCTGCCCAGCTCTTCCTCAATTCTGAGAAGCTGGTTATACTTGATCAGATGCTCAGATCGGCAGGGGGCACCAGTCTTGATCTGCCCAGTGCAGAGACCCACCACCAGGTCTGCAGTGAAGGTATGTTCAGTATCCCCAGACTGATGGGAAACCATTACTCCCCATCCATTGGACTGGGCCAGCTTGCACACTTGGAGGGATTCAGTCATGGAGACAATCTGGTTCACTTTGAGTAGGAGGCAGTTGCAGGCTTTCTTGCTCACAGCCTGTTCGGTGTGCTTGGGATTGGTCACTGTGAGATCATCCCCTACCACCTGGATGCCTGCAGTAGCAGTGAAATTCTTCCAAGCTTCTCAGTCATCCTGGTCAAAGGGATCTTCAGTGGACACCACTGGATAGTACTTGATAAATCTCTTGTAGATGTCCCCAAGCTCAAAAGGGGAGATGTATCTGCTGGAATCATCAGGAGACTTGAAGTCCAAGTCATATTTCTCAGATCAGAAGAATTCTGAGGCAGCAACATTCATGCCAATTATGACCTTATCAGTATAGCCAGCCTTACCAATAGCATTCTTTAGCAGCTCCAGAGCTTCCTTATTCTCCAAGATGTTAGAAACAAAGCCACTGTCATTCCCTGTGTTGGTGGTGTCCTGTTCATATTTCTATTTAATCACGCTGTTCAGGTTGTGGTAGACCTCAGGGCCCATATTCATGGCCTCCTTAAAGTTTGCTGCTCCAACAAGGAAGATCATGAACTCTTGCATTGCTAACTTGTTACCAGCATGGGAGCCACCGTTGGTCATGTTGAAGGATGGAATGGACAGGATGACATCATCATTGCCTGCAGGGTCAGCAGTATGGGGGAACAGGGAGACACCTTTCTTAGAAGCTCCAGCCTTACAAACAGCCAGAGACACTCCCAATATGGCATTTGCACCAAGTTTAGATTTATTCTCAGTGCCATCTGTCTTTATCGTCAATTTGTTAATCTTCTCCTGCCCAATAATATTCACTTTCTTGTTAACTAGAGTTGTGGCAATAGTTTTGTTGATGTGCTCAACTACTTTTGAGACACCTTTCCTCATGTAGTGGGTTCTATCATTGTCTCAGAGCTCTGGGGCTTCATGGATACTGGTAGAAGCACCACTGGGCACAGCAGCTTGGAAGAGATTGTTTTCAGTGTAGAGGTCAACTTTAACAGTGGGGGTTCAAGGAGAGTCAAAGATGTCTCTTGTCAGAATCTTGCAAATAGACATGTTGAGTTTCTGGATGAGGCTTCCTCACTGGGCTCAGAGAACAGAGGCAGGGGGGTCTCCTGCTTCTTTTTAATGCTATGCTCATCAGAGTCATATTCTAGTCATGATTCTTAGCCCACCAAGTTTTAGTGATATCTTTGAGGTCAAATTTGCTTCTTCTAGTTTATCAAGTTTATCGCTTATAATATGTGCATTTGTACATAGATTGATTTTTGAGACTGAGTTTTACTATTAGCTAATTTCTTACACTTTTTTGTCTTGTGCACTTCAGGATATCTCAGCTGCTATTCCTTTTCCTACATTATAACTACATTTGATGATCTCTAGCTTATTGGCTTCATGTAGGGTACTTTATTTTTCAATTTAAAGCTCTTTTTGCAACTCTTGCTTGTGTTAAGCCATGAAATCAAAAATCCTAATTTTACTGTTAATCTATGATAAATAAAGACAAATTAAGAGAGCACCTAGCTGCCATTGATTAAATCAAGTTAGCTGTCCCTGAAAAACTTAAGTCCTTGGATCCTAAAAGAACTGGCAGATGTGATTACTAAGAAACTGTCACTAATATTTGAAGGATTATGGAAAATGGGAGTGTGGTACTATAGGATTGGAGGACTAATGTTCTGATTTTCAAAAAAAGGAAAGAGAAATAAGCCTGCAAATTACAGTCCAGTGAACTTGATTTCTATAGTTAGAAAAATTCTAGAATAAATTTAACATATAGTTGGTGAAAGTATTATAAATGGTAATTACTTTTTTTGGAGGCAATTGGAGTTAAGTGACTTGCCCAGGGCCACACAGTAAGTGTCTGAGGCCAGATTTAAACTCAGGTCCTCCTTAATTCAGGGCCAGTGCTCTATCCATTGTACCACCTAGTTGCCCCAGTAAATGCTAATTACAAAGAGCCAGCATGACTTCATCAAAAATAGGTCATATCAGACTAACCTTATTTTCCTTAAATTTGTTTTTAATGTACACCATTCTATTTATTTCATCACCTATATCCCTTCACCCTTTGAAAACAAAACAAAGCAAAACAAAATCCTCATAATATGAAGTCAAGCAAAACATAATTTTGTTATTGACCATGTCCATAAAACGTGGCAGTCTACACCTAATACATGTAGCATGTAGCATGTTGCATCATGGGTCCTCTGGAATTGTTGTTGGTAATAGTATTAATCAGAGTTCTTAAGACTTTCAAAGTAATTTGTTTTTACAGTGTTATTATTACATAAATTGTTCTCCTGATTCTCCTCACTTCACTCTGCATCAGCTTAGAAATTTTTCCCAGATTTTTAATATTTCCTTCATTATTCCTTACTGGATATTACTATTATATTGTATCCTACTCCCCAATTTATGGCCACCCACTTAGTTTCCAGTTATTGACCTCCATACAAAAGAGCTGCTTTAAATATTTTTTATGTATAGGTCCTTTCCCACTCTTTGATTTCTTGGGATTTAGACCTAAAAGTGGTATTGCTGGGTCAAAGGGTTTATCTAGTTTAGTAACCTTTGGGCTACAGTTGCAAATTGCTTTCCAGAATGGCTGGACCAATTCACAACTCCACTAGCAGGGTATTAGTATATGTGTTTTCCCATAGTCTCTTCAGCAGTTGTCATTTTCCTTTTTAATCAACCTTGCCTGATTGGGTATGAGGTAAAACTTCAGATATACTTTAATTTGTATTTTTCTATTTATTAGTTATTTAGATAATTTTTCATGTAACTACAGATAGCTTATGTTTCTTCCCTTGAACATTACCTTTTCATAGTCTTTGATCATTTATCAACTGGGGAATGGATTTTATTTTTATAAATTTGAATTAATTCTCTACATATTCCAGCTACTTGCTCTCCTAATTTTAGTTGTATTGGTTTTGTTTATACAAAAACCATTTGTTTTTATGTAATCAATATAGTCTCTTTTGTCTTCTGTGATCTTTTTTGTCCTTTTGCCATGTACTCTTTCTCTTCTTATGAGAAGCAATTTCTTCATTGCTGTTCTAATTTTTTATGTCATTCTTTAGATCTAAGTAAGATATTCATTTGGAACTTATCTTGTTATAGGGTTTAAGATGTTGTTCTATACCTAGTTTCTGCCAGATATTCTTTCTATTTTTCTCAGCAGTCCTTATGGAATAATGAGTTCTTACCCTAACACCTGAATATTTGGATTTCTCAGATACTAGGCTACTGTTCTCTTTTCCTTCTACAATTGTATAACTAATGTATTTATTGAGATAAGTGGTGGCACAATGGATGGAATGCTGAGCCTAGAGTCAGAAAAACCTGAGTTCAAATATGACCTCAGACATTTATTAGATGTGGGGTCCTGGGTAAGTCATTTAACTTCTCTCTGCCTCAGTTTCCTTAATTATAATGAAGAAAATAACAGCGCTTGCCTTGCAGGGTGGTTATGAGGATCAAATTAGATAATATTTGTAAAAAATGCTTAGCACAGTGCCTGCCACATAGTAGGTACTATATAAATGCTTATTCCCCAAAATATCAATAAAAACTATTTCTTATTTTAAAAAGGTTTTTTCTAGTTACATGTAAAAACAATTTATTTTTATTTTTCATTTTTGGTAAATTTTTATTCATTTTAAACTTAAATACAAAACAAGAAAAGGAAAAATAAGAATGTTGCCATTTACACGGCAGAACATAGAAGATGATTCACTATGAAACAATAAATTTCTATTTCAAGAAAACCTATATAATAAATACAAAAAATAATTTTAGCATTCATTTTTTTTAAATTGAGTTCCAAATTCTTACCCTCCCTCCAATCCTTACTCTTCCCTGAGAAGGCAAGCAATTTGATATAGGTTATACATGTGTAGTTATGCAAAACATTTCCATATTTGTCATGTTGTGAAAGAAAATATAGACCAAGAAAATCCCCAAGAAAATAAAGTTAAAAAAATTATGCTTTAATCTGCATTCAGACTCCATCATGAACAACCTATTTCTTAACCAGTACAAATCATTTTGATGATTACTGTTTTATAGTATAGTTTGTGAGCCTCATTTCCTTTTTTGGGCTGGATTACTAAATTAATAGGTGAAAAGAATGATGTGGATCTAGTTTATCCTCTGTAAGATATGTGCCCGCATGTAATACTATGTTTAGGTTGACTCTGTAGGTGGCCCAAGAGTAGAATGGATATGTAGTTCTGTCTTGCCTCTACAGAGAAGCGAGTATCATGCCTCCATGCTAGTTGGGGAGAGGGACAGGCAGGTTCTTGGGGTAGCTGAGGCTGTGCAATCTTCTATTCTCTAAGTGGCATATTAAGTTAGAAGTATAACTACTTGCCATTCCCTAATATCTCTGGTCTAGGAGTATGGTTCAGTAGTGGGGAACCTATGTCCTCGATGCCACACGTGGCCCTCTAGATCCTCAAGTGTGGCCCTTTGACTGAATCCAAACTTTAGAGAACAGATTCCCTTAATAAAAGGATTCGGTCTGTAAAACTTGGACTCAGTCAAAAGGCCGCATCTGAGGACCTAGAAGGCCACATGTGGCCTTGAGGCTTCAAATTCCCCATCCTTGGTAGGGTTAGATCAGAAACCACTTCCTTGATTGTTAATATCTCTTAACTTACATTCGCTAGCTTAACCCCTTCCTATCAAACACTGATTACACAAAAGGCAATCACAAATAGCCAATACCACGTAAACCAATTTACCCAAGCAAAATAGCAAAAAATTGTTGGAGTTATATAGATTATAATATACCAAAGAACAGATGAATGTGCTCAAGGTGAAGTCAATATGGTAGAGTAGCAGTAAGGATAGCCGAATTCCTCCATCATACTTTCTCCACAAAAGCATAGAAGAAAAAAATACCAGACCAAATTCTGATAGGGAAATCTAAGAAAAAAACACAGTGAGTCATAGTTTTAGCCCAAGTCAGCTTAGGGAGACAGACAGGATTGGCCCTGAATGTACCAGATATAGAGTATTCTAGCACCCAGAACTGAGGCTGGGCATCAAGGCAGAACATATTAGGGTAGGAAGTGATTCCAGGGGATCACTGAAGTAGTGCAGGATGCAGGAAGGAGTGCCGTCTGGAATCTGTGTCACCCACTACCCAGTTCTGGGTTACAGATCCAGGGTTGACTGAGGAAGGGACATACACCTAGAGGGTAGCATTTGCAGGGCTGTACTGAGGAAGGAACACATTTAGAATCAAACGGTATAGCTATGTGGCTCCGATCCCGGGATCAGAGCAGAGACTCAGTTTCAGCCTTAACCCTAGGCTAAAGCCTGCTGTTGAATAAGCAGGGCAGGAATCCCAGACTTAGTATCTTATAGCCTGTGTTTTCCCTGGAGAGACTTTTAGAAGGGAATGGGCAGAAGGGAAAATAATAATACACATGTTTCTGAGTGTCAGAAATATATAACATAAACTTCCTAAAGGAATCTTCAGCACGTAGTTTACCCTATATTAGTTTACGTGAGTTTATGTATTCACTTATAGATTCTTTAGATCTTTTATGACTGTCAAGCATGACAATTATAGGACTCATTTTTGTGTTTAACTTTTTGGAATTAGTTCCATTGTTTTATGATCATACTTTCTATGTTCTGGCTTCCCAGACAATTAGAAACTCAAAGTAGTATCTCCCCATGATTCTTTTAGAAAACTATAGTTTTCTACAGTAAGAACTCAATAAAGTTTATTGACTGGCTAACCACCAGGCCCAAAACTGAAGTTTGAGTAGTGAGAACTGTGCAGAAAATAATTTCAAGGTCTATACAGAAAAAATAAACTTGAGCAATAATCCTGTGAAGCTGCTTAGTATAGATAATCAATCTACACGAAATTAAGACATTCCTGCTCAACCATAGAGGGTTTTTTATTATTAACCCAAATTATCTTTATAATTTAAACCAAAATTCTGTTTTTATTTCGGCATAGTAGGTACTGACTGAAAATCTAAAAGATAAACATTACTATGGCAGATGTAAGTATGAAGAGGAAGATTTTTAAGAGGAACCCTCAAAGAAAAATCCATTTACATGCAACAGAAATGGGCCAGACAACTGCTTTCTGAAAAGGGATTAAATTGCTATTAGAGAAACAAGCACAGATCAGTAAAGGGGACTGATGAAACAATTTCATAAAGGAAATGGAAAAGAAACTTGAAATGTTTTGCAAGATTAAACCTGAAAATCCTTCATTTGAGCAAATAAGATTTTTTTTACACCAAAATTATTCACATTAGCAGTTTGTTATAAGCAATTCATAGAGTGAAGTTGATTTTTAAATGTATTAAATGTATGTAGTCTAGCTTGTCCCTAGCAAAACTGATTATGTTTGTTTTTGAAGACAGTGGTGTGGCAATAGGCCCTGTTACAGTTAATTTAGTTATTAAGGAGGCAACATCTTAGGCCTGCTACATTTTTTTTTAAATTTGATGCCCTTTTAATGAGTATTAGTGCTTTAGAGCCTTGATATAATGTTACACATTTTTTCAGTTATCCCTATAGAAAATGTGACAACAAGACCTGATGCATGCACAAGTTCTTCTTGTGACCCTGTTGAAAGACTGGATAAGGTATAGTATGTGAACAACAGATGTGTAATTCTGGTGCTAGAGACTGTCATAACATTAAGAGTAAGCTTTTTTGAGTCACTGTACCTTCATAGGACATTTGGAGATATGTTAAGTTTGCATGGTCCTACCCTGGTAACCATACTGAAATCAACTCCTCATTTTGTAAATTATTATCCAGCAGAGTTTTAGAAGAAAAATAAAAGATACCCTTGAATGAGCAGTTATTAGTTCCAAAAATATATGTAAATCACTGAAATAACTTACAATACTCAAAATGAGAGCTTCTCTGGTAAAATCTATGCACGCCCTCAACCTCCCAAAACCTGTTTCTATCCATAGTACAGTGCAGGTTGGTCCTTTGTGGTAGGTTTTTTTTTAAAAATTATTTGACTCTTTATGTATTTCTTCATGATTTCCTATATGGTGCTCCAGACAAGGTGAAGACAGTCATTTAGGGTTCTCCACTTTTTCATACCATCTCTCAAGATGAGGGCAAAACCTTTAGGTGCTCCCCTTCTCTCTGGCTCTCTTACGTCTCCCCTTGCCACTGTAGTTTAGTAATGCCATTTCTTACTTTATGATATGTCTTGAGGCAAGAATATTATTTATTCTTCTCAATAATTCAAAAGGAGGAGGGATAGGGTTGTGAAAAGATGTGAAAAGAAACATCATTTTTTCATATTATTTTAAAAAATCACAGCCTCAAATTTTAGGGTGCTAAGTAAATTAATATCAATTATATCTAGCTAATTTTACCTTGTATGTGAAATATTTGTCATACAACTGAATGAGTGGGTAATTTCTTCTTATGACTCCTTCACTCTTTATTCTACAAAATGGCTATCTGTTCACTCATTCATTTGATCCTTTTTTCTATGCGTAAAGTCTTTAGTTTACATATACCAGTTTGAATGAAATGTTCATATTTTTTCTGTTCTATTGCTGTTGTTTATCTTTTTTTTTGGCAATTGGGGTTAAGTGACTTGCCCAGGGTCACACAGTCAGTAAGTGTCAAGTGTTTGCTCTGAGGCCAGATTTGAACTCAGGTCCTCCTGACTTCAGGGCCTGTGCTCTATCCACTGCGCCACCTAGCTGCCTCTATTGTTTATCTTTTTCACTGTTTATAATCCAGCAAGAGCCTGAGAAAGTCTAAACCAGCAACAAGAGAGAGTAGAATAGGGGGAAAAACTCTTTTTATTTTCTTGAAAATTTTGTTTTAGCTGTTATATAATAGCCGACACTGATACAAAAATACATATTGTGTTGTGAGCTCAGTAATGGGATTTCCACAACAGGAAAACTATTTATGTCCCTCTGTTTTAATAATTAAAATACAAACTTCAGTGTAGAAGTGTTTTCTGTCCTATTTCAACTCTTCATGTTCTGTTGGGTTTTTGCTGGTTCTCTCTCATTTTTTCATAGTCACTTGAGCTTTGTTACTTACTGTAATCTAATTAGTAGTTCACTACTTTTTTATGTTACCTAAATATTTATGTATATATGTGTGTGGATATATATGTGACATGTATATGTTATATACATACATTATTATATATGTGATACATATATACAAACATCAAAGCCTTAAATTTTAGGGTACTACATAATATAAATGTTTTAAAAATTTGAAATATATCTCCAGTATGAAATCTTTATCACTTAAGTGGTTAAGTAAAGTGACTTAAAATCTATAATTCTTAATATTCTGAGTTAAGGAAGAGATGTTTATAATGTTTCTAATTAAGAACATACTTAACTGTTGTTTTGATAGTCGTGAACCTTGTTATCCGAATTTTATAGGTTTCAATCAGACCTTGAGTTACTAAGTATCACTTTTAGACAGTTTTTTTGTTCTATATAACTTTGTAAAGCATTTAATAAAAAAACAAAATGATAGTCTAAAAATACACTTTGTGCAAATCTGCTAAATGCCATGCATTTATTTTGATGATTTTTAGGGATTTAAGAAAGATTGTATTTTATGTTCATATTTTCTAGTAATACAGTACTTATACAGGGCTTTTATCTGAGTTTCTTTTTCATTTTATTATGCCTAAGTACTTTTCATTTTATTATATAATAAATCACAAACAGTGTATCAACATAGGCTGATCTTACATTTTCATTCCTATGGGTATCTTTTGCTCATTTGAGTGTATGGAATTCGACTTAGGTGAGAAAAGTATTATCGACATTTTAACAAATATTTGAGTACCCATTATAAGCATGATATAATAAGAAGTGTTTTGCAGAGCAAATCTGAGAACAGATGAGGCAGTATTATCAAAATAGCAGTGCAATTGGAAGGCTGTCATAGAAATCAAATGTTAGCTAGCTGTAATATTAACTACCAAGGTATACATCTAATATCAAAATTTAAAGGGAAAAAGGGAAATATATGAAGTGGTTATAGCTTTGTTGAGTATGAATGATTGTTATCAATCCATTAAAAACCAGAAAATTATTTTCTTAGAAGAATAAATGTGCTTATTTTCCTGTGTTTAGTTTTCCTTTTCTCACCAATTTTCTTGTACTTTAAAGTGGGAAAAGGAACCCTATAGAGGCAGTGATATCAGTGAAAATGATTTTTCTTTTAAAAATGGTTTTCTATGTTTCTGAGAGGCAGGGTGACAGAGCTTTAAAATAAATTCTACTGTCTCTGCACCCTGAACCACTGGTAGCTTGAGGGTAGGACAGGGTTATTAGAATATAGTAATATTGTAGCAGCTTGCAGTTAGCAGTTAATTGACAGTTCCTATGTGGAATGAAAGGTGAGTAAGAGAATAGAATTTCTAGTATTTGATTATTAGCATTCCCTATTCAAAATGCTTTCTTTTTTGATTGGCAGAGCTGGCCACTATGTTGTTTCTTTTTTTTTTTTTTTTAGCAATGGTATTTAAAGTTTTGAGTTCCAATTTTTGTTCCTCCCTCCCTTTCCTCCCCCCTCCCTGAGAGGGCATGCAATCAGATATGCATTATACATGTGCAATTATGTAAAACATTTCCATATTAGTCTTTTTGCACAAGAAGACTCAAATAAAAGAAAAAAATAAAGTGAAAAATAGCATGCTTCAGTCTGTATTCAATCAATATCAGTTCTTTCTCTGGAGGCAGATCATATGCTTCATCATTAGTCTTTTGGGATTGTCTTGGATCACTGTATTGCTGAGAATAGCTGTCATTCACAGTTCTTCATCAAACAATACTGTTTACTGTGAACGATGTTGCCATGGTTCTATTCACTTCACTGTCAATCTGTTCATGTAAGTCTTTTTGAGTTTTTCTGAAATCATCCTGCTTGTCATTTCTTATAGCACAATAATATTACATTACAATCATATACCACAGCTTGTTTAGCCATTCCCCAATTGATGGGCATCCCTTTGATTTCCAATTCTTAGCCATAATGAAAATACCTGCTAAAATATTGTTGTACGGATAGGTCCTTTTCCCTTAAAAAAAATCTCTTTGGGATATAGACTTAGCAGTGGTATTGCTGGATCAAAGGGTACGCACAGTTTGGTTGCCCTTTGGGTATAGTTCCAAATTGCTTTCCGGAATGATTGGATAAGTTCACAACTCCACCAACAGTATATTAGTGTCCCAGTTTCCCATGTCCTCTCCAACGTCCAACATTTTCCTTTTCTGTCATATTAGCACTCTGATAGGTGTGAAGTGATACTTCAGAGTTGTTTTAATTTGCATTTCTCTGATCAATAGTGATTTAGAGCATTTATTCATATGACTATAGATAACTTTGATTTTTTTTTAATCTGAAAACTACCTGTTCATATCATTTGGCCATTTATCAATTGGGGAATACTTGTATTTTTATAAATTTGACTCAATTCTTTATATATTTGAGAAAAGAGGCCTTTATCAGAGATAATTGTTGCAAAAAAATTTTCCCTAGTTTTCTGTTTTCCTTATATTTTTGGTTGCATTGATTTTGTTTGTAAAAAGAACTTTTAAATTTATATAATCTAAATTTTCTCTTTTACATTTTGTAATGTTTTCTATATCTTCTTTGGTCCTTAATTCTTCCTTTATCCATAAATCTTACAGTTAAACAATTCCACACACTCTTAATTTGTTTATGATTATCAGTCTTTATGTATATGTCATATAATCATTTTTACTTTGTCTTGGTATACAATGTGAGATGTTGGTCTATACCTAGTTTCTGCCATACTCTTTTCCATTTTTCCCAGCAGTTTTTTTGTCAAATAATAAGTTTTTGTTCCAAAAGCTTGGATCTTTAGGTTTATCATATGCTAGATAACTATGGTCATTTACTATACTGTAATTTGTACCTAGTCTGTTCCACTGATCCAGCACTCTATTTCTTAGCCAGTACCAAATTGTTTTGATAATTACTGCTTCAGTTTGAGCTATGTTGTGGTTCAACCACCTTTTACCTTTTTTTTTTCATTGATTCCCTTGATATATCCTTGAGCTTTTGTTCTTTCAGGTGAATTTCTTTATTTTTTTTCTAGCTCAGTAAAATATTTTTGATAGTTTGATGAGTATGTCATAGAACAAACAGATTAATTTAGTTATAATTGTCAGTTTTTGTTATATTGGCTCAACCTACCTATTAACAACTAATATTTTTTTCCAGTTGTTTAGATCTGACTTTATGTGATAAGTGTTTTATAGTTGTATTCATATAGTTCCTGGGTTTGTCTTGACAGTCAGATTCCCAAGTATTTTATATTATCTACAGTTATTTTAAATGTAATTTCTCTTTTCTATCTCTTGTTGATGGACTTTGTTGATAATATATGGAAATATTTATGATTTATATGGGTTTATTTTGTATCCTGCATCTTTGCTCAAGTTGTTAATAATTTCAAGTAGTTTTTTTAGTAGATTCTCTAGGATTATCTAAGTATAACATCATTTCATCTGCAGATAGTGATAGTTTTATTTCCTCATTGCCTATTCTAATTCCTATAATTCCTTTTTCTTCTCTTATTGCTAAAGCTAACATTTCTAGTACAATTTTAATAAAAGGTGATAATGGGCATCCTTGCTTCAACCCTAATTGTCTTGGGAAGGCTTCTAGCTTATCCCTGTGCTGACTAATGGTTTTAAGTAAATATTACTTATCATTTTAAGGTAAGCTTCATTTATTCATATGGTTTCTAGTGTTTTAAATAGGCATGGGTGCTATATTTTGTCACAGGCTTTTTCTGCATCATTGATATAATCATATGGTTTCTGTAGGTTTTGTTATTGATATGATCAATTATGCTTATAGTTTTTCTATTTTAAGCCAGCCCTGCATTCCTGGTATAAATCCCACCTGGTTACAGTGTATGATCCTTGTGATATATTGCTGTAATGTCTTTGCTAGTATTTTGTTTAACATTTTTGCTTCAATGTTCTTTAGGGAAATTTGTCTATAATTTTCTTTCTTTATTTTGACTCTTCCTGGTTTGACACATCATATTTGTGTCATAAAAGGAATTTGGTAGGACTCCTTCTTTGCCTATTTTTCCAAATAGTCTATACTGTTAGGATTAACTGTTCTTTAAATGTTTGGTAGAATTCACTTGTGAATCCATCTCATCCTGGGGATTTTTTTCATAGGAAGTTCATTGATGGCTTCTTCAATTTCTTTTTCCAAGATTGGATTATTTAAATATTTTATATTTCTTCTGTTAATCTGGGAAATTTATATTTTTGTAAATATTCATCTATTTCATCTAGATTGCCAAATTTCTTGGCATATAATTGGGCAAGATAGCTCCTAACAGTTGTTTTCATTTCTTCTTCATTGGTGGTGAATTAACTCTTTTCATTTTTTGATACTAGTGATTTGCTTTTCTTCTTTCCTTTTTAAAATCAAATTAGCCAATGGTTTATCCTATTATTCCATTCAGTTTTTTGCAGAGAGTTACCACCTCTAATGTTTCCAGAATTTTATTCACCTCCTTAACTTCTTTCTTGTTTAATTTTTGGTTAGATTTATCTAGTTCTGAGAGAGAAAAGTTGAGGTCTCCCACTAGTATAGTTTTATTATCTATTTCCTCCTAGAACTCGTTCAGCTTGTTTTTTAGGATTAGATTATTTAATTCCATGATCTGAAAAGGAAGCGTTTACTATTTCTGCTTTTTTGCATTTGGTTGTGAGGTTTTTATGTCCTAATATATGGTCAGTTTTTGTGTAGGTGCCATGTACTGCTGAGAAAAAAAAATATATATATATATATATGTATACCTTTCTATTTCCTTTCAATTTTCTCCAGAGATCTATCACATCTAACAAAACAACCCGCAGATTTTACCTTTAGGGAGTACACATTCTAATTGAGAAGACAACATTCAGGACTTGAATAAATAGAATAGATGCAGTATAAATGGAGAGTAATATCAGAAGAGAGATAGTAGAAATAGAAAGGGGGTGAAAGGGGAGCCAGAAAAAGCCCCCTCTAGGTGGTATTTGAATTGAGCTAGGAAAGTGAGGAAGGAGAGCATTCCAGACTTGGGGAACAGCCAGTGCAAAGGTGGAGAATGAGGAGTTAGACTGTCATACATGAGGCACAGCAGGAGGTTAGTGGTGGTGGAGCACAGAGAACTTGGAGGAGAGGGTCCTGGAGAGATGGGCTGATCACTTCTGTAGTGTTCTCAACAGACCGTCATCAGTCAATGTTGAAGCCATTGACCGTACACCTCAGGTTGAAGTCAGTTCCTCTCTAGCCAGACTTCCAACTGAAGAGGTTTTGAATGTTGTTAGGCTCTTCTTGTGTGACAAAGTGCCTGATACTGATCCTATTGCAGCTTCGATTTGAAAGGCAGGGAGTTCACTGCTCATACAAAAGCTTATATGGCAAAGGGAAGTTATATCCCAGGAGTTCATGGATGTCTCCATTGTCCATCTCTATAAAGGAAATGGAAATAAACTGTCCTGTGACAATCTCAGGTAGATCTCTCTCAGTCATTGCCAGCAAGATTCTTTCCAGTCCTCCTTAATAGGCTGATGCTTCGCCTGGAAGATGGTTATCTATCTGAGAGCTGTGTGGCTCCAGAATGGAGTTTGCTGCTCCTCACCTCCAGGAGAAATGAGTGGAACGGAGGTCCATACGCAACATCCATCAAGCTAACAAAGGCCTTTGATGCCGTCAGTCATGAGGGCTTGTGGAAAATTATAGCAAAATTTGGTTGCCTGGACAAGTTCGTCAGCGTCGTCTATCAGTTTCATGTCAACATACTTGCCCAGATTCTAGATGACAGACAATGCTCTTACACTTTCCCAGTCACCAGTGTAGTGAAGCAGGATCATATGCTTGATCCCATGCTTTTCAGCAAGATATTTTCTGTGATATTGTTGGATGCCTTCAACAAGGATCAAGGTCAGCATCAAGGCCAACTACTACACTGATGATAAATTATTTAACTTGAAAAGGCTACAAGCTAAGACTAAAGTGAAGAGAGAGAGTTGGCATGTTACTTTTGGTTTGCAAATGATTGTGCACTTTGTGCAACATCTGAAACTGAGATGCATGAAAGCATGTATTGATTCTCTGCCACTTATGCTAATTTTGGCCTAAAAATTAACACCAAGAAAACCGGTTCTCTACTAGCCATCACCACACCAGCCATACGTGGAACCATCAGTTATAGCAAATGGAAAATTTTGAATCCTGGGGATAAGTTCATTTACCTTTGCAGTATACTTTCCAAGGATGTACACATAAATGATGAGATTAACACATACATTGCCAGAACTACCTCATGTTTGGGAGGCTGTGAAGGAAAGTGTGGGAGAGAAGAGGTATTAGACTGCCTACCAAACTAAAAGTCTACAGATCTGTTATGCTGACCTCACTGATGTATGCCTGCGAAACCTGGACAGTCTACCAATGCCGTGCCAGGAGACCAAATCGCTGCTATTTGAATTATCTTAAGAAGTTTCTGAAGATCACCTGGCAAGATAAGGTACCAGACACTGAGGTCTTTTCTTAAGCCGAATTGCTAAGGTTTCACACTCTACTGCAGAGAACACAACTCTGATGGACTGGCCATGTTGTTCAAATGCCAAAAGTATGTTTGCCTGAAAGACTGTTTTATGGAGAACTTACACAAGGTAAGTGCTCACATGGAGGTCTGAAGAAGTGATACAAGAACACTCTCAAGTTCTCTCTGAAGAACTTTGAAATTGATTGTGAGATATAGGAGACACTAACACAGCATGGTGTGCTTATATCAAAGAAGGTGCTGTACTCTATGAGCAAAGCAGAATTGCAGTAGCTCAAAGGAAACATGAGATGTGCAAATTTAGGGACATCTCCATTCCAGATGTTCATATGGACTATTTGTGAGCCTTCGAAGCTCATATTGCTCTGATCAGCCACAGTCAGACATATACTGTACCTCAACCCCAGCATAGTGATGCTGTTTTGGTCCTTTTTGAGAATAAAGGACAACAGTCAACCTCCCAACATAGCACACTGTCCATCTGGCATGTAGTTGGTGCATGATACCCGTTGGGTGATTAATTGATTGATGTGAATCCGCCGATGCCATCAGGGAAGAAATCACCCAGTAAAGGTTAGAGGAAGAAGAAGAATGGCATGGGTGCACTTTTGCCACAGGATACTGAAGAAACATTTTCTGGCATAATGATGATAATGATGAAGATATCTACTGTGTTCCTGAGGACTGGTTTTCCAGGATGTGACTGAGAATTTCCTAAGAATATCAATCATGATGACTACTGTCCATTTGTGGCAATTTGGCACAATGATATTGCCAGAAATCATCTGGAAAGCATTATTAGGAATTATGAGACACTGGCCAAAATCTGAATGCCACCTTGGGATCACAGGTAATAATTTCATCGCTTCTTCAAAAAAGAAGGGCAGATTTAGAAAATTAACAGTTTTAGATGGTGTCTGAGAATGGGTATAGATTTCTAGATCGTGGATTAAAATATGGGATTGAGGGATTCCTGGCCATAGATAGCACATAACAAGGAATGATAAAAATGTATTTGACTGTAGTCTTGCAAATCAAATCAAAGCAAAAGTTATTTTTCTTGATCTGAAAAAAGGTGGGAGAAAGCAAGCTGCATATGCCTGTCCATCAAGTTAGATACTACACAGAGTAGTCAGAAATTAGAAAGAAAAGTAACAGAATGGAACACCAGAATTCACAAAACAAAGTCTAAAATAAGATCAAGCAATGAAACTCATAATCTCAAATGTTTGTATACAAATTTACAAAGTATAGCTAATAAACAAGGTAAATTAGAGATCTTAAAGCAGGAGTCACACTTGAAGTTATAGGTATTATTGAGATCCCTATAAGATATTCCAGTTAGAGTGAAGGTATAGATTATGAATTTGAGGTTAATGAATCCAGAACTTAAGGTAACTAGGAGAACATCATCATGTATATTGAATACCCCAGTATGGGTGCAGTTTTGAGATTTTTAGAGAGATTCTGAGACATGTATTGAACTTCAGAAAGGAGATATAATTAATTGGAAGTTAGAAGTTCACAGGAGGATCAGTTACTACAAACAGAATGAACCTCAAGGATGAGAGCTTTTTTTAAAAAATAGATTTTTGTTGACATATTTTGTGTTTATATTGTCTAGTTTTCTTTCTTTTATTCCTCCCTCTACCAGAGAGCCATCCCTTATAATAAACAAAAAAATGCACAAGGGGAAGAAAAAAATTTAGTGAAACTGCTAAACATGTTACAAATATCTGACATTTTATGCAGTTGTCTATGCTTTGGGATCTCAGTTTCTGCAAAGGAATAAAAAGAGGTGTGTTAAGAATGAGAGCTTGAGTGAGAGAATGAGAGTGACAGTGACTGCAGGAAGATTAGGAAGTGACTGTTGGGGACAAGGAGTATGTGCGTTTCTCATCCTAGTATTTAGAGTTTTGAGGGAATTGAAATAAAGACCTATCAGTACTGAAGAGGATGAACATGGCTTTTCTTGTAGAGAAAGCCATTTCCTTGAGAATAGGAAGAAGTAAAAACTGTAAAAAGGGGAGCCCAAGGATGAAAGGAAGCTTGGAAAGGATCATTGAGGGCAATCATAAGGATATAATGGGAAGAAAGAAAGAGGAGGAAAAGGCCTGAGGACTGATTTCACTTAGCTGAATGAGGATAAGAGTAAAGGGATCAATAGTATAGGAAGGGTCTTTTCACTCTGGGAGATGGTGAGTCTGAACCTTCTGTATTTGGGGTAGGAATTATGGATTTTCTAGTCATAAACCTGGGATGTACTAGTTGGTTGGGTCTTCACTTGCAGGATCCTCTGATAATAGGGAGGCATAACTGGTGTTCATTCTCCAAACATCTGGAAACTAGGGATGGTGATGGCAGGGAGATCAGAAAATAAGATGTATATACCCATAAATATAACAATATTTTTTATATATGTATATATATATGAATTCATGAGGAGTAAAAAATGCTGTAAGATTAGAAAAGATAGAAGTCACTTCAATTTGGGAAGATTAAGGAAGGTATTGCTAAAAAAGGGATATGTAAAATAAGTCTTGAGTAATTAGGAGACCAACAAGAAGCATAGGGAAGGGTGGTGGTAAAGGGGACAAGAAGTCCAGATTTAGGAATATAGGTGAGCAGAAACAGAGGTGATGAGCATGTGTTACATGAGGGAGATAGCAAGTAATCCAGCTCTTCTAGAGTATAATATTGAGAAGGGTAGTAGATGGAAACAGGTTGTAGAAAACTTTGAATGCCAAGTTGAGGATTTCAAATTTATTTTTTAGCTTGCGAAGAGTCGGAAAGTTTTATACCAGTGGATACTGTCATGTTAATATTTTTGCACCATCGGGACTAACCTGGCAGTGTTGTATGGTTTTATACACCTGTGCCATTGTTGGATTCTGTCCTCGGCCCTCTCCTGTTCTTTTTCTCTCTTCCCTCTCTTGATAGTCTCATTAGCTTCCATAGATTCAACTATGATCTCAATGCAGATTCCTCCCACATCTACGTATCAAATCTCTATCTCTTTCCTAAGCTGTGGTCTTGCATCACTAATTGCCTGCTAGCCATCTCTACTTTGATGTCCCATGGTCACTCCAAACTGAAACAGCTTATTATCTTTCCCACAAAATCCACCAATCCTGCTCACTTTCCTATTTTTTTTTTCAGGAGCACCACCATTGTTGTTGCCAAAGTCCAAGGCTTTGATACTTCAATCTCATGCACTCTTCATAGAAAATCAGTTGCTAAGTTTTCTCTGTTTTGTTTCTTCAAAGTCTCCTACATCTTTCCTTTTCTTTTCATTCATACTACAGCCACCTTATTCAGGTCTTTGTCACTTCTTCTCTGGACTATTGATATAGGGTCCCAATTGCTTTCCCTTCATCTAGTCTCTCCCTTCTCCAATCTACTATTCAGACAAAAAAGCCTCAGTGGCTTCTTCATTGTTTCTAAGCTAATGTATAAACTCCTCTGTTTGTTATTTAAGGACTTTTGCTGCCTATCTTTCTGGCATGATTGAAGATATCTCCCTTTCATGCATTTATACTACTACTATTTTTTTTTCTTTCAGCCAAAGACAAGGATTCTTAGAACATAGATGGGAGTGGGTGAAATTTAAAGAATCCACCACATTGGCCAGACTCTTAAGGAATGTAAGCATTTGTATGCAAGCTGGTGAGATCTCAAGAATCTGAGTGCCTTAATGGAGGCCAGATGGACCCTAGATACAGAAAGACTGTGGGAGGGATTTAGGAGAGGCCAAGTAGTCTGAGGTGAATACCAGCGACCTGGACCAAGGCCAGGGGAGAATGGAGCCTAGATAGGATTAAGGGTGGGAAGTGGCCAATGGAGGGCTGGGCTACATTAAGGGTAACAGAGATTTGGGAGATTGGGCATAGGCAATAATGAAAGGCCAATTGAAATGAAAGGCCCTCAGGAGACTGCCAGAGATTTGGCTTTGTGGGAAAGTCCAGGGTTTTTCCTTTTTGGGATCCAGATCCCAAAGACCTAGTCTTTTCCTTTTAGGGGTTCAGATCCCAACCCCATCATTCCCCCCTCAAACAAATGGGACCCAAATTCTTATGGGGTAAGGGGTAAAAGTCTTGGCTTCTGAAACTGCTGACAGTTTCAGGGGTAGCAAGGGGTGTAGAGCTATCCCTGCCTTGTGGGGATCACAAAGAGGAGGTTGACTGGAACTGAGCATAGGCTGCATCCAGGGGACAATGGGGAAACATTGGCTGGTACCTGCTGTTTGCTGCCAACTGTAGGTGAATGGCCTGTAGTCTGACAGAAAAGACTAAAGGGCCTAGATATAGGAAGAAGTAAAAGTGTAAGAGCCCCATTAAAATCATTTACATTTGACCTGCAGGATTATCTGATCTTACTACTTTTTCAAAAGTTTACGTAACACTTTTGCAGGTAGAAGTTTTCCACCCCTGGGTTCAATTGTTATACAAATGAATTTGCCTAGAGACTGATTTTCACTTCAATTTTCACTGAAATTTTCCTCCCCAAACCAAACTGAAGATGTTTCTGACTTAATTTCAGTTATTTGGGGATATTGAATGACTATACATTCAGGTCAAAACAGCAAGATCTCACACACTGGCATTGTACTTATATATTTTGCTGTCTATTTGCTCTGACTATAGAAATTTGCCAACCATGCAGTATCAAATCCATTTCATAGCCAGATTCAGGAATAACCAGGTGAGTAGCATTCCTTTTCAAAAGAATATAATGGGGAAATTGAGCCAGGAGGATCCCATCTTAGACTGAGGCTAAAATTATCCTCTCAGCTTTTCCCATGCTAATTTCCCACCAGTATCACATTCTCTCTGAGTAGCTTATGGCATTTCTCTAAGATGGCAGATCATTGATTATTGATGAATTATTATCATCCATCATACAACTCAAAATAAAATAATTTATGGTCCCATGACCTTTTACCTCAAACAGCAAGTTTCATTAATCACAGCTTAGGAAAAACTTTTCCTGGACTTGCAAATTCTCGGTAAGCCATAACCCAAACAAGCTTTTTGGCAAGTTTATATGTTAAAATATTAACCGACAATAGCCAAATTGTTTTAGCTGTAAACAAATTATGAACAGTTGCATGACATAACTGATACAAAAAGTTTACCAGTTTGAAACTTGAAACAAATCCATTACCAATCAGGTGACTTCAGTTTTGTTAAATGCATTTCCAAATTACTTTACAGAGAGAATCAATATCTCATCATTAACAGTTAAAACTACAACTTTAAAAGATTGGGCTTACCCAGGTTCAGAGGCTAGGTAGCCTCTTTACCTTGACCCATCCCCCTTCCCTCTCTCCCCACGGCTGCTGGGGGTTGAGGTAGGAGTGGGGGGGTGAGCAGGATATACTGAACGTGGGTGATGCTTCCAGGCAAAGGTTGCCTCAGGGCCCAAGGTCTTTACCAGTGGGGCCCATGCTGTAGCTGCTGTCCCCTCCCCCCTCCTGCCTTTTACCAGGTGGGGGAGGGTGAATTCAGAGGTGGGGGGGAGGGTGAAACTCTTGTCTCCTATGAGAAGGATTAACAGATACCTTCGACTCAAGAGGAAGGGAGTGGGAGAAGGGAGTGACCAGGGTTGTAAGGAGATGTTTCAAAACTCCTTAGTGATCAATCACAAAACCTCCAGAATCTGCTAAGATATTTTTAGCTGTTCTAACTTTTCCCTGTCGCCTCCATGAAAGAAGATTCAGGGGTATAGAGGGAAGGGAGTAAGTAAGCCTTAGGGAAGTACCTGTAGTTTTCCCAATTCCCTAGCTCTGAGAGAATTGACAGAATTGGACATATGCTTCCTGACCGGGCATCTGTCCTTGTCCTCTACCCTGCAGAAAGCGTACCCTGGTCCATGGCCTCGAGCCGAACCAGTGGACTAAGATGGACTAAGAGACTGACACAGGCTGAGTGTGAGACAACCTCGTAACTGTGTGCCTGAAAAGCACTTTCAAGCCTTCCTACGTGCTTGGGAGAGTGACCCCAACTGCAGGGCAGGATAGAGGAGGGGAGGTTCCAGTCTTGGCTGGAGAAGACCTTGGGGTTAGGCAGCTTCCCCGTACAGGTCACCAAAATGTTGAGGACTAGAGGTTTAGGGGTGCTGGGACCCCAAAATCACAACATTTGGGTCCTGCCTGAATGAATTCCACCCAAGCCTTCTTTCAGCCAAAGACAAGGTTTATTGGAACATCAATTGGGGATGAGTAAGATTTAAAGAATCTGCCATATTGGCCAGACTCTTAAGGAATGTAATCATTTGTATCGCTAATGCAAGTGGGCCAGATCTTAAGAATCTGAGCCTACTGCTACTATTAATAGCTAGAATATACATAGCATTTTAAGATTTGCAAAGCACTTAAAAATATTATTTTATTTTTTCCTCACAACAACTCTGGGAGCATTCAGCCCCAACTAACATACTTGCTGTTCTCCATATACAACATTCTGTCTTCCTACTCCCTGTTTTCACAGAGGCTGTCACTCATATCTGGAATGTCCTTCCTTATCTCCTCCACCCATTAGGGTAGATGGCTCCTTTCAAGGCTCAGCTCAATTGCTGTCTCTTAGAGGCCCTTCCCTATTCCCATAGTTGTTAGTGTCTTTCAATTTATTTTGTTTTGATTTTGTATATGTTTTGTATTTACCTATTTGTATATATACCATAAAATGTAATCTCCTTGAGCACAGGGACCATCTCACTTTTGTATTCATGGCCTTAGCACTTATCATTGTGTTTGTCACACTTGAAGTACTGAAATACTTGTTGATTGATAGATTTCATAAGATATATTGGAGGAGAAAGACACTGGAAATCAGGAAATCTAGCAAAAAAAGTGTAAAGTAGTATAATGACTTTGAGAATGGCAGGGACAGGACAGATGCAGTAGCTGCTGAGGAGATAGAATAAGCAAGAATTTGTAGGTAGCTGGAAATTTGGAATGAAGGATATGGAGGTAGCAGAGGTTATTAGACGATGAATATAAGTATAGATGAGTGGAAGGGTGGTGATGGAGGGAGGAGCAGATTTCAAGGGGAAATGGTAAATTCAATTTTAGATATGTGGAATTTGAGATTCTGGAGGCATATCAGGATTAAGGTAATCAAGAGCAAGTTATAAATATGTGGCTAGATGTCTAGGAAGAGGTCAGGGAAGGTGATATTTTTAGAGTCTTTTACGTAGAATAATCAAAGTCATAGCAAAGGATAAAATCACCAAGGGAAAGAGTGTAGAGACAGAAGAGAGGAAGGCCAAAATTAATACAATGGGCATCAATTATATTTAAAGGATGGAAAGTGAGTGAGATATAAGCAACAGAGATCAGGAAAGAGTGGTCAGAAAGGCATGGGAAAAAGCTATGAGAGTTTGCTGGCACAGCAAAGTAAGGTGAGGATATCAAGAAGGAGAGAATAGTATAAAGTGTCAAATACTTCACGAGTCAACCAGTCAGTTAAAGGAGTTGAGGGTTCAACAACAACAACAACATTGATTTAGCAGTAAAGAGGTCATTAATGAACTTGGAAAGAGCTGTTTCAAAACTGGGGCAGTGATAGAAATCTAATTGCCACAATTTGAAAAGTGATTAAGATGTGAGGAAATTTAGATAACTCTCTCAAGTTTTGTAGGAAAGTCAAAGGAAATTCTTTAAGTTAAGTATGACTAATGACCCAAGTGGCCTCCTCCCACAAAGAGTTCCAGCTCTGGACTCACACAGACCCAGATTTATTTTAGAGTATTAGGCTTTCTCTCTCTCTCTCTTTTTCTATTTCTTTCTTTTTTTTCTTCTAGCTTTCCCCTCTTTCCACTCCTCCCCCAGAGTAAAACTTGGGGAAAATTTCTAAAACAAAAGTTTAGGTATGTCTTGCATCTGAGGTTTCCCAAAATTATGGAGAATAGCATCCTTTCCAGAAAAGGAACTTATTGTACAATAAGCATATCTGGTATAGGATATGTTTGTTTCTTGTATCTCAAAAACTACTCAAGGATTATAAATGCATATTAACAAATATAGAATCATAAAAAGAGTAGTGATATACACTCTTCTGAGGAAGGTAAAGAAAACTTTATGAGAAATGGAATTCCCATTCAAAATAACTATAAAATTCATAAAATATTTGGGAGTCATTGTGCTAGAAAACTCAAAATGCTTATATAGATTTGATTACAAAATACTTAGAGAAATAAACAATTTAAGTATCAGGAAGAATATTCAGTGTTCATGTCTGAGCTTTGTCAGTACAATAAAGATGACAACACTACCAAAGTTAATTGACAGTACCAATTAAACTAGGGATTTTTGCAAAACTTAATAAAATACTAAAATTCATTTGAAGGAACAAAAGATCTAAAATATTAGTAGGAATCATGGAAAAGGTAGGAATGAAGGAGAAATAGCACTTCTCAATTTTAGACTGTTACAAAGCAGGAGTTATCAACACCTTTTTGTGGGGGTTTAAAAATAGAAAAGTAGATCATTGACCCACTCCCATTATTTAATAACTTCTGGAAATGCTAGCAATAGCAATAAGATGAGAAAGAAATTAAAGGAATAATGATATATGAAAAAAATGAAACTAACTTTAATGCTAATGATATGATGGAAAATGCTAGAGAATCAGCAAAGATACAAATCACAATAATTAATACCTTTAGCAGAGTTGCTGGCTACAAAATAAATCATCAAAATCAACTGCATTTCTAAATAAAAAAAATCCCAAGAGGCAACAATAGAAATGGAAATCCCATTCCAAATTACTACAAAATTCATAAAGTTTCTGGGACTCCATCTACCAAAGCACATGAAAAATTTGTATAGATTCAATTACAAAGTGGTCCTTAAAGACATGAAAAGCAATTTAAATAGCTAACAGAATATTCAATGCTCATGGCAAGGCTATGCCAGTATAATAAAAATGACATACTACCAAGTTAATTTCTACTTTTAATGCTATACAAATGAGATTATCAAAGGAATATTTCATGGAAGTTGATAAAAGAATAAAATTCATTTGGAAAAGCACAGTACCTAGAATATCAAGGAAAAGGATGAAAAGAAATAGTCATCAAAACCATCTGGCATTGGTTAAAAAATATATTAATGGAATAGACTAGACAAGGGCAAATCAGCAACAATGGAATTTGGTAATCCAGTGTTTGATAAAGTGGAAAACATAAATTACCAAGGTGGGGGACTTATTTGATAAAAACTACTGGGAAAACTGGAAAGCAGATTGGTAGAAATTAGGCTTAGACCACCTTCTATCATCTTCTAGAATACCTATGTGGACAGGGGACCTTAAAATGAAAGATCCCATTATAAAAAACAATTAGAAGAGAAGCAAATCATGTGAGATACATTTCATAGTTATGGGCAGGAGATGTATTTTTAACCAAACAAGATAGAGACAACTAATTACAAAAGATAAAATAATTAACTTTGATTACATGATACTGGAAAGCTTCCACTTTTCAAATTAATACATCTAGGATAAGAAGGAAGGTGGTCAAATGGGAAAAAAAAACAATCTTTGTGTCAAATTTCTCTGATAAGGGTTTGGCATCCAGTCCTTATAAATAATGTACATATATAAGACCAGGAGCCATTCTCCAATAGACAAGTTGTCAAAGAAGTAAACAGAGTTCTTAAAAAAAAAAGAATTGTATATTATTAACAAGCATACTCAAGAGTTCTCCAATGCATTAATAATAATAGAAATGTAAACCAAAACAACCCTGAGATTTTACTTCACATTCTGCAGAATGGCACAGATGACCAAAGATGTCAATATTCAATGTTGGAAGGGTTGTGGAATTCTAATACATTGTTGGTGAAGCTGTTTATTATAAACAACTGTATATTATAAACAATATAAAATTGTTATATAAATATAACAATTTTGGAAAGCAATTTGAAATTATGCAAATAAAGTGACTAAAATGTTCCTACCCTTTAACCCAGAGAGTCCATGATTGGGCTTGTACTCCAAGAAAACCATTGACAAGAAGAAAATGCCTATATATTCCTATAGCAGCACTTTTTGTGATAGCAAAGAATTGGTAACAAGGTAAATGTACATTGATTGAGGAATGACTAAACAAATTGTGGCATGTTAATGAAATTTAATATTATTATGCTGTAAGAAGTAGTGAATGTGATGAATACAGAGAATCAGAGAAAGATCTATATGAACTTATGTTGAATGAAGTAAACTGAGCCAAGAAAACAATATTCCCAAAGATTACAACATTGTAAAAGAAAGAACAAGCAAAAAAAGTGATTGTTGCATGTTTTCAGACTTTTTCAGAGTATTAATTATGCTGATTTTTTCCTCTTTTTTATTTTCTTTAAAAAATACTATATGTTATATGAGATGACTGTTTGGGTAAGATAGAGAGAAAGATATTAGGGAGAACTATGATGATACAAAGAAAGACATTAGTAAGAACTTAAAGAAAAGTAGGTCAGATCTTACTGTCAAGGGGTAGAGCCAAGATGGCGGAGTAAAAGCAGTGATTTGCTTGAACTCTCCCCCAAACCCCTACAAATACCTGTAAAAATTATTCTAAGCAGATTCTAGGGCAGCAGAACCCACAAAAAGACAGAGTGAAACAAGTGTTTAGCCCAAGAGAACCTGAGTGGTTGATAGGAAAGATCTATTGTGCCAGGCTGGGAGAGGAACTCAATTCATTGTGGGCACCACAAGCAAAGACAGGGCCAGAGGAAACCTGGAATAGGCCTGAGGGGACTCAATAACAGGTAGCTGTGGCAGTGTTCACACTTCTCAACCCACAAATACAAAAGACAACTTATAAGGTCGGTGGGAAAGGTCTGTCGGATCTCAGTGAGAAAAGAGCATGGTCCCACCCAGGCCGTATCGCAGCCCCAGGGTGGCGGTGGTTGCTTCCAGAGTTCTTGGCCCACAGAAGATGGTAGAATTGAGTGGCCAATCAGAGGGGGGCTTCAGGGATCTCTTTGCTGGCACTGAGGCAGGATTGTCTTGCTTTGTCCATGCTTGGATCTGGGTCACAGTTCTGGGTGGTGATCCTGGGGCAAAGAGTGCTGGTGTGGTGGAGCTTGTGGTGGTGGTAGAGAGGGAATCTTCCTCACAGTTCCAAGGCAGAAGAGTGCTTGTGGTCACTCATGAACCAGAGAATAGGCCAGGAAAGGAATAAACACCTCTCCCTTGATTGTACCACTTTGGAAGAACAGGAAATGTACAGGTCCCTAGAAGTATCTCTGAAAACAGCTGCACAAAACTCCCAAAGCTTGGGACAGTACATTCTCTACATTGGAAGCAGACTCCTACTTAAAACTCAAGTGATTGGCTGGGAACATGAGCAAACTGTGCCAAAAAAGTTAGACCATAGATTTTTCTTTGGTGACAAAGAAGATCAAAATATACAACCAGAAGAAGACAACAAACTCCTACATCCAAAGCTTCCAAGAAAAATATGCATCAGTCCCAGGCCATGGAAGAGCTCAAAAAGGATTTTGAAAATCTAATAAGAGAAGTAGAGGAAAAATTGGGAAGAGAAATGAGAGCGATGCAAGAAAATCATGAAAAACAAGTCACCAGCTTGCTAAAGGAGACCCAAAAAAATACTGAAGAAAATAACACCTTAAAAATAGACTAACCCAAATGGTAAAAGAGGTCCAAAAAACCAGTGAGGAGAAGAATACCTTAAAAAGCAGAATTGGCCAAATGGAAAAGGACGTCCAAAAGGTTACTGAAAAAAATAATTCCTTAAAAATTGGAATGGAGGAAATGGAAGCTAGTGAATCTATGAGAAATCAAGAAATTATAAAACAAAACCAAAAGAATGAAAAAATAGAAGACAATGTGAAATATCTCTTTAGAAAAACAACTTACCTGGAAAATAGATCCAGGAGAGAGAATTTAAAAATTGTTGGACTATCTGAAAGCCATGATCAAAAAAAGGGCCTAGACATCATTTTTCAAGAAATTATCAAGGAAAACTGCCCTGATATTTTAGAACCCAGAGGGCAAAATAGAAATTTAAAGAATTCACTGATCCCCTCCTGAAAGAGATCCCAAAGGAACACTAGGAATATTGTAGTCAAATTCCAGAATTCCCAGGTCAAGGAGAACATACTGCAAGCAGCCAGAAAGAAATTGAAGTATTGTGGAAACACAATCAGGGGAACACAATATTTAGCAGCTTCTACATTAAGGAATCAGAGTGCTTGGAATATGATATTCTGGAGGTCAGAGGAGCTAGGATTAAAACCAAGAATCACATATCCAGCAAAACTGAGTATAATCCTTCAGGGGAAAAAATGAAAATTCAGTGAAATAGAGGACTTTCAAGCATTCTTTATGAAAAGACTAGAGCTGTATAGAAAATTTGACTTTCAAGATACAAGATTCAAAAGAAGCATGAAAAGGTCAACAGGAAAGAGCAATCATAAGGGACTTATTAAAGTTGAACTTTTACATTCCTACATGGGAAGATAATATTTGTAACTCATGAGACCTTTTCAGTACTAGGGTAGTTGGAGAAAATATATATATATTATAAAGAGTGAGAGAGGATTATAATGGGAGAAAGAGAAAGAGAGGTAGAATGGGGTAAATTATGTCACATAAAAGAGGCAAGAGAAAGCTTTTACAGTGGAGGAGAAAAGGGAGAAGGTGAGAGGAAATGAATGAACCTTACTCTCATTAGATTTGACTTAAGGAAGGAATAACATACACACTCAATTGGGTATGGAAATCTATCTTACCCTACAAGAAAATAGGGGGAAGAGGATAAGAGGGGTGGGAATAACATTAGGGAGGGCAGATTGGGGGAAGGGTTAATCAGAAGCAAACACTTTTGAGGAGGGACAGGGTCAAAGGAGAGAACAGAATAAATGGAGTGCAGGATAGGATGGAGGGAAACATAGTCTTTCACAACATGATTATGGAAGTGTTTTGCATGACTACACATGTATAACCTATATCAAATTGTTTGCCTTCTCAATGAAGGTGGGTGGGGAGGGAGGAAGGGAGAGAATTTGAAACTCAGAAGTTTTTAAAATGAATGTTAAAAATTGTTTTTACATGCAAATAGGAAATAAGATATACAGGCAAAGGGGTATAGAAATCTCTCCTGCCCTACAGGAAAATAGAAGAGGAAGGGGATGACTGAAGAGAGGCTGTGTGATTGAAGGGAGGGCAGATTGGGGGAAGAGTTATTTAGAATTCACCGCCTTGGAGTGCGGGGAGGGGAAAGGTGGGGAGAAAATTTGGAACTCAAAATCTTGTGGAAGTGAATGTTGGAAACTAAAAGTAAATGAATTAATTTAAAAAATAAATATAAAAAAGAAAAAAGAAAAGAAAAGTAGGTCAGTGGAGCAGGTTAGACAAGGAAGAAAAATCAGAAATAATGGAGCTCAATAATCATGTGTTTGATAAAGTCAAAAACATAAATTACTTGCTAAAGAACTTCTTACTTGATTAAAAAAAAAACTGTTGGGAAAACTTGAAAGCAGTCTCTCAGAAACTGGACTGAGACCAATACCTTATGGTATATTCCACAGTACATTCCAAATGAATACAACCTGAATATTAAAGATCATGCTATTAAAAATTTCAATAGAAGCAGAGCATACACCTTCCCCAGCTATAGATAGATGTATTCTTAATGAAAAGAAGGTATAGAGGCAATTACAAAAGATAAAATAGAAAATTTTGGTCACATGAAATCAAAAACCTTTGGTGGAAACCAAATTAATTGATTCAGGATAAGAAGAGAAGTAGGAAAAAAAAATCTTTGTATCAAATTTTTTAGATATCCAAAAGTTTGATATCCAAAGTGTATAGACAAATAGCAAATATGTGAGACCAAAAGCCATTCTAAAAGTTGGAAACACATGGATGTCTGTCATTTAAGAAATGGCATAAAATTATGGTACATGAATGTAAGATAATATTGCTATGCTCTAATAATACTAATATTAATAATAATAATAATAATAATTTGCTATGCTCTAAGAAATAATAAATGAGATGAATGCAGAAAAGCATAGGAAAAATTAAAGTTATGCAAAACAAAGTAAGGAGAGCCAAGAAAACCATATACACATTGACCACAACAGTGTAAATTTAAAAAACCCAAAACAATAGAAATATACATTCCAGAACTGCAAAGAACAAGCTTGGCCCCAAAGAAGAAATATGACAAGACAACTCTCCTAGCTCCTTTAGAGAATTGGCAAGGGCTATAGGTGTATGGGGTTGGGTCTTTGGTGGGTATTGATGAGTACATATATTGTCAGATTTTAAAATATGTTGATCTTTATTCTATTCCTCTCTTAAAAATAAAAAAACAAAAAAAATCCACAAAACTTTGTTATATAGGATGAATTTCTGGGAAGGAGAGAGATATAGGGAGAAATTTCAGTGATGTTAAAATATTAATTACATATGTGTGTATATACATACACATGTATATATGCATATGTATATGTATATATATGTGTTTAAATGCAGACATATTAAGTGGGTAGTTGAATAATATCCTTTTGGATGATCTCTATCTCAGTAAAATAGGAAAGAAGACAGTACTGGGATGGAGTGGGAGCAAAATTAAGGAAAGAGGAGGTTTGAAATAGTTGCTATATGGAATAGGAATGGGATTTGATAAATAATAAAAAAACAATGTTGAGGGTCCCAAGTTTGTGTAGCATAAATGTATAAAACATAATGATTGGATCTTTAGCACTATACTGGAATGTCTAAAATTACAAACTGTACTATTTTGTTTTTTTCCCTGCAAACAAATAAACAATTATCAAAATTCTCTTTTAAATGTAATATAGAACTAACTTTTTTTTCAATCTATATTGTTGATTTTTAGGCTAAAGAACTTATAGAGAAATTTTTTGCCCAACAAGTGGTAGTTCTGGGAAAACATTTTCAGATACTTCCTGAGATATACTATATTGAAGGTACTCTGCAAACAGTGTGGATTAATCATTGCAGTCCAGGATATGGGATGAATGCTTTGTTACATCCAAATTGCCCTGAATGTTGTGGTATGTAATTAGTTGTCAAGTCACATTACTAAATTAGTCTGTTCTTAGTTTTTTAAGATAATAATTACACTTGCATTTTTGTTTAAAATTGCTATTTAGTCACGTATTTAACAGAAGTGCAGTTTTATGTTTTGAGAGAAAAGAGAAAACTTGAGAAAGACAAGAATGGAATTGATACAAAAATTGGTATTGGTGTTACAGTAGGTGATGGTGGGAAAATGGAAGTGGCAGATTGTAGGCTCAAGAATCTGATAACAGAATTGTAGCTATTTATACTCAGAATCACAGAATTTGAGAATTGGAAGGAAGCTCGATAGCAATCTTTTTCAAAACTCATGCACAAAAAAGGTTTTCCAACTATACAACATCAGCTTCTGCTTAAAGATCTCCAGAGAGGTCTTCAATGCACCACTTTTCCTGGCAACCAGTTTCCACTTTTAGACAGCTCCAATTGTTAGTAAAATTTTCCTGACATTTCCTAAATTGCAGCATCTATCCATTACTCTTTGCAACTTTTTTCTATTGTTGGTGGGTTTGCACTCTGGACATAAGTGGTCTCTCCTCCACATAACAACCTTTAATTCATGTATTTGAAGACTGCTATCATGTCCCCTATAAGGCTTCTTTTCTCCAAATCAACCATGACTAGTTCCTTCAACCAGTCTCCACATGACATGGAGTTAAGGCCTTTTACCACCTCCTTTGGACATGTTTCAAATTTTTAATCTCTTTCATAAGCTTTGGCACCTATAATTTAACACAATACTCCAGATGAAGTCTTTCAAGGGCAGAGTATGGTGGCAGTATTATTTTGAGATTCTTAGAAGTTATTCTTCTCTTAATGCAACCCAAGATCATATTAGGTTGGGATTTTTTTGGCTGCCATATTTTACTGCTGACTCCTACTGGGCTTGCAGTGCACTAAAACCCCTAGATCATCTTCACAATTGTTGTCTAACTATACCTCTCCCATCTTATACTTGCAAAATTGATTTTTTTGTACTCAAATGCAAGACTTTATATTTATCCGTAATTAAATTTATCTTATTCAACTCAATGCTGTAGATCTTTTTGGATGTTGAATCTATTATCAACTTTTGTCTGTGTAAATTGGATGAAATCATTCTCCATACTTTTATTCATTAATAAAATGTTAAACCGTACAAAGCATAGATATTTACAATGCTATACTAGAGTCTTCCCACCACATTGAATAATTAACAACTCCTCTTTGAGTCCGTCCTTCTAAAGCTAGTTTTGAATCAGGTATTGTTACTGTCTAAACCATATCTCTTCATGAGATGCCCATCTTTTTTTACATTTTTAATTATTTTATTTTATATTTTTAATTAATAAGCATTTGTTTTCTCTCCATCTCATGTTCCCCTCACATTAGAAAAAGAAAAGGAAAACCCTTACAACAACTATCCACAGCCAAATTTAACAAATTCTCACATTGACCATGTGTAAAAGTTTATATTATGAAAGAGTTTATCTAAACCTTTGCTAAATGTAAGTAAACTATAACTACAACTTTCTCCATGGGTTCTGGTCCAGTAAGCCTGTCCACAAATGGAAACAAGGTTACTTTAGCCTGTTCTGTTCTTAATGAAGATATTTTCTTTGTAATCACCTCTTCACTTTCTAGATGTTGAGCAACTATCCATTTAATACTCTATTCTAGAACTTCTCCAGGAATAGCGGTCAAATTCACTGAATGACAGCTTGCACACTGTTTTATTCTCCTTCTAGACAATCAAGATATTTTGTTTTTTCTCCAATCTTGTGGTAACTCTCCTCTTTTCTGTGATATTTCAAATATCACAGTGGCATAATAATCATACCTGCCAGTTCTTTTAGTTCTGAAGACATAGGTCATCTGGGGCAGGTGACTTGAAGTCACAAAGGGCAGTCAGGTGCTCTCTGACCATCTATTATCTTGAGTATCAACTCTGTCATTTTTGTTCTGTCATTTCCAATGTAAAGGTCATTTTCTTTTGCAGAAAAAAAAATCCAAACTCAACAGGATTGGAGCAGTTCTTGCTATAACTTCTATCTTCATCAGTTGTCATTTTCCTGTGCACCCCTAAACTAAGATCTTGGACCCAATTTTTGATCTTCCTCTTTCTCTCAACACATCTAAACAAAACCTTTCTTGATGTCCTTAGCTTCCTTCCCCAATCCTATTCATTCAAAGCTTTGGCATTCCTGGCACACTTTTTTATAGAACCAGGCCATGCTCTTACAGTTATCTTCTTTTACCTTTCTTTGCTTCCCTCTTTGTACATTTCTTTTAAAAATCCAAGTTAGTTGGTAAGCTCCCTGTGTATCCATATTGTTCTCTTCAGACAAAAGGTATTTTTACTCCTGATTAAAATTGTTTCCTTTTTTGTTTTCATAATTTTGTCCCTGAGCATCTTCAATCCCTCCTGAGCTAACTTCCTCTGAAGCATTTTAGAGCATGGGATCCTATCTTTCCTCTAAACTCTTTCACATATCATTGGTACATACCTTCCCTTTCCTTCCCTTCCTTTTTGTAAAAACAAACAAATAAACAAACAGTAGAACAAGAAAAAGTGAAACAAGGAAAGACACTCTTCCTAGCCTACACAAAATCAAAACTCATTGATATTGATTTAATTAGCTGCTTTATTTACTTTTCTCTTTAATTTTAAAAAGTGAATGCTATCTCATTTTAATGTTTTCTTGGTATTTGTTTTCATGAATCATCACCGTTCTTTTATCTGACTTTTTAAAAATCTTTTTTTATTATAGATTTAAATACTAAAACTTAAGTAGAAAATAAGAAAAGAAAAAGAAACATGTCATGTGCACAGCAGAATGTAAGACCGGACTCAAAATATATAGCAATAAATTTCCATTTCAAGAAAGCCTATGTAATAAATACTATGAGTTGTGTCGGGAGCTGTCCATCTTTTCTTTGCTTCCTTGTGAGTTTTCTTTTGTTCTGTGCTGTTCACTTTTTACTTTGTTCTTTTTTCCCCTCTTCCTCTCCCCTCGCCCCAGAAGGCTAAAATTAAGCTTGGATATATTTATTTATAGATATAGATACATACACACATTGCATATATACATATATAAACATATGTTTTACCTAACAAATTCTACTCCTAATCTTTGTTTTTATGTTTGTATGTCTCTTTTATTTCTTATCCCTCCTGACTTTTCTACTTTACTTCTACCTGCTATCTTGCCCTCTTATGACTTAATCTATTCTGCCTCTGAAGATTCCTTCCTATCCTCCCATTCTCATAAATCTGAACACCCTCTTATACCCCCCCTTTAACCTATTCCTTCATCCTACCTTCTAAAGATCCCTCCCTTAAAACTGGAAAAGAGTATGGCAGAAACTAGACATAGACCAAAATCGTATAACCATATACCAAAATAAAGTCAAAATGGGTACGATTTAGATATAAAGGCTGGTACTATAAGCAAACTGGGAGAGCACGGAATAGTTTACCTGTCAGATTTATGGAGAACGGAAAAATTTATGACCAGATAAGAGATAGAGAATGTTATTAAATACAAAATGGATAATTTTGATTACATTAAATTGAAAAATTTTTGCACAAACAAAGCCAGTACAACCAAGATTGGGAGGGAAGCAGAAAACTGGGAAAGAATTTTTACAACCAGTGTCTCTGATAAAGGCCTCATTTCTAAAATACATGGACAAATAAGCCAAATTTATAAAAATACAAGTTGTTCCTCAATTGATAAATGACCAAAGGATATGAATAGGCAATTTTCAGAGGAAGAAATTAAAAGTATCTACAGTCATATGAAAAAATACACTAAATCACTATTGATGAGAGAAATGCAAATCAAAACAACTCTGAGGTACCACATCACACCTATCAGATTGGCTAACATGATAAAGCAGGAAAATGATAAATGTTGGAGAAGTGTGGGAAAATTGGAACACTAATGCATTGTTGGTGGAGTTGTGAACTAATCCAACCATTTTGGAGAGCAATTTGGAACTATAACCAAAGGACTATAAACCTCTGCATACCCTTTGACTCAGCAATATCACTTCTAGGGCTGTATCCCAAAGAGATCATACAAATGGGAAAAGGACCCACATGTACAAGAATATTTATAGCAGTTCTTTCTGTGTTGGCAAAGAATTGGAAATAGAGGGGATGCCCATTAATTGAGGAACAGCTGAACAAGTTGTGGTATATGAATGTATTGTATGTATGTATATAATGAATGAATGTAATGAATACTGTTGTGCTATAAGAAATGATGAGCTGGCAGACTTCAGAAAAACCTGTAAAGACTTGTGTGGACTGATGCTGAGTGAAAGGAGCAAAACCAGGAGAATGTTGTATACAGTAACAGCCGCATTGTTTGATGATTAACTTTGATAAGCTTAGCTTTTCTCAGCAATGCAAGGATCTAAGACATCCCCAAATGTCTCATGATAGAAAATACTATCCACATCCAGAGAAAGAACTGTGGAGTTTGATTGTAGATCAAAGCATATTATTTGCTCTTTTTTTCTGTTTTGTTTTGTTTCTTCTTTCTTGTGTTTCCTTCTGTTGGTTCTAATTCTTTACAACATGACTAATGTGAAAATATATTTAGTAGGAATGTATATGTAGAACCTATATCAGATTGCACGCCAACTTGGGAAGGGAGACGAAGAGGGAGGGGGAGAAAATTTAAAACTCTAAAGCTTATGGAGGGGGCAGCTAGGTGGCACAGTGGATAAAGCTCCGGCCTTGGAGTCAGGAGGATCAATCCTGCCTCAGACACATGTGATCCTAGGCAAGTCATTTAGCCCCATTCCCTAACAAAAACCAAAAAAAAAAAGCTTATGGAAGTGATTGTTGAAAACTAAAAATAAATTAATTAATTTACAAAAAAAAAGATCCCTCTCCCTCTCCATTCTCCCAAGCATCCCTCCCTTATCCTCCCATTCCCATTAATCTAAAAACCTTCTATACCCCACTGTAACCTATTGCCTCACTCTCCCCTCTAGAGATCCCTCCCTTATCCTCTCCCCACTCTCTATCACCTTAGCGTTTTATTTCCTTCTGAATTTAGAAGAGTTTTATACTCTTCTAGATATATTTGTATTGTTTTTTCTTGAACCCATTTCCAACTAAAGTAGGTTTCCAGAACTAAAAGCCCTTCTCCCTCATCTAATTCCTCTGTGTTGGTTCTTCCTCTTGCACTTCATTTGAATAAGATAATTACTCTTTTTAACTGTCCCTAAATGGTTTTACTTTTTAAAATCATGTCATGCTCAAATCTACCCCAATCTTTCTTAAAAGCTACTTAATTACTAATAACAATCTTAGGCATATGTTTTACATTTTACATACATAAAAGATAAACAGTCTGTCCTTATGGAGTCCCTTGGAATTAGTCTTTGGCATATACATTATATTTCTCTTGGATCTTGTATGTCAAATCTTCTATTAAGTTTAGGCTTTTTTTTAAACAAAGTCCTGAAAGTCTGATAATTCACTGTGTCCATTTTTTTTTTCATTCAGGATTATGCTTAGCTTTGCTGGGTATGATATTTTCAGACAAAACACCACTTTTTTGCTCTTCAATATATAGTGTTCCAAGAGTTGCGGGTTTTTAGTGTCACCACTGCTAACTCTTGTGTGATTTTAATTGTGGCACTACCCTATTTAAATTGTTTTTTTTCCTTGTTGCTTATAATATTTTCTTCTTCATCTGGGGATTTCAGATTTTGACTATAATATTTCTGTGAGTTTTCCTCCTCAGATCTCTTTCAGGTGGTGATCAGTGGATTTTTTTCTATTTATACCTTTTCCTCTTGTTCTAATGCTTCAGGACAATTTTCTTTAATTATTTCTTGTATTATTATATCAAGATTCTTTTTTTCATTTTAGCTTTCAAGTTAGTCTGGTTATTCTTATGTTTTCTCTCCTTGATCTGTTCTCCAGATCAGTTGTTTTTCTTATGAAATGTTTCACGTTCTCTTCTATTTGTTCTTTCTTTATATTTTGTATTATTATTTCTTGATGTCTTATAACTTTGCTGGCTTCCCCTTGCCCAATTCTGATGTTCAAGGAGTTGATTTTTTTTTTCCTTAAGATTCTGGATCTATTTTTTCTAATTGGTTGACTTTCTTTTTATAATCTTCTTGTTTTTCTTGCATTGTTCTTTTTTTTTTTTTTAGTTTTTCCTCAGTCTCTCTCGTTTTATTTTTAAAGTTTTTTTAAGTTCTTCTATGAATTATTTTTGGGCAGGTGACCATTTGACATTACTCTTTGGGGTAGAAGAAGGTTTCTTTGCTTCAGTATCATCCTCTGAAGATGAATCATGCTCTTCTTTATTCTCATAGTAGCTTTCTGTGGTTAGATTCTCCTTGGTCTGTGCTTTTTTGTTTTTCTTTTTTTGGTAGTAATTTAGTTTTTGTAATTACCTCTGGTCCTGAGGTATGGGGGAATGGTGCCTCTGGCCTCATATCCTCCTTTAGTTCCCCGCTCTGGTGTGGAACTGGAACCAAGACCTCCAGCCTTCTGAAAGTGCCCATAACCAGTGGAGTCTCCAGAGCACTGCTTCTGCACTCACCAGGCATGTTCTGGTTGCTTCTTGCCCCCAGCTGGATCTCCACAGCCCAGCTGGGTCTGGGGTTCCTTGTCAAAAGTGGTTCACTTGATCTCTGGCTCAGACACCCAACTCCCCTCACTTTGTCCTGGAGGTAAAAGTTCCTTTGGCTAGGGCTGAGGCAGCTTCCCAACCCAGCTAACCCCAGGGCTTGCCTTTTAAGTGAACCTAGCCTGGAGATGTTTACTTTTTACAGGGAACAAACTTTTTCCTGGAATTTTTCTTCAGATCTTCTCAGATTGTCCCAGGAGGACCCTTGTTCTGCCCTTACTTTTATTTATTTTTACCACTCTGCATTTGCCCTGAGACACTATTTTATCTCTTTTGTGGGGGAAAATCTTGAGAGCTTGGAATTTTCTGACCTACTCTGCCATCTTCCCTTTATCTGACTTTTAATTACATAATCCATACAATTTCCCAAGAATGGAGGTGGTATTATGTGTAAATGAGTTGAAGGTAATTAGCTTTCCAAATTCCAGATAATAGTGTTAAAAATTGTGTTGAATAATTATTGTTCAATCTTTGCTGAAAAAAAAAATTAGAAGCTTATCAGTAACTTCTTTTCCCTTTCTACTCCTCATACCAAAGCCAGAGCAAAGCTTTGATTGAATTATCACTGCTAGAAAAAAAAAAATGTTCAGTTGCTCTTTGTGGACTGCCAAAGAGTTTAAAATTCTTACCTCCACAATCTAATTCCAACCTACATTTCCAGCTTTATCTAATATCACTTTCCTTCCAGCCAAACTGATGTTTTTATTGCTTCCTGAGCACATTTTGTGTTTTTTCTCACTCTGCTATTACTTACACTATTCTCAATGCGTAAATACTCTTTTTTTTCATGTTGGAAAACTATCAGTCTTTCAATGATAAACTCAAGTACCTCTTCCACCACAAAACCTTTTCTTATTTCCCCTATCCACTGGTAATTTTTCCTTCCTCTGAACTCTTACAGCATTACTTTTTCTAAGCAACTACTTATTCTATTTTATACTCCATTTATTTGTATACATGTCTTTTTATTTTAAATAATTCCTTTATCACTTATTTAACTCAGATACAAAGGTTTTTTGGGGGGGGGAAATGGGGTGAAATGACCATAGAATGATGAATATACTATAATAGTAAGCTCCTTGAGTGCAGGAGTTATGTTTGGTTTATCTTTGCACATCTCATTTGCATGTCTCATTAAGTGCTTTATACTAGTATGATCTAAAGAATTATGGCCTGAATTTTAATTTGTTGAATAAATTATAACAATTAAAAATAGTAATTATTAGCACTTTTGTGTGATTTTTCCCCTTTAGAGCCAATTGTTGCATATCTGATTGTGTCATGTATGAAAGTGTCATACAAATGTCAGTTATTTCTGTCATCATCATCATCATTATCATCTCAGAAACATTCAGTATTTTCTTGGTTTCTACAGAATAAATTATAAATTTTTCAATTTGTTATCTAATACCCTCCAAAAATGGAGCCTATCTTTCATGCTTTCTCTCATACTGATCTCTTTCATATACTGTCTGTTCCTGCTATACTGGGCTATTCTGTCTCTCCTTGTGTTCTGTCCTCTTCTGTATCCATGCCTTGTGATATGCCATACTTCATGTCGGGAATGGACTTCCTCTACCAACTATATCTCTTAAAAGTCTCTCTCTTTCTTCAAGGTCTGGTGCTATTTCCTGCATGAAACCTTCTTGAGTCCTCTCCCAACTCTGAATGTTAAACCATTTTACCTGACCTGTCTTTTGCTATTTTTTTCTTTTTTCCCCTAAACAGTATTTTATTTTTTCCAATTACATGTAAAGATAGTTTTCAGCATTCTTTTTTATAAAATTTTTTATTCCAAAATTTTCTCCTTCTCTCACTTCCCCTCTCCCCGGGACAGCATGCAATCTGATATGGGTTATAAATGTACAATCATGTTAAACATATTTCTACATTAGTCATGTTGTGAAAGAAGAATCAGAACAAAAGGGAAAAGCCACAGGAAAGAAAAAAACAAAAAAAGTGAAAATAGCACACTTCAATCTGTATTCAGACTCCATAGTTCCTTCTCTGGATGTGATTAGCATTTTCCATCATGGGTCTTTTGGAGTCATCTTGGATCGATGCATTACTGAGAAGAGCCAAGCCCACCATGGTTAATCAGCACAGTATTGCTGTTGTGTGTACAATGTTCTCTTGGTTCTGCTCACTTCACTTAGCATCAGTTCATGTAAGTCTTTCCAGGTTTTTTCTAAACCTGCCTATTCATTTCTTATTACATAATATTATTGCATTACATTATTATACCTCAACTTTTTTAGCCTTTCCCCAATTGATGGGTATCCCCTCTATTTCCAATTCTTTGCCACCACAAAAAGAGCTGCTATAAATATTTTTGTGTATGTGGGTCCTTTTCCCATTTTTATGATCTCTTTGGGATACAGCCCTAGAAGTGCTATTGCTGGGTCAAAAGGTGTGCACATTTTTATAGCCCGTTGGGCATAGTTCCAAATTGCTCTCCAAAATGGTTGGATCAGTTCACAACTCCACGAACAATGAATTAGTGTTCCAATTTTCCCACACTTCTCCAACAGTTATCATTTTCCTGTTTTATCGTGTTAGCCAATCTGATAGGTGTGATGTGGTACCTCAGAGTTGTTTTGATTTGCATTTCTCTCATCAATAGTGATTTAGAGCTTTTTTCACGTGACTCTAGATAGCTGTAGTTTCTTCTTCTGAAAACTGTCTCTTCATATCCTTTGATCATTTATCAATATGACTTGTATTATTATGAATTTGACTCAATTCTCTATATATTTTAGAAATGAGGCCTTTATCAGAAACACTGGCAGTAAAAGTTATTTCCCAGCTTTCTGCTTTCCTTCTAATCTTGATTGCATTGGTTTTGTTTGTGCAAAACCTTTTTAATTTAATGTAATCAAAATTATCCATTTTACATTTCATAATGTTCTCTATCTCTTGTTTGCTTATATATTCTTCTGTTCTCCATAAATCTGACAGGTAAACTATTCCTTGCTCTCTTAATTTGCTTATGGTATCTTCCCTTATATCCTGCTACTTTTTTTCAATCCCATGTATTGTCATTATTTGTATGCAAGTCATCTTCTTTTAGATTGTAAGTTCTTTGAGAGCAGAGTTTGGGCCCTATCTTTGTATCCCTAGCACCTAATATGATATCTCACAGAGTAGGCACCTAATAAACATTTATTCAGTTACTTCAACAGATTTAACAATTAATGTTAATAATTAATAGAGCTAGAAATTTCCTTAATTGATTTGTTCTCTTTTCTATGTGCTAAACTGTCATGGAATTCCCTGTTTGAACCAGAGTTCAACCAGTACTTCATTGTCTTTTGTCCATGGTAGTGGCAGTCTAAACATTCAAAAAAAAGAACAAACTACCCAAGAAGATATTTAAGTAATCCTCTAAATTGGAACACAGTAGAAAATATGACCATAATAACACTAGATACAAGAACAAATTAACATACAAAGTGCACTTAAAATCCATTGAAGTGTGAAATGGCATTCTGGATAGAAGCACATAAAATATACAAGGGAGAGTTTTGTGAAAATAACTTTATTTGTAGAATGAAGGTACAGCACTGGGAGTTTATGCTCAATAAAGAAGATAGAGACAACTGATGTTTATTGAGTAAAGAATATTTACTTTCTCAGCAGTAGGTTAAGTAAACACTGAATTTTCTATTTACTTTACTGTTTTTAAACTTTCCCCTAGATGGCAGACCAGGATTGGTTGCTGAAAGATTACCAGCATGTGAAAAATTCTACACATATTATTACACATAATTTCTTCTATATTAGGAAATTTATTATGTTGATTTCAATTGTTAAACCCTCCTGGGTAATTTCGAAGTATCAAATGGAAATGGCTTTACTTTTTATGTTATCATGTAGTCACTGTAGCAAAAGTAACTTTTGTATTAAATATATATCAATTTTCCCCCCTACATTTACAGTTCAAAACACAAAACCATCACCACCAAAGATCTGCCAAAATGTGAATTATTGTTTCCAGTAGGTTTCTGTACAAACAGATCTACAGTATTGAACTATAAAAATATTTATTTTATAAATAATTAAAAATCACATTTAAATTATCATTATCAACAGCAACTAAAAATTTCAGTGAACTTTGTCCTTACCATTTAGATTCATATCTTTTCGCTTTTCATGTTTAGTTCTGACATTTGATTAAAAGAACAGGATAATATTTTCCTCATTTATGTTCATTTTTATTTTTTCTGTTTTGAAAAGGTTGCTTGCAAGGCCTTACCTTAGTGTACACTGTACTTACATAGAATAGTGATATCAAAATGTCAATTATAATTTGCTAATAGTACCTAGCATTTCCTGGACAGGTAAGTGGCACAGTGGATACAGTGCTGGCCCTGGAGTCAGGAAGACTCATCTTCATGAGTTCAAATCTGGCCTCAGACATGTACTAGTTGTGTGATCCTAGGCAAGTCATTTAACACTGTTTGCCTCAGTTTCTTCATTTGCACAATAAGTTGAAAAAGGAAATGGCAAACTACTTCTATATCTTTGCCAAGAAAATGCCATATGGGATCATGAAGAATTGCACATGAGTGAAACAACTGAATAACAACAAAAGGTAGTATTTATATAGAGATTTGAAGTTTGTAAAGCCCTTTACAAATACCATATCATTTTAGACTCATAGTAACCTTGGGATGTGGGTGCCTTTATTATCCCCATTTCCATTTGGGGAGATTGAGACCAAGAGGTTAAGTGACTTGCCCAGAGTCATAATAACAATAATAATAATAACTACTCACATTACGACAGCATTTAGCTACAGTCTCAGTAGTGAGCAGTTATTTGAGACTAGTAACTTTCTGGTTATTGGACCAGAAATGTGGTCTAAATATGCTTATATATAACCAAAATTTAACAATTGAAAGAAAAGGAGATCCTTAATGTATAAATGCTCTCTTCTGGTAATTTTAAAGTTTGTTCACTTCAAACATGAAAATGTAATTAAAAGTTTTTCTTTCTTGATGAGGACTTACTGAAAAGAAGAAAAGTTAGGAAATTTATATTTTAATTAATGTTGCTACCACAATTGCTTTGTAACTTTGGGTGACCACTCTTTATTAAGTAAAGAGAAAAATTTCAGAGATTCATGGAGGTTGCCAAGGTTTTTGGCAGACTAGGTTTCAGATATTCAAGTGATATAATGTCTAACTCTCTTTGCACTAATATGGGATAGAGGAATGATGGTGGTTATTATAAAAGTATTTATTATAGTTGTACCCTAACAATCCCCAGTCAATTTAAAATCCTATCTTTTATACTTTAACTTGATTGAGAATTTGATGAATTCACTTGGTTTTACTGTATATAAGTAATCAGTTCTACCACACTTTTTACTTTCTGTCTTCTTTACTATATTTCCTAAAGTCATTCTTAATATCTTGGCTTATTTCCATTTTTTTTCTTTTCTTTTTTTTTTTTTAGGGCAATTGGGGTTAAGTGACTTGCCCAGGGTCACACAGCTAGTAAGTGTCAAGTGTTTGGTCTGAGGCCAGATTTGAACTCAGGTCCTCCTGACTTCGGGGCTGGTGCTCTATCTACTGCGCCACCTAGCTGCCCCACTTATTTCCATTTTTGCTCCCTACCAGAATTAATAAGTTATCCCTAACCCATAGATAACTATAGATTTGACTTAATTTGGTGTATAAAATTTAGGAAGTACTAGTTTCTGGCTTATTTTCACAACAATAAGGAACAGGCTAGTTATTCATCTCACAAATTGTTAACACAATTCATAAATTTTATCTACATTCACAATGATAGAACTATTATAGAAGCATTCTAATTATAATTTTTGGTGATTTTTTGAAAGATTTTTTGAATGTAATTTTCCTGTAGTGCATATAGACAGCAATCATCATAATACTGAAATTCATTGATACAGATTTGACTACTTTTCTCCGGGGAGCCATGCTGTGGCAGGTGAATAGTTATTTTGTAGATTCAGAAATGCTTTTTTCTGTTGTCATTGCAGGATTCCCTTTTTAAAAATAATAATAATAAAGCATTTATCTTTTTGTAGCAAAATTCAGCCTAAAAAGCTCTTCTTCAGCATGAGGGTTTTTTCCAAGCATGACTTTTCCAAGGTCATGCATGATTCCTTGATAAACGCAACCATCCAAAGAAGTGATGTTGTTCAGTGTATCAGACCCCAGAACACTACGTTCTCCTCATTGAGATCTAGAGGCACTGAAAAAGGTTACCCTAGTAATCCACATAAAAATGGGTGAAAAATGCAGATTGCCTAGATTATAATGTGCAGTTGGATGGAAAATGAATCACTTATTATCTCTATCCTGCATAGAAGCTACAGATAGATGGTGAGGTGGGCCTAGAATTAAATGAGTGGAGGAAAATGTTTTTGATTAATTTTGAGAAATTGGGTCTGCTCTCTGTTGTAAAAGCCTATATTCTAAACACTAATATTCTTCTGGAATTGTATAGCATAGTGGTAGAGGGCCATCTATGAAGTCTGAAAGAACTGTGTTCAAATCCTGCCTCTTACACATGCTCGGTTGCCATTTGCAAATCCCTAACCCTCTCTGTACCCTAAACACTTCTCTAAGACTTTAAATTACACACAATTTGCAGATCCCAGTAATAGCAATGAGAGTAGGAATGGGTGCCATCTTGCAGCTCTTTCACTCATTACATAGTTCTGGGTCATGGTTCCAGGAAATAGAGGAGTAGTTGTGGACATAAGGGAGCAATGGCCCTACTTAGGTAAAGACGAGAGTGCAGACCAGGACGTCAGTGAACAGACCTGTCCTCTTTGGAAGAACCAAAAACTTACAAGCTCCCACTGAGCTATGAAAGCAGCAGAAGAACAAAAACAATAGAAGCTCAAACTAGCCACCTTCCCACCCTTAGAGCTGAGCCGAGCCCAACTTTAACATAAAGTCCAAAGTCAAGAAATAGGTTAGAAAAATGAGTTAGCAACAACAAAAAAAGAACCTGAATATAAAAAAAAAGTACTCTGGTAATATGGAAGCTCAAGACACAAAATTAGAGGAAGACCATGGCTTAAAAACATCTGCAAGCAAATCTTCAAAGGAAAAAAAAAGCAGATTGGACACAGGACCAACAAGATTTTCTAAAAGAGCAAAAGAAAATATTTTTAAAAGAGAAAAAAATAAGTGAAGTAGAGGAAACATTGGGAAAAGATGAGTAGTAATCATGATTTTGAATAAAGTAAAAGCAAAAACTAGACCTAACTAAAAGAGAGAATAAGGGAAATGACCTTTTGCTAAAAGGCAATTAATATCAGTACTAAACATATATGCATCAAAGGGTATAGCATCCAGATGCTTGAAGGAAAAGTTAAATTAGTTACTGGATGAAAGACAATAAAACTGTACTAGTGGGGGACCTCAATTTACTCCTCTCAGACCTAGCTAATTTTAACCATAAAATAAACAAGAAAGAAGTTATGGAGAAAAATAGAATTTTTAAAAAGTTAGATATGATAAACCTCTGGAGTATATTGAATGGTAATAGAAAGGAGTATACTTGCATTTCTGCTGTGCATGGTACATCACACACACACACACACACACACACAAACTAACAATAATGGCATGAAAACCTTTCAAACAAATGTAAGAAAGCAGAAATATTAAATGCCTCCTTTTTGGACCATAATGTATTAAAATTATATTCAATAAAGGGCCTTTGAAGCATAGATCGATAATTAATTAGAAACTAATACCTAATAATTAGTGGTTCAAAGAACAAATCATCAAAACAATCAATTTTATTAAAGATGATAACAGTGAGACAAAAGACCAGAATTTATGGGATGCAGCCACGGTAATATTTAGTGGAAAATTTGTGTCTCTGAATGCTTACCATCAATAAAAGAGAGAAAGAACAGATCAATGAGTTGGGCATGCAACTAAAAAAAAGTAGATTAACAACAAATCAAAAATTCCCAATAGAAATCCTGAAATAGAAAATAGAAATTTTGAAAAATCAAAGAAGAGATTAATAAAATTTAAAGTTAAAAAATAAACTAATAAATCTGAGCTGGTTTTATGAAAAAAAAACACAGTAAAATAAATAAACCATTAGTTAATTTGGTTTTAAAAAGAAGAAAGCCTATTTATCAGTATCAAAAATGAAAAATCAATGCACAACCAATGATGATGATATTAAAGCAATTATTAGAAGCGATTTTGCCCAACTATATTTCAATAACACTGATAATCTAAATGAAATTAATGAATATTTACAAAAATATAAATTGTTCAGATTAGCAAAAGGGGAAATAGAATATTTAAGTAACCCTGTCTTGGAAAAAACAGGATGTTATCAAGAGAAGTGAGACTGTAGTGACTGTCTAGTTCCTAAATAATGAACTGATCATTTGAGGAAAAAACTATATGGTAGGACTACCTTGTTCTTGCTGCATAAGTGGGATGTAAAGTGTGCTTAAGGAGTGCAAGTTGGAGAGAAGAGAAATCTAGTCTTCTGGCTTCTGGCTTCAAGAGAGAAGACTTGCAGTTCTAACTTTTGTTTAAGCCCTTGAAAGGAAAGACTGTGGGAAGAAGCCAACACGTGGAAGAATCAGCAGTCTTTTTGATGTCCCTATCCCTATCCCCAGCTTAGGGATATTACCTTGGGTGAGAGCAGAGACTCTCACTTGAGCTGAGTTATCTTGCTCCCAATGGGAGAACGCCTTCATTCACTATGTATTGCCTGGTATGTATTCTTGTATATATACTTTTTCTGATTTCTGTCTTGCTATTGGCTAGAATAAATGAGTTTATTATATTTACTATGTGTGTTCATTGTGGAATTGACATCTAGTAGGTAGAGCACCAAGGGTTACTCCTTACCTGTTAAAAAATAAAGATCAGGAATGCAGGGACAGCTAGATAGCACAGTGGTTAGAGCACTGGCCCTGGAGTCAGGAGGACCTGAGTTCAAATCTGGTCTCGGACACCTAACACTTACTAGCTGTGTGACTCTGGGCAAGTCACAACCCCAATTGCCTCACCAAAAAAAAAAAAAATAAGTCGTGTTTTAGGGCAGCTAGCTGGCACAGCAGATAGAGCACTTGCCCTGGAGTCAGGAGGAGCTGAGTTCAGCTCCTCAGACACCTTACACTTACCTTACAATTGACCCTGGGCAAGTCACTTAACCCCAATTGCCCACCAAAAAGCAAAAAAAAAAAAAACCATCAGGAATGCAACCTGAACCTAAAAATTATTTCCCATACACTAGCAATATTTAAGGAAGCAAATAGATATAATTCTCACCCCATATCCCCTCTCTCTGAGGAGACAGCCTCTGGCTCCAACCTTTTACTTCCCTCTTGGCAGGAATCAAAGTCTCCCTTGGGGAAGGGTGGAGAGAGGAGACTGTAGGGATGTTTATTCTTGCCTTCCTGTGAGCCAAATCTAAACAGACTTGTGGGTAAACATAATGTACATGGCCAGAAAAACCACACAATTTCTCCTTTCCCCCTACTACCACAACTATATTAGTTACTTTATTCTTTAAGTATGTATGAATTTTCAGATGGTTTTGGATCTCATTGGAAAAGGACTGTATTTTTCAAGAGTTCTGTAAAATCAAGACAGTGCCTTCAACAGGCAGGAGCATCTGGATAATTTTATTATCTGTAAGGAATTCTTCTATCTAACTTTTGTATGGGACAGTCTCCATGACACCAATGAATACTTTTTATGACCATGTCTCCTTGTTTTGTTGGGTTTTTTTTACAATATTAATACTCAGATGACTTTTGAACAAAAGTATCTCTGTGGTTCCCTATATTGAGGAATCTATAATCTTATAATTTACCTGGGAGACACCTTGTTGGAGGAGAACCTTTAATTCTGTGTTTGAATCTTCCTAGTCAATTTTTTTGGTAATCAAAAGACAATAAATACAGGAGGATATCCTCTATTCTTTATACATTTCAACCAATTATGTTGTTCTCATAATAATTAAGAAATTTAAGGGACCAAATGGGTGTATCTATGTCTGTGTCTATACACGTAGGGTCTGACACATATGAAGTCCAGAGTGCTTCAGATGGTTTCTTCACACAGAGGACATTAGGAGGAAGATAATGTCTCTTAACATGGAGGACTCTGTGTAGTTGCTTCTGGGAAAATCGGGAATTGTGATGAAAGTGCCTAAAGGAGACAGACTGGAGAGAGTGTGTAGACCTTGTGAAAATGCATGGCTAACCACATGTTGAAGAGAAGCCTCCTGATGGGCTCCAGAGACATTCTAAAGGGCCTGTAAGCTTGAGCTGATGCCTCTTTGCCTTATTTACTTTGGGGAATCTCAGTGACTACTTTGTTTAGGTATCTAGCAAAGGAAGTGGCATCTCCAACCTTGGGAGTTTCAAATGGTTGGGAGAATTAGTCACAAAAATCTGGGAGTCAGAGTCCTGGCCAGGTTTACAGCCAGCTCCTGCATTAAGGCCTTAAAGAACAATCATGGGAGTCACCTTGGGGATCCCAGCCCAGAAAAAGGATTCATTATACCAATTATACTGGTATCTCTCATGATTGTACCTTCATATATTAGAGATTCTTAAACTGGGGTCTATGAACTCTTTTCTTTAATAACAGTATTTCAAGTTTCTTTCCTGTGTAATCCTATGTATTTTATTTTAAGCATTCAAAAATATTCTTTGAAAGGGGCCCTTAGGTTTTCTAAGACTGCCAAAGAGGTCCGTGGCACAAAAAAAGGTTAAAAACCTCTGATGTTGCTGGACCGTAATGATAATATTTAAACATCATGTATGATCTTAACACATGTATGGAAAACTTTTCTGAAAGATAATTTTTAAAGATAAATTTATTGAAACCAAAACATAAATGTTGTTTTTATCAGTTTTGTTATTATTGCTGTTTTTGGTAATCAACAAACACTATTGTGTGTTTGTTCAGTGCAGGCTTTTTTATTCCATGCTCTTCATTCATTTGTGTGACTGGGAAAATATAACCTAATATTGAAAGTTTTCTGTGAAAACATATATGTTCTCTTTATTTTTTTTTGTTTTTTATTTTTATCAAAGATATGCTTGCTATGTGCATGAATTGCTCTCCTATAAATTGTAAAACGCTGAGAAATTAGGTATATGTAGTCATTAGCTGTTGATATTGTATGATGTGTGTGTTTGATCTTTTCACTTCTTTTGGAATCATTCAATCTATGTAATATTTTGAAAATTGATTCCTGAGTGTCTTTAAAACTGAGTCACTTCCCGAATGAATCTCTGCATTATGTGTTTGATCATGTCCAACCATCTTTCCAAGTTATCTTTTAAAATATGTATTTTTTTCTCAATTTTACAAAAACTGAGCAAACTGAACATTGTCATATATAAAGTAAACAGAAAAAGAAGCTTCTGCATGAAACTGAAAATATCTTGTGTAGCTTACTTTTCATTTTAAATAAGTGATACTTTCAACATGTAACTTTTAAAGCCATCCTATTTGTCCTTTTCCTTCATTTCTATTATTTTAAAAAATGTTTAGTGATTTTTTTAATAAAACCATAACTATCCCTCTAGTTCCCTGTCATTGCCCCTCCTCAATTAAAAGAGAAAGTGTGACAAATATTCATAGTCAAGTAAAAACAAATTCACACATTGTCCATGCTTGAAAATGTTTTCTCATTTTGCACCTTAGTCCATCAAGTCAAATCAGAAAGCATATATTAAGCTCTTATTATATGCCAGGCACTGTGCTAAGTGCTGAGAATACTGTCCAAATATAAGCAGAAAGACAGTTTTGCCCTCAGGGAGCTCATATTCTAATTTGGGTAAAACAACATATAAAAGGAAGCTGAAAATGGTGGAGGAGGATCTGTATCAGATGAAGGTACCTAGTATTGGCATAGTAAACAAAGTCCTGTAGAAAGTCAAGAGTGCAGCCTGGAGACCATTGAAGACATGTTTGGTATATACTACCTCCTTCAAATGGTAGTCCTGAGAGGAACTAGCCAATTGGGGAGAAATAACAAAGTGGGAGGGTACTTCCAGTGTGAGTAGTCCGAGGTTGGAGTGAACTTCCAAAGTGAAGAAGTTTTTATGGCATACATGGTATAGTGCTGTGGAGAGTCAGAAGTTCAGCCTGGAGAGAAATAAAGACCTCTTGTCTCTCATTTCTGCCATTGTCCCAAGCCCCACCTGTTGTCTTCCCTAAATTTTAGGAGTTCAACCATTCTAGTTCCATTTAACTACTTAATAGTAAGATTAATATTTATAAAAGAATTCTTTTTACTTCAAAGGTATTTTAAGAACAATACTGCTGTCAGAAGGTGGGTAGTATCTTTCATTATCAATCTTCCAGAGTTGTAGTTAGTTCATTGCATTAATCAGAGTTCTTAAGTCTTTCAGAGTTATTTGTTTTTACAATATTGTTGTATAATTGTTCTACTGGCTCCGTTCATTTCACTCTGTATCATTTCATACAAATCTTTGCAGTTTTCCCCCCCTAAAACGTGTCCCTTTCATCATTTCTTAGAGCACAATAACATTGCATTATATCTTTACACTATAATTAGTCCAACTTATACTTCATAGGTGCCATTTCTGTTTACTCAGGTGCTGATACAGTAGAGGCCTTATTGTCATTTTTCTTTCTTTTTTTGAAAAATTTTAATATATTTTTTTCAAATTGTACATAATAACACTTTTGAACTTTCATTTAAAAAAAATTTTGAGTTCCAAATAGTCCCTCTCCCTTCTTTCCCTCTCCGCCTTCCCTTAGATATAGATTATACATGTGCAGTCATGGAAAAAAAAATTCCGCATTAGCCGTGTTGCAAAAGAAAACACAGACCCCCAAAAAAGTTAAAAGAAAGTTTTAGAAAGTATGCTTTTATCTGCATTAAGACTCCACCCCATTGTGATTTTTGACAAGTATAGAAATGCTGACATGTTTATTGATTTTCCTGCCAATTTCACCTATAAATGCTCTTGGTGAGATCTTACATAGATGATTCTTAATGTTAAGTTTTCTATAGGCTTCTTTCCCCCTCAATTTCTTTCCATAATTCTTCTTTGTTATGCTTTACAAATGCGTTATACTCTAAATTGGCCTTGTCCTTGGCTATCAAGTAACTCCATTTGAAAAGCAGATCAAGCATTTACTGCTAAATTGGTTTCTGTGCTCTTTTAGCACCATCATTGAGGCAAGTGTTTTATATTTGTGTAATTGTGGTTGTTCAGGGAGTGCCCTGGTTCATTCAATGAGTTTGTAGGGCAGTGAGCTTTTCTTCAGAACTTTTGAAAATACCTTTCCTATTGAGCAAAGACATGTCTATTGGCACCCTTAGAGAATATAAGGCAGTTTCTTGGGCTGTACCAAAATTAATTGATTCATTTGGAGCCAACTTTTTTTGTTCCTCCATGGGGATAGTTTTCAGGTGATTGGAAATGCCCTCAGGATGCATTGGTTGCCTAGAGTGGCTGGAATGATAGACTTTTTTTAGAGGAGCCAACTGTTTATAGGTAAGGAAGCATAAAAGAGATGACAAACTGTTCTCCTTTCTTTTTCTCCTTCTTGCTGTTCAGAAGACAGACCATGATTCAGTAGAACAGAGCATGAGTAGATGTTCATATGTTTGAGGTGATGCCTATAAATGTTTATTCTCTATCCTGGATTCTGGGACCATTAATGGCTACCATGGACAGAAACACGTGAGATACATATGAGAGGGGAATTTATGAACAGTATCCCTGAACACTTTCCCTACTGTGTGGGGAAAATCTAGGCATCATTATTCCTGCTTCTAGCCTTCAGGCAGAGAAGTGAGATTTCTTGAGCAATGCCAACCTTGGAGTTTGCCTAGACAGTGACCTCAAATTGAAGAGTTAAGAGACCTGACCTTCTAGAGAGAGGAGAGTTCCTGAGCAGCATGCCTCATGGAAAGGGGAGATCTTCTACTTGTTCTTCATGACTGATAGAGCAGAAAAGAACTATTCTTTGTTCCCTGCTATCACAAAGAGTGATTTGGTCAATATAGGTCCAGTGGGAAGAGGTATTTCTTCCCAAGGCCTAGAATTGTGTTTGCCTTCTTTTTTAAAAAAAATTAATCTATTATAAACTTAAATACTAAAATTTAAATGCACAATAAGTAAAGAAAAAGAAACATATTATAAAGTTAAATATTAAAACTTAAATACAAAATAAGGAAATTTAAAGAAGCATTGCCATGTGCATAGCAGAACATGAGAAAGGATTAAAAATATACAGCAATAAATTTCCATTTCATGAAAGCCTATATAATAAATAATACACATTGTGTTCAGAGCTGTCCGTCTTTTCTTTGCTTCCTTGTAAGTTTTCTTTTGTTCTCTGCTGTGCACTTTTTACTTTGTATTCTCCCCCATCACTCAAGAAGGTGACAATTAAGCATGGGTATATATGTATGTATGTGTATATACACATATACACACAAATATACATACATACATTTTACATACACATGCATGTACTTAGGTATCTGTAATCACACTCGTATGTAGACATATACATTCATATGCATCTATGTAAGACTATACTATACTTGTCCTCTGTTTCTCCGAGGAGGGGTAATATCTTCCTTCATAAGTCCAAGTCTTTCCATATTTTTCTAAGTCCACCAACTCACCATGTCCTACAGCACAGCAATATTCCAACCTTACACTGTCTAGTTATTTTAAATAGTCTAGGTGGAGCCAGGATGGCTGAGGAAAAGCAGGGACTCTGCTGAGCTCTTCTTCAAAACTCTCTAAATACCTTTAAAAATGACTCTAGACAAATTCTAGAGCAGCAGAACCCATACAAAGACAGAGCAAAACACATTTCCAGCCCAATACAACTTACAAGGTAGACAGGAAAGGTCTGTTGTGCCAGGCCGAGAGAGGAGTGCAGTCCAGCTCAGGCTGTACCAGCACAGACCAGACTCCAGGGAACCCAGAGCAGGCCTCAGGGTGACTGAATTGCTAGCAGCCATGGCAGTTTCTGGACCTTTTGGCCCACAGACAGCAGGGACAACTTAGAAGGTCAGCAGGAAGGGTCTGTCTCTGCAGGGTGAGAGTGGAGAACAGTCTATGGCAGGCCCTGCCAGGACAACATACCAGCAGCAGTCTAGGGAGTGACTGAATCTTAGCCCACAGACTCGAAGGGGGTTGAACAGCTGGCCAGAGGCAGGTCTTTGCCTTCACTCATTAGGTATCTGTAATTGCCTTCACTCATTTATGGGTCCCAGTCCTGAGTGGCTGTCCTGAGGAAGAGCTACTAATGTAGCAGAGCTTGTGGCAACAGTGGAGGGAGGACCCTCCTCACAATTCCAGGACAGAAAAGAGTACTTGTGGTTACTAACCGACCAGAACACAGGCCAGTAGAGTAGAAAACACCTCTTCTTAGATCATAGCACCTTGGAAGATCTGAAAACTTACAAGTCCGTAGCAGCAAATCTGAAAACAGCTGCATAAAACCCCTGAAGCTTGGGACAGTGCACCCTTCACCCTGGAGATAGAGTCCTATTTTAACAAACAGTTAAAAGTCAAGGAAAATGAGGCTGGGAAAATGAGTGAACAATGGGGAAAAAAAAAAAAAACCTCTGACTCCAGGAAGTTATTATGGTGACAAGGAAGATCAAAACACACTCAGAAGATAGCAAAGTCAAAGCTCCTATATCCAAAGCCTCCAAGACAAATATGAATTGGTCTTAGGCCATGGAAGAGCTCAGAAAAGGATTTTGAAAATCAAATAAGAGAGGTAGAGGAAAAGTTGAGAAAAGGAATGAGAGTGATGCAAGAAAATCATGAGAAAAGAGTCAACAGCTTGGTGAGGGAGACACTAAAAAATACTAAAAAAAATAATACCTTAAAAAACAGACTAGGCCAAATGGCAATAGAGGTACAAAAAGCCAGTGAGGAGAAGAATGCCTTAAAAAGCAGAATTGGCCAAATGGAAAAGGAGGTCCAAAAGCTCACTGAAGAAAATAATTCCTTAAAAATTAGAATGGAACAAATGGAAGCTAATGACTTTATGAGAAACCAAGAAACAATAAAATAAAGCTAAAAGAATGAAAAAAAAAATAGAAATTTGAAATGTCTCACTGGAAAACAACTGACCTAGATCTAGGAGATAAGATAGATCTAGGAGAGATAAATTTAAAAATTACTGGATTATCTGAAAGCCATGATCAAAAAAAAAAAAAGAGCCTTGACATCATCTTTCAATAAATTATCAGGGAAAACTGCCCTGGAATTCTAAAATCAAAGGATAAAATAAAAATTGGAAGAATCTGCCAATCACTTCCTGAACAAGATCCCAAAATGAAAACTGCCGGGAATGTTATAGCCAAATTCCAGAGTTCCCAGGTCAAGGAGAAAATATTTTAAATTGTCTAAAACAATATTGATTAATATAGCTGACATATAGTGTAGTTTCCTTATTTTTCTCTTTTGATTAAATCTATTTCAGGTTTAACTTTGAGATCATGATTACTACTACTGCTTTTTTTCCCCTAATAAATTCTACTCCTGTTTTTTATTTTATGTTTGTATGTATCTCTTCCTATCCCTCCCAACTCCTCTACTTTACTTCTACCTGTTATCTTACTCTCTTACTACTTAACCACCCCTTTTTCAAAGATCCCTTCCTTATCCTCTCCCCCCCCCCACCTTTTCCCCTTACCCTCTTGTTTTTATCTAAATTGGGAAGACTTTTATAGCCTTCCAAATATGTGTTATTCCTTCTTTATCCCATTCCATTAATCTAGACACCCTTCTATACCTCCTCCTTATTCTACTCCCTTTCTTACTTCATAAATTTAGAAGACTTTTATTCTGTTCTAAATGTATGTGTTGTACTCTCTTTAACCCAGATCTTATGTGAGTAGGGTTCCCTCTAAAAATCCCTCCCTTATCCTCTCCCTCCTCCCTATTTCTTTAGCCTTCTATTTCTTTCTGTATTTAGAAGACTTTCATGCCCTTCCACATATATATGTATTGTTCCCTCTTTAACCCATTCCCAATGAGAGTAGAGTTCCATAACTACCAACCCTCCTCCCCCACCTAATTCCTCTGTATCAGTTTTTTTCTCTCATACCTCATTTGTATAGGATAATTACTTTTTTTTTTTACCCTCTCCTAAACAGTTTTACTTTTTTAGAATTACATCATACTCAGGTCTACCCCAATCTTTCGTTTGAACTGCCCAATTACTTAATAACAATCTTAAACATACTTTTTACATTTCCTCATATAAAAAGTAAATAGTCTGTTCTTATTGAGTTCCTTATAATTACTCTTTGATGTGTACCTTATGTTTCTCTTGGATCTTGTATGTTACATTTTCTATTAAGTACTGGTTTTTTTTGCAACAAAATCCTGAAAATTTGGCAATTCATTGAATATCCATTTTTTTTTTGTTCAGGATTATGCTTAACATTGCTAGGTATGATATTTTCAGCTGCAACTCCAGTTCTTTTGCTTTGATACATAGTGTTCCAGGACCTGCAGTCTTTCATTATTGCTGCTGCTAGGTCTTGTGTAATTCTAATTATGGTGCCACCATATTTGAATTGTTCTTTCTTCTTACTTAATACTATTTTCTCCTTGAGCTGGGGCTTTCAGAAATTAACTATAATATTCCTGTAGGTTTTCCTTGTAGGATCTCTTTCAAGTAATAATCAGATTTTTTTCTATTTCTGCTTTCCCCTGTTGTAATGCTTCAGGGCAACTTTCTTTAATTTTTTCTTATATTATTGTATCAAGATGCTTTTTTTTATTGTAGTTTTCAGGTTAGTCTGGTTGTTTTTATGTTTTCTATTCTTGATCTGTTCTCCAGGTCAGTTGTTTTTCTTATGAGATATTTCACATTGTGTTCTATTTTTTCATTCTTTATATTTTATTTTATTATTTCTTGGTCTCTTATAACTTCATTGGCTACCCCTTGCCCAATTTTAATTTTCAAGGAGTCATTTTCTTCCTTAAGATCTGGATCTTCTTTTTCAGTTGATTTTCTTTTCACAGTATTCTTGATTTTCTTGGACTGTTTTTATTTTTTTTTTAATTTTTCCTTAATTTCTCTCATTTGATTTTTAAAGTCTTTTTAAAGTTCTATGAATTCTTTTTGGGCAGCTGACCATTTAATGTTACTCTTTGGTGTAGGGGAGATGCTTTTTGCTTCAGTATCCTCCTCTGAAGATAAACCCTGGTCTTCTCTATTCTCATAGTAACTTTATCTAGTTGGGTTCTTTCTTCTTTGCTCATTTTTTTTTCTAGCAGCTTATTATTGTAACCACCTCTTATCCTGGTAAGAAGTATGGGTATGGGGATTTGGGGGTGGTACCTCTGGCCTCAGATCCTCCTTCAGTTCTCCCCTCTAGTCTGAAACCAAAATCAAGAACTCCACTGTCCTGTGAGTGCCCACAGCCAGCAGTGTCTCCACTGCACTGTTTCTGCACTTCCTGGGCATGGGCTGGTTCCTTTTCACCCTCGGCTGCATCTCCACAGCACAGCTGGGTCTGACATCTCTTATTAGCAGAGGTTCCCTCAATCTTATCCTGCTCAGATGCCTAACTCCCCATGCTGTCCAGGAGGTGAAAATTCCTGTTGCTGGGGCCGAAGCTACCTTCCAACCCAGCTAGCCCCAGGGCTCACTGCTTGCTGTTTCAGCAAAACTACCCTGGAGGTGTTTATACTTCATAGGGACCAAACCTCGGTCCTTGGATTTTTCTTCACATCTTCTCCCAGTTGTCCCCACTGTTCTGGCCCAACTCTTGTTTATTTTTACCCCTCTGTATTTGCCCTGAGGTGCTACTTTGTCTTGTTGGTGGGTTAAATCTGGAGAGCTTGGAATTTTCTGACCTACTCTACCATCTTTCCAGAATCCTTCTGTGTTTGCTTTCTGGAAGAAGGACAAACCACATGAGACTAAAGTCTTGGAAAGGGGAGCTGTGTGTGACTCATTAACATGTCAAGTGATTGTCTCACTAGCAGCCCCAACTTCATTTCCCTTCTGAAGGAACTACTATCTTTTTATGTATTATCTGTTTATGAGCTCCTGAGTCCTAAGTAACTTCTGCATTTTCTGTGGGGGAAAATAAAGATTGCCATCTACTTGATATACATTTGTTGAGTATTTATGTCCACATCATATTTACTGGAAAGGTTCTAATATATCCTCATTTCATATAATGCTTGCTTTTGGGTTTAGATACATGCTTTTTATGATATTAAAATAAGGTTCTCTGTCTATACTTTGTAAGATTTTTAGCATAAAAAAGTGTTGCACTTGTCAAAGGTTTTTTCTGCATCTATTGAATTGAGCATGTGGTTTTGGATGGTTTGGTTTTTAAATATGATTAATTACATTGATGGCTTTCTAATTTTGAACCATATTTGCTCCCATGGTATAAATCCCACTTGGTTATAATGAATGATTTCTTGGATAAATAGCTGTAGTCTGTTTGACAAGATTTTGTTTTAAAAAATTTAGTCAATATGCAGTAATGATATTGGCCTATAGTTTACCTTCTTTGTTTTATCTTTCCTAGTTTCCATTTTTGTCTCAGGAAAGGGTTCTGATTAGGTTATTTCTTTCTCAATTTTTGAGAATATTTTGTCAAAGTGAAGTATGGTATCACTTGCCTAAAAGTTTGATAGAATTCTCCTTTGAATCCATCGTGGCCAGAAGTTCTTTGTTTTTAAATTTGATAGTTTCTTTATAGCTAAATCTATTTCTTTTTCTGTGACTGGGTTATTTAAGGTTTCAATCTGATCTTCTGATAGTTTTGGTATTTATATTTTCAAAGGTATTTCTCTTTTTTTGCATTCTCAGTTTTGTTTGCATACAGCTGTGAAAAATATTTTCTGATAATTCTTTCATTTCTTCTGGTTTTGTTGTCATTTTATCTTGCTCATTCAATATTTTATTGGTATGATTTTCTGTCCTCTTTTTAATCATTAGCTAGAGGTTTATTAATTTTATTAGTCTTCAAAACATTTTTTAGCTTCATTCATCATTTCTATGGCATTTTTGTTTCTGATTTTTCTACTTCTAAAAATTTTAATATCTCTTCTTTTGTGTTTATTTTAAGTTTATTTGTTAACTTTTTAATTCTTTAAATGCATAATTGGGTCATCAATCCTCTCTTTTTTCCATTTTGTTAGTGAGTTCTTATAGAGATAGGATTTTTTTCTTTAAGGGCTGCTTTAGCTGCATCCTCAAAATTTTGGTATAGTGTTTCACCGTTATTATTTTCTTTCATATAATTATTGTTACTATGATTTATTCTTTGACCCATTTGTTTAATTGTTAATTCTTCATTTGGGTCTGTATTTTGTTTGTGGTCCCTAAATTTATGACTGTTTTTGTTGTGATCTGTAAAAGATTTATGGACTGTTTTTGCCTCTAAGTGTTTGCAATATCTCTGTGCCCTAACACATGATCAGTTTTTATAAACGTTGCATGTGGTGCTGAGAAAAAAAAATACACATACGTTATCTGTCTATCCTTTTGCTGTCCCATTTAGAACATACCTTAAGTCTTTTAACTCTAGTTTCTCCATAATTTGTTCATTTCCATATTTCCTTTGTGTTTATTGTTCTGCTTGTCTTATCCAAAAATGAGAGAGGTATAGTGAAGCCTCCTGTCCCTAATGTGTTACTGTACATGTCTTCTTGTAGCTCAATTAATGTTTCCTTTAAGCATTTGAATGTTAAGGCATTCACAGTATATAAGTTTGTTGGGGGTATTGGTTCCTTTCGCCTCCCTTTTTATTGTTTGAATGCTTGTCTTTGTTTTCCAGTAGCATGATTGTAACTCTTACTTTTTTGGATTCATTTGATACATAGCAAAATTGTTTCTATCCTCTCTGTTTTATTTTCTGTTTGTCCTGTTTTTATAATGTGTTTTCTTGTAACAAATTGTAAGATTTTGTTTTCTTAGTCAATCTGTCACTCTTTTTCATTCTATTGAATTCACATTTAAAGTATTGAGAGTTATGTTTGTATTTTTCTCCATTTATCTGTAACATTTTTTCAAGTTACTAATTTTTTTCCCCTTCTTCTGTAAACACAGTACTATGTTGCTTCAGTTACTTTAGCTTATTCTTTTTTTATGCTTGCCCTAGTCCTATGGTTCCCTTACTCTTACTTCTGTTCCCCTCCTCCCATTAAATACTATCTTCCTTTTGAGATTTTGCTTATTAGTTCACTTCTATTTTTTGCTTTTATCTGATAACTTAATTCCCCACTCCCATACCTTTCTCAATTATTCTTTCTCTCTTTCCTTTCAACTAGTTCTGTTCGTTTTTTAAAATTTCATTTTTTTGTACCTTTTCCAGAGTGGGTGTCTCTCTCTTTTTTCATTATCCATCTTCTCCTTCTACCTACTGTAGACCTCATTCTCTGGTTCCTGACACCTATAATTATCTAGACAATCTTTATTTTCTGTATTCTTCATGAAAACAGTTTTCAAGGTATCCATTTGAAGGTCTTCTCTCTAGGCAGCATCTGCCACTGCATTGCAGAGTTTGCCCTGCAGGTTCTCCCTTTTCATTGTGCTTCACTCCCAGAACAAAGCCAATACCTATAAATGGCAGAGAAGAAAATGAAGCCTCCCATCCCATCCTTATTCCCTGATTATGCACTCTACTATTGATCTGTACCCTCCCCCTGCTAATCTTTTCTCCACTTACCTCAAAAGTTCCTCCTTGGGTCCATGCACTCCTACTTTTCTAGGTGCCAGTAGACTTCTGAAATTCCAAATCTCTCCCTTCCAAGTTAGGACAAGTGGTCTTTTCAAATACCAGATCTTCCAGACTATACCCAACATCAGGTCCCCATATCCCTTTGCAGAATTTTTCTCCTCACTCATAGCAGCATTCGTCAACGGAATCCCTTCCCACTGCCAAAGCAAAGACTCCCTTTTCTTCTTCTTTTTTCAATCCTCCCACCTTCCTTACCTACTTCCCTACAGGTTCTTCTCTTCCTGAAATCACAGGGGTCGAACCTTCTCCTCATTGCTAACCTTCAGTTTGATTCATTTATATCACACAATCCCCTCTATCCTCTACTTCCCTCCCCATTTTGATTCCACCCCACCCTTTTTTGGAATGCAGTCACTCCCTCCTCCTTTTGTAATGCATTCCCGCAAAAATGATTGATTCATTTGTAGTCAGGTTCTTTCTATTATGTCCCAGGCTCACCTCTTCACTGTTACCTCCACTTGATTTCTACCTTCATCCCTGTCTCTTTGTGTGCATTTAGAAAGAAATCTCTTACAGGTCTCTCTGCTTCCACACTTGTGTTGGTGCTCTTGGCTGCTGAATTAATTCACCCTTTCTGCATTTCTATTGCTTTGGTTGTTCAAGAAGCAAATAAGCTCTTCAGGTCTGGTTTTCTTTCTAAGAAATGTTTTTTTTTTTTTAAAGAATGTTTCAAATCATTTATTATTGAATGTCCATCTTTTTTCATTTGTTGTTAAAAGTTCAGATTTGCTGAGTCAGTCACCTTGGGTTACATTCTGACCTCTAACATTCTTCAGAACACATTCCTTTCTCTCTCTGTTTTCTTTTTAAAAAAAATTTTATTTTTTTCCAATTACATGTAAAAACAATTATTGACATTCATTTCAAATTCTCTTCCCTTACCCTTCCTTCTTATTGAGAAAACAAGCAAATTGATATAGGTTATACGTGTGCAGTCATGCAAAGCATATTTTTTTACATATTAGTCTGTTATAAAAGAAGATAGACTCAAAAAAACCCCTAGAAAAATAAAGTAAAAAAAAAAAGTATGCTTAAATCTGTATTCAGACTCTTATGAATGCTTTCCCTGGAGGTGGATAGCATTTTTCACCATAAATCCTTTGGAATTGTATTGGATCATTGTATTGGTGAGAATAGCTAAGTCATTAATAGTTGACCATCATGCAGTAGTGCTGCTACTGTGCACAATATTCTCCTTGTTCTGCTCACTTCACTTTGTGTTATTTAATGTAAGTCTTCCCAGGTTTTTCTGAGATCAGCCTGCTCATCATTTATTATAGCACAATAGTATTCTATCCTAATCATATATAGCAACTTGTTCAGCCATTCCTTAGGTGATGGGCATCCCCTCAAATTCCATTTCTTTGCCACCACAAAAAAGCTGCTGTAAATATTTTTTGCATATAGGTCCTTTTCCTTTTTCTATTTTTTTTTAATTCTTTGGGATGCAGATCTAGTAGTGGGATTGCTAGGTCACAGGGTATGCAGTTGTATAGCCCTTTGGTCATTGTTCCAAAGTGCTCTCTAGAATAGTTGGATCAGTTCACAACTCCATCAATAGTGCTTTAGGGTCCTCATTTTCCCACATCCCCTCCAATATTTATCATTTTGTTTTTCTGTGATATTAGCCAATCTGATGGCTGTGAAGGGGCACCTCAGAGTTGTTTTAATTTTTATTTTTCTAATCAATAGTGATTTAGAGCATTTTTTCATATGACTATAGATAGCTATGATTTCTTCATCTGAAAACTCCCTGTTCATATATTTTGACCATTTATCAATTGGAGGATGACTTGTATTCTTATTAATTTGACTCTGTTTTCTACATATTTGAGAAATGAGACCTTTATCAGAGAAACTTCCTGTAAATTTTTTTACTGTTATGATTATAAAGTGTTTCTCTCCATCCTATTTTCCCTGTTTATCCCATCTCTCCTTCACCTTCCTCAAAAGTATTTTGCTTCTATTGCCTCCCCGAATCTGCCCTTCCTTCTGTCAGTAACCATATCACCCTTCCCTTACATCCTTTCCTTCCTACATGCCTGTAGGGTAAGATAGATTTTTATACCCAACTGAGTGTGTATGCTATTTCCTCTTTCAGTCATTTCTGATGAGAGAGAGGTTCAGGCATTGTCTGATATTTCCTCATCTTCTTCTGCATTGTACAAGTTTTCTTCCTGCCTCTTTTTATGTGAGATTAATTTACCCTGTTTTATCCCCTCCCTTCCCCTTCTCCAAATGCATAACTCTTTCTTTCTCACCCCTTAATGTTATTTTTTTAAATCATCCCATCATTGTTAACTCACACCTGTGCCTTCTGTGTATATATACTCCTAATTTCCCTAATAATGATAAAATTCTTAAGAGTTACCAATATGATATTCCCATGTAAGAACTTAAACAGTTTAACCTTATTGAAAACTTATGATTTGTATTTCCTGTTTACCTTTTTATGCTTCTCTTGAGTCTTGTATTTAAAAGTCAAATTTTCTATTCAGTTTTGGTGTTTTCATTAGGAATGCTTGAAACTCCTCTATTTCATTAAATATCCATTTTTCCCACTAAAGGATTATACTAAGTTTTGCTGGGTAGGTGATTCTTGGTTATAATCCTAGTTCCTTTGCCCTCCAGAGTATCATATAACAAGCTTTCCTATCCTTTAATGTAGAAACTGCTAAATCTTGTGTTATCTTGACTGTGAGTCCATGTTGTTTGAATTGTTTCTTTCTGGTTGCTCACAGTATTTTCTGCTTGACCAGGGAGCTCTGGAATTTGTCTATAATATCCCTGTGAGTTTTCATTTTGGAATCTCTTGTAGTAGGTGATTGGTGGATTCTCTCAATTTCTGTTTTACCCATTGGTTCTAGGACATCAGGGAAGTTTTCCTGGACAATTTTTTGAAATATGATGTCTAAACTCTTTTTTTTTTAGCATGGTTTTCAGGGAGTCCCATAATTCTTAAATTATGTCTCTTTGATCTATTTTTCAGGTTAGTTATTTTTCCAGTGAGATATTTTACATTTTCTTCTATTTTTTTTCATTCTTTTGATTTTGTTTTATTGTTTCTGGATGTCTCATGGTTTCACTAGCTTCCACTTGCCCATTTCTAATGTTTAAGGAATTATTTTCTTCAATGTGCTTTTATACCTCCTTTTCCATTTGGCCACTTCAACTTTTTAAGGAATTCTTTTCTTCAGTGAATTTTTGTACATCATTTACCATTTGGCCAATTCTGATTTTTAAGTTGTTTTTCTTTTCTCTGCTTTTTATTTTTTTAATACCACTTGGCCTATTCTGTTTCTTAAGGTATTATTTTCTTCAATTTTTGGACGTCCTTTATCAAGCTATTGACTCTGTTGTCATGATTTTCTTGCATGACTCATTTCTTTTCCTGATTTTTCCTCTATCTCTCTTATTTGATTTTTAAAGTCCTTTTTGAGCCCTTCCAGGAATTGTTTTTTTTTTTAGTCCTGAGGCCAATTCACATTTTTCTTAGAGGTTTTGGAAGTAGCTGTTTTGTTTTTGTTGTCTTCTTCTGAATTTTGTGTTTTTATATTCCCTGTCATAGTAGCTTTCTGTGGTCAGATTCTTTTTTATTATTTGCCCCTTTCCCCAGCCTATTTCTTGACTTTTAACTTTATGTTAAGGTTTGGCCCTACTCCCTGGGTGGAGGGAGCCCTGTCTCAACTTCAGAATTTTCATGCTGCTGTTTTCAGAACTAGTTCTGGGGGTCTGTAAGTTTTCACTTCTTCCTAGGTAGTATAAATCTAAGGAGAAGTGTGGTCACTGATCTTCTGGCCTTTGCTCTGATCTATGAGCAACCACACCACTCTTTTCTGCCCTGGAACTGTGACCATGGTCCCTTTCTCTATGTGTGCCCTGGGACTGCAACTTGGAATCAAGTATGGGCAATGCACCAACTCCTTTATCTGTTGCCAGCAAATGATCCCTCATAATCTCCTTCTGACCAGTTGTCCATCCCCTTTGCTATCTGTGGATGAGGAGCTTTAGAAGCTGATGGCTATTCTGCAGTTGCCCCTGTGACCTGCTGTTGGCTTGCACTCTTACTCTAGTGAAACAGACCCTTCCTGTTGACTTTCTAAGTTGTCTTGGGCTGGAAAATTGCTTTACCCTGGGGTGTTTTTTTTGTTTGTTTGTTTGTTTTTGCCACTGCAGAATTTGTTTAGAGGTGTTATTTTAAAGTTTTTAGGAGAGGAATTTGGGAGAGCTCAGGTAAGTCCCTGCCTTTACTCTGCTGTCTTTTCTCTGCTTTCCCTTCTTACATTTTTCTAGTAGGTACAGAATAGATTTGTGATATTTGAATTTCCTTTCCTTTGTATTTAATGGTCTTTTCTCTTGATTGCTTGCAGAACTTCTTTCTGAATTGACCTGTTACATTTAACAACTATGTGTCTTGGAGTTTGCAGATTTGGATATTTTTCTGGAGGCGATCTGTAAATTCTTTCAATGGACATTTCTATTTTCAGATATTCTAGACAGTTCTCCCCTATTGTTTTCTTTATTATGGTGTTATGATTTTTTACCTTGTGGTGTTCTTCTGGAAGACGTATAATCTTTAAACTGTTTCTATGTATCCTGTCTTTGAGATTTGCATATTTTGATTGCATAGTGAGCATAATTTGTTTTAATGGTATTGTTTTTTCTTCTCTTCTTCTAGATTGTCCTTCATTTCTATGTATTTGCATTCCCAATCCATTGTTCTCTTTTTTGTCTCTTTGGTGGTGAGGCTTGTCATTATAGATTGCAGTTTTTCTATTCTACCTATTATTTTTGCCTTGTAGACCATATATTCTGCTCTCATAATTCTTATTTCCCTTTTATATCACTCAGAAACAGTGTGTTGTGGTTCCACGTTCTCCTCAAATTCCATAGGGTGCTCCATTTTCCTTAAGTGTTAGATTGTTTTTCCTTGGTTTTCAGTATTTATTCATAGTTGCATGAACTTGTTTATTAGATTTGGGGGCCATATTTCCTTCTGTTAATGTCTTCCCTGACGATTTTTCTGCTTATGTTCAAGGGCTTCAAGTTTTCTTCTTACTGATATCTTTGGTGATTTCAGGTATTCTTCCCCTTTATTTTTCCCTACTATTCACTGTCTGCTTCCCACTCCTCTGATGGTGGTTTCCTTGGGCTCTGGATCTCAAATGATGTCAGCCTCTTCCCACTATGGTCAATTCATGGTTCAGGAGCCTGGGGCTCTGTCTCAGATGACTTCAAGGGTTATAGAACTTGCCACTTTCCCTCTTTACTAAGTACTCTGGCCTGACACCAGCAATTTAGGGAGCTGCTATTTTACTGGTGCTACAGGGTTGACTTCTGTAGTTCTGATCTTTGAGGCTCTGGGAGGAGGGTGAGTGGGATGTGAAGCTCTATTTCAAGCCCAGACATTTGTCCTGCCTCTTTCTCTCCTCTCCTCCTGGCTTTCCTGCAAAGATCTTTTCCAGCACAGACTGGACTGCTTTTTCTCTCTCTTTCTCCCTTTCCTCTTCCTCCTTTCCTCTCCTCCCTCCCTCCGTTTTTCTCCCCTCCCCCAACTTCTATCCCTGGAAAGCTGCTAAAGTGCTGCCTGGCTGTCATGGCTGAGTAAAATTCTGCAGCTTGAAGCTGGGATCTCCACAGCACTGGAGAGAGGGAGGAGGTATGAGGGAACCAGGGACCAGGCATCGGTTCTGTGGGAGCCTGCATGACGGTCCTTGTCCTTGAGTCAGCTAAGTGCAGCATCACAGCCAGTAGCTCAGGAGGTAAAGGAGGTGTGCCCAATTAACTCAATGGTGTAATCAGTTGTCTTGCTTTACTTTTTAGACTTCTTTTGAATTCTAGGTGACCTAAATCATGGAGCAGCTGAAGTTGCTTTATGTTTGGTGCATAATTTCTGTTTTGAAGAAGTCTGAGAGGCTGACAGGATCAGAGAAACTATCTAGTCCTCCATTTGTTAATCATGTGACCCAGAAGGCTTTGCATACTTTTTCTAGTGTGTCAGGGGAAAGCTAAAAATCTACAAAATTCACAATGTATAATCTCACAGTATTTTCAGGTCCTAAACTGGTGATCCTATTCCAGGAATCCAAAGTCAGTCATAAAATGTATGATCCAGACTTGCTGGCTCTGCCAACGTATTTCCCTTGTTTTTTGGAAACTCTAAGCCTAGTCAAGGCTACACATGCTGTGTTCTAAGCCTTTGGCTCTGTTTTTTGGAGTCACATTTTGTGTATGCTGCCTTTAGATTTACGCAAACTTTTCATTCTCATTCCATGAAAGAACATTAAAACTGCCTCATTATCATGCTCTTCTCACATAATTAATATGTCATAGCACCAACCAGGAAAATTAAACATTCTACATCCAGATTCAGAGTTTCAACCAAAGGACACAGAATGATTTCATCATATTGTTCACTTTCTCTGCTCATCTTGGGTTGCAAAAATAGCACTTCCCCCACCTCCAATTTCTTGTTGATCCTTTAGCCTATCACTGAAAGCATCTGTTCCAAACCTTTATTCATTCCCTCGAGGCTCAAACCCCTTCTGTCATTTGGAACATGATTGTGTTTCCTATTTTAGTAAGAACAAAGAGATTATCTGGTGTAGAACCCCTCAATACACCTTGCTGTCCATCTCAGACTATTCATTTATCACTAGCCATCTCCACATCATCTCCTGTGCTCTGAGAAAGGTAAGTTTTTTCCTGCTTTTCAAGGATCTTCTTGATCCTATCTCCTCTTGATCCTATCTCCTCAACCTTTATGACCTTTCTACCAAAATTGTGCCTACATTGTAACATCTTCAATATCTCCTTCCAGGTTCTCACTGAATAAAAGTGTGTATACATTTCTAATATCTTGGTAATGAATCTTTATTTGACCCTTTTCCTCTTTTAGATATGATTCTGTTTCACTTTCTAGTAAATTATCTATATTCACAACTTCATTTCAGCATTATTCAGTTGTATATGCATTCTCAAGTATATTGTTCTAGGGTGTTTTGGCCTTCTACGTTCTAAAGGGCTTTCTGATGCTGAGTTTCTGCAAATAGCTTCTTATCCCCCTATACCTTTAAAAAAAAAATAACCTTTACCTCCATACGCACTATTTTTCATCCTATCCTCCAATTTGTGAAAAATAATTTTTCCTTGGATCAGTTGTGTGGGAAAGCCAGAGGCAACTCTTATCAGGTTGTTTGAGAGGCAGCATAATGTAATGAAAGGAACACTAGAAGAAAAGCTGAAAAATAAACCTGGGCCCCACCACTATGTACCCAGGTGACCTCAAACATCTCTGGGTCTCTCTCAACTGACTTGTAAGGTGTGAATGACACCACCAGCCCTACCTACTTCAAAGGTGGTTGTGAGGATACCAACATGTGATCATATGTGCTAAAATTATTTTTTTAAAGTGCCAATCATGTGGAAGAGGTATTTATTATAGTAGTCTGGAAATCAACATCAGAGTCAATTTTTAGATTGCCTTTTGGAAGGAGGAATAAGATTGAACACCATGGGAAGCCTCTGACTTGTCCTTTATACCTCTGCCTTTTGGTTTTGTGGCAATTCTCTGGGACTCTGGATAGCCAAAGTGGCCTGGTATATATGAAACCAGCAGTAGAAATCATACTTGTGTCTGGCAGAATAACTTTCTTTAGTCATTCAGGACAGTGTTGTGTTGAACATCATCAGATAAAGCATATCAGAACATCAGATAAGGCACTTGACTGGGAATCCAAGGACAGGGATTCATATGTGGTTTCTGGCATTTATACCCCTTTGACCTTGGGCAAGTGACCTCACTGTCCAGACACCAGGCTTCAGTTTCCTCCGCTGTAAAATGGGTTTGGATTAGATGACTTCTAAGGTCCAGCTTTAGGTTTATGATTTCTGCAAGTTGGTTTCTGCCTCAGTTTCTTTCTGGAAGTTTTGCTGTCACAGACCAGTGGCCTTTGAATTGTCTAATGCAATGGTCTGTGCTCAGTTATATTTCTCCTTAAACTCTGCAACATTTGACATTATTAATCATCACCTGAAACTCTTTCCTTTCTTGCTTATTGTGACACTGCAGTGTTTTACTTCGTCTCTTTGAAATCTCCTTGTTCAGTTGTCCTTTGTTCTCTTCCCACCATCACATTCCCTGATCAGAAATCCTTTCTTTCAGCTACATTGTCTGCTTTTTGGCTCTTGAACACATTTCGCCCATACACATCCACCCAATTTTGTACATGCTATTTATCCTGTACAACACGCTTCCTCAAAAGGAAAAAAAAATACCTTCTCCATCTACCTAAATCCTAGCTATCTTTCACCTTAATGAAGTTTCTCTTTTCTGCTCCAACCTAAAAAACTTTCTCTTTCCTCTAAGTCTTAGGAAACTTATTGTCTTTTTATACCAATTGTCAGTCAAGTACTGCTTCAAATTTTAAATGATCATTTTGTGTGCTTATGTCTTTTCACCCCAATTTAGAATCAAAGCTCATTAATATAGAAGTCCCTCATGTCTGTGCTTCTTTGTATCTTTTATAGCTCTTTGCATGTGGTCAATAAATAGATTACATTTTTATTAGGATTAAAAATATTGTCATTTCCTATCTTCCAGGATATCACATGCAGTGAACTCGTACACTTATAGCATTACATCAAATTTATGCCACTTTCAACTTTATCTTTTAATGTAACCAAATTTCCTACATTCCTCCCTTGCACATGTGTACTTAAACACATATACATGCCAACAAAAGTTTCACAGTATTTGTACTTCTGCACCAATGTGAATTTTAGAGCTATTTTAGTCACAGGTAACTTTTACTGGCCTTCCACTATAGAATATTAATTCACAGAAACATATATTAAATACCTGCCACATTTAAGACACTATTCTAGATTCTGGGGATAGAAATAAAAGTGAATCAGTTCTTGTCCGCAAGGTGGTGTGTGTGTGTGTGTGTGTGTGTGTGTGTGTGTGTGTGTGTGTGTG
>NW_020954598.1:12226667-12355405 GCF_900497805.2 Vombatus ursinus
GTGTGTGTGTGTGTGTGTGTGTGTGTGTGTGTGTGTGTGTGTGTGTGTGTAGGGTGATGATACAAAGTGTACAACAAAGGGCAATAAATATAAAATCCATACAAAGTAATGAAAAATATTTTCAATAGAAGTGGGGGGAGGAAAGGGGGTAAATCAGGAAAGAGACCTACTAAGCATGTTTAACCAAAGACACTTGAGTTAATGGCAACTGGTTATAAGCAACAGGTTGTTGTGTTGTTGTGTTTGTCCTTTGTTCTCGAAGAGGACCATGACATCAGGGAGATGATGACATGACTTGAAGTTGACTTTGATTTGAGTGAGGGAGGGCTGTGCAAGGTCACCAGCCTCATTCTCTTCTCCAGAGCCATCTGGGTCCAGTGGCCAGATATTCATCAGGAGGATGGGAGATGGCCCAGGATGCAATGGGAGACCATGGCCTTATGAGCTAAGGTCTTTTCAGGTTCTCACTTTAAGTAAGGTAACACCCATTCAGTGAATAGGCCTCTTTAAGAGGTGAGTCAAGGGATGGCCCTTTTAATCAGAAAAAAAAAATCAAACTGGGAGGGGAAGGCCCTCAGGATTGCTGGCCAAAAGAGTTATCTCCAAACAGGCCTAACATATGAGATAGTCTACAGTTAGTAAGACTTGACAGCACCCAAGATGAAGAAAAAAGGACTTCAAAAATGGGCTCTTACATTGTTTTAGCCTATGTATCTGCTAATATTGATCGGGGAATCAGAATATAAATGCTTAGCTAGGCAAAAGCGGCCCCTCGAGCTTGCCAATTCATAATCGACCTCACCCCCTTTCCCTTCTCCTTAGGCAAGGAACTGTTTCTTGTGCAGAGACTTTCCACTTCAACTGCCTTTGCTTCTAGTTTACTCTGTCTAGTAAAAATTGAGAAAATATATGAAACCTTAGAATCAAGTTCTAAATAATTTAAATGTGATCTTAAAAAGTATAAAATTAGTCAAGGTGATTTCATTGCTGCTGGACTTACCTTTGACCCATTTTATACTTTTAATTTTTTGCTTTTTGTAATATTTTCTTATCAGTCAGTATACTAGGAAGAATGTATATATAAAAAAGACCTATACAAATGCAGAGCATGTTGTATTTATCCAATCATTTTATCCTTCCTTTTTCAAGATAACACTTAAGTTATTTAGAATTTGATTCTAAAGGTTTCATGTATTATTCCTGTTGATATCAGCAGGAGTTTTCCTAGTTTAAGCTGCTCATAATTTATCATCCTCCTGTGAACTTCAATATAACTTTCCTTGGTAGGCTATGGTTTATATGCATCTGTTCTGCAAGGTAATGTTTTAGCAGTGCTGCCAACACCTGACCTCATTAACAATTAAGATATCTTACAATCTATGGAATGAAATATTGATAGTTCATATGAATGTGAAACTAACACAAACTCCTTTGTATGTTACTGGACTCAAATTTTGGAGAATGTATCACCTTATTAAGTCATTTATATCATAGATGGCCTTTCAGAGACACTTTATTTATTAACTTTTTCTTTATTTACAGTGATCTGCAAACCTGGAACTTATAACCCCCACAATGGAACTCAGTGCCTTCGATGCAACAGCAGCATGGTGTATGGAGCAAAGAAATGCTAAAGTACCATTATTTTATGTTTCTTGACAATTTAATAAATTTAACAAGTTAAATATTTTCTTCATTTTGCATAAATAAAATACATTTATTTAAAAAATGATGAGTCATCATTTTGATCAAGTATTACAATCTGGAAATACCTTACCTGGATTGGAAAAGACTGGATCCCAAAGTTCCTAATTTATTAATATTGTTTCTTTATTTAGACTTAAATTATAAAATCTATCTATACTATTTCCTGCATCACTGTACTTCAGAAATATGTTAGAATATACTACATTTCCTATATATCCTATACATGGAAGTAGGCCAAAAGAATTTTAAAAGTCTTGCTGCAAAGATATTGTGGAATAAATAATGAATTTGAATTCAGAGGATCTGAATTCCTAACATTACCACCAGTGCTAATCCTAGCACTACCACTTACTAGCTATGTGAACTTTGGGCAAATTACTGCATCTTTCTGGACTTTGGTCCCTTTATGTGTGAAATGAAGGGGTTAAATTGGATGATCTCATCCCTTCCAGCTTTAGTTCCAGAACTCTGATAAATCAGATCTCTGTTTGCAGTTACTCTACCAGGCAGTCCTAGGTTGTTTCCTTATTCATGTAGATCCTCTTGCAGATTTTTTCATTGTTTCAAAGGGACTCCAGGAAGTTATTTCTATTAATCTGACCCTACATAGGAGGAAACCATATACACTGTACCCAGTGGATTTTACTAGGGACAATTCTGATATGTATATTCATTGCAGACCTTAGTGTACCAAATGTAGTGTGGCAGTGATTTTAATGTACCTTTGTGTTTAGCATCCTTTAAATGGCCCTATTAAGAGAGTGGAATAACATGTTCCCATTTGCTAATGTAGAATGAAACCAAGACTTTAATTTCATTTCTATCTCTAACAGTTGTCTTTTTTTGGAAAAAAAAAATCATTTAACTTCCTTGTAGTCTCATTCCCTCCACTGTTGACTATTAATAATGATCAATTTCACAGAGTTGGCATATGTAGTCATTTACGTATGCTAAAATGTTAAAATTTCTATATAAATACTCTGAAAAATAAATTTATAGCTTGAGAAACCATTAGTCCCCAAAATTTTTTGTGTTCAGCATAATATGTCTTGATTCATATCTGCATTTACCAATTCTACTCTTTGTTCTGTTAGTTATTCCCTCTTCCTCAATCTCCAGCTTCTTTTCCTCATATTACTAGACATAAAACACAAGCATCTGCCTTAACAAATACAGACAAATTGAGTCTGAACCAGCAATAAAATTAGTTTAAAAATAAAAATTCAATTAAATGAATCTACCAAATATCAATTTCAAATGAATTGGTCTGTTATTTGATAGGATTGACTAGATTGATATGTTGTGCTTTGGGGTTTCTCATGCGAATACATATTCCTATGAATAACAAATCAAAAAGGAATAGATATGGAATAAACTATGGATTAAGTTTTAAGTCCACCCTAATTTCTCTCAGAGTTCTTTGGACTTTCCTAGAAAATCATTAATTGTATTCATATATAGTTATGTTTTTTCCAGTGTTTGTTATTCCTGAGTAAGAAGTTATGTACTAAATGGTACTATGCTTAGTTGAATAAGTCTTTCTTCAATATATAAAACTCATTTTTTGAGGAGCAGCTATAAAGAATCAGATGTATTAAGTCATTCTATTCTTAATACCAGTGCAGTCCCTATAAATCAGCATAGTTTAATAGTTGAATAGTATGGTCAATTATGTCACTGATATATTTAATTTCTCTAAGCATGTTAAGTTTGTTCTTAAGAAACTATATGTATAAAAAAGCATTTATCCATATCATACCAGCATGTAGGTGGCAGCAGGTCTGTAGTATTAAGTGAGGAGTTAGAGAAAGCAAATAGCTCAGGTAATGTCAGAAATCAGAATAGTCAAGAAATAGTCAGGGTTGGGAAGGGAAGGTGGAATCAAGACAGTCATTTAGAATAAGGGTCTGGGCATGCAGTGTGTCGGATGTCAGGCAGACAAGAACCGAGAGGGCACCCATAGCAAAAGGAAGATAAAAGGAGGAGGTAAGCCTAGATAAACAATGAGAAACTAGGAAATGTGAAATTGGAAATGACAGCACACATTCAGGTAAAATCCAGGCTTACAGTAATTAGTAGCTCTGTGGGGAAGGGAGAAAAGATGGAAAGTAGTAGAGAACAGATTAAAGGTATCATTGATAAACAGAGGTAAAGATTGTTAGTCCAGAAGCATTTAAGGGTTCTGGTGGAAGCAGGAGTCAATACCTTAACATAGCTTGCCATGGAGGGAATTAAGAAATCAAATGTCTATGGCCAGGGAAAAGGCAATTCCTGATTGTTTCCATCCCCATTGATTAGACAAAGATGTCCTTACCCTCTTTCACTACTAAGATTTTATTTGGGTATATTTGATAGTGGGCACAAACTTTGACTAGAATATCAATTACTAGGCAGGTTTTCAGGAGTGACCAACTTATATTTATCCCTATTTGGCGGTAAAATAGTAAACCCATCCCTATGTCTTTGAGTCTAAGATACATTACTCATTGCATTGCTGAAATATTGCTCATGTTGAAGAATCAGTATTGGCAGTCAGAAAATATTTCAGGCATGTTTTCTCCTGTATGGCCTTGCGCTTTGAAACATGGAAGAGAACAGAATTAGGAGCAATGAGTAGTAGTTTGATGGAGAGAAACACTATCTAGCATTTTGAGCTATCCAAGAGTGGAATGGATTGTTTTAGGAAGTAAATTTTCCCTTAGGGTCTTTAAGCAAAAATTGTTTACTAGCTGGCTTCTTAGGTCCCTTCCAACAGTGGGATTCTGTGGGTTTGTGAAGACTCTAGGGTTCATCTACCTCCCAGCTGATTTTCTGGACTTTACTATTGTCTTCAGTAACTCATTGCTCTTGAGTCCTCCTTGACCCTGGAACCCCTTCCTCCCTCTCTTTGACCGTTGAGGTGGAGGGTGGACATCAGAGAGTTCTTCCCAGATATTCTATTAAGGAGGGAGCCTAGTATTGACACCTCATCTCCCATCTGACTGCAAATGTTCATCATATACTCTTCTCTCTGCTCCCCACTTTTCAACTTCTTGTATCTATTGTCTTTTTGCAATAGATCGTGAGCTTTCTGAGGACAGGGACTATCTTTTGCCTTTCTTTGTACCCCTAGCACATAATAAGTGCTTAATAAATGTTTTTTGACTGACTGGGTCTTAAAGGAATCGGGTAGAGCTAGCTTAAAAACTCCAGAAGGAAGCTAAAAGCTGATACGTGAGAATCCTGATGTTTGAGGTTTCAGATTTGTGAAGACTGACTGATCTGTTGATGTTGCATTGAGAGTTATATTTGATTTGCTTAGAGAAATGTATGTCCAGATGTTCACAAGTAGCCCACTTGTTTGTTTTTAAAGTAAATTTTTATTAATGTTAAATATCATGCAGCATACCCATCTGGAGCCAGTCCCTCACCTTATTCTGGTACTGGCATACTAAGTCTCCAGAGGCATATAGTACTATCTACTTTCATGGTTCTAGGTTGATGACCTTTCGGGGATGGGTTTCGAGTGCTATTACGCATGAACCTCTATTCACATAGTTATCATTAACAATTAGCCACACATAATTAGCTTTCAGAAAAATGTATTTGTGAGGTGGTTTAGAGTTAGAGCAGTGGGTATAAAATATTCCCTTAGGAAGCTGAAATATATTCCCCCACCAATATACAAGGTCCATGAGGAGAGTGAGCTCAAATTTAAAGTAAAATGGTAATGAGGCACACGAAGAGAGAACACGTGTCTGTCTCCGGCTCCTTTTCTTCCTCTATATACTCCTCATGAAGTTTTCTTTCAGTACATCTCTCTTCTAGGAACCAAAACCCCTGCCTCTCTTGAGCCAATCATAAGGGGTTACATTCCCTGATGCTACCACCTTCTTCTAGTGGTTATCTTCCCATGTCCATCTGTAGCCACTCCCACCTTTGTCATCCACTACCATTCTGGTAGCTACTACCACTGCCACAGTTCAGCTTTAGCTTCTGATGGGACTCACAAGGTCACCTTGGTATTCATCTCAGAATATTGAGCATAAATAATAATACAAAGAGTACAAAAATAATAATAAAAAGAGATGAAGCTTCATGTGTTTATGGTTACCATAATCAGCTGTAGAAAACAGAGTGTCAACCACTTCCCACCTTATCCTTGGGACCATATTTAAATTACTCCTCCCTTCTCACAACCATGAAGGAAAAAAACATGAAAGGGCCAGTCACCCCTTTATAAATCTGTTCAGTTCTGGCTCAGCAGCCTCTGATCAGGAGTTTTTCCAGCTCAGTAGCATACTATACCAGCCCCTCGGGCACTCACTCCAAGCTTCCACATTGTTGCTTGTGCTGAAACCAGGCAGGGGATATCTGTGCATGCTGCAAGGAATCCTCCGTCTCCCGGGCCAGTCTTTGTTCCTAACAAATGGACCAGTGTATAATTTGAAGGCATTGTTCATATCCTCAATCCAAGAAACTTCTATGGGGACCTGATATGGCTTAAGCATTACCCTTTCAAGTGCCTTCCCTAGTGCCTTGCACAATATAGTTTCAGAATAGTCCTCATGACATGGACAATATTATATGACCCCAAATGCATAGGCTGGAACCATAATTCTTTCTAAAATAGTTATGTAGATTCAAAAAGCAAAGGGCACTTTATTTTTATTATTAGGCAATTGGGGTTATGTGACTTGCCCAGGGTCACACAGCTAGTAAGTGTCAAGTGTTTGGTCTGAAGCTGAGTTTGAACTCAGATCCTCCTGACTTCAGGGCTGGTGCTCCATCCACTGTGCCTCCTAGCTGCCCCAGCAAAGGACATTTTAGAAACTTGCTAACAGTTACTACTTGGGTAGTACTCAAAAAGGGCTTGTCTTGGTATTTTCATTTGACTTCCTGCAACCCAAAGATAATGAAAAGAAAAATAAGGCAAAGAAAATCAAGCTTTATAACTCAGAAGGAAAACCTAGTTTCTCCAGACCTCCCAGAATACTTGTGGCACTTCCCGAAGGAATTAGGAACATGGAATCATCTGTAAGTCATTCCCTTCGCCCTTCAGGTGAGAACCCAAACCCATTTGGCTTGGTGTTTGTGTAGCAATGCTGACTTATTGGCTCCAAATTGGGCTGGGGCATTTACCTTCTCCTATCTTTTCCTTGTACTCAGATGCTTGAGCTCTTGATTCAGTTGAGTAACAAATGGTGAAAATCATCTTAAAATTATTATACTTACACATTATAATTGTAATTATTACACTACTTATCTACTGCTATCTTCTTCCCTAAGATTTTGCTAAGTATTTTATATTTTAAATTGGTAATGCTTTTGGTTGCCAAATTTCTCTGCTTGCCAAGGAGATTGCTAGATGAGGTGTCTCCATATTAGGACTTAACATAGTGAATAAATATCATCTCTAAATAGGAATATCTGGAATACGCTGCCATCTATGGGGAATCCCTCATTCTATTGGACTTTGTACTAGGCATCCTTCATGATGGTGACAAACACCTTTAATAACAATACATCTCTTCAAATCCGGCCTCAGACACACAAAACTCACTAGGTGTCTGACTCTGGGCAAGTCACTTAACTCCAATTGCCTCACCAAAAAAAAAAAAAAAATACAACTCCCTAGTTTATGCCTCACTTGACAATTATAATCAAAGTAATGATGAACAAAGTTATTTCTGATGTTAAATCTTTTGAGAAATCTTAGATGTGTAACACCTGGGGGAACTACCAACTTACATAGGTGCTTCCCCAAACAGGGCTGCCCCGGGTTGAAGATACTCTTGTGGATCTGAAACCACTTGAAATCAAAGGTCATGAGTTTCCACTGAGGAGTTAAACTTAGCTTGTAGGCCAGGAAGTGCATGCAGTTTAAAAGCAAAGTATTTCATGAAACTGAATTTTGAGAAAAGTATCGACAAAGCATTTCTTCTTATAAACCTAAAGTATAACTCTCCCATGAAAACACACTCCATCAACAGAACAAGTAGGTATGTAGAGATATATGTGTGGAGGGGAGCACATGTTAGAAACATATGTAGACAGGGTGCATAGTGGAGTGGCAGCTCACACCTTTGATGCTACAAAGCTGCTGATACTTTCTGATGCTCTAATAATACTGTTCATACTAGGTCTCCTCCCCTCCCCTCCCCTCCCCTCCTCTCTCCTCCTCTCTTTTCATCTTTCTTATTCTCCTCTTCCTCCTTCTCCTGCTCCTTTCTTTCCCTTTCCTTTCTTTGTATCTGTCTCTGTTGTCTGTCTCTTCTACTTTAGAAAATCAATATGACTCTAATTAATTTCCACTAGCTAAACTACACCTAATCATCCCAGTAGAGGCTGACTTCCAGCAAACTACTAAGGACTCTGAGGTTTGGGGTCCCAGTTGTTTCTCAATTCCGTGATTCTTCTCCCATGGAAATAAATGAAAAAAGTGAATGGCACAGGGACAAATCCAAACCCACAGAGGCAGGTTTTTATCTCCACCCTACCACCTCCTTCAATCTACTTATTTCCTTATTATATACATATGTATATATACACACACATATATATAATTAGCTTGAATATAATTAAAATTTTTCATATCAATATTAATTAAAGACATTAGTTTACAGTGTCCTTTCTTTGCTTTGTCCTTCCCTAATTTAGGAAAAAAATGAATTTTAGTGCTTTCTAAATTTTTGAGAATAATTCTTATAGCATAGGTATTTATTATTTTTTAAGCAGTTGATAATATTCACTTGTAAATCAATGTAGACTAGGTTGTTTCTCACTCCTTTGGTATTATTTTGTACCTTGTTTCATTTTCTGAGATTTGTTTGTTAAAGATCTATTTAGTATCATCTTATTTTGGTCATTTTATATTTTGAAAATGGAAAATGAAAGCATTCTCCATTTCTTTTAAATGATCTATTTTTCTAATATTTAACTCCATATAGTAGTTTTTTTTATAATTCTATTATATTGTTTGTTTTGTTATTTTTGTTTTGCTAATTTGACTTTCTATTTTTGTTTTGACTTACCTCTTTTTTTATCTGGTTAAAACTCAGAGATTTTAAATTGTAATATATTTATGTAATGAAATTATGCAATTAAATTATCTAATATAATTATACAATTATATATGACAACAATATAATTGCTTGTTTGTCTTATTTATTGTTTTTGCTTTGGTAATTTTATTTTCTTTTTTGATCAGGATAATATTCAGAGATTCGTAACTTTTTCTGTCATGGACCCTTTTTGCAGTCTGGTGAAGCATATGGACCCTTTCTCAGAATAATGTTTGTAAATATATGAAATGTAGATATGTAGATATATGAAATAAATGTGAGGTTCTTATACCAATCCAATTATTTTTTAAATATCCTATGGTCATGAGAATTGATTTTATTCACTTTTCTTGATAATTATACTTATTTTTCTTATGGTTCTCTTATTGAAAGTATTTACAAGGTAAATATTCTTCTCACCTTTGTTCTGCATTGGCAGAATATTGCAAGTGCCTTTCTTTTGTGAAATGTCCATCTTTCATTAATGGTCATTAAGCCATAGGGCCCTGCCCTTACCTTAATCTCTTAACACATTTATCCTGGGTTATCCATCTCTGATTCTAGATCACTCTGGGTTCTGAAAGTCCTTGGGGACTCAGATCTCTGATCCTAGGGAGGAATATATTATTTTATTTTGCAAGGAGAGTTATTTTGGGATGGAGTTTAAGCCTTTTTGCTTTATAGAGAATCCTGTCAAATTCTTTTGCCTAATTTCTCATGATTGTTCTTGTGTAAAAATCCCAAGTTATTAGGATTGGTCTTCTTTCATAATTGAAGTCTTTTGTCTTTGCTGCTTATAAAATTTAGTGTTTGTTATTGAAATTGTAAAAATTAAACCACTACATTCCTTGCTTTGTTGTCTGTATTTTAAAAGTTCTGGGAAGTTTTCTCGTTTTCCTCTAGTATAGTATCCCCTTTGATTTTTTTTCAGATTACATGTAAAATTTTTTGATATTCATTAAAAAAAATTGAATTCCAAATTCTCTTCTTTCCCCACTTACATGTGCCCTCCCTGAGAGGGTAAGCAATTTGATATAGGTTATACATGTGTAGTCATACAAAACATATTTTCATATTAGTCATGTTTTGAAAGAAAACACAGACCCAAAAAAAACACCAAGGAAAAATAAAGTAAAAAATAGTGTGCTTTGATCTGTCCATCAGTTCTTTCCCTGGAGGTGGATAGCATTTTTCATCTTAAATGCTGTGGGATTGTCTTGGATCTCTGTGTTGCTGAGACATAGCTGAGTCATTCTCAGTTAATCATCATACAATATTGCTGTTACTGTATATGATGTTGTCCTGGTTCCTCTCACTTCATTTGGATCAGTTCATGTAAGCCTAGGTTTTTCTTAAAGCATCCTGCTCATGATTTCTTAACGTATAATAGTGTTCCATCTCAATCATATACAACAACTTGTTTGGTCATTTCCCAACTGATGGGCATCCCCTCAATATCCAATTCTTTGCCACCACAAAAAGAGCTGCTATAAATATTTTTGTACATATAGGTCTTTTTCCTTTTCTTTTTTAATCTCTTTGGGGCACAGACTTACTAGTGGTACTACTGGGTCAAGTAGTATGCACAGTTTAATAGTCCTTGGGGCGTAGTTCCAAATTGCTCTCCAGAATGGTTGGATCAGTTGATAACTCAACCAGCAGCGCATTAGTGTCCCAGTTTTCCCACATCCCCTCCCAACATTTGTCATTTTCCTTTTCTGTTATTAGCCAATCTGATAAGTGTGAAGGGGTGCCTCAGAGTTGTTTTAATTTTCATGCTTCTAGTCAATAGTGATTTGGAGCATTTTTTCATATGACTATAGATAGCTTTGATTTCTTCATCTGAAAACTGCCTGTTCATATCCTTTGACCATTTATTAATTGGAGAATGACTTGTATTTTTACAAATTTGACTACATTCTCTATATATTTGAGAAATGAGGACTTTATCGGAGAAATTTGCTGTAAAAATTTCTTCCCGGTTTCCTGCTTCCTTTCTAATCTTAGCTGTATTGGTTTTGTTTGTGCAAAACCTTTTTAATTTTATGTAATCAAAACTTTCCATTTTATATCCTGTAATGCTCTCTATCTCTTCTTTGATCATAAATTCTTCCCTTATCCATAAATCTAGCAGGTAAAATATTCCATGCTGCCCTAATTTGCTTTTTTGCATCACCCTTTATGTCTAAAACATATACCAGTTTTGGTTTTATCTTAAAATATGGTGTGGGATGTTGTCTAAACCTAAGTTTCTGCCAAGCTGCTTTTCAGTTTTCCCAGTAATTTTTGTCAGACAGTGATTTATTGTCCCAAAATCTTGGATCTCTGGGTTTGTCCAACACTAGGCTACTATGGTCATTACTTACTGTGTATCGTGTACCCAGTCTATTCCAATGATTCACCAATCTCTCTCTTAGCCAGATTGTTTTGATGATTGTTGCTTTGTAATACAGTTTGAGGTCTGGAACTGCTAGGCTGCCTTCCTTCACATTTTTTTCCCATTGATTTCCTTGTTTTTCTTGACCTTTTGTTCTTCCAGATGAATTTTTTGTTATTATTTTTTCTAGCTCTATAAAATAATTTTGGCAGTTTGATTGGTATATCACTGAATAAGTAAATTAATTTAGGTAGAATTGTCATTTTTATTATATTGGCTTAGCCTGCCCATGAGCAATTAGTGTTTCTTTTGTTGTTTAGATCTGACTTTATTTGTGTGAAAAATGTTTAGTAATTGTGTTCATAAAGTTCCTGGATTTGTCTTGGCAGATAGACTTTCAAATATTTTATATTTTCTACTGTTATTTTAAATGGAATTTCTTTTTCTATATCTTCCTGCTGGACTTCATTGCTAATATATAGAAATGCTAATGATCCAAGTGGATTTATTTTATATCCTACAATTTTGCTGAAGTTGTTAATTGTGCTATAACATCTTTGAAGTAAATATTCCCTTGTAAAATCTAATTGATATTAGTTGGTTACATGCAACAAAGGCACTGCTTACTGCTGGCTAACAGTGTGAAGACCATATTAAAATGTAGGTTGTGCCAATAGCATTAGAGAAACTCAGAGGTACCCCTAGAATCCTTGGGGGAGATGTAGTAGGCTAGGGTAGGGGAGAGTAAGGGCAGAGTTACAGTATAGCCAGAATTTGAAACCAGGCCCTCTGGCCCTAAATCCAGCATTCTTTCTGCATTACCACACTGCAGTCAAAATCCCTGACCTAGAGTTTGTGTTATTTATCTTTATCCATGTTTTTTATCTAATCTTGTAGCTCATCTCCAAGATTCCTCAGAGAAGTGACAGTGGATTCATTAGTCACATCTATAAATTCTTTTAGTGTGCTGGGAGGCAATTGGTCAGGGTAGGTATCTTGAATCATTTTGGGGAACAAGTGCTTTCTTATTATCTTTTTATTATCTTGGATTTTATTTTCCTCTTAAATATTATCTATACTTTTCAATCTGAAGATCTTTATCATAGACTAATATAATTTAAGAGAAAGCAGAAACAAATAGAAACTGAGCAGTTCTGCTTTCTGTTTATCTAGCTATTATGTATAATTACATTGCATCTATCTCCTCTGTATAAGTGACTCCCTGCTTCCGTGCACTGCCACCTTATCTCTGCCTTCTAGAATTCTTAGCCTCCTTCAAAGCACGGTGCAGGTGCCATCCTTTATACAAGGGCTTTCTTGTTTCCCATCAATTCCTCAATTATCATACAATACTTTGCATTTACATAGTCATGTATATGTTATTTCCATGGGTAAACTATAAGTTCTTTGAGGACAGGAACTTTTTTTGGTGTTTTTATTCCAAATAAAAGGTGCAGGATGAAGGTTTGTTGAGTGGAACTGAATTTGTCAGATATTGACAATCAGCGGTCAGCTCTAGTGTAAGCATTAGATACCGACCTTATTGCAATCAGTAAACCATTCCAGTTCCTTTTCGCAAAAGCTGATTTTCTAGGCATGGTAATAAAATATTGACAAATAGTTTTACTGAGGAATGGTTTTAATTATAGTACTTTGAAAGAAGTTGGGAAAAATACAAAATGCATTACTTCAATATGCGGGAAGATAAAGAACTTTATATTTCTAATGTACTAGAATGACTGATGTGTGATGAGTAATGAAAAGCATTGCAGATTCTGTCTAAAAGGTATTCTAAATTTCTACTTCAATAAATCAATCATTTTGGCATTTCCCCTCAAGTTTGTGTATATATCCCTCTGGGACTTAACCTTAAAAAATATGGAAAAATGTCATATGTGTCTCCTGCTTCAGAACACTCCTGAGATAGCAAATAAAAGCACTTTGTTTTACCAGACAACAGAAAACGGGTCAATGGATCTCAAATGTTTTTTTGTTTTCATGATCATCCTGGTGGAAGAGGGAGAACACTAAATCACCAGCCCTAATCCATCCCTTTATTTCAGAATAAAAAGAGTGATTCAAATTAATTAGAAAAGTGATATTTTTTGTTAGACTATCAAGTTACATTAAGTAACAACATAACTCAAGCAAACAGCACTTTCCCCTTTGAATAGGAATTGGATTTTGAATAGGAGTTACCAGTAGTTATTACTCATTTAGCAATAATACTAAAGGATGAAAGTTGTTTGAACAAGTTAATGCACATATTAATGCATCCAACATGTGGAATCATGCTCTAGGAGGTGCTGTCTGGATGAAATTAATTTTAGCCTACGTACATTTATGTCTTTGCTTCCTTTTTTCTTTGTTATGATATGCAATTGAATGGTATTTTTGTAACATGAAGTTGTACCTATTCTGGGAATTTTCTTTTATATTAAAAAAAAAACCAAACAACTCAACAACCAGATATGCCCCACATTCTCTGTAACATTTTTAGAGCTTGGTGGAATATATGAAATAAAGTTATGTAATCTCTCATCTTCATTCTCAGAAGGCAGCATTTCATAGAATCTCAGAGCCAGAATGGATTTTAGAGGGCAGTGAGTCCAGTTCTCATTTGAAAAGAATCCTCATTTAACCCTTCTTCCCTACTGAGTTGGGGTGAAGCTGTTTTTCTGCATCTTTTAGTTTCCATTAAAAAAAGAAACTCGAATTTAGGACAGTTTCTTCTTGTCTTAACAGCAAGGCTACTTAGATAGGTAACTCAGCAGTATTAGCTTTCTGGAAATCCACAGTCTAGTAGAAAAAAGAAAGGAAGAAAAACAAAAATCAAAGAATAGGGATACATCATATATATATATATATATATATATATCCATGCACATGTGCATATACATATAGGTATATATAAAACTTTGGGATATATAGAATATCAGCTATGTTTGTTTCATTTTAAAAGCAAGAAGTAAAGTTAACAGCTCATTTTTATTTAACAGATTCAAAAATTACAGTAAGATTAATTGGGCACATTTTCCTATTCAGCATCCATTTTCTTTTCTTTTAAAAACTGTATAGAATTGCTTGCCTTCTCAATGGGTGGGGAAGGGGCTAAGAGAAGGAGAGGATATAGAATTCAAAATTTTTAAAATGAATATTAAAAATGTTAAAAATTTAAAAACTTATAGAATTATATTAAAAAGTTTTCATCTTTAAAAAAAAATCCTACTAAATATAACTTGTCTTGTAAATAAAAACACTCAATTGAAAAATACAAGTTACCATTTCTAGAAAAGCTTAACACAAAATAATTTTTCATGTAACTTCTAATTTTCTTCCAATTTCTTCTCATCAAACAGAGGTAATTCCCTATAAGAACTTAGTTATAAATAGACTTGTATTTGTATCTTTGAGCAGGATGGCATGTTGATGCATAGAATGTTTGACCTGAAGGAATTTTAGTCCACTTGCCTTATTTTATACGCAAATTGAAGTAAAGAAGTGATTTGTACAGTCATACAGCTTACTGGAAAAATGAAGGCAGAAACCTCGGTCTCCAAGTCCAGTATTCCTTCCTTATGCCATGCTGCTCTCTGTTGCTAGATACACCCAATAACATATGTATATATTTGTAAGTATATAATAGTGAGAGAAATTAATATTATATTATTATATTACTAACAAGTTATTGATTTGTGATCTTTTTCTTCCTATTTGTTAAGACCCTACTCCTGAAAAGGTCAGGCAGTTTTAGAAGTGTATAACTGAGTAAGGTAATCTCCTAGATCCAAGACATCTACCTGGGCAAAGACCCTGACTTTTGTTTATTCTGTAAACAAAAGCCAGCCTAGGCTAGATCTTTTTCCAGGAACATGTCTCCTTGTCCTTGATCCCCTCCATTAGGGTTTAGGGCTACCCAGAAGGAGAAAAGATGGAAGTCCAGATGGAAACAGTTTCTCATCAGTTCATGTAAGTCTTTCCAGGTTTTTCTGAAATCTGCCTTTTCTTTTCTTATTGCACAATATTATTGCATTATATTACATGATCAAGGCATGTTCTAGGCAGGAGTTGCTGAAGACTTTAAACCCATCTCTTCTTTAAATGTTCACCAATCAGGGTTGAATTTCACTTGTCAGGGGAATTTCCTGTCAGAAGGTACACAACTGATTTAAGGGTTACTGAGAGAAATCACTGACCATTAATTTGTTGATTATTGGCTAGCCTAATTAATAAATTGGTTATTAATTACCTGAAAATTCTGCCTTCCAGAATTTTCATTTGCTACAATACACACATATATATATATATATGTGTGTGTGTGTGTGTGTGTGTGTGTGTGTATGGTGTATGTGTATATGTACATGTATATACAGAGAGAGAGAGAGGGAGAGAAACGGAGAGCAAGCATATGGATAATTTAATATTGGCAGGTTGTGTGAAATTGTTTCTTTTAAAAGGAACTTCCATTTCAAAATAAGAACATGGGGATATTTTAAATAGTGATTAATAAATCTACCTTCACATAATAGATTTATTTACAAAGTGATCAGATTTGAGTTATTCATGATTTCCATGAAGTAAGGAACAACTGCAAAGCTAATACTGTGTATGTATGCATACATGCAAATGTTGAAGTGGTTTGGAGCAGTGTACATAAATACGTTTGCCATAAATAACCAATCAGACCTACACTAAATTATATTAATTTGACTTACCAGTGGCTATTATGTTGCATAAATATAGTGACTATTGCCTTTACAAATGCATGTATATGTACACATACATATACAATATATGCACACATATATGTTTATATTATATGTGTAGGTTTTATATGTGTGTGATTTTATATGATTTAATTAGTAAGCATGAACTATACAAGAAGTAGAATGTTATGTGTGAACCATAGTGAGGCCTATTTGATTGAAGGGAAATAATACATGCTAAACTGGACAAAGTAGGTTAGGGACCAGTTGTGAAGGGTTATAAATGCCCAGCTGAGGAGTTTGTATTTGAACCTAGAGAATAGAGATCTATGGGAGTTTATTAAGCAGGAGAGTAACATGGTCAGACTCGAGCTTCAGGAATAATGTCACTTTGGCAGTTTGTGGACCGTGGATTCCGTAGTGATAAGATTTGAATCAAGGAGGCTAGTTTGAGGTTATTGCAATTGTCCATGTGAGAGCTGAAGAAGGCTTGAATTATGGTCTTGGCTATGTGAATGGAGAAGAAAGGATAGGCACAAGAGATGTTACAGAGATGAGTGAATTTATTAATCCTTTAATCTCACCCCCTTTTATTTTTTTAAACAAATGTAGTTATAGCTTTGAATATATGTACACTGTGTTTGCATCTTATAGACAGAAGTTCTCTGGCTGGTATCATATAAATAATTTTCCCATGAAGTTTGTTACCTCAGAAGGCTTATTCTTATTAATAACTGCCTCTATATTTTGTCGTATTGTCAGATTTCTTCTAAAAGGGCTCTCTGATTCATAATCTAATTTATTAAGTCCACTTATGGTCATATTTCTTAATATTTTAAAACCTTTTAATGTGCTATTTGGGGTTCTTTATTGACTCAATTGCAAATTTCCTCCAGATGCATTTTTCTTCCTATGCCCAAGTTAATTAAATGGTGCATTTCTGCTGAATTTACTTTCCCATCCTATTCTAATATTTTAATGTTTTCTTCATAATTCTGATTTCCTGATGCAGCATGAAAAAGATGGGTGCAGGGAAAGAGATCTATTTTCAGAATTTCAGCCATGATGGCAGTAACAGAATTAAGCAGACTAACTAAAAGATGGGTTGTCAGTGGCCCTATTGAATTATGATGCCTTTCCTTATCACCCTGTGTAACCTTGAAGCTCTTCCCTAAGGTTTTTCTGTATTGGCTATTTTTGCATGTATCCACAGATAAGGTATGTTAGTAGCTTCTATTACAATATCTCAAATTTGCAAAGCTCTTTGTGGTTTACAAAGTGCTTGGCAGACATTATCTTATTTGATCCACAGAACCACACATGATGTAGGTAATATAACTTATTATCTCCACTCTGTACTTGAAGATCTATACCTCAGAAACATAACTTGCCTAAAGACACACGGATTCTGCAGGTTTCAGCTTAGCTAGGACTCAACCCTTGGGACTTGGGCTCATCTCCATTAAAGAAATAATATATATATATAATGTATGTATATACATATGGGTATAAAATTTATGGGTATAAAATGAGGGAATTCAACCTAATGACTCCACAGATCCCTTCCCACTCCAACTCTGATCTCAGTTACACAAATAAGTAAACACAAAATAATTTAAAGAGAGACAGTATTAACCTGGAGGAGTGTGGGGCTGGGTCAGGGAAGGCTTCAGGAAACAGGAAGGCTAATTAGGAGTTTATTACAATAATAACAATATTATTACAATAATAATAATACAATTTAATACAATAATTAAATTTTATGAAAGCATAAACTACGTACTGGCCTTGTGAATGGAGAGAAGAGAAATGATATGAGAGAGATTGGAGAGGTAAGGTTTGATTACAAATATATGTTATCTAAGTATTAGTAGGTTAACAAGCATTTACTGAGCACATATGGACCGCATTTATGGGTTCTTTCCACCACACCACTGTGTCTCCATTGAAGCTATGTGGCAAATATACTCATTTCTGCATTTTGTCATAGAATTATTGAATGTAGAATTTAAAAATACCTCAGAGGGTCATCTGGTCCAATCTTCAAGTGAAACACAAATCCCTTCTACATCTTATACATTTGTCAGGCTTACCATTTGGCATGATCTTCTCTTTGTCCTATTTTGCTATAACTTCCCTCAAAGTCATAGAATTATAGGTCTGTTTTGGAGAATGAACAAGTTTTCTTTTAAAAAAGTTGATATCTCATCTACATAGTGAATACCAGTTCAGTGATTCTTGTTTCCTCTTCCTATTTATAACATAATCATAATAATTATTATTATGAACAGAATAAATAGCATAAGCATTGTTGGCAGGCTGAATATGTTTCAGTAGGTGGACTTATGAAGGGAAGTTCCATGTATAAAAATGTTTTCCTTCTCTGATTCCTATTTTATATGAGCATGCAGGAGGCAGCATGATGTAGCAGGAAGAAGACTGGCCAGGATTCAGGATGGCTTTATTCATTGTATTTGCATCCTTGCCACTCCTAGCATAAATGACTGGCACGTAGTAGGTGCTTAATACATACTGATTAATTCTATTTCTGATTCTGTCACTAACTGATATTAGACAAGTCACAGTATCTCTCCAGACCTCTATCTTCTAATTTCTAAGAGGGTCTTGTACTAGTTGAAAGTTTTCTAATTCTACAAGGTCCCCTGGTAGAAGCAGAGAGACAGACAGACGGACAGACAGACAGATAGAAAGGTGTCACTGACTATCCACTGGATTGTCATCATTTTCTGAGGACCAAGCTTCTGGTCATTCTATTACCACTCCTACTGAAGCTGTCACTGCTATCACTACAGCAGCAAATATGTGGTTTCTCAACAATTTTTATTATTTCTATTCCATCTCACCTGAATGCTCCCCTTATGAAAATTCTGTAGCTCACCTTTATTAGGGGATAGCTATAATATATTTCCATTTTGTTATGCCTCTACAGACTGTGGTGGTATGAACTATTCAAATATTGATTAGAATATATGATCTTCCTTTTTCTTTTTTAATTTAACCATTGTAAAACTTTTAGGAACAGTTTTTAATACATTTGGGACTATCCGTTCTGGACAGTTCAGAAAAAAAATCAAACTAACAGATTTTTGGCTTAATTATCTTTATTGACTGTGGCTTTTCTTAAATTCGATTAATATCTTTCCTCTTTACTTGTCTGTGAAAATGAAGCAATGTGAGGCTTTTGTCCATTTTCCACATTTAAAATTAGAAAGTACTCTGTGTGACATCGATATAATTTCTATGGCAACTAACAAAAAAAAACACAGTGATAATGAAAAGAGACATAAGAATGTTAGTTATGATAATAATAATTGGGGGGGTGACTAACATATATTTGAGCTACATTAAAAAACATTATCATAGCATAAATAAAAGAGATGGCAGTTTTTGACCACTCTGTATTGCTTATAGAACTGATGGTTTCATTGGTGTGGGTGGGTACGTACTATTTCCACTGTTTTCAATCCAATTCAACAAACATTTACAAGACATTTTGCTAGATGCCCGAGGTAAAACAAAAAATGCAAAGTGATCTCTTTCTAGGCCTCCATTTCTTTTGGGATAAAATGAGCCAATATAACCTGATTAGAGGTCCCTTCCCTCTCAAACTCTAATCCCAGTCACACCAAAAAGTAAATACAAACTAATTTAAAAAGAGACAGCACTAACATGGAGGAGAGTCAGGGTGGTCAGAAAAGAACTCAGGAAAGAGGAAGACTAATTAGGATTATTGTAAAAGACAAATAATCCAGGTTGAAGTTTATGAGGCCTGAACTAGGGTACTGGCCTTGTGAGTGGAGAGAAGTGAAACATTATGAAAGGTATTAGAGAGGTAAAATTTGATTACAAATATTTGTTATCTAAGTATTATCTAGGTAACAAGTCAACAAGCATTTATTAAGAATACAAGGGTTGCATGATTTCTCACAGTACTGTTTAATAGCACAGGCATAGAAAAGATTAAGACAGTAAGACACTGGGGTGGTGGTGGGGGTGACCCAGGGCTAAGGATTGAGAGAACATGAGTGGTGCTAAGAGAAATTAATATTATACTATCTCATTAATAATTGTTAATTTGTGATCCACCCTTTTCTTCCTATTTCTGTTAAGGCCTAACTCAGGAAAAAGTCAGTCAGCCTCTGAAGGGCATGGCTGACTGATGAGGTTCTCCTAGCCCTCAAGGCACATGCTCCTTAGTTAGCTGGGCAGGACCCTACCCAACTGAGAGACCTAATTTCTGTTTAGAGTATAAACAAAATACAGTCTGGGTAAGCCTTTACCTGGGGGAAGAACCCCCTGTCCTTGATTCCCTCCATTAGAGAGTAGGCCAACTCAGCTCATGAAAGAGAAGTCCATCTGGAGAAATCCAGATGGAAATGGCTTCCCCTGCCCAGATGCCTTGAGGCTGCTAACACTCATGATCAAGCAGTATTCTTAGCAGGAGCTGAAGACTTTTATCCCACCTCCTCATTAAATGTCCACCAATCAGGGTTGATTTTCACTTGTCAAGGAAGTTCCCTTTCAAAAGGGATTTAAGGCATTTCAGGGTCTCCTTTGACATTTTTGGTTACAGAGAGAAACCACTGACTATCAATTTATTCATGGCTAGACTAATTAATACATTGATTATTAATTACCCAGAAACTCTGTCTCTCAGGGTTTTCATTCATCACAGTGCTAGGAGAGAGGGGAAAGAAATTTGAGGAAGTAAATTATGTATCTAATTGGTCAAATAAAGAGGGTATCAGAAATGTGAAAGTAAGAAAGTGAGACCAGAGCAGGGATTGAATGGAGTGTCTTGAAGTTTTGATGAGGACAAAGAATAGGTTTAGAAGGAATGATGCAGAATAAAAGGAGACTATAATTAGAGAATAATTAGTGAATTTCAGAAGAGTTGAAAGCTCACACAGAGATCAAGATAATGGAAGTGGCAGTTATGCATGATGGTCAGATCTAAGCTATTCAGTCATCCCCCATGGATGACTGAAGATATAGATCATGTCATAGGAATTGAGATTGATGAACTTGGAGGCCAGAGTATTCAAGAAGACATCAACATGTATGCAAAAGTCCTCACGTATGAGTGTAACTGTAGGGGTGGTACAAAGGGAGCCTGTGTACCAGATACAAAACTCCTTGAGAAGGGGGAAAGTGATGTGGAGTCTGAAAGGTTACCACAACATAAATATGGACATGATGATATAGAAGAATGCAATGACCTCCTACGGTCAATAATTTTGCTTGGGGCAGAGGGTAGGTCTGGAAGTAGTAGTGAGGATCAAGAATGCCAACTGTTAGTATGAGTGAACATGGGATGCTGACCAGGGATGCTGTCTCTACTGGAGATAATTCTAAGAGCTCAACAGGGCATGAGATTTTGAATGAAAGGGAGTTTGTTAATAATAAAGGAAAGTTTCTATTGTGCACAGTAGAAAAGAATACTAACTATAGAGATTGTAGAATGTAAGGGTTGATCTGGGTAGGCTGGGGATAGTGGTGAGAGACTTAAAGGGAGAAAAACTTTGCACCTCAGATGCCAACTCTCAGTCATAGAAATTAGGAGAGTAGGGATTAAAATTTTGGTAGTGTTAGTACAAGGAAAAACGAGTTGATCAGGGATCCCACTCTACAGGTCCTATAATTACTGAGCATGATGTCAATGCGGAGGCAAGGTCCATATTCTTTTACTCCAAACATTTGTGATCTGGAAATGGGGGTGGCATAAAACTTGGGTCTGGAATCTAGGTCAGTAAATACCTAGCGATGGGATCTCCAGGGCAGGACCAAACCCACATATAGCACTAGCTCCATAGCTTCCTTCCGAGATGGTAGAGAATGAGACATACCCAGAAGACACCCCTCATGTGGACCATGTATCTCAGCTCTGAGGTCAGGAGGTTTGGGGTTATTTTGGGATAGCTCTAAATCCCAAGCTAAGTAGACTTTTTCTATTATCTCTAGCTCATGGAGACTGAACATCTCTGGTGATTCTGAGTTCTTAGTTGCATAAACCTACTAATGCCTTTTTTCTCCAGTTTCAGGACCTTCAATGCAGATTGCCATCCTTCCACAGCTTATAGACAAATAGGTTCATCAGTTTCTGTAGCTAATGATCCTCTGATGAATCTTTCCAAATTTAGCAGACTGGTCCTCAGACAACTGACATGCAGTCTATTATAGCCCATAATCAAATCCTTTATACTTTTATAGGACATATCAGAGCTTATGTTCCTATGGCATAGAGTTTGATCCAGCTTCATGGCCAGGGTTACCTCCATCCTACAAAGAAATATTAGACTAGATTCTAAGGAAATACATTATTTATAATAGTAATTTAATTGCACTGCTTTTTCTCCCAAACATGGACATGTTTAAATTCCAATATTAAAAGTTAATCCTAAAGAACTGTGCAACTTCCCCATATGTGTACATTCTTGAGAAGGACATCTTTTTCAAATTGCTCTATTTGAGTTCTTCCTGTTGCCAAAGTTCTAAATTCTATCTGATATCACTGTTCAACATGTAGTTGGGATGGACAAGATACATAGTACTCCTCCCTCCCCCAACTTATCTCTTCTCTAAACTTCCATATTTCTTTTGAGGTTGTCATCATCCTATTACTCTTCCAGGGTTTTTTTTCAACCTCTAAATTATCCACAACTTTTCAAATAAGTATGTAAACTATTTTGAAAACCTTAAAGCACCATATAAATTTGTACAAACTATATATGTTAGCTTTTATTTTCTCTTTCTGAGAGGCAGTGTTGCATTGCGGATAGAATTGGCCCCAGAGCCAAGAAAATCTGGGTTCAAGTCTCACTTTTGAAACATACTGGCTATGTAGCCTAAGTAATTTTGTAAGGCTATAAATTGTAGAGAAGGTATCAACCTCCACTCTTAAAGGGAGTTTCCATACCCAGTAGTTGCCCATATCAATGAAATCAGTCTCTCCTTTTCCTTCTCTCTGTAACACTCCAGATCCAATCAGCTGTAAAGTCCTACCAATTAGACTGTGATATCTGTAAGAGATCTCTAATTTGCTGTTTTCCATTGTTCCTGGAACATAGTAGGTGTTTTATAAATGCTTATTGACTAGCCTACTGTCCTTACCCAACGTCTTTCACCTTGGTTCCCTTTTATCCACTCACAATGTCTACATTAGTTCAGTCCCTCATCACTTCTTAACTGGATTATTGCAATAATTTCTTAATGGGTCTTCTTGCCTCCAGTTTCTTCCCTCTAATATATCCTTTGACACTGTCAATCACCCTCCCCTAAATACTTTCTTCTCTCTAAATTTTCATGACACTGCTTTCTCCTGGCTCTCCTATCTTTCTGATCACTCCTCAGTCTCCTCTCCTGGATAGGTCACACTTGCTAACCATGGACAGTGCTTTGTCCTGGGCCCTCTTCTTTTCTCCCTCAATATACTATTTCAGTTGGTGATCTCATCAGTTCCCATAGATTCAATTATAATTTCTACACTAATGATTATGGAACCTACTTATCTAGCCCTAACTTCTCTGCTGAACTTTGTTCTCAAACTTCCAAGTACCTATTAGACATCTCAAACTGGATTCCTACAGACATCTTAAACTCAATATATCCAATACTGGATCTACCCAGATCCTCCCCTCTACCTAACTTCCTGTTACTGTTGAGGGTACCACCAGCTTCCCACTCATCCATGCTCACAACCTACATGTTATCTTCTATTCCTTATTCTCTCAGTTTCCATATCCAATCTTTTGGCCTGTTGGTTTTACCTTCAGAACATTTTTCATATAGATTCCCTTCTCTCCTTTCACACTGCCACTACCCTGGTTCTGGGCCTCATCATCTCATGCCTGGGCTGTTACCTTAGCTTGCTGGTTAGTATCCCTGCCACAAGTCTCTAGCCACTGCAGGTTCATCCTCCACTCAGCTGTCCGACTGATTCTTCTGGACTACAGATCAGGTTATTATTATTTAAAAACATTAGGCAGTGCAGTGGAGAGAGTGTCAGACCATGAGTCAGCTGAGTTCAAATCCAGCCTCGGACACTAGCTGTGTGACCCTTGACAAGTCATTTAACCCCATTTGCCTCAGTTTCTTCATTTATAAAATGAGCTAGAGAAGGAAATGGCAAAACATGACAGCATGTATCCCAAGAAAACCCCCAAAATAGGGTCATGAAGAGTTGAACATGATTGAAATGACTAAACAACAACAAAAGCCCATTAATCTGAAAAGGGGTCCACAGACATCCCTAGACCACCAAAGAAATCAATGTCACAAAGAACCCATACTCTAGTAGAACCTAAGTTCCTTGAGGGCAGAGATAGATTCCCTATACCAGATCACTGTGCTATGTACTAAAATACTAAGACAAAGTAAAAAATATGACTGTAACCTTATAGTTGGGGAATTGTGATTTAGAAAAATCTAAAAAAAATTAAAATTTTTTGAGAATGTTAATATGGACCATGTGGATGACTGAGCAGGCTGCTTTAAAACCTGATGTCCTAATGTGTGATCCACATTAATGATAGCAGCTTCCCAGACTCAGCAACTTCTCAGAAGACCTCTAACCTTACCTTGGATGTTTTCTTCCTTCTAAAACTTCTAAACTTCACTGATCTCTAATCTCCAGCAAAGGCCACCCAACCTCCTAACACTGTTCCCTGAGCCTCAATGGTTCTATACCTGTTCACTGACCACCCTTTCCCCTTCTCTTCTTACTACAGCTGCCACAGTATTTTAATGGCCATTTCTAGCAGTTTCTTTCTTATTCTTTCTGCCACAAACTCTAGACTATAATGTTGTACTTTTTAGGTCTTATTCATAAGAGAATGAATACCATAAAGAAATATCAAAAATAAGGTTACAGATAATTGAATGTGCACATAAAATTTTATATATATATATATATATATATTTATATATATAGGCAATTGGGGTTAAATGACTTGCCCAGGGTAACACAGCTAGTAAGTGTCAAGTGTTTGGTCTGAGGCCGCATTTGAATTCAGGTCCTTCTGACTTCAGGGCCAGTGCTCTATCCACTGCACCACCTAGATGCCCCTAAAAATATTTCTTATAGTGGGAATCATACCCTAAATTATTAAATTGTTTCTAGCTAAAGTTATTTGGGCCTAGGTTGGCCCCATAAGTTTTAGCCGTGGGTCTATGTAATAGCATACATGGCAGATCTAATTCTGGTTTGCCTGAGTGGCATATTTTGCACTAGAATACCTCCTAGGAGATTTGGGATTCCTCCTAATGGGAGTTGTGGACCAAGTTAATTAGTAACTTTTGATCAATTAATAAACTTCCTGGTTGGTCTCAAACTTTTGTTACTATACCCTGATTCCTACTTTGTTGCCTACATATCTCCAATGGGTATGGGAAAATAACTCATAAAATGCATTATTACATTTGTACCTAATCACCTCACCCTTGCAAAAAAAAAAAAAGGCAACATCTAGTTGATTTACCAAATTCTCAAAGGAAACTTCACTCTGCAGAACCATGTAAGTAATATGCAGTGGATATCTGTTGAAACTTTTGACCATACAGAGAAACTGGAATTATATAGAACAGTTTTGTACTGAATCCTGAGAGAGTAACCTCCTATTTAAAAAAAATTGTCTTTAAAGTTTATGACTTGAGGTATGAATTAATCAGCACAATCAAACAAATGACAAAGTGATCCCAGATTTATATGTCATAAATAATGAAAATGGGTTAATAGAAATCTTGAAAATATTTATTTTGAAACAGTTCTGCTTAAAATTTGAAGACCAGCAAGTGTTTAAATATTATGAGTTAAAAAGTGAGAAATGTTTACATTTTCTGGAAAAATTAAATACATGGAAGAAGGCGATTTGTAATAATGAGAACAGCTTCCAGCTAACAGCATGTTGTCAGTCTTAATTGTGTACATTAAATATTGAAGACAGGAATCTGTATTTGAATTGTACATTGGTGACTTTAGATTATTGGAACCCACATAATTTTTCAGCTATACAATTATGTTTTTCTCCTTTGAACTTACCAACAAGAGCGAATTAAATGGCAGACGTTTTACAATTCATAAAACTGGCTGTCTGTGAAACATTTTGAGGACATTTCAATTTTGTTAATTTTCTTAATTTTATTGAAGCCTCAGATGAACACTTTTCAGTATTAAGAGTCTATACAGCTGGATATACTGTGGGCTTCATTCATTAAAAAGCTATGCGTTTGGATTTCATGTCTATGTTTTTGTTCAGAAGTTTAATGGCATGTGATATTTTTGATTCAAAAAGGACTATCATATTGACACATCAATTTTTAATACAGTTCAAAACAGTAAATGGGAAATACTATTCTTTGAAACTTTTCAGTTCATTAGTTTGCTTACAGAATCCCAGATTCTTTGATTTGGAAGAGCGCTCAGAGGTCATCTAGTTCTTGTTAGGTACCCAAACAGGAACCTCTCCTTCCTCCTTGAATCCATCACCACTTGTCATCTAAGATCCACTTGAAGACTTCTATTAATGGAGAATCCACTACTTTGTGAGGCAGCAGCTCATTGCAGTTTTGAACAGTGCTAATTATTAGGTTTTCTTTCTATTGTGTTGAAATCTACCTTTTTCCAACTTCCATTCACTACACCTACTTCTGTCCTCTGGGACCAAACAGAAAGTTATAATCTTGTTTGCACATGAAACCCTTCCTGTGCTTGAAGATTTATTGTTTTCCCTTTAAGTTTTCTCTTTTTGAAGCTAAATATCCCCAGGTCCTTCAATCCTCCTAGGATGGGCCATCCAGTTCTTCAGCCATTTTGGTTACCCTCCTCTTGCTACGATCCAGTTTACAGATAGCTGTCTTAAAATGCGGTGCCTGGAATTAAATGCAGTAAACCAGATGTGGTCTGACCAGGCCAAAGTACAGTATGCTTATTATGGTCCTTGTCTGGCATATTCTGCTTCAATGAATGCAGCCTAATTTACAGGGTTAAGTTTTTTTAATACTGTATCATGCTACTAACTCATATTTAACTTTCAGTTCATTAAGATCCCTGAATCTTTTCCAGAAAACTCTTGTAGAGAGAAGTATGCCTTCTAGACTCAAGCTTGTGCAGTTGGTTTTTTTGTAAAGTAAGTATAGGACTTCACATCTATTCATGTTATTAGATTAATTCCTTAGATATTTACTAATATGTTTATGGTAAAACATGTAGAAGAAAATAAAATTTGTGACAATGATGAAGTAAAATTAATTTTGTCAGAATATCTAGGATATGAATTGTATTTGTTCAGATTTGGCCAGAATGGCAAAGTGGAGAGAATACAGTAAACATTGTGCTATTATCACTGGTAAATCCCAGTTATATTTATCATCATATAAAACTGGTTTTTTTTAACATTAGAAACTCATCTGAAGAAAAACAAAACAGAACAAAACCCCAAACTCTTCATGTGCATGTTCAGGAAATTATCAGCAAAATTGTACCATAGTTCATCTTAATTTACATATCAACAGGCTATACATTTAAGTACTCAGGGGATTTGTATCTCAGATTCTCTCTGTTTGAAAAACAAGTAAAAATAAAAGATGTGCCACCGTAAATATTTTAATGATGTTATCTGCATCTGTTCATCTCACAGACATTTCATGGATGGCTTCGTTGTTGTTGAAGTGGTCGTCAGAGCATAGAACAAGTGGTTTTCAATAATTTCATTTGAAATGAATGGATATATTTATAAATAAAGACATTCATTAATTTCATACAAACCTATACATACATAAGCATATATTCATATGCATAAAAATACTGTGTGATCCTGGGCAAGTCAATTAAGCCCTTAGCAGTAGGCAACTCTTTAAGACTATATGATGCATTGGTAGAGACAGTTTCCTGATCCAAGAGTGTCCCTATCAATGAAATCACACATCTAGTCCCTATTCCTCTGTGTATATAGATGAGGGGCCATCCAGAAGAGTGGATAGAAAGCTGATTTTGAAGTCAGAAACTGTTTTCAAGTCCTGCCCCTGATATGTTCTACCTATATTACAATGCCTCTCAGTATTCTCATGCAACTCACTAAGAAGTGAAATTACAGATGACTTGCTAATCTGTGTTGTTGGTAGTAACTTCCATATTGGCAAGACACTTTCCTGGACCTGCTCAATAATAATAGATATTCTCTCTCTCTTTCTCTTGTGTGTGTATGTGAATATATGCTGAATTATATCTTATATAATTACTATATGCTGGATTATATATTATGTAATTATATACCAAACTATATATTATACAACAAATTTCTATCATATATTTAATACATAGTGAATTATGTAATATATAATACACATATATCACATTATATATGTAGTTTCTATACCAGGACTTATCTCCCTCCCATTCCCCACCCAAGACTGGCTTTTCTATCTAGATTCCCTGTGGAAAATAGCTCTCTTTCTATACATGTATGCATAATAATAATATCTAGCTTGTATATGTTTGGAGAGAGATATAAAGAGTCTGTTCTGAGACACACACACACACACAGAGGTTCTTATGTGTGGAGAACTTCTGCTATGGAAAGTTATCCATCAACGTGGTGGATACATGTATATGTATGTATAGCTTGTTAGCTATCACTTATCTTTCTTCCTATCTATCCATCCATCATCTATATATCTATTACTTCATTTGTAATCTGTAGAAATGTGGTTATCTATGCCCACTTTAGGAAGCAGAAAAGTGTTAGAGAGTACTACCAATTGAGAAAAGAGTTCATATATATATATATATATATATATATATATATATATATATATATACATCTCTGTGTGTGTGTGTGTGTGTGTATACAAACATAAAGATCAGATCATAAAGTTACAAAGCCTTCTCATTCTCCTTCCAGCCCTGCTACCAACACAGACCTTAGAAAAGCCATTTTCCTTCTGTAAGCCTGTTTCCCCATAGGTAAAAGATGTGATTTGTGTAATTCCTTCTAGCTTTGATATTTTATAACTCTACGATGTTAATAAAAGGAACACAAACCATTTATTAGAGGTATACAGGTTGCATGTGACAAATCACTCTGATGCTTTCCCTACTAACACATGCATCATTTCAATTTACCCAAACTGAGCTAAGGCCAGATTAATTTTATCCATGTCCTTATTTAAATCAATCATGGTAGAAGTAATGAAATTGGAATTTGAGTTCAATTATCATTAGACTTGTACCATACCTGCGTGATGCTAAAACAATTGGTTAGAAAGTGAAAGCTTTAACAATTAGTTAAAAAGTAAAAACCTTATTTTAATAGCTGTTTGGACTACACATCAACCCTCAGATCTGATGGAATTTTTTAGTGAACTTACCGGTTGTTTTAATGTTGCATAAAAAATGATCATGACTTGTAGAGATTAGGAATTCTCAGGTGATTCGTAGCTCAGTGTGAAATCTTGGCTCAAGGAACTTCTTGGGATGCTTGGAATGCCAGGAGAATGTGGTCCATCTATACAGTATAGGATCTATGCAGTATGTTCATAATGGTGCAGTCTTAAGCCTTTTTGAAAGCTTTATATAAAAGGGCAAGTGCCTTGGACCATAGTAAGTACTTAATAAATGCTTTTTAAATTATTGATGATAAAATAGCAAACTATCACTCTTCCCAGGATCTCTGAGAAATAAAGGTGTAAATTCTGACGAGAATTTTAAAAAGTCAGCACTGAAAGCTCTTGTGCTCATGAATAAGTCAAATTACAAAACTTGCAGATTTTCATCCAACTGAGGCATTCTTGTTGGATATGGATGAAAAAGGCAATTAATTATTCAAATAAATTGTTTAAAGTCTTTTCATTTTGGTCAAAATGAAAGAAATTCATTGAACATCACTTTATTTTTGAAGAGGCACTTATCTGTAGGGCCATTTGGAATTTAAGATTTTTTATTCAAAACTAGAGCTTTTAGAAGTTATTTTTTTTGGACACCTGAGGAACTCCTCAAGAAATCAGAATGTTTTTTCTGAAGTCTAGAAATCCCACACCTCAGCTGTGATCAAGTGTTTGCCTAAGTCAGTTTGTGGAGGTGGGCATCTCTAAATACAAGTAAGAACCAATCTAACCTTCTTCTTGTTTCTGAATGTGTGTGATAAGTGTAATATATTTGGAGAGAAGGATAAAATCCACTGTTGAATAAGCAACTATAGCTTTATAAAGAAGAAAATTACTGAGTGATATGGGTATATACTGCCTATGTTTGCATGTGTATTTATTTTATATAGAAATATTCAAGCCAATATCAAGAATGAACCATCAAAAATAACAGACACTTCAGCTGTACAAATGCAAACAATACTATTTTACATTAAGGCAAGTATTTTCAAACTTTAATCCAAGCCCTAGCATCAGTTCTGGTTTACACATAGCTCCTGGGTCTCTAGGAAAGAGAGTGGTGCAGACTGAGGATACTCAAGGGGGGAAAAAAAAGGAAAAGAAGAAAATCTGTGCTTAAACTCTAGAGGGGACAGGGGGGGCTCTTCTATGGTTCAATCAGATCTATTCAACTTTATCTCCTGGAATTAATCTCTGCAGGAGTCAGGCATGAGCATATATTTGGTTTACATTTTAACACCTTCTGACCATGAATCAACTTTAATCTCACTTGAAACTTCACCAGGAGAATTTCTATTTCAGCAAATACATTCTCTTTAAAAACTGATGTGAGGTCATGACAACTCACTCCAATCTGATCCTCTCTGTCCTAAGGACATGATCTCCTTTGCAACCATATTCCAAATCTTATAGAATCACCAAGTTGGAAAAGACCTTGGTAGTCATCTGTTCCTAAACCTCACTATGGTGGGCATGGGTCTACTTAGGTATGGAATCCTCTCCTAAAATAGATGTTGGTCACTTCTCATGTGTTTCAGGGAAATGTAAACTCCGCAAAGGCAGGGACAATTTGTTTTTTCCTTTGTATTCATCCTTGCACTTACCATAATGCCTTTAATATAGGAGGCACTTAATAAATGTTTCTTGCTTTGGAATGAATTGGTACATTGGCTCTTTTCTCCTTAGGGAGTATTATGGAAGTGAATTAGAACTGGCAATTGTATTCAACTGTATGTTTTAGCGTGTAATTGTTTTACATCTATTTTTATTGAGTGTAGAATAATTGGGCTAAGGGAACAGTAGAACAGCTTTGTAGGGCTTGTTGATGGACAAGGTTAATATATATGTTATAAAGTATGTTATGTCAGTTTATAACTATTTTTGGAAGATACACTCCAATTCTTATTTTTAATATCTGCAACAAAACATGTTAGGCCATATTTTGTTTTCAATTAAATTATAAAACATGTGAGAAAGGACTATTATTTTTCTTTTATTCAATAAAATATCTCATTTTTATATTCATATGTGTGATTTAAGTATTAAAAGAACATAAGGTCCTTGAAGGCAAGGACAGTTTTTGTTTTATATAGCTGCACCTAGCTTAGGGCCTAGCATACAATAGGTGCTTAATAAATGCTTGTGGCATTGAATTAAAGACTGTTGATATCCCCCTGTGGTTCTGCATGTCTTAGTATTATAAAACAGTAATAAAAGGATTCCAGCCCTTCCAGCTGTCCTGGTTCTCCTACCCCTGTCTTGGTTGATCCGTTTGAGTTAATAGAAAATCTGATTATGCTTGAAAATAACATGTATTCTCAAGATTAAGACAACTCCCTTTAAGAGCTTTGAGACTGAAGCTTTATCAGATATCATGAACTTGAATAGCATTTTGTAATTTCTGTACCTCAATTTCCCAAAAGATAGAGAAAGAAAATGTTAAAGCAGCAAAATATTTTAAGAGGGAAATGTTTCATGTATGTGATTGAAAACTGCTCTTCAGAAGATAAACATTAGAAATGTTAATGTTAAAACAAAGAATGTGATTGCTTATATTATAATAGGTTTGCAACTGAGTATTTCAAAGTCCTGGTAACTTGATATTTTCTGATTCCCAAATCACCACATGTGTTTGAATGTTATCAGTAACAGAGGTGCCCATTTGATCAAATCAGAACAGAAATAGGTATGCAGATGCACAGTAGGGACAGTTGACAATACTGCTTTTTAATCTGTATCTATAGAAAACATTTAATATAAGCTCTCTAATGGGATTAAAGAAATACATTAATATTTAACAGTGTACTTCAGTGTACTCACTGTGAAAATAGCACATTTATTTAGACAGGAATTTTATGTCAAAAGTTTTTTTTTTTCTTTTCAATATCTTCATTTCTTTGATCTGCAGTAATCGTGTTACTATGAAAACCAAAATACCAGTATTTTTCCATTATTTCTCATCAAAAATCTTCTCATTTTTATTCATGTTTCCCAGGGTCATCTGAAGTGAATTTTTTTTTGTAAAAAAACAAAACAAAACCCCAAAACATTAGAGTACTTGGATTTGTAGATTTTCTACATTTGCTTGCATTCATGTCTGGTACACATTGCTTGCCGTTCAATTCTCCAAGTGCCTTCTTCATAAGTACAGTGACATATAGTGCATTCATCTGTCTTCACTTCTCTTCCAGCAGGAATGACAGTGGTTTCTGCAAAACAGTTTGGGCCTGAAATATAGCAAAGCAATTATAGGTTATAGCCATGTAGCATATGAATTTATATGTAATATGTACTATCACTTCTGGAGGATTCAGTGGAGAACATAAACCCAAAACTGTTTCGCTGTAGGCAGGGGGAGTCCCTTCACCATGGAAACATGGGGAAAGTTGGCTTCTTTACAATAATTCCAGAGTCACAGAAAGTTATAATTATAATGAGTTTTACCAGTTATCTAGTGCAAACCCTTCATTTTTCAGATGAGGAAAATGAGGGCCAGAACTGAAATGACTTGTCCAAAGCAAGTGGCCAAAGTGGGACTTAAACCCATTAAAAGGTCTTTAGAGATCTTCATTCTGAAACTGCATGACCTCTTATCAGGATAATGGATCAAGTACAGGCTCAAAAATGAAGAGCAGGATACTCTTCTGGGGATTGCTCTTCTGTATAAGTAGATAATTTCCTTACAAGGAACAAAACTGACCTGACATATGCTAGCTACAATAACAAATTATTATTACTAATAATAATTAATAGAATATAATTAATGATAATCATTAAAGTATATCAATTAGCATGAACTAATCATGCTAATCAGCATATGATTAAAATTACTGCTCTGACTGAAGTGGAGGATATTTATGGGGGAATCATGAAGAAATTAAGTTGGGTAGGAATGGTGGGGCCAGATTATAAAGGGCTTGGACAGCCAGGCAGATGTGTCTGGATAAAAGAAAACAGGAAGTCACAGTAGATTACAAAGTTGGGAAATGATACAACGGGAATACTGTTTAAAGAAATTTATCTGGCAGCAATATGGAAGATGGATGGGGGATGGGACGCAGAGTTGAAGGCAAAGAAACCGAAAGCTAAGAGGCTTTCACAGTGTGGTAGGTATGAATAGATAACAGATCTATCTTTCAGCTATGAGAATAGAGCAGAGTAAATTGCAGAGTGATTTTGAAAGAAGAATTTAGGGATGGATTAGTTAGGAAAAGGAATGAAGGATAAAAGGTGATTACATGATATCTAGGCTAGGAGATGAGCAGAATATTCTAACACTGAAAGGAATGGGAGAGCTAGGAGATGAAAGGAAGATGCTAAGATAGGACACAATGGCTTTGCCCTCCATGGAGATAGTCTATAGGTAATGGAAAGTATATGGCTAGAATACAGGACAGACCTGGAAGTTCTCATATAGGCCTAATACACCTAAGGACAAAAGCTGATGGCATGTAGTGGATGAGCTCTGAGAACTAAGACTAGCGAGGGAAGAGTGGAAGGTTAAATTTCAGAAGTCTATATCATACAGCATTTCCAAACTGCAAAACCAGAGACACTATTTGTCTTATATTGTTTTAATCCCCTCCTTCTTAAAATATATTAAAACATGTAATAAAGCATTATTCTACTTCTCTGGACTACTTAGGATTATGTAAAATGTTCATTAAAAAAAAACCGAGCCTAGGAGTTGTAGAGACTACAGGATATAACAGAAAGAACACTTGGCCCTGAAGTCAGTGTAGGGATTATTTCATTCATTGGCTTATTTTAGGTGCTTAATAAATGCTTGTTGATTGAGTCAAAGACCTTGATTCAAATCCTGCCCTCCAGTACTATCTGTTTAACCTTGAGCAAATCATTTCCATTCCCAAGTCTCTATTTCCTCCTCTGTAAAATGAGAGGGTTGATCTCAATGATCTCTGGTCTCTTCCAGATCTAGATCATTGATCCTTTAACCCTGGTTTGCTATTTTAAACTTGTCTCAGTTAAACCTTTTTCATCCAGCTTTCATGCATGAATTAAAACAAATTAATATATTATTTTAAAAGTCAGCTAGCTCATGGAAAAGGAATTAAAGAAATCAAAGAAATTAGAATCAAAGAGAAAGGAAAGCCCAACCTGAATTAATAGTCTAGCATAGAAAGGGCAACATTTTTGCTTCAGTCAGGTAAGTCTTATCATTGGCCTCTGTACATGTCATGGTTCATCTTGCCTTTGAACTTTGGCTCCTTTTGTTTTATGCCACTGGAAGTAAAGCTAAGTAAATCCTTCATTTCCAGATACAACTTTAAAGAAGGAAAATCTAGTGTCTGCCACAAAGATGGTGCCACTCTTCTAAGTATGATTTTTTCAATAAGACTTAAAAATTGTATATTATATAGTCTTACAGTGAGAGAGGAATATGGAAGTATATCACTTCACTTTATAACCAAAGCACCGATAGCTTAACCAGTGATTTCTCTATTGGCAATTGTAATAACAAATTCATTTTTATTATGCTTCCCCCAACCCTGTGTCTCCATGTATATCTACTAAATAATTTGTTAGAATGTAGTTTCCTATGTCAAAGAATTTGAATGTACAGAGAAAACTAGAGTGAATATGTTTATCTTTAATTGTGAAGTTTGATAGTGTAAACCCAAATATGTTAGCCACAGATCAAATTCAATAATATATGTGAAAAATCTTTGTCAACTTTAATACCCTAAGGAAACATAAAATAGTATGATGTCACATCATGGCTTCAAGGATCAAAGAATTCATCTTTGCAGTCACTAATGGTAGATAGTCTTTAGGAGTTGGTATATCTGAAACATTCACTGCCTGATGACCAAAAGTAATGAACTTTTCTAGTGAAAAAATCATTGTAAAATCAAATGAGATAACATATGTAGAGTGTTTTGCCAATCTTAAAGAGCTATATAAGTACTAGCTATAATAATAATTATTAATATTAAATCATGATTTGCTATAATAATAGTTGTTATAATTAAGTGTAATTATAGAACTATAGAAAATTATTTCTAACATCATTTATGCTTATCACATTGTATTAACTATAATTATATTATAATGTAAATATAATCATTGATGCTTAATAATTATTATTATGTGGATAGGTTAGCATCAGTTCAGATGGCTTAGTTTATCAGAGCAGAAGGGAAGGTGGTTCAAGGTAAGACCTACATTTTGATTAAGGAGGAAGGAGTCTATTTGATTCTGGGCAGTATATTTGAGGATGAACAGAAATAAACTGGGACATTTATTTCTAGAGGCAATCAAGAAAAAGGGTATAAGGACTGGAAAGCAAAGCATAGAAGAGTAGTTGGAAAGAACCAGGTATATTTTGTCTGGAGAAGGGAATGCTTCCTTAAACAATAGGATTGTATGTATTTGACATAAAATTCTTCAGTAGGCCTTTATGCTCAAAAACTTTCCAACTTCCTGGGAAGTGCTACAGATTGGTTTCTATTGGCATAAATTTGAAAGCCCAGTCACTTCTATTTCATGATGCGGCATTGGTATAGAGCTTATTATTTTTATTATTATTACTTTTGAATTGTTATTTTAATTTAAATTATTGCCATATTTCCTATTCTTACACTATTTTTTTAACTCTTAAAGTGAATTCCATTAAATGAAGCTTATTACAAACACAAAAGACAAGATTTCTGTTTTCACATACCTATTAAGGGAGTACAAAAGAAATTTATGTAGCAACCCTTAATGTCTGTTAAATAAATGTAAATTATTTTATTATATTGTTCTGAATTAACAAGTGTTCAAAGAACACAATTATCAAGAATTCAAAAAAAGAAAAACTTTTCTCCTCATAGTGTTGAAAGTCTTCATTTTATTTTAGAGAATAATTTGTATTAGTAAGTGTAGGCAAAAAGCAAAGTGTATATTTATTTATTTTTTTAACATGTGTTTTTAAAACTTTGGGTTCCAAATTTTCTCCCTTCTTCCCTCCCCACCCACCCTCATTGAAAAGGCAAGCAATTCGATACAGGTTATACATGTGTAGTCATGCAAAACACTTCCATAGTAGTCATGTTGTGAAAAACTGACTCTATTTCTCTTCATCCTACCCCACCCCCCCATTTATTCTATTCTTTCTTTTGACCCTGTCCCTTCTCAGAAGTGTTTGCTTCTGATTATCCCCTCCTCCAATCTGTCCTCCCCTCTTATCATCGCCCTGCTCTCATGTCCCCTTCCCTGCCCCCTATTTTCCTGTAAGGGTAAGATAGATTTCCATACCCAATTGAGTGTGTATGTTATTACCTCCTCAAGCCAAATCCTATGAGAATAAGATTCACTCATTTCCTCTCACTTTTCCCTGTTTCACCTCCACTGTAAAAGCCTTTTCTTGTCTGTTTCATGTGAGATAATTTACCCCATTCTACCTCTCCCTTTCTCCTCCCAGTATAATCCTCTCTCACCCCTTAATTTTATTCTCCAGTTATTACTCCTTCATCTTCAACTCACCCTGTGCCCTCTATCTATCTGTCTATCTATATACATACATATATTTTTTCCCTCCAACTACTCTAATACTGACAAAGGACTCATGAGTTACAATATCATCTTTCCATGTAGGAATGTAAACAGATCAACCTTAATAAGTCTCTTATGATTTCTCTTTCCTGTTTACCTCTTTATGTTTCACTTGATCTTGTATTTGAAAGTTAAACTTTCTATTCAGCTCTGCTCTTTTCATCAAGAATGCTTGAAAGTCCCCTATTTCACTGAATGACCATTTTTTCCCCTGAAAGATTATACTCAGTTTTGCTGGGTAGGTGATTCTTGGTTGTAATCCTATCTCCTTTACCCTCCAGAGTATTATATTCCATGCCCTGTGGTCCCTTAATGTAGCAGCTGCTAAATCTTGTGTTATCCTGATTGTGTTTCCATAGTAGTTGAATTGCTTCTTTCTGGCTGCTTGCAATATTTTCTCCTTGACCTGGGAACTCTGGAATTTGGCTACAATATTCCTAGGAGTTTTCCTTTGGGGATCTCTTTCAGGAGGTGATCAGTGGATTCTTTCCATTCCCATTTTGCCCTCTGGTTATAAAATAGCAGGGAAGTTTTCCTTGACAATTTCTTGAAAGATGATGTCAAGGCTCTTTTTTTGATCATGGCTTTCAGATAGTCCAATAATTTTTAAATTCACTCTCCTGGATCTATTTTCCAGGTCAGTTGTTTTTCCAATGAGATATTTCACATTGTCTTCTATTTTTTCATTCTTTTGTTTTGTTTTACAGTGTCTTGATTTCTCATAAAGTCACTAGCTTCCAATTGCTCCATTCTACTTTTTAAGGAAGTATTTTCTTCAGTAAGCTTTTGGACTTCCTTTTCCATTTGACCAATTTTGCTTTTTAGGGCATTCTTCTCCTCATTGGCTTTTTGGACCTCTTTTGCCATTTGGGTTAGGCTATTTTTTAAGGTGTTATTTTCTTCAGTATTCTTTTTGGGTCTCTTTTAGCAAGCTGTTGACTTGTTTTTTCATGATTTTCTTGCATCACTTTCAGTTTTTCCTCTATTTCTCTTACTTGCATCTCAAAATCCTTTTTGAGCTATTCCACGACCTGGGGCTGATTCATATTTTTCTTGGAGGCTTTGTATGTAGGAGCTTTGACTTTGTTGTCTTCTCCTGGTTGTATGTTTTGATCTTCATTGTTACCAAAGAAAGATTCTATGGTCTGACTTTTTTTTTTGTGCCTTTGTTTGTTCAGGTTCCTAGTCAATTACTTGAATTTTAACTCTTTGTTAAGGTAGGCGGTCTGCTTCCAGTGTGGAGAATGTACTGTCCCAAGATTTGGAGGTTTTGTGCAGCTGTTTTCAGAGATACTTCTATGGACCTGTAAATTTTCAGTTCTTCCAAGGTGGTATGATAAGGGGCGAGGTGTTTACTCCTTTCCTGACCTGTGCTCTGGTCTATGAGTGACCACAAGCACTCTTTTCTACCTTGGAACTGTGAGGAGGATTTCCTTTCCACCACCACTACCAGCTCTACCACGCCAGCATTCCTCCTTACCCCAGGACCACCACCCAGAATTGTGACCCAGATCCATGAGAATCCTGCACCAGCAGAGAGATCCCTGCAATCTCCCTCTGATCAGTGATTGGATTCCCCCTCAGTCTGTGGGCTGGAAGCTCAGGAAGCAACCACCACATCCAGGGCCAAGCTCAGGGACTGGGGCTGGGACAAAGCTTCTCTCTCTCGTCACAGTCACAGACTTTTTCCACTGACCTTCTAAGTTGTCTTTGGTGTTTGTGGGTTGAGAGGTCTGGAAACTGCCACACCTGCCTGCGATTCAGTCCTCTGAGGCCTGCTCCAGGTTTGCTGAGACCTGCCTTGCCTCTGTGCCCACTCCAAACTGCATTCCCCTCTCCGCTCGGTGTGATATACTTTTCTGATCAATCATTCATGGTGTCTTGGGTTGTAAATTTGTTTCACTTTGTCTTTTTTGTGAGTTCTGCTGCTTTAGAATTTGTTTAGAGCCATTTTTATAGGTATTTGGACGGGTTTGGGGAGAGCTCAAGCAAGTCACTGTTTTTACTCCGCCATCTTGGTTCCACCCCCCCAAAGTGTATATTTATTGAAGAGTGGGGGGGGGGAAGCACCATTGAGATGCAATATGACAAAGAAATTGGAAAGAGTAGTAACAGTGGACATTAATCCTACTTGTTCATGTAGCCATTGGTTCTGCTTAAAGTGCTAGTAGGTTTCCATTTTTAAAAATAGGGATAACAATAACACCTACCTTAAATTGTTGTGATCAAATGAGGTAATACCTGTATAGTGTTTTGCAAACTTTAAAAAGCTATTTAAAAATTATAAAAATTATTATTGCCTAGATGAATTAGTACCCATTCAGATGGTTTAGTTTATCAAAACAAATGGGAATGAGATTAAAGGTAGGATCTACACATTGATTAAAGAGGGAAGATTCTATTTGATTCTAGGCAGTATATTTCGGGGTGGACGTTGGAACAACTGGAATATATTTCAGGACGGACTTCTGGAGCAAAACAAGAAGGGTGAGAGAGGCCTAGAAATCAGAGGATAGGGAAATAATTAGGCAGGTGTATTTAGCTTGGAGAAGGGGATTCTCAGACAACAGCATTATTGTCCTCCAGGATTAGTTCTCAGGTGTAAGTTGGTTGACCACCTGTGGAGGATGGTGTAGCAGGATTTCTGTCCAAGAGCTGACTGTCCAGGAAGTAGGGAAAATTTATCGTCCTTTATGACAATGGGATACTTTGATCTGTCATTCTGTCCTCCATAGTCTCAAGTATTCAGCATCACAGTGAACCCAGAAATTAACAAAAGTGGCATCGACAAGAAGGGGCAAAGGTAACGACAACTACTCTTGTAATGAAAGTAATACTTATTGAAGAAAAGCTCTGCTCTGATACCTCACTGTGGTATGGAGTTGACCTTGGCTTTGATGCTATGCCAGTGGAGTTCGAGTTCTGACTCATCTTATCAAGTTGCAAAAGCTTCAGGTATGGACCTGGCAAGAGACTGGTGTCCAAAGGCTAGCCCAGAGAGGTTCAGAGAGGCTCATCATAAAGTTGGCTATCAGGTAACGGACCTTCTCAGTTACAGCAGTTTTTGCCTAAGGTTTGAAGGGCTTGAAGACTGTACTGCCTAAGAATCAGCATGGTATAGTGGAAAGAATGTTAGATTTGAAATCAAGAGAGTTCTGGGCTTGAATTTTGGCTGTGTGATCCTGGGCGAGTTTCAACTTCTCTGGCCTAGATGTCCTCATCCCCAAAATGGTAATATTTATACTACTTTACAGTGTTGTGAGCAATGTGCTTTGTAAAGCTGAAAGTTCTCACTCTAGAAAACTGAGCTGCTATTATCAGCAAGAGGATTGTCCGCAATCAGAAAATTGTCTATCTTTGGAAGTACTGAAGTAACAATGGCAATACCTCCTAGGGCTTTGTAGCTACAGAGAATTTTTGATAAATATCATTTTACTTCATTTCACAGAAAAACCTATGAGGTAGGTAGTTCAAATATTCCCATTTTATAGGTGAGGAAACTATCTGGGATTACATGGTAGGGTAGGGTAGTTCTTGACCTTTTTGTTTTTGTGCCATGGAGTCCTTTGGCAGTTTGGTGAAGCTTATGGACCCTTTATCAGAATCATGATTTTAAGTGCATAAAATGAACTGCATTGGATTACAAAATAATTAAATTATATTGAAGAACACTTATCACAATATTAAAAAAAAATTCATAGAACTGAAGTCAATATCATTTGGTCTAGAGAATTCCCAGTAGGCAAACTTCCTCCACTAATGAATAGCAGCAACTTTATAATTTTTATAGTCTTGAAGAGCTGCCAGGGGCACTTGGGAGGTGTGGGTGCAGTTCTTTGAAAAAGAAAATACCCAAACCCAAAAGAAAATTAAAAAAAAAACAAATGAACAAACAGAAAACTAGAAACTCCTTTGACTTGCCCACAGCTACCCAGTTGTTATATATCAGAGGCAGAACTGGAACTCAGATCATCCTGACTCTGCCATGCCACACTGTCTCAGAGTAAATTATCATAGGTGACTACAGGATCTACACCTGGAACATCTAGTCCAACTTCTTATTAGTTCAACTTTTATCCAATGCATATAGGAAGCTTTGCCTTATTCTTTATTCCCTTCATTGTCAGTGTTTCTTTCCTCACCTTACCCCATATAGACTTATTGGTAGACATGTTTTATTTCACCATGTGCAATGAAACTTCTTTTGGACAAGACACTTTTTCATTTGCCATTTAAAACCTGGTGCCTAGCATGGTAGGGACTTGCAAAGGTTTTTTTATTTAGTTTTTTAATTGGGACTGAAATTTCATTGTTATATAGCACTTTCAATGAGGAAACTCCCTTAACCAGTGTACACTGGCAGTTTTTGTGCAACTAATTGTCTAAAGGAGGGCACTGAGAAGCTTAAGAATGTTGCCCAGGGTCACTTAGCTAATCTGTGTCAAAAGGCAGATTTGAAACTAGGTCTTCCTGATTCTATCAGTCATTCAATCTACTAATTAATCCACAAGCATTTATTAAGAGCTTACTATCAGTGCCGGGTAATGTGTGTGCTAAGCACTGAGGATATAAAGAAAGACAAAGAAAAGTTTTTATCCAAGAGAACCCGACATTCAAATATGAGAGACAACATTTACATAAATAGGTACATATAAGATACATACATATTAAATGAAAGATAACCTTAGGAGGGAAGGATCTAGTAGCTGGGGAGACAGGGAAAGGGCTCCTGTAGAAGGTAGGATTTGAGCTGAGTCTTGAAAGAAGACAAGGATTTTAAGTGGAGGGGAGGAATGAGCTCATTCCAGGCTTGGGGGACAGCCAGATTGTTGTTCATTCTTCATCTTTGAAGAGGACTAATGACATCAGAAGGGTGATGTATTGATTTGCAAGTGAACTGTATTTGAGTGAGTAGAGCTATGCAAAGTCATCAGCCTCACTTTCTCCTCCAGAATCATCATGGTCCAACGGCAAGATATAGGTCAGGATGACTGGTGATGGCCCTGGATGCAGCGGGAGACATTGACCATTTTAGGCTAGGTTTTTCCTAGTTCTCAGTTTGTCCGAGGCAACACCCATTCAGTAGTTAAAGGCTAGGTGAGAATGTTGGCAAAAGGTGGTCTAGTTTGCCTTTACAAAAGAATCCACCTGGGAGAGGAAGACTCTCAGAGTTTCTGGTCAGAACAGAAATAATTGTTCTTTATATTCACTCTGAGCCACCAAAACCCAAACAATGAGCAACTGAAGCTTGGGTGGGGACCTATTATTGGTCAATCAGTGAGAGCCAGAGTGATTTGGGTTTAAAAACACACTCAAGTAGCTCCATTTGAATCCCAATGGGCTTTATCAAAGCCTGGTTTTCCAGAGCTGTTAATTTCAAGAAATCATAAATGAAAACTACATGAGACAAAAGAGGTAATTGTCCCAGTTTTTCTGAAAAAACAAACAAAAAGATACAATAAATAAATAGGGAAGAAAAAAATCCAGCCCTGAAACCCCAAGATACATTTCAAAGTATAAGTGATCAAAATGTATATGCATTTGGACAGAGCACCCACATGTCTCCCCACTGGGACAGAGGGAGAAGAACAGTAAGAAAAGGAGGAGAAGGAGGAGGAGTTAGAAGAGGAGGAGGAAATAGTAGCACTGTCCAACTGGAACTGGTGGACAGCCAGTACAAAGGCAAGGAAATGAGGTGTAATGTAATGTTTGGGGAATAGCAAGTAGGGCAGTATGGGTAGACAAGAGTTTGTGAAGGGGAGCAAAGTATAAAAAGACTAGAAAGGTAGAAAGGGGCCAGCTTATTAAGACCCTGAATTGCTGAACAATGCTGTCTTCCACATAGTAGGTATTTATTAATTTTTATTGTATTGAAGTGGATTGAATGAGAAAAAGAAGGTTTGGAGAAGTGAAATTCTTTGCCTAAGCTTATACTGGTAATACGGAGGGGAGATGGGATTTGGACCCAGGTCCTCTGGCAAAGCTAAGACTTAAATCCAGGTCTTCTAACTACTTGTCACAGTGATCTCTAAACTTTTTTGATCACATACTCCATCAGTATTAAAAAAAACAAATTGAGCATATATTCCCAGTAAGTATATTTTTATAAATTTTATAGATAAATGACCATATTAATAATTTTCATCATACAAATTTGCAAAAGTAAAAATAAAAACAGATTTTAAAATAAATTTATTTTATTCATTTATAAATGGTACAAAAACTTTTTTTCTCATTAAAAGATGTATTTTCAGGGAACAATGTATTTTATTATTTTTTAAAATCTTGGTTTAACACTCTGTGATACAGTGCTTTGTAGGTCTGGTTCTGTGTTCAGTTAATTTTGATATTGAGCCTTAATTGTTGCCAGAATAGGGTGTCAGAACAGAAAAAGATAATAGCAGTGCCCTATGCCTTTAGAGTTTTGGGCTGTCTTTGCTATAGCTCCTCCCTTGCTCCTTGGACCTCAGGAAGCATTTCCTCCCTCCCTAGTCAGTTAGACTAACTGGACCCCATGGCAACTCCCAACATTTCCCCACCAACTTTCTTGGGCTGTGGAGTATACATCACATTCATCCTTCCCTGAGAGTGAAGCCCTGGAAGGGCTTGTGCTCCTTGAAAAGCAGGGTCTGCCAGTCTCTATGTTAGCAGTGAAGGCAGGGGAAAAATAAAGGTGATGGGGGTGGGGACATGCAAGAAATAATTACCTTTTTCCCCCCCTTTCCTTCTCTCCTCCCCTCCCCCCCCACCCTGCCCTACCCCCAAGGAACAAATACAGCTCCTACTGGTCACTGGCAGGGTGGGAGAGACAAAGGCTGGATATAGCTTCAAGAGTACTGAATAGCTGTACTGTTCTTTCCACTTTTCCAATACAGCCCAATGTGACTGGGCATGGGCCCTAGGAAACCTCCCCCCCAACAACTCTCCTTGAGTTTTCTCTCACATGGTCAAGTCTTTGGTTTTTGCCTGAGGCGTCATCCCAGTACCCCTCTCAGCTGGCTACTTTCATTGTGGCTATGCCCAATCTCCCAATTCTCTGCTACCCGTAATTTAGCCCAGACTTTCATTGTCTATTACCTCCCCATGGCCCTGGCTATTTCCCACCCTTGATCCTATCTAGACCCCATTCTCAACCTTCTAGTCACTCCCATCTAGATCCTCCCTAGATCCTTTCTCACAGTCACCCCAAACTACTTGGCCACTCCTAGGTCCCTCCCACCTTCTTCCTGTATATAAGGTCCATCTTACCTCCATTAAGGTGCTCAGATTCTTAAAATCTAGCTATTACTGAGATTTACTCCAGCCTGCTTGTCAATAGGACCATCAGAAATGTTCAGATTCCTTAAGAGTCTGGCCAACATGGCGAATCTTTAATAAACCTTGTCTTTGGCTGAGAGAAGGCTTGGGTCAAATTCATTCAGACAGGACCCATGTGTTGCTATTGCGGGGTCTCAGTATCCCTAAACTCCTAAAATCGCAATAAATATATGGTCTTTTGCACCCCACTCCACTGACTACTGTACCTATATAATACTTTTCCCACAGCGCACATCATTTAAAATTCATTTGTGCCTATTTAGAGTTGTGAAAGTTCCTAGTTTAATGTTCTCTAGTGTCAATATACTAAAAATTCACAAAGAGGGGATGTTTCTCAATGAAAGAAGATAATGACAATCAAAAGTTGATATAATGATTTCCAGAGCTCCTGCTCTGGAAGTTGATGCAAAACAGCCAAAGAATGGATTGAGGTGGACAGAAGATGCTGAAATCATTACTGAAGTAAAAGAATGTTTTAGATATTACTGAAAACTTAAAAGACTATGATGAATACAGTGAGCAAGATAAAAAGTTAGAGGAATGTTTTGGCTCTTGAGCCAATGATTCGTATAAAAGTCTGTCCATTTCCTCGTTAAAAATGTCGTATGGGCGCATATTTCTTCATTCCAGTTTTATTATGGAAATGATAGGAAAGCAAACTTCGAGTCAATTTGGTAAATTCCAGGGCATATCCCAGAGTAAGCAGATTCAACTTAGTATCTCTATAGGCAATAAGTAGAATAGCTGTACACACAAAAAGTGAAACTATTAAGTCTACTGTACTTACTAAGGCAGGGAAGTATATGATAATCTAAAGAACAAAACTTAAAAAAAAAAGCAACCTCAACATAGTCAATGGGGCTGACCTTGGGTAATCTGGAAAATTGTTATTCAGAATACTTCATTCCCTAACAACTCCTAAATATGAAGTATATGACATTAATAACTATAACATAATAGAGTACTTTTGTTTAACAGCATTTTGAATAACTCTTCTATACTATTCTGAAATATGTTGTAATTTTTTTTGCACAAATACATATTCAAAATATTACCAAACAATACATCTATTATTGAAGGACATATAAAATTATTTTTCTTTCTGCTCTTAATGGTTTTTTTTTTCCTATTGACAATTATTTTGGTCATGCCTGAAAAAATTGACCTTTCTTGCCTAATTTTCTTGGCTTATTTTACAAATGTCACCCTGAGGAATATTAATTAAAAGATCAATAGCTCTTTTTCATCGCAAAATCAGAACATCATCTGTTATTCAAGTGCAGATGAGACTACTAGAATGTAATGTTAGTGTCACAAGAACTGGTTTGCATTATAGCTCTCCCAGGCTGCCTCGTCTTTCCTACTACATTGCAAACTCCTTAAAGGTAGTGTCTAGGTCTTAATCAACTATGTTTCATCATGTCTCACAAATAAAAAAAATGGCTTACTTTAACAAATGTTGAGTTGAATTGAATATTGTGAGTCAGTTCCAATAAATACTTGCTTATTTGACAGGAAAAGATAAAAGTTGAAGTGGCAAGAATGAAAATAAATTACTTTTAAATACTACTGAGGAGGTAGAGGGAAAGAGACCAAACCTAAGTTACACAAAAGGAGAAAATATTTTTCAAGACACATGCTTGAAAAATTTACTTTTGCATGCATTTTGACTAGTCATGTTTTGAAATCATCCATACTATAAATTAATTGTGTATGCATTCAGAAGGGTAAAGAAAAATATATGCTAGTTTACTTAAGTTACTATAACTCAGTTAAACCAGCAGTGAATTAACCTGTGGCTTAATACATTGATTATTTGGGGTATAATGTGCCTCAGTCTGCCATGGCTGTAAATGAAGATAGAATAGAGCTTCCTGTTCAACAACAAGTAGAACTATGTTACCAATTTCCATTATGTGCTTTCTAAATGTGAAAGAAATAATTTCAACAAAGCCCTGCTTCCTTTATAATTTCTTCCCCTTAAATTAATAGAATCACATGTCTAAAACTTAATTGACAATAGCTTCTTATGGATTCCAGGTCTTAATGCTGATCAGGGAGATACTTTATGTTTCAATAAAAAGTGAGCATATGCATATTATATGCATGTAATACACATGTTCAATATATATTAAATGCACACATGCAATATACTCATACATATATGCTTATCACATATAAATATATAAGCACATATGTATAAATATGTGCTTATATAAATATAATATGCTTGCCTATATATTTATAATGATATTTCCCAAATAAGCTTTTTATCTCCAATAATAACTTTAGTCTGCTCGGGAAATTATTTTGGACAGCTCTGAATTAGAATTAGCCAGTTCTGGATGGTTTTTATTACTGCCTCAAATACTTAGTGATAATTTTGTTAATCAAATATATTGCCCTGGTAAGGTATTTTATGAGTCCCATTTTGAAAGGATACCACAAAAAGCTTCCAGTAAATTATGATTACTATATGTCCCAATATAGATAAATGCAAAGGGATTTAATTAAAATGTAAATTTGTTATCTACAGCTGAAAACATCTGATTTCCAATTATCAAGAAAGACTATCTAAGCTTCTCACTTTATGAAAAGAATTCCTGGTAACACTGGCAGCCACAGAGAATGATATTTTCATTCTAAACTCTTCCCCAACAACAACAACATAGCTTTCTTTACACACATCCACATATAGAGATACAGAGATGTAGATAAAGAGATATAAATAGTGGGTAGTTAAGATGCCCCAATAGTAGTACTGAGGATTTGTAAAGGGCATTTTAGAAAAGTAGTGTTTTTTCTCTTACCTTATATATTTCATACAGATATTAAGCAAGGGAAAGGATGCACATTTTTCTGTATTTGGCAATACTGATTCTTGTATTTACCAGGAAAATTCTCATGTTACCTCCTCTCATTTCCCTACTTTCTTACTCCCTGGTACTTCCCCAGATAGCTGCCTATATAAACCTGCTGTGCAAAATTTCCTAGTCTGAAAACGAGATGACTAGACTAGAGGCTCCTTAAGGTTCCTTATACGGGCGGCACGCCGACCTTCTGCCAGTCATGCGCCAGTACCCACTTCTCTTAAAAGAAGTACACTACCAGAGTCTTACCCACTCCTGGGTCTTCGGTTCTGAGCCGGATCACCACACAGAGACGAGCCATCGGGAGGCACCAACACCAGAGCTTTATTCAGAGGCCAACACAGCAAACCATCATAGCAAGCCCAAGCAGCAAGGCCAGAGCAACAGGGCAGGAGCCAGGGGAGCGCACGTGTGTGATCTGACCACGCTTGTTCCTAAGTACCTACCTAGCCCCTCCTCCCCAGCCTGCTACTAGCCAATGATTGTAGGGTCAGATACCGGAAGGGGCTGTCTGAGTTTAGCACACCAAGGGGGAGGGAGTGACGTAGGAGGCCAGGATTGGATACAGGAAGGAGGTATCTGGGATTGACGCATGGACAAGAGTACGTGACCTAGGAAGTCAGTCTCAGGAGGGGACTGGGTCAGTGCTGCACAAAGGGACCCGGAAGTCAGGAAGGTCACAAGAGGCATCTGGGGATGACGTTGCATATAAGGAGGGGACTAAGCAGAGGGAACTCAGTCCTCTGCCATCCCACTCCCACGTGGCAGCGCCCCTTGCCTCAGGAGCTCAGGCTCGGCTACTACTTCCTTGTACCCAGCTTATGTCACAGAGCACTGCCCAATTGCCTCAGGGCTTCTCCGAATCCAGCCCATCCCAGTGCACACGACTCTGCCTACCACAGTCCCTGCCTCGACTTCCAAAATACCCATATCTTACCTTACCCTTGCCACAGTACCCAACCTGGTAGCTGCCAACATCAGACAGTCCCTCACAGTTCCTTCCAACTCTAATATTCCATTAGTGTTCAGTTTGGAAGATGCCATTTGAGAACATCCTGGTTATTTGAAAGCACTGAGGAATAATGTTTTCACTGTTTGAAGAAAATGGTTTTCATTAATGTTCTGTAGAGATCATGAAAGTATACCACATGTGGCTCAGGAAAGAAGATTTTCAGGTATAGAACACTCCAATCTAACTTTGAGCTACCTGTTATTCTGTCTTGTTTCTATGAAACATGAATTTAGATACTTTTGAGGTCATAGAATGATAAAGCTAGAAGAGATCATAAAGATCAACCAGCCCTTTTAAAAATTAGGAAACTGAGTATTTTGCACATGATTTATAAGAGGGAATGGAAGGTGATTTGTCCTATGGCAATTTTTTTTTTCCTTTTAGTTCCATTTAAAAAATTGGAAGTGAAAAAACATAGTTTGTGTGTATGGGCAACACCCTCGTAATGAAAACATTTCTAAAAATGGTCTGTACCCAGCCCCTGCTGAGGTTCAAGGTTAATTCTACCAATTACAGTGTTATATAGCAGTTTTCTGCTATATCATGTTATTCCTGGGCAATATTCAGGGCCAAATTTCTCTGCTTGTTCTTGGTACCTTGTTCAGTAGGAACTGTTTTTATTTTTATTATATCCTGGTGCCTAACACAGTACCTGACATGTAGTATGTACTTAATAAATATGTGTTGAATTGAATTGAATACATAGCGGAATAGGGTATAGTTGACCCATCCTTCCACAAAATGTCTCATGTACCAGTCTTCTACACTGTCTGAAATTCAAACTTTGGGTTATATTCCTTCTCTTTGGCTATCCTGTCACATCTTTCCCCCATACCTATCCAAGATCAGATTCAGTCCATATGAACCCGAGTCCTGGGAGTCTCTGGATTATGGGTTACATTGTGAATAGTGCTCAATAGTAAGTGATGCCCAAGAGACCATTTTCTCTTTTGTTTCATGATACTTCTAAACTAGAGTTTATTATAGAGAAATCAACAAAATAAAACTTAGGTATAGCCCAGTCATGGGTTAAGAAAGAAAGAAAGCTTTTATTTAGTGATATTATGTGCTAGGCGCTGCACTAAGCACTAATGACACAAATACAAGCAAACAAGACAGTCTCTGACCTCAAGGAGCTTCCATACTAGTAGGGAAAAACAATGCAGAAAGGGGAAAAGGGTGGGAGGTTACACTTGGAGTATAATGGCATGGCACAGGCTGGGAAGTGGCTTGGAAGGTCTGGGGTTCTGAAAGATAAGGCAAAAACCAGACCTCTATAAGTTAAGGGACCCAGAAACAGAGTCTAGGTTAATGGTAGGGTAGAGATGAGATAGTGTTCTTCGTAATAAACACATTGAATTGAGAAGACTCAGTTTACTGTAGAAGGCCCATGGAAGGGATAACTCCCTCCTCCCCTGGTCCCAGATAGTATAAGCAAATACAACACTGGTAATAACAAAGCTTTTTGAAAGAATCTCATAGTATTCTTGTGGAGATATAGGTGGATATATAGGTGGAGATATAGGAACGATAGAGTAATATAATTGAAACTGGTTGGATGGCCAAATTCAAAGAGGAGTTTTAACGGTTCAATGTCAACATGGAAAGTAGTCTCCAGTGGAGTACCTCTGGGGAATTTGACTCTGTGATATTTAACATTTTTTTTATGAATTACTTGGATAAAAATAAAGGTGGCATGCTCATAAGATTTGTAGATGACACAATACTGGATGGAATGGCTAGCACTCTAGATGACTATCAGGATCCCAAAGGACTTTGACAGAAGAGTGAAATAAGCTGGAGCTAATACGATGAAATAAACAGGGATAAATGTAAAATCTAAAATTTGGGTACAAAATATCAACTTCACAAGAACGAAGTAGAAGAGGCATGGTTAGGAAAAATATCTGGGGGTTTTAATGGATTGTAAACCCCATATAAATTAGCAGTGTGATTTGGCAGCCAAAGAAGCTAATACAATCTTGGGCTTTACTGAGAAAGTCAGAGACTCCAGGAACAGGGAGGCAATAGTTCCTTTCTACCCTGTTCCCCTTGGACCTCCTCTGGAATACAGTGCTCACCTTCTGAGTGCCACTCTTCAGGAAGGACATTGATAAGTAGAGTGTTTAGAAAAGGATGGAAGATTTGAGTAACTGTCATCTGGGCAACTTTAGTCTGGAGAACAGGATAACTGTCCAAATATTTGAAAGGCTTTCATAGATAGGAGGGTCGCAGGTGGCAGAACCAGGAGCTATGGGTAGAGACTGCAAGAAGTGAAATTTAGGTTGATGTCAGAAAAAAACAAACAAACCAAAGCACCCCCCCCCAAATAACCCAAACAAACCCAAAACTTTCTAATGACTAGAACCATTCTAAAAGTGAAATGGGTTGCTTCAAGTGATACTCAGTTTCTCCTGCTTGAAGGCCTTCAAGCAAAAGCTGGATGATTACTTCTCCAGGTATGTTTTAGTCATTTTGTATATCAGTTAGACTAGATGGCCACTAAAGTCACTTTCAACTCTCAAATTCTCTGACTCTGTGAAATAGCACAAGCTTTTGATAAGACCCAAATAGTACTTATGGGCTCTGTAAAGCTCTAGATTTTGTTATAACAACCAACTCTTTTGGAGATGTGAAAGAATTAATATGACTTTTTAAGAAAGAATAATGTATTATTTTCAGACCAATGAAGAGGGGCTGGTTACTAAAGTAGAAATGCCCAAAACAAAGCCCCAAACCAAAGGTTTTGAAGGTAATGGTCTTTGAGTTCATGACAGAGGTAGAGAAAATCAAACTTATCTTTCTCTGTTCTCCCTCTAGTTTCTCCCTCAAACTTCCCTCAAGGTTTCAAATATTTAAAGAAAGAAAAGGCAAGATACCATGATTTCAGATGCTGCAGGGGAAGTTAGCTCAATGGAGATGAGATAGTCTCAAAAACAAATTTACAGTGAAGGAGAGAAGCTCATTTACCAAGTTAAGGTTTTTAGAAGTCACATGCAGATGACTGAAGCAAGGACAGGTAATTGAGATTTTGTTTTTCAAGGAGCAAGCTGCTGTAAGAATAATGTCAAGAACCCCAAAGTTAAGAATGAGATTTACAATAATAATAATAATAATATGCTTTTAAGGTTTGTAAAGTCCCTTATAAATATTATTCCATTTTATTCTCAACAACCCTATGGGGTTATTATCATCCCCATTTTACAGTTGAAGAAACGGAGGCAGAGAGAGTTTGGAGTGACTTTCCTAGTGTCATGCAGGTAGTAAGTATCTAAGGCCAGATTTGAATTCTGGCCTTTCTGACAGCAGTTCCAGCACTCTACCAAGCACAATAAAAAGGCTATTTGAGTGGGAAAGGAATATCAAAGAAGGGATAGATCTATGTTTAGGATAATAATAAAGAATGTAGAGGAAACAGAGCTACTTAATGCCTAGTTTGATTTTAGTTTTGCCAGCAAGAAATATATTGCAGACTGGATGGTTAACTGGGAATTGATTCCTGTCCTCCCTTAAAAAATATTCAAATTAACAGCCCTGGATAATTTACATCCCAAGGTATTGAAAGAACTTGAAATCCATGAAAAATGGAGAACAGAAATGCTTTAGCATTAGAGATGAATAAATATTGACTTAGGAGAAGGGGGATTCACCAAAACATGGGCTGATGAACATGAATTCTATTTCTCAAAGCATTGCTAAAAAAAAAAAAAAATTGATGGGTGGTTTATAAGCACTTTGAAATGGAAATAGTGATAACACTGAGCCAGTATGGGTTCGTTAAGAGTAAGCTATGCCAGACCAACTTCATTTCCTTTTTTGATGGAGTTACTAGACTACTAAATCAAGGCAGTGCCTAAGATATAATATAACTGGAATTCAGTGGAGCATTTATTCATTCATTCACAGATTTACTTATTTTACCATATCTTCATAGATGAACGGGATATGATTTTCTTACCATATTTCTTGATAAGATAGAGATGTGAGATAAATAATAGTACATTCAGGTATACTTGGAAATGAATGATCATACTTAGAAAATGATAATATATGGATCAAGATCAACCTAGAGGAGAATCTCTAGTACAATACCTAAGGGCTCTGTTCTTGGCCCCTTTCTATTAAACATTTTATCTACAATTTGAATGGAGGGATGGATAGTGTATTTATTGACTGCTGATAACACAAAGCTAGGAGAGATAGCTAAAGCATTGGATAGAAGAATCAGGATCCAAAAAAAGATCTGAATAAAATAGAACAATTATCCAAACTTAACAAGATGAAATATGATAGTGAGAAATGTAAAATTCTGCTCTTGGGTTCAAAAAATCAATTGTAAAAGTATAACATACACTTAGCTATCAGGTCAAGTTAAAATCTTATTAGATTACGAGCTCAGTATGTCATTAGTGGGACATGGCAGCTAAAAAATCTAAAACAATTTTGGCTACATTAATGGAAGTATGGCATCCAGCAAAGGGAACTTTTTGTCTTACTTTGTTCTACATTGATGAAACTACAGATTGTACATTGTGTTAAATCTTCAGAACCCTTTAAACTTTTATTTAAGGTAAGACATTAATAAGGTGAAATGTAGCCAAAACAGTGAATAAGAGAATGATAGAATTCTAAATCATGCCCCAGAAGGATCATTTGAAAGAAATGGAATGGGTAGCCTACAGAAAAAGAAGGCTTGTGGGAGAGGTGGTGATTTTGGTAGGGACAGAGGAGATGATAGTTGACTACAAGTATTTGTAGGACTGCCATATGGAAGATTGGGTACGGTCATTTCTCTTGGCTCCAGTCATCAGAATTGGGAGAAATTGTTAGTTTACAGCGACAGCTTTCAACTTATTAGTAACATCTCTTTACAATAAGAGCTGTCTAAAGTTGGAATAGATTGCCTTGAAAAATACTGTGTTACTCATCACTGGAGGTCTTCATACACAGCCTTGATGACCACTTATAAGAGAAGTGATAGAGAGAATTTCTGTTCAGGTTTGGGTTGGATACAGTGCTTCCTGAGGTCCTTTGGTTTTCTTGTGTTCCTCACTTCAACATCTTAGAAGACAAATGAACTCCTTGTTGTGTTCATTCCTTCCATTGATCTAGATTGTATCCTTTCTTTCCCTGCCTTGGTTGTCATAAGTTGCTATGGCCAAAAATGGTTATCAGCCCTTTAGCACTTAGCTATGCCAGACCTTGTCATGACATCTGGAGGGTCCATCAATAGGCCCATCCTTGAACTATTTTCAGCTCAGTGGTGCCTGAAAGAACTTGTACTTCTCTCCTCTGTGCCATGATGGGACATCAGAGTAGGATGATACTGAGGGCTATTGTCAATAGTAGCTTAAATATTGCTTTGGCGTTAGGCACCCATCCTAAGTTTTATAACTGTATATTAAAATGACAATTATTACTGTGATTGCTAACCTTTCACTGTAAATGACTTTTTTAATTAAAATGCATCAATCAACTAATGCTAAGTTGAAAAGTATGTAAGTAATTGTAAAATTATCATGCAGTCAGTTAAATGCCAATGAACAATTTAAAATGGGCTTTTATATTTGAGATTCTTGCCATTCCATGATCATTATTATTATTACAGTTCTCACCTCAAAATATATTTTCACAATTTATAATCAATGTGAAGATATTAAACAATTTAATAGTTTCTCTTCTACTTAAGAAGCAAATGTTTAAAAATATATTTTAAAAATTTCCTTATTCATCAAATGTGCACCATTATTGGACTGTCCATGCAAAATGAGAATGCATTTTTAGATACAACCAATGTGTGAACTTGTTTTGCTCAACTATAGTTATTTGCTACAAAGGAGAGTTTTTATTTTGAAAGGAGGTGAGGTTAAGTGAGTTGTCCAGGATATCACAGCTAGTAAGTTTCTGAAGTAGGATCTGCCTTCAGGCCTTCCTGCTTCCAAGCCAGTGCTCTATCTACTGCACCACCTTGCTGTCTAGGTCTTTTTCCTACTGTAGAGAATGACATGTTCCTTTAAAATTGTGTTTCCTGGTATCTGAAGAAGCAGAGAGGGGAATATTGAGTTGATGTTGGGGGGTGAAAGAATGTGCTGCAGAAGGGAAAGGGAAGGAGATAGAATGGTGAACACTAGAGAACCCTCTGAGGAGAAAGTAGCTGTTTGTAATCAAAGGAAGGAGCATGTGGATCAAAAGGTGCCATCACATGAGCAGTCATCCAGTAGGGTCAAAAGAAGAGAAGACTCATTCCAAATTTACCACCAACATCATAAAAATGCTTACACTACCATATGCAAAGTGCTTTGTAACCATTAAAATGTGAGGTGAATGTGAGGTGTTGTCATAATCATTAGAATGTTCCAGTTCAGGGCTCAATAGATTTACTTTGGGTGTAGATGCGTGTGTGTATGTGTGTGTGCATGCACGCATGTGCTCGCGTACATGGGTGTAGTGGGGAGGCAATGCATTGTAGGACTTAAGTTTATAAACTCAAATCAGGATCCAAATCAATATCATAGAATCTCAAGAGTCTCATAGATCCCATGATAAGGAAAACGAGAATTCTTTTTTACGTTGCTCTGTTTGGATCAAATGTGATCAGCCTTGGGTGTAACATTTTAGCAGGATCATTGAAAAGGTGGAGAACAACAGGGCCATCAGAAAGAAGGATCTCTATCACTCTTTGCAGATGATATGATGATATACTTAGAAAATCCTAGAGAATCAAGTAAAAAACTCCTTGAAATAATAAACAACTTTAGCAAAGTTGCAGGCTATATAATAAACCCACATAAATCATCAACATTTCTATATATTACCAACAAAGCCCTACAGCAAAAGATAGAAAGAGAAATTCCATTTAAAGTTACTGTAGACATCATAAAATATTTAGGAGTCTACCTACTGAAACAAACCCAGGAACTATACAAACATAATTAAAAAACACTTTTCACACAAATAAAGTCAGATCTAAATAATTGGAAAAATATCATTTGCTCATGGGTAGGCTGAGCTAATGTAATAAAAATGACAATCTAATTTACGTATTCAGTGCCATACCAACCAAACTACCAAAAATTATTTTATAGAGCTAGAAAAAATAATAACATAATTCATTTGGAAGAACAAAAGGTTCACAGTATCAAGAGAACTAATGAAAAGAAATGCTAGGGAAGGTGGCCTAGCCATTCCAGATCTTAAATTGTATTATAAAGCAGCAATCATCAAAACTTCTTATTACTGGCTAAGAGATAGAGTGGTGGATCAGTGAAATAGGTTAGGTATGCAAGACACAGTACTTAATGACTATAGTAATCTACTATTTGATAAACCCAAAGACACCAGCTTCTGGGATAAGAACTCACTATTTGACAAAAACCGCTGGGAAAACTGGAAAAGACTATGGCGGAAACTAGGCATATACCAAAATCTTACACCATATACCAAAATAAAGTCAAAATTGGTCCATGATTTAGATTTAAAGGCTGATACTATAAGCAAACTGAGAGAGTAAAGAATAGTTTACCTGTCAAGATTTATGGAGAACAGAATAATTTATGACAAAACAGGAGAGAACATTATAAAATACAAAATGGATAATTTTGATTATATTAAATCAAAAATTTTTTGTACAAACAAAGCCAATGCAATCAAGATTAGGAGGGAAGCAGAATATTGGGAAATAATTTTTACAACCAGTGTCTCTGATAAAGGCCTCATTTCTAAACTATATAGATAACTAAGACAAATTTATAAGAATACAAGTCATTCCCCAATTGATAAATGGTCAAAGGATATGAACAGGCAGTTTTCAGATTAAGAAATTAAAACCACCTATAGTCATATAAAAAAATACTCTAAATCACTACTGATTAGAGAAATGCAAATCAAAACAACTCTGAGGTACCACATCACACTTATCAGATTGGCCAACACGACAAAACAGGAAAATGATAAATGTTGGAGAAGATGTGGGAAAATTGGAACACTAATGCATTGTTGGTGGAGTTGTGAACTGATCCACCCATTTTGGAGTGCAATTTGGAACTATGCCCAAAGGGCTATAAAAAATGTGCCTACCCTTTGGCCCAGTAATAGCACTTCTAGGGCTATATCCCAAAGAGATCATAATGATGGGAAAAGGAGCCACATGTACAAAAATATTTATAGCAGATCTTTCTGTGGTGGCAAAGAATCGGAAATTGAGGGGATGCTTATCAATTCTGGAATGGTTGAACAAGTTGTGGTATATGAATATAATAGAATACTATTGTGCTATACAAAATGATGAGCAGGCAGACTTCAGAAAAACCTGGAAAGACTTGTATGGATTGATGCTGAGTGAAGTGAGCAGAACCAGGAGAATGTTGTACACAGTAACAGTCATGTTGTGCGATGACTAACTTTGATAGACTTAGCTTTTCTCAGCAATGAAAGGATCTCCAAGAGTCTCTTGATGAAAAATGCTATCCACATCCAGAGAAAGAACTATGCAGTTTGAATGCAGATCAAAGCATACTATTTGCTCTTTTTTTCCTTCTTTTTTGTTTTGTTTCCTCTTTCTTATGGTTCCTCCTATTGGCTCTAATTCTTACTTACAACATGACCAATGTGAAAATATGTTTAATAGGAATGTATATGTAGAGTCTATATTAGATTGCATGCCATCTTGGGGAGGGAAGGGCAGAAAAATTTAAAACTCAAAAGCATATGGAAGTGATTGTTGCAAACTAAAAATAAATTAATAAAAAAGAGAAAAAAAATCAGAATAAAGGATCTCAAGATCATGCCACATGAGAATCATTTGAGAATGGTGGATGATTAATGTGGAGAGGAAAATCATCCCATGGGTGAGGAGGTGGTGGTCATGATACTGTTCTCCAAGTAATCAAAGGACTGGCACATGGAAGAGGAAACTGACTTGTTCTGAATGGACCCAAAGGGAAGAAGTCAGAGAAATGGGTAGAAGTCACAAAGAGGCACGTTTTGGCTTCATGTAGGGAAAATCTTTCTCTGCAATTAGAGATAACACAAAATAGAATGGATTACTTCAGAAGGTACTGCTCTCTACTGATGGTTTTCTATCAAAAGGTTGAAGAACACACTTTAGTTATATTGTAGAAGGGATTACTATTCAGATACTGGTTGGGCCAGAGGGCCTCTAAAACCCCTCCAACTGTGATCCAGAGATAAGTAATCATTGTGCTAACATCCCATTAATGAATGGGGGGGAGAAGCTAGTTGGTGCAGTGAATAGAGCACTGGCCCTGAAGTCAGGAGAACCTTAGTTCAAGTCAGGAGGACCTTAGTTCAAATCCGGTCTCAGAGGAAACACTTGATACTTACTAGCTGTGTGACCCTGGGTAAGTCACTTAACCCCAACTGCCTTAAAAAAAAAAAAAAAGTAGGTTTGAATTCTAGCTCTCCTATTGGGGCAGCTAGGTGGTACAGTGTACTGGATAGAGAACTGGCCCTAGAGTCAGGAAGACCTGAGTTCAAATCCAGCCTCATACACTTGACACTTACTAGTTGCGTGACCCTGGGCAAGTCACTTAACCCCATTGCCTAGCCCCCCTCAAAAAAGTTACAGACAATTCATCTTTGGGGTAGCTAGATGGCACAGTGGATAGAGCACTAGTCCTGAAGTCAGGAGGACCTGAGTTCAAATCTGGCCTCAGACCAAACACTTGACACTCACTAGCTGTGTTACCCTGGGCAAGTCACTTAACCCCAATTGCCTAACCAAAAAAAAAAAAAAAATGAAGAAAAAAAATGAATACAGAGACCATTAATGTCAATCTGAAATTAACAAAAAAGAAGTCTGATGTCTTCCTGGGGCATATATTCAGGACCTGGCGGTGAATGACCTCCTGCTAATGTATCTAGGGGCCAAGGATACCAACCAAAGGAATCTAGAAATGTTGATAAGGATTATAAAGTCCTAGGCAAGACAATGAAGACCTTAGGGGCCCAGGTTTTCGTCACTCTTGGTTGTGAAATGGATAGAATGCCAGGCCTGGAATTAGGACGTCTTGAGTTCAAATTTGAACTCAGACACTTACTAGCAGTGTGATCCTGGGCAAGTCACTTAACCCTGCTTGCCTCAGTTTACTTAACTGTAGAGTGATCTGGAGAAGGAAATGGTAAACCTCTCCTGTATCTTTGCCAAGAAAACTCCTTAAAGGGGGTCACAAAGAGTCAGACACAACTGAAACAGCTAAACAACGACAACAGCAAAACTGATCAAGACTAGTAAGGGCTTGGGAAAGAGAAAAGCAAATTTTGGAAGTGTATGTCAGGTCAAGAATATGATGTCTGACAATGGGATTTGTGTTTCTGGATGGAAGCCTAAAGTATAGGAATGATGAATTCTTGGCCAGATATTACTCAACTACTTGAATTATTAAAATACCTTCAATATTCATAAGTGATGCGTTCCAAAAATGCCCTTGCCAAATGGGACAGCAATAGAGAAGTTCTTCCTTTTCTTTCTGCCTTATCCAATCCTTCCAGCAGTAGAAGATGGATATTAGATGTGGAAAGCCTGAACTAATATGGAAAGAGAACGTAATATTTTGGACTGAAAAAATACAATTTTTTTAGACCTGGATGGGCCTTGAAGATAATATAGTCTGGTTCTTTAATTTTACAGATAAGAAAACTGAAGGTCAAATAGGTTCTAATAAATGCTATTAAATTTTTAGAGTACTTAAAGTTTATGAAACACTCATTAAAGGATTAAATGACATGCACAAGATCACATAGCTAGTTAGTGACCTACTCAGGCTACCTTTTGTTTCTCTCCTTTGTCTTTTTTAAACTTCCCTTTGCTTTCCATCCCTTATCTGAAATCCTGACCAATAATGGTGTATATCTAACCTGATCGATCAGGTATGGAGCAGTCTTAGTCTATTTAATTTTATATATTTTAAGTTTTATTAAGACTTTTTTTTAATACTATGTTCTAGTCCTTTAGTTACTTAAAGATCCTGGTCATTCCCCATCCTTGCCTCACCCCCTCCACGAGACTTTTGTTCTCCATGCTAAGCAACCGTAGAACATTCATGCAATTCTCACATGGCATAAACAGGAGGCCTTTCAAATCATCCTTTAATATATGACTTCACCTGAAACCAGCCTTTGAACAAAGAAAAGCAGCTAAGCTAAATCAGCCTGCATCACAGTATAAGAGAGCATTTGCAGTATACTATATCAGCAGTACCCCTTATCTTTACCAATCTGGGGGAAGTTTGTTTCATCATCTGTTTTCTAGTAGGAAAATGGTCATTGCAGTGAATCTGAATTCGGCTTCCTTTTACCTGTTGAATGCAGTCTATTTTAGCCTTTTGACAAAAGCAACTATCAGGACCTCAGAACACTGGTTCTTTAGGTCTCTCCAAATATTATTGGCTTCGAACGATCTCCCTACATTTTCAAATTTCTCTACTACCAATTGCTGTAGGAATTTTTGGATTTGGCATTGAATGATAAGTTAGACCTTCAGGTAAACCAGATTTTATTGTCTTTGTACATTAGTTGCAATGTGGAAGCCACCACTGATATAAAAATCTACTTCTGTTCTCTTATTGCCTTTACAACAGCTTGAAGTTAGTCGGGAGAAAATCACATTGAACTATCATGTTTCTTACTGTGAAAGTCACAGAGGTTGGGAATGATTATTTTAATTGTGACTGATGTTTATGGAAAAACTGCCATGAGGGGTAACAAAATGACCTAAGAGGCAGACCAGAGTGTCACAGAACCTCCTGACACTAGAATGATTATTATCTCTTCTTTGTCCAGGGCTGCTTTTAGCAACTGCATTAATTAGGAACTCTGACTGGCTAGAAAATACATAAATTCTATTTCTTGTACAAAGATTTTAACTTGATGCACTTTTATTTTTCAACCCAAAGAGGATTTAAAAGTTATTTTAAAAAGTATTATTCACTGTGCTATTAATCACCATGCTGAGTGAAGTTTGTTTTGAATTACATCATAGACATGAAAGGGTAAAGTCATTTTATTGGGAGAACAAAGAGAAAACAAGATGAAATGTAGCATGGCCTCCTGCAGTGGGGTCAAATTCAAACAGAAACAGGCACCAAACACTAAACCATATATAAGGATATACCTAAAGGATGCATATTGACTTTAAAAAAAAACACAGTTTATGTATTCCTTTTTTTATTAATACAGAAACACATTCAAATCAGAGAGGAACTACATTTTAATCTGGTTTGGGCTGTACTCAGGAGTGTTATGGGCCACAGATGACCCATGGGCCATGTGTCTGACACTGTGGGCCTACTGGGTAGAGTGCTCAGCTTGCAGTCAGGAAGGCCTGGCTTCACATCCCACCTCGGACACCTTTGGGTAACCTTTGACAATTCATTTCGTCTCTCTCTACGCCGGATGGAATTCCTAGCACTTATCTACTAAATTATAGACAAGTTGCAATCTACTGTAGTGGAGGTCCCTAAATTGGGGGTTTCCCAGGCTGACAAAATGATAAGCTTTTTCATATTCACAAAAACCCTAGAGAGTTTTATTAAGAAGTTCATGATGTTTTGTTTTCAGTTAGTTTTCAATTGTTTTACTGGTCATCATTTGGTGGCAAACTCCTTAATTTAGATGGCTTTTCTCTGTGCCTCCTATGACTCTATGGTTCTTTGGAGTTCAGAATATATACATTCCAAGGCTTTCTTCCAAGTTTCAGTCCCATATTTTTAACCACTGATAGGGTACTCTCCCTTTATATCCCCCAAGCACCTCAAACTCAGCATGTCTAAAAGGAAAATAATCTTTCTCTTAAAACCTCTTTCTCCTGAATTTCTTCTTTCTATGAATGGCACCATCATTTTTTCAATCCCTCAGGCTCAAAAACTCAGTCTCCGCCTTACATGGACCTTCAACAACTTGTCCTATCGATGTTTCCTTCACAACTTTTTTTTTTTTTCAAATCCATGTACAATAAAGACTCCTCGGTTTAATAGAAAGAACCCTATACTTGGAACCAGACACCCTGGGTTCAAATCCTGGTTTTGCCATTTTTATAGCGGTGGAACCTAAAGCAAATGCCTCATTTCTCTGGGTCTTAGTTGCCAATAAAGGAATTAGAATAGATCAAGGATCCTTAACTTGGAATCTGTGAACTTGTTTAAAAAAAATTCTGACAATATTTCAAATAGTTGGTTGCCATTGTAATCCTATGTATTTAAAAACATTGTTCTGAGAAGTGGTCCATAGGTTTCATCAGATTGCTAAAGGAGTGTATCACACACACACACACACACACACACACACACACACACACACACACACGCACACACACACAACCCAAAAAACAAAACAAAAACATTTAAGAACATCTAGAAAAGATGATCTTTGGAGTTTCTTTCAGCTCTAACATTCCATGCCTCTGTAAACCTTTCAAAAGTGGGTAGCTGAAAAGGAGCTATCAGACAGTTAATAAGGATTCCCTAGGGCCACAGCTTTGAGAAAATCTGACACCTGCCAAATACACAGCTTACATTGCAAACAACTGACTCACCCTGGTATGTCAAACAGTGACCCAGGTTGATAAACAGCCTCCTCTTTTGCAGGCCTTTATACTTTGACCAGTAATTGGCTGCCTTGTAGAGAAACAGTGAGTGACAGTGAGGACAGCTAGGTTGGCAGGGAGTACAAAGCAGCATAATATGATCACATTTGGAAGGGAACTCGGAGTTCATCAGGTCAATGTATATCTGAGAAGGAATCCCCTTTACACCAGTCCTCACAAGTGATAATCCAGGTTCCTCCCGAAGGCCGCAAGGGTAGGGGAACACAGTGCTACTTCCTGTGAACAACTTGAATTGTGAGGAAGTTTTCCGTCACATTAAATCTCTGTGTCAAGATGAAAAATGGCATGTTCCTTGTTCTTGTGAAGTTCACATTCTCATATGACAAGGATAGGGGCTGGAGCTATTCCTTTATTGCAATAGAGAAATCCCTTCCAGGTGATGAAACTCCCTCTAGCCACAAAGGTTGGCACTTTCTCTACAATTTAAAATCTGGGAGAATTGCCTAGAGAATTGAAACTTGCCCTGGGTCACACAGTCAGTATGTGTCAGAAGTGAGATTTGAACCAGGGCCAGTTCTCTCTCTATTATGTCATTATAGTAGGGAGATAAAATAAATATAATACAAATAAGGATGATCAAAAGTAGATGTAGTGAAGCAGAGTCAGATAGTGCTCTAGGAAATCTTGAGAAGAGAGAAATTCAATTTCATTTAAATAAGTATTTCATAACATTCTATTGCATTTAAGGCACTATAATAGGGACTTAAGACGATCAAACACTCAAATGGCTTTATGGTCTCACTGATGGGGATATTAGTTCCTTCAACAATACAGATTACAACTGTCTTAACTATGGCTGCCCATTCTTTATGACTCCTAAGGATAGCGTCCCTTAAGTTCATGATAGGAGGTCCATTCACCATGCTAGGAGGATTTCTTGAGTTCTGTTTGCATCACAGGGATACCAGTGAAATATATAGGCTCACTATTGTGTTTTTCCTTCATTCCTGATGTGGGATGATCTTATCTTTTTCAATCATACCTTTCTTTGATGATAGCCCTTGCTCCATGTCTCCTTCATAATTCTTCATTCCTACTGTGTTACAGCCTACTCATAACTACAGTGAACTTCTTCATTGCCATTTGGGTGATCTTCAACTTTAGTACAGCTTCACTTGAAGAATATTGGCATTTTAAAATGGGTCCTCGTTTCAGGGAGAAGTGTGTGGTCATTTAAATAACTTTACACCTTCCCTGAGGCAATCAAATTATCAAATTAACCTTTGAATTGTTATGCAATAACTTTGAGATTCAGTCTTCTTCTCTCTCAGTATTTCTCTTCCTCTAGAATCCATTTTAAATTCCTACCACCAGATAGGACCGAAGAGAGAAAGACATGGAGAAACTTATTCATTCTATAGGGACGCAAATCTGGTTATCATCCATGTGACAGGTAAAGGGGGCCACCTGCTCTCTCCTCCCCTTCCTTCAAGATCATACGGACAGAGAACAGATGTTTTGGTGAAACAGTTTGTTCTCATATTTTGTAGTGCTATTATAAACCTATTCTTAAATATTTATACAATACAGATTTTTTTCTGCCTAAAATAAACTGGAATGCAAAACTGAATCTGGGTGCCCCTGTGAAGAAAACAGATGGTACTTAGTGCTTATCTCAAATCTGTTCTTACTTTCTCTTAGGCTACATGAAAACCATATGGAAATACAAATGGCTCTCAAGACACTACACAAATATTGATAAAGCCTCAACTTGGTGGAAAGAGTGTATACCACACTGTGATGGAGTGGTATCGCCAAAAGTGCAGATGTTATTCCTTTATTTAACTCAATTTGATTCTACAAGATATTTAGAGAGCAGAATAATTAAATTTCTCTATATTATTAGTTTTTTTTTAAAGCAAGGAAATTCATCTTCAAGGCACGCGTTTGCTCAACCTTTATACACTTGATGTCTAGTAATTTCAGTTATGTGTCATAAACATAAGGAAAATCATTAAATTTACCTGAAAGATGCATTAATTGCACTTAAAGGTTTATAAAGCTTCTAACAAATATTTCATTTTAACTCACAACCCTGGAAGTTTTAAAGTTGAGGAAACCGAGGTGGACAAAGGTCAAGTGACTCACTAAAAGTCACACAGCTAGTAAGTGTCTGAGGCCAGACCTGAGGTCTAGTCCTCTCTCCATTGTGCCACCTGGCTACCTCTAAGAAAAATTAATAGGTTATCATTTGTTCACTCACACACAAGACAGAAAAGCCAAATGAGAAATACTAGTATTCTGTCAAAATGTCTTGGTGACTAGTATATTTGCTTTTTTTCCTCCCATGTGAAAACCAGAAATTTAGAATTGAGTTCAATTACACAAGTCAAATATTTAAAAATTAGTTGCCTTTTTTTCCCACCAGCATTTCTAAAGGAAAGACATTTCTTTAAACATTGTAAATAGAGCTACATTATAATAAAAAAAAATGCTAAGCTAAATAGACTTCAATTATACCTTTCTTCTACTGCTAATACATATTTAGAGGTATTTGAAAGGAGCTTAATTTAACCCATTTTCTATCTGTTTATACGGAGCACTTATATTTGCAATTGTATTGCAATTCATGTTTTTTTAGTTCTGGTTTTCAGTTTTGACATTTTAGCTCATCTAATTCTAGATGATTTGCTTCTCACATCAATTCAGAGACCTCATGCAGGTAATGGGGGAGCATCGCTATGCTCTGAAGTAGTATAAGACCTGTTTAGTTGAAGTGAACTCTGCCTCTTTTACGAATGAAAGGAGACTACAGTCCTTCAGAATCAAATTATGAATGGCTTCCATCAGACACTGACATTTCTTTGAACCCTCATCTCATTTTTTAGTAGGCCTTGTGACAGGATGAATTCTTCCCCATCCTTGGCACTTTTTTGCCATCAATGAGCATTTGTGGATCAGGACTGGTGTATGTTAATGGCAGTGGCACTTCTGAATGCAAGATGTGTGATGCCCCAATTGATAAAGAATGTTTCTGGAAAGGACCGCTCCCAAGGTTACCCTTGCAATTACTGGACCTTAATCTCAGCCTTAGAAAACAGAGTTCTAGTAAAAAAGAAAAATAGATGTAAGAAAATATGATTCAGCTGGAGACATTCTGCCCATTTCTTTTTTTTTCAGCCAAAGACAAGGTTCATTAAAGATCTGCCATATTAGCCAAACTCTTAAGGAACTTGAGCATCTGTGAGCTATTGGCTAGATTGTAAGAATCTAAGCATCTTAATGGAGACAAGATGGACCTTATATACAGAAAGACTATGGGAGGGATCTAGGAGTGGCTGAGTAGTCTAGGAGGTAATAGACATTCTGCTCATTTCCAAGGGAAGGAGAAATATTCCAAGTGCCAGGCATCTGGTGGGACACTGGGTCCAAATTGCTGTAGGGATGCCATCAAGTGAGATTCTGACTGAAACTATATCCCAGGGGCAGCTAGATAGTGCATTTGACATAGCACTGGACTTGGAATCAGAAACACTCATCTTCATGAATTCAAATTTGGCCTCAGATATTTACTAGCTGTGTGACCCTGGGCAAGTCACTTACCCCTATTTGCCTCAGTTCTTCATCTGTAAAATAAGCTGGAGAAGGAAATGGCAAACCACTCTAGTATCTTTGCCAAGAACACCCCAGATGGGGTCATGGAGAATCAGACATGACTGAACTACAACAATAACCAGTGAAATCATAAGGAAAAGCTGGTCATCTTGATTATCAGGAGGAATACAGTTTGTAAAAGGAAGACTGCAATACCCTTGTGACCTCTGAAGTCATGAGTAGGAGCTTTCAGAAAAGTTCCCCAAAGGTTAACTAGCATGAGTGACCACATTTTACAAAGGACATTGGTCCTCTGATGTTGGTATTTCTATTATTTTGAAACAGGATTCACTTAAAGCGGAGAGATTCATCTAATAGCCAATGTGGGCTGGGATTAGATCTTCCTAAGACAGGTTGAATAGAGGCCATCCATCATGAACTCCCTTTTCTCTCTTCTTTGAGGTATGCCTCAAAATCCCCATTCTCTCCTTTGTTCAGTTTCTGATGAAAAGGCAGCCCTTCTCCTTCCCAAGTCCTCTACTTCTACTTCTTCATATGATCCCATCATTTCCATCTCCTCTCTCTTTCCCTATTCTCTCTGTCTCCCCTCGTTTTTTCCTTCCCTACTGCCTATATTTTCACTCCCTTTTACAGCCAAAATACGAGAAAAAAACTACACTTATTTATTCTGCTTCCTCTCCTCCCACTCACTTTTCAATCTTTTCTAATCTGGCTTTCAATCCACCATGCAACTAAAATTGCTCTCTCCAAAGTTACAACTGCTCTTCTAAATATTAAATTTGATGCCCTTGTTTCTGTTGAAAGCACTACACACTTTCATGTGCCATATGTTCCAGTCTAACTGGCATACTTGCTCTTACCTATACTCATCATTCCATCTTCCGTCTTTATACCTTAGTGTCCCTCATACATAATCCTCTCCTTCTTCCCCTCCTCACCTCTTGGAATCCCTAGGTCCATTCAAGGCTCTGCTCAAAGGCCACCTCCTCCTACAGGAAACCTTTCCTGATTCCCTTAGATGTCAGTGCTCTCTCCCTCCCTCCTTCAATTATCATGTATATACTTAACTGTCCATATTCAGTATCCCTATATTTGAATGTTAGTACCTTGAAGGGAGTATTTTTCATTTTGTTTTTGCCCCAGCACCTAATATAGTGCTTGGTACACAGTAGGCACTTAATAAATGCTTATTGAGTTGGACTGGATAGAATACTATTGGAAAAAAATGAAAAATGAACCACATTAACCCTATTTCAGTTCAAAGGATGATTTACAGGTTTTCTTTAGAGAAATAAATAAAGAAGTTGATGGAGTTGATTTCATTGTGTGGCCTAAGGCAATAAGAAACACAATTTGAGGAGACACTTAATCATGCTGCTTCCAAATACTTATGATGAGCACAAGTGAAAAGATCACATGGAGAAAATTGTGACTTCTCTGCTAACATCTATTTTAGAAGGAAGAACAAACTCTTTTCATGAACTTTCCAAGATCCACTCCCCCATACCTAATCTCTCTCTCTCTCTGTATATATATATGTGTATGTATATATATATATATATATAGATACACATACACACACATATAATATATATATGTATATAATACAGTGTTAGTTCTGACTTCAGGGAGAAAGTGAGCACAGGGAGAAGGTGGCATAAAACCAAAAATGTTGGTAAATATCTCACATTTGAGAAAAAAGAGAGGAAAATGTATAGATTACTTGGAAGGCACACATTTCTATATCGTGATTTTTTTTCTTAAAAAGTCAAAAGGCACTGGACATGGTGAGCACCAAACATCACAAAAATATTAACTCTGTCTAAATGGACAAGAAATGACTGATTGTCAACATTAAATTATGAGAGAATCAAATCATCTCTGTTTGGTCTGACTACCTTGTTACAGTAATGGTTAAAATTAGCATCAGTATCCCAATGACCAACCAGGATTCCAGAGAACGCATGATGAAAAATGCTACCCCTTTTGATGGAGAGGTGATAGCCTCAAAGTACAGACAGACATATATACATACATACATACATACATAATACATACAGATAGACACAACCAATGTAGGAATTTGTTTTGCTTGACCAGACAGGTTTGTAATAAGTTTTGTTTTTCTTGCTTTCTCAGTGGGGAGAGGGGCAGGGAAGGAGGGGAAAAAAGCAGATCTTAATTTTAAAATAATTTTTAAAATATTGAAGACATAACTTTAAGTGAAAAAATCAACATCAAAATAGAAGAAAAGGTATAGGTGAGAAGATCAAAGAAAGAATAGGATTATTTTGAAGGGTAGATGGGACAAGGAGAAGGTAAAGCTACTCAACTAATTTTGTTTCTATTTTCCCTGTAAAGGAGAATGAGCTTTGGTCTGGAAAAGACAGAAGAAAAATGACTGATAAGGAATTAATTACCCAAGATAATTATAGAGGTTATTAAAAAAAAGACTTCCTTTGATGCATTAGCTGCCTTTGATGAATTCAGGTTACCTGGCTCATTCCGGTTCTAAGAGAACTGGCAAATGTAATTCCTGAGCCACTCTCAATGACCTCTGAAAGATCATGAAGTACAAGAGAGACACCACAGAATGGAAGAAGAGCAAATATCCAAATTTTGGGGGGAAAAAGGAAGAAAGAGAAAGAAAGAATCGAAAAGATCAAAAGAAGGGTAAACATAATGGATGTTCCTAATGCCCCCCAAAAATGATTGAGAGCATGAAAAATGAGCCATACTTCTAACTTCTCATCTATAGAAAATGTTTGAGAATGATCTATAGCCATACAGAGGGTATACCTGATACGATAGGAAAACAAAAAAGCTTTCAAAAATGATTTTCAACAACAGTCTACATATTTATAGTCACACAATTTACTGAAGGGTGAAGAGAATACAAGAGCCACAAAATTGATTCAGTACAAGAAAATGCAAACTTTTGCTCAATTAGGTGCTTAACAAGGAGCCTTTTATTGACATATTAAGATTACATAAGATTTTTTGTAAAATGCAACCAGAAAAACAATTCAGTGATCTTCTGTTTACTGACCATAAGCCTCTAGGTGGCCAAGTAGATAAGAGTCTTGGGCCAGAAGTCAGGAAAACCCAAGTTCAAATCCAGCCTCAGACACTTATGAGCTATGTGACTTAACCTTTTGCCTCAGTTTCCTCAACCATGAAAAGGGGATAATATTAGCACCTACCTCTCAGATTTCTTGTTACAAGAAAGTCAGATATTTGTAAAGCACTCAACAGTGCCAGGAACATAGTAGATGCTATATAAATGCTAGCTATCATCAAAATTTCATCATCATCATTTCATCGTCATTATCATCATCATGATCATCATCAACCAAGACATAAAAAGAGATATGTACTTACCAAAGATTTTTACCATTGTTATAGAGGATGTATTGTGCAAACTCCAAATGGTAGGGTGATTCGTTTTAGATAGTAAGCTCCTTTAAATGTTTCCTTTTGCAGATGATGATGTGTTTATTGCATCAAGCCACATAATATTGCAGGGCCCTTCCCGATTGAATACCTGATCATTCAAAAAAGCTCAGCCTAGTAACACATAGTAAGAAATGAATGGAAAAAAAATGGTTCTTGTCCAGATTATAATATGCAGTTGAATGGTGACTTCACTGAGTCAGTACAGACCAGCAAAGGTCCTGCAGACAATGAACTGGGACCAGAATTGAATAGGCAGAAAAGAGTGGGATGTATTGCCTTTGGGAAATGATGCAATGTTGTTAATGATCCCAAGCATTCTCAGTGCAAAGAATCATCTTTTTAACATCAATGTTCTTCACATGATGCTCTAGGGCTGTGAATCACAGGACTCCACAATCTCCAAGGAATTCAAGTTATATGTAATCTAGAGGGCATTGGAGAGACACGTAGGCAATACAAATAAATGGAAACATATTTCCAAAGATGATTTATGCTCAAGAAATGGCAGATAGGATATCATTGAGGAAATGTATGATTAGAAAAAAAGATTAAGAGGAAAAATAGATATCCAGAATATTCCAGTACTATACCCACAAAATGTAAGACCTAGAGGAAGGTTCCCAGAATATTGGGGGTGGTGCTCCAGGGAAGATCTATGGAAGAATATGGACCAAAACTGCACAGGATGAAAAGGTATGGGTGGATTGTCATTTGCACTAATGGAAGCAATACCAGCATTGGTGAAGTCATATATCCATAGAAGTCTTCTGCTGTATAGCCTTGTTACAGATTTAAATCCAACTGCACTGAGTCTCAGTAGTATCAGTTGAGTTGAATTAGACTTTTCAATAAATCAATCAATAAAAATTTATCAAGCACCTACTATGTACCAGGTACTGTGCTAAGGTCTGGGGATACAAAAAGAGGCAAAAGACAGTGCCTGCTCTCAAGGAGCTTACAATCTAACAGGGAAAGCAACATGCAAGCAAATATATACAAAGCAAGCTATATATAGGATGAATAGGAAATAACTAAAAGAAGGAAATCACTGGAATTAAGAAGGATTAGGAAAGGCTTCCTGCAAAAGGTAGGGTTTTAGTTGGGACTTAAGGAAGCCAGAGAGATCAGTAGTCAGAAAGGAGGAGGGGGAGTATTCTAGGAATGGGGGACAGTCAGAGATGGAGTGTCTTGTTCATGGAACTGTCAGGAGGCCAGTATCACTGAATTAAAGAGTATATGTCAGGGAGTAAAGTTTAAGACTGGAAAGAAAGGAGGGAGCTAGGTTATGAAGGGTTTTGAATGCCAAATAGCACTTTGTATTTGATCCTGGAGGCAATATAATGCCACTAGAGTTTACACAGAGGGGGGAGAGGTATGACATAATTGCACCTATACTTTAGGAAAATCACTTCAGTGGTTGAATGAAGGATGGATTGGAGTGGGGAAAGACTTGAGGCAGGAAGATCTACCAGCAGACAACTGCAATAATCCAGGTGTAAGGTGATAAGGACCTGCACTAGAGTGGCGACAGTTTCAGAGGAGCGAAGGGGTCATATTTGAGAGATGTTGCAAAAGTGAAACCTGCAGGCCTTGGCAACAGCTTGACTATAGAAGGTGAGACATAATGAGGAATCCAGGATGACTGCTAGGTTGTGAGCCTGAGGGACTGGGGAGGATGATGTTGCCCTTCATCATATTTAATATCCACATTTTGTGCATTTATATATAAATATCTGGGGTTTTATTGCTAGTTTCCTCCTCGAGTAACATCTATTAATTGTTTCCCATGCTGTGTCTGTTACTTTCTGTGGTATCTGGCTTAGCAGACTTATGTGGGAAGTTTTCTCTTCCTTCAGTTTTCAGTTTAAAACCCTTTGAATTGGATTCATCATGTTCCATGGAAATATGTTTTTGTTGACCTTTGTTAAGTGTAGTCCATTCCTTGCCAGTTCCTTCTTATACTTTAAGCCACAATTCAAAAATGAATGAATGAAAGACAAAGAGAATAAAATATCTATTAAAATATCTATGTTTCAGGCACTATCCTTAGTGTCGATGATACAAATACAGAAAAGTAGTCACTTCCCTCAAGAAGCTTACAGTATAATAGAAGGGAACACAGAAAGGAAAGCAATGGTCAATGAAGTCACAGAGAATAGTCATTGGAGTCTTAGAGCAATTGATGAATGCATCCTTTTGAGGAATGGTAGTATTCATTTGATTGTTATTCTCAGAGCTAGAGTTGTAAAACTGGTAGGAGTAAAGAAGGACATATGTGTAGCAGCATGTCTTGGAGATGGCTGGGCTCTGGCATGGGAGGTCCAGGTCTGGGTGGGTTCACCAAAAATCCAAATCTTGCTCTCATGTATCATCTCCTAAACCAGATTTTTGTTTCCCAAATCTGCATCCCTCTTCTGTACCCCTGACTTTCAATTCAAAACACTGCCTGTGCCCCTATAAAGTCTTTACTTTGGGGGCTTCATTTGTCCCTATTTTAATCACCCAGATCAGGTGGTACTTTTCTGGTTACAGTTCTCAGGAATCCACATCCCAGACACATGCCTTGGGAAAACAACAGACCTCTCTGTCATAAATATTAAGAATATTTATTAAATATTAAGAATAAATATTAAGAATAGGTATTCTACTCAACTCCAAGTATAAGAATATTCTTTGAGGAATCTTATATCAAAATAGGAAAGCTGTCTTAGAGTGTTATGTTTACCAAGTATGATGACAAGGCATCTGAATCTCTGGCTAATGTTACATGAACAAAAATTGTCAAAGGAAATTGGACAAAACCACCATACTCTGATCACCTCTAAATGATCTTACTGTTAAATTTAGATTTTATATTTTAAGTCATCTTGGCATGTTGTGTCATCTTCTTTAGATATGAAGTCTGAGCAAATAAAACCACTCTATAACTATAATTAAGAGGACCGTTTTCTAACTCATTATGCCATATTTATTCATACCAAATAAAACTGTGTTGACAGGTAATGATTGAATGCAGATACTGACTGTCAGAAAAAAGGGGGAAATCTTAAAATAGTATAAAATGTCAAGGCTTACTAAAAGCAACAGTAAAAACCCTCCTTTTATCTCCTTGTTAATTTCTCTTCCATGGGCTGTTTTCAACAGTTAATGCTCAATCACTTACTTCTCCAAATAGGCATTTAATTGGAGCTCCAAATTACCTATGACATCTACATAAAATATTCTTAACCAAAGTGCATGGCACTGTTTGATTCTCTCCTAAGATCCTAAAGAAAGGATCTATGAGCCTCCGTAATGTGTTTAAACCAGTGAATGTGTTTAAGCCAATCAGAAGTTTAGAATGATGCATACTTGTTGATATTTGTATTTTGCATCAAATCATAAATATATTATGATTACACTGATGCTGGGTCTTAGAGTTAGAGCTTACTTGACTAGGGGCTTTGTCTCATTTTATGAATAAAGATCAAAGGACCAAGGATGAATTAGAGAAATAAATGAAAACTATAATTACTAGGGGATCCTCATTAGACTTACAGCAGCACCTGTAAGAGATATAATGATACTTTGCTGGGACTTAGTAAAAAAGTTCTGTCCAACAGAAGTGGTAAGGATAAGTGAGTGCTGGGTATACACTGGCCTTTAAACATTGGAAGCCCTAGTCTCCCCAGTAGGGAAGAGTAGATTCCCACTGGGCACAGGGTCCAATAAGTGAACAAATCCAATCCAATTTCCCAAGTATTTTATTAAGCATTATTATATGCAAAATACTATACACAGCTATCAAGACAATAAACAGTCACAACCCTCAACTTACATTATATTTAGGGGAAGTGGGCATACAACATGCCAACATATTAAGAGATAAGTATATTCATGTTAATTTGAGGAGGGAGAGAGAGAGCAGGGAAGTTGGGGGAGTGGTATCAGAAAAGGCTTCCTATAAGAGATGGCCTAGGCCTTAAGAAAGCTGGGCATTCTATGAAGTGAAGGGGAGGATGGAGTACATTCCACGCAGAGCAGACTGCCTCTACAAAGTAATGGAGCGACAGGAGATGAAACACATTTGATTCTGCACCTTAAATTTGTCCTATCTTTGTAATGGATAAAATGTTTCATCATTGATCCTCTGGAATCATAAATGGTCATTGAATTGACCATGTCATTCAGTCATGTCTAACTCTATGATCACATGGATGTCATCCATGGGATTTTCTTGGCAAAGATACTGAAGTAGTTTGCCATTTCCTTCTCCACTGTGTTCCCAATTTACAGATGAGGAATTGAGGCAAATATGGGTTAAGTGATTTGCCCAGGATCATACAGCTAGTCTGAGGCTGGATTTGAACTCATATCTTCCTGAGTCCAGGCCCAGTGCTCTATCCACTGCATTACCTAGCTGCCCCGTATTGATCATAGTTCTTGCATCTTTTGAAGTTGTTTGGTTTTGCAATATTGTGTTGTTATTGTAGAAATTGTTCTCTTGATTCTGCTCATTTCATTCTTCATCATTTTATAAAAGCCCTCAAAATTGTTCATTTTTATGATAATGATATTATAAGATGTTCTCTGGTTCTGCTTATTTCACTCTGCATCAGTTCATATAGCTTTCCATGTCTTTCAAAATCATCTCTTTCATTATTTCTTATATCACAAAAGTTCTTCACCATATTTGTGTACCACAACTCTTTCAGAGTGGCCAAAATAACAAAAATGATAAATGTTGGAGGAATAGTGGGAAAACAAATCCAAAAGAATGAAAAAATAGAAAACAATGTGAAATATCTCATTGGAAAATCATCTGACCTGGAAAATAGATCCAAGAGAGAGAATTTAAAAATCATTGGACTATTGAAAGCCATGATCAAAAAAAGAACCTAGACATCATCTTTCAAGAAATTATCAAGGAAAACTGCTCTGATATTTTAGAACAAGAGGGCAAAATAGAAATTGAAAGAATGCACCAATCACTTCCTGAAAGAGATCCCCAAAGGAAAACTCCTAGGAATGTTGTAGCCAAATTCCAGAGTTCCTAGGCCAAGGAGAAAATATTGCAAGTAGCCAGAAAGAAACAGATCAAGTACTGTGGAAACACAAGCAGGATAACACAAGATTTAGCAGCTTCTACATTAAGGCATGAGATAGAATTACAACCAAGAATCACCTACCCAGCAAAACTGAGTATAATCCTTCAGGGGAAAAAATGGACATTTAGTGAAATAGGGGACTTTCAAGAATTCCTGATGAAAAGACCAGAGCTGAATAGAAAATTTGACAAGACTCAAGTGAAACATGAAGAGGTAAACAGGAAAGAGAAATCATAAGGAACTTATTAAGATTGAACTGTTTACATTCCTGCATGGAAAGATGATATTTGTAACTCATGAGACCTTTGTCAGTATTAGGGTAGTTGGAGGGAAAAATTTTATGTATGTAGATAGATAGATAGATAGATAGATAGATAGATAGAGGGCACAGGGTGAGTTGAAGATGAAGGAATGATATCTGGAGAATAAAATTAAGGGGTGAGAAAGGATTATACTGGGAGAAGGAGAAAGGAAGATGTAGAATGGGGTAAATTATCTCACATAAAACAGATAAGAAAAGGCTTTCACAGTGGAGGAGAAACGGGGGAAGGTGAGAGGGAATGAGTGAATCTTATTCTCATTGGATTTGGCTTATGAGGGAATAACAAACACACTCAATCGGGTATGGAAATCTATCTTAGCCTACATGAAAATAGAGGGGGAAGGGGAAAAGAGAGTAGGGGGATGATAAGAGGGGAAGACAGACTGGGAGAGGGGTGAATCAGAAGCAAACACTTTTAAGGAGGGACAGGGTCAAAAGAGAGAATAGAATAAATGGGGGAGTAGGATAGGATGAAGGGAAATATACTTAGCTTTTCACAACATGACTACTATGGAAGTGTTTTGCATGACTACACATGTATAACCTGTATCGAGTTGCTTGCCTTCTCAATGAGGGTGGGTGGGGAGGGAGGAAGGGAGAAAATTTGGAACCCAAAGTTTTAAAAACAAATGTTAAAAAAATTGTTATCACATGCAACTGGGAAATAAGATATACAGGAAATGGGGCATAGAAATCTATCATGCCTTACAGGAAAATATAAGGGCAAGGGGATAAAAGAAGGAAGGGGAGAGAGAGAAGGGAGGGCAGATTAGGGGAGGGGGTATTCAGAATGCATGCCATCTTGGCGTGGGGGGAAGGATGAGATGGGGAGAAAATTTGCAACTCAAAATCTTGTGGAAATGAATGTTGAAAACTAAAAATAAATAAATTAATGTTTTAAAAAATGGTCCTTTATAAATGCACATTTTTATACCAGAAAAATCCCACTGTCTAAGGCAAACAGGTATTTATTGTTGTGGTAATTCAAGTCACATATGTTATAATAAAGTCAACTCTTAACCAAGATGCCTAAGTACCGTGCCTCAATTCTGCATCTAGTCCAAGTTGTATCTGAGGTAAGTTTTTTTTTCTTTTATTAATTGTACAAATTCATAAAATTTTAATTTAATCTCTCAAAACCTTTAAATTTTAGAAATAGTTTACAACAGGCTATGGGCTCACCTTGACTAAGTCATTTATCTTCACTCACCCTCAGTTTCTTCATCTACAAAATGAGGATACTACTTGAATCTAACTACAGGTTTGTTGTGTGGACCAAATGCAATGTACCTTTATGAACTCTAAATTCATTCTATCTATCCATCCATCCATCTATCTACCTGCCCATCTACACATTACTAGCCCCAAGATGTCCTCTTATAGATTATTTTAGAAGATTATATATTACTTCTATAATGTGTGATATCATCAGTACTCAGTAAATCTGGAAGATCTAATTCAAGCGTATGTTTATTTCCTGAGTATTCTCAAGAAATGGCAGATCTTTGACAGTAGCTAAAGATGATAGACAAACAGCCTTATTGTCTCTCATCTGTTTTCTATTACTGTCAAGCCCTTGATATTCCTTAGAAATGCAAAATTTCAAGGTCATCCATTAAATCTCTATTGGATAAATCTATTATTGTAATAAGCATAAAAGAAGTAAGGATTCTTTTCAGGAAATCCTGCTATTTCTGAATAAGACAAAATATCTAAAAGTATACATATATACTGGCAAAAATATCCCTCCAATATCTATTTTTCAATATGCTCAACTAAAGTGAACTACATTTCCAGTGTCTGTGACTTCCTAAGTGTCTCTCCTTCAGTTAGCTTTGGTAACAAAAATAACCAAGTCAGTATTCTGATGTAGGTGCAAAATTCACTTAAAAATACTAAAGTAAATCTTGACTTTGAATTACATAATCATGTATTTGTGAGTTGAACTACATGACCCATGAGGTTGCTTCCTATTCTGAGATTCTGTGCAGAATAAAATCTACATCTATGTTTTAGTTGTGAAGAACCTGTATTAAGGTTATATCAAATAATAAGAATTAACTTTTGTTTAAAAAAAAAAGCAACAACACAGTAGAATGAAGGAAATCAAATCTTTTTCAACAGGGATTTACATGAACTCGACTGAAATTAAAAACATCCAGGCATTAGCTGTGGGCATCACCTAAAGCTGAATAAACTGTATCTCCCACCACACCACTCCCTCATTTGTGAGCTAGTAGCCATGGAGAGACTACCAGACTAAGAATCGAGCTGTCCTGAGTTCTAATCCTGCCTCAGACATTTGCTAGCTATGCAACCCTGGGCAAGTCATTTAACTTCTCTTAGGCTCAGTTTCCTAATCTATAAAATGAGGATAACAATAGAACCTACCTTTCCTGGTTGTTGTAAGGATCAAATAAGATATCTGTAAAGAACTTTGAAAACCTTAAAATTCTATAAACATGTCAACTATTATTATTTGGGAGTTTATCTGTGCATGTAGTTTCAAATACCACCTAAATAAAGAGGTTCTTAATCTTATTTGTTTGTTTGTTTGTCACAGACCACTTTGGCACTCTAGTGAAACCTGTGGACCCTTTTTCACAGCAACATTTTTAAGTGCATAAAATAATATACAGAAGAATACAAAGGAAACAAACATTTATTAAATGCCTACTATGTTCTAGTTCTAGTGTAAGCACTTTACAAATATCTCATCTGATTCTCACAACAACCCCGAGAGGTAGGTGCTATTATTATCTCCATTTTACAGTTGGGAAAACTGAGGCAGAAAGAGGTTAAATGACTTTCCCAGGGTCACACAGTTAGTATATCTAAGGCCAGTTTTGAACTCAGGTCTTCTTGACACAAGTTCCAGTGCTCTATCCACTGTACCATCTAGCTTCCTCCTTCATTTAGCGTTGGTAACTAAAATAACCAAGTCATAATTCAGCATTCCTCTGTGAGTGAAAATTTCACTTTAAAAAATGCTGAAGTATATCTTGGCTTTGTATCATGCAAATGTATAGCTTTAGGTTGGGCTAGATGGCCTGCAAGGTCCCTTCTAACTCTGAGATTCTGTGAATAATGAAATCTAAATGTTTTAGTTGTGAAAATCTTGCATTGAGGTGTCAAACAACAAAAATGCAACTTTGTTTTTTAAAAAAAATAAAAGCATGGATGAAATTGAGCCTATTTCCGTAGAGATTTACATGAATTCGACTGAAATTAAACCCATAATCCTACTAAGTAACTGGGTTCCAGATAGGAAAAAATAATACTGTAAATTTCCATTCGTCCTATCCTGGCCCTCCCCATTCTTCAACTATGTACACTATGCAACCATGCATTACTTTCAGCTGTGGTGGGCTTTGGAAGTTCAATAGGAGGGAGGGGAAGGAGGGGAGAGAGAAAGAAGACAAAAAACAGGGGGAAGAACTTAGGAGGGTTACTACCCTGACAAACAGAAGGAAGTGCACATTTGCTACTTGGTTTGATTACAAGCCACCTCCAGATGTAAGCTGCACCCCTAAAATAAGATCTTAAGAGGAAAAATATAGATGTTATCAGTCACATTTAAGTTTTATTATTAGCCAGATATGGGGTAAAAGCACAATAAAGTCACCAAGTAAACAAGAACTGTGCTTTCATCTACCATGTTCAGATAGTCGGTCCAAAGAGTTAACCATCCCCTAAGTAACAGCTTACCTCATCCTAATACCTTAGATCTGTACAGATTTTGGCTTCCCACACATTATCTCTTTTGATAAGTGCCCCCAAAATGCCACCTGGGAAGAGGAGAGCCTTTAAATTGTTCAGCCACTGCAGGGGACCTACTTTGCTCAGAGCTTTGTATTATTGCCTCTCAGAAAATTACCAAATTCTGGTCCCTAGCAGCATATTCTAGTTAAACTGGAGTGTTGTCCTTTATCCTGTGTTCCAAGACTACCTCATCAGCTGAGTGGCAAATATAAACCCCTGAATGAACAAAAGCCTTTTGAATTTTTCCAACTTTATTTTTCACCAGCTTTTTAAAAACTGAAACTGAGTTGAAAAAAAAAAGGCTGAATTTAAGTTTACAAAAAATAATTACGGAGATGTTGGTTCGCTGTGGAATTGTTCTAGTGACAGATCCATGACATGTAAATATATTCAGAGCAAAGCTGTTAAAGCCTTGCATGTTCTCGGTTACTTACCAGTTTGTTTCTCTCTACCTTCCTCCCCTGCCACCTACTGTTTTCCTCCCTCTTTCCCCCCCTTCCCCGCCCATGTCTTCTCTTTCCTATGATTGCATTAGGATAAGGAACTTCTAGTGTGTAACTTCCTTTCACCTATGCAGATTGGCAACTTGTCTGCAACTCAGTCTCAGACATGGCTAATGCAGGAATTTGTTTGCTTGATTATACATTTCTGTAATGAGCTGTTCTTCTAGCCTTCTCGGTGAGTTGGGAAGTGGGAGTTAGGAGGGAAAGAATTTGGAACTGAAAAAAATAAAATTTATTTTTTTTTTAAATTTATAGTCTTAGTTGCATGGGCGGGACTTGAATCCAGCTCTTTCTGACTCCAAGGGTGGTCTTTGATCCATGACACCAAACTGCCTTTCATTCATGTATATATGTCTTTGCGTCTATTTCTATGTGCACATAGAAATGTATGTATCACATGTATATATGAACATATATGTATATGTACCACAGTTGGCAGCATGGTTTGCTAAAAAAGAGTAACAAAAATTATACCTTCATAACCATGGGTATTTATAGAGGGAATAGGCAATTTAAATAAAATAAATTAATTAGAAAAACATTTTTTCTTGCTCTTCTGTAGACACTATACCTTTAACAACTACTTTCAGAGATCTGTGATTTCACTGGTAAGGGTACTCCTTCTGTGTTGTCAATCACACTGTCTCTATGCCTTAATAAATGGTCTTCATGAATTGTAGTGGATGAAAAAAATATCATCACCTCTGTTGTTGTGATTCCGAAGTTAGTTAGATTTGCTTTTGACAATGGATACCCAGTTCTTGGGGGAGAATTCTGCTAGTTTTACATTAGACAAAAAAGTCACTGGAATAGTCTTTGAGAATCCAAGGTCACCTCCACAACACAATGATTTCCATGGAGTTCTTTAAAAAATTTTCTGAAAACTTTTTAACGGATATTATGAAGAGATATTAGCTAATTTGTTTTAATGTCATGAACTATGATTCTTTGACACCATTACTTGAGACCCAATTTCAATAAAATCTGTATGCTTAGACCTCGGAAGTAGTCTTACTCAGTGATTCTGGTCTCTCCGGGAGAGGAGAGGAAAGTCTGGATTTCTAATATGGTTTTACATAATGGGGATATCAGCTCCTTTCAGGATATTGCAATTTAACTGCTTAATAGATAACTTAACTTTGCCATTTGAAATGACTCTTTTGAGTCTCTAATAGTGGAAGTTCATACACCCTTAAAGCATTAGAGATTCTTAGGGAATGAAAAGGTGATGATAGCTTATTAAATCTAGTCTGATTGGAAGACAGCATGGTTTAATGGTCAGATCCCTGGTCTAAAAGTAAGGAGATATGGATTCTAACTCTGGTGCTGCCACTCACTAGCTTTGTGACCTTGGACAATTCACAGTTTTATGTCTGTGGGCCTTGATTTTCTCATCTGTATAATGAAAGAGCTGGATCAGATATCACCAAGGCCACTCTCAATGCCAGTATTCTGTGATACTAAATTTAAGATTCTTTTGTGGTTCTTCACAATCTGTAAACTTTGGGGCTTCAAGTCTCCCCTCTAAGTCTGCTAAGATACCACCTCACAGCTTCCTTTGCTTTCCACCCTGGTTCTCCATATTATAAACTGCCATATGTTATGCAGCAACTGCTTCAGGATGGAGAAAGCATCTGGCTAATCCTGTCCTGAAAGCTCATAACTATTTTGTGAATTAGTGGGAACTAGTCTCTTATCCGGCTTACTGACCTACAACAGCTGGAGGAAATATCCCAAGAGGCTCATAGATACTCTTGGCTAAGAGCTCTGTATTGGCCAACCATGGTGACTGGTTCATACTTGGTCTGGTCTGCTACTCACCATCTGTGACAGTGAGACTCATTGAAATGATGCTGGCAAGCTTCCTTCTCCATATTCATGACTTTGTTCCGTTTGCATGGAATGTACCATTTCAGGTTTCTGGCTTCAGCTATGGCTGTGAAACTATTTCTTCAGAGCACTCTGGTCAGAAAGCCATTGATGGTGTTGCCAAACACCTGGGCACCATTTCAGAGTTGTGTTAACCACTGAATATCCCCATAGGAGCCAGACACATAAATGATTTGGCAAGTGGTGCTCCAGAAACATCACATGAATGGATGATGGGTTGTGAGCTCTCATTGACCAGAATATCACCAGTGATAGGATCACAGATCTTCTGAAGCACTGATGCTTTAGAGACAAACCACTGGCATCTTCAGGACCAACAGGTCACTAGGGGTCTAGATTAATTAAAACCCAAAAGATGGACTCTTTTGAGGCCTATATACTAGAAAAGGTCTAAGGTTTTATGGTGTTTTTTTTTTTACCATTGGTTATGAAATACTATATAATTTTACTGGGTCCATAGATTAAGAACCTCTGAAGGCATATTTAAGCTAAGTAAGGATTCAGGTGCAAAGTAACAAGTCAGTAACAATGAAACTAAATAAAGCGGGGTCAAAGGACAGAGTTAACTGAGTTTGACCTGCAATTACCTTAACTCAAATGCTGTTTCCAGGGACCACTTTTTAAAGTTGCTGACCTGGTATTAATAATATAGTCCTGTGCCTTCCCACAATGCCAACCACTATTCAGCTTACTGAACCACAGATGTTATTGCTGTCCCAGGGCTTCCTAATTAGTCATATGCCAGGAGGTAAGACCATCAGATGATTGAACAAACATGCATTACAAGGGCACTTTTTATTGTTGTTGTTATTATCATTTTAAGCTTACGTGAATCTGACATAGTGTCATTACAATGTTACAGCCAAATGTCATATAATAATATATAATTAGGGTAGAAGTTTGCTGGGGATATGTATCTAGGAGTACCACTTATTAAATTGTGAAAATCTGGTAGAACCCCATTTCATAGTCAATTTCTCCTCCTATTAACTGCCAAGCATCTCAACTAAGTGGTAAATATATATATTGTACATATTATATATATATATATATATATGTCTCTTTCAGTCTATATGTGTGTGTGTGTGTGTGTGTATGTGTACACATATACACGTTTATCTCCTCCATGTTCATATCATGCATTTCTTTTTTACCCATTCCAATCTGGTCCCTATCCTCACCATTCTAAAGAAATTGCTCTCAAAGGTTGTCAGTGGTTTCTTTTTGTCAACTTCAAAGATTGTTTTGATGTTTTCTTTTCTTTATTTTGAAACTCTTTCCTTCCCTCTGTTCCTTTATTGGTTCCTTTTTTCCCTTCTGCCTCCTCACTAACTGTATTTATTCCCCCAAGTTTTACTCCTTCATTGTAATCCTCTTCCTTCTCTTTAAATTTCCTTTTTTTGGGGGGGAATGAATTTTTCCTTTACCATTGATTTAATCTCTACGTAGATGATATTATGTCCACTTCTTTAATGTTTTATCTGAGCTTATCTGATATTCCCATCTGGTCACAACATATCTCTATTTGTATATCTCGGTGTTACCTCAAACCCAACATGTCTAACATGGAATTTTAAACCTTTACAAACCAGTCCCACTCCTGAGTTCTCTCTTTTTGTTAACTGCATCATGATCCTAACTGATAAGTAAATATGTACTGAGCATCTACTATCTGAAAGGGATTATGATAGATGCTATAAGGGATACAAAAGAGGTATAAAACGCAGCCACCTGTCCTCAAAAAAAAGTAGTTCCCAACCTGAATTGGAGAAATAAGACACATAGATTTAAAATAAAATCAACTGGAGAAGAATATAAGTGCCAAATTTCTCTCCAAAAGACAGGAAGTGCTAAGTTCCTATTTACTAAGAGGCAGTACTAGCCTTCAGTCTGTTTGCAAAACCAACATGCCTTGAACTTCATGAACAAGCAAGCCCTGCCCACTTCCCAAATTTTCTTTAATAACCTGGTACTCAGGCACTTCGAGGGGACTGGAATCCCATAGTCTTATCATGGCAATCTGACTATAGAAAAACTTTCTTTCACATTTAGCAAGAATATGGACAATTTTCATCAAGAGAGTTCAAGGTTTTTCTTTTTTATTTCCACACTTATATAATATTCCACATGTTTTTGTCTTATCTCCACAATCAGACTGTAAGCACCTTGGGGATGAGAGCTATCTTAGACTTGCAATGGAATTTTTCTGGAGTAGAGGTCACCAGTATGTACAGTTTAGCCCAAATTCTTTTGTTCCCAGAACATCTAAGATTCACCTACAGCAATGAATTCTGATGACACAGAACCATCCCAACTTACAACAGATCAGACTTATAGCTTGAATTTAGAACAGACTATCTTGTGGCATCTATCAAATAGTTTGTTATTCTACCACAGTAAACCACATACTTATTCATATCATAATATTTTACCTTCTATAGTTAGAAATTGCCAAGCTGCCACAGTGATTAGGCAATCCCTTCTTCTTCCTGTCAAATTGCCTTATTGCAACCATCACATCGTACTTATGAATACATAGCATAGCGATTTGTGTTAGCAGAAACAGGACTTATAAATATTCACGGAGGAATGATGAATGAATGAATGAATGAATGGGTGGATGGATGGATGGATGATGGATGGATGGATGGATGGATGGATGAATAAATGTTTCTTACCAAGATTAACAGAGGCAACTGTGTAGAAAATTTAGAAGGCTGGTCTTGGAGTAAGGAAGACCTGGACTCAAATTCTACTCCTGACCCATACTTAAATCCTTAATGTCCCAAGCAACTCTCCATGACTATATGCTCTAGAGGAATTACTGATTTGTATTAGTATAAGGAATTTCTACACTGGGAGTTCCCTACTAAAGTGAAATCATAGGTCTATACAAAACAAACCAAGATGAACTAAGAAACATTTAAAACAATGCAAAAACTGTAGCCTTGTACCTGAAAATTCATTGGCGAGAACAGCAAACTCCCATTTATATAGCAATTGGTTTGGAACAGGCAAATTATAGAATCATTGATTTTGACCTGGAAGGGACCACAAAGGCCATTTATTCCAATCTCCTCATTTTACAGATGAGCAAACTGAGGCCCAGGGAAACTAAGTGATTTGCCCAAAGTCACACGGGTAGTAAGCATTAGAGGCAGAATTGAATGGAAGTCCTCTGATTTCATCTACCATACTACTGCAGCTAGGGAATTCCCTCCTCCTTGTTTCAAGGCTTGTTGGCATTGCTGCTGACAAGCTTTTAAAAGACTGCCATTGTTAGAACATATCATATCTCTGTAAGGATGCCAGTCCTCCTAGAGAGAAAAGACAACAAAAGGATCTTGTGATAATAGTGAGAATAATGGTGATTCCCCAAGGTTTACTGTTTCATTGGATGGCAAAGTCACACCATGAAAAGACTGCTTTTCAATACCTGGAGAACCGCATAAAGGGCCAGCCAGCTCTTGTCCCGTTGCAATACTGCAATAATTATTCTCTAGTGAATCAGGAAAATAATAACCTAGATGGATTGAAATAGAAGGGGAGGCGGCAGATCAAATACGGGCAATACAACATTATTTCAAAGCCCTGCTGCAATATTCTCTCACTGGAATTTCACGACCACCCACACTGTGAGGTAGGCAGCACACAGATTAGTACATTCATTTTACAAAAGACGAAACTGAGGTTCAGATGAAGCAACATTACCAAGGTCATATTTTTAATAACATAAAGCGCATTTATGGAAGGAAGAAATTATTTGGTCTAACAATTTGATTTTGTAACTGTGGAAATAGGTCCAGAAAGTTAAGATATTCACGGTCAAGAGCTAATTAATATCAAAGCCAGGTCTATCTCCTGTGTGCAAAGAGAGGATCTGTTACTCTCTATCATGCCATCTCCTCAATGTAAGTGACCAAAAATACTACCGACCTTCTTGTTCTTGTTTACAAAACATTTATTTTTAAAATATTTATTCTAGAACATTTTTTGTCCTAAGTTTTCCCTTATGGTAAAGAAAGGGGAATAGAAGAATTTGTTGTTGTCCTTCACTTTTTTCAGTCATGTCCAACTCTTCATAACTCCATTTGGGGTTTTCTTGGCAAAGATGCTAGAGTGGTTTTCCAATTCCTTCTCCAGCTCATCTTACAGATGAGGAAACTGAGGCAAACAGAGTTAAGTGACTTGCCCAGGGTCACACAGCTAGTAGGTGTCTGAGGCCAGATTTGAGTCTTCCTGACTCCAGGCCTGGTACTCGATGTGCTGCATCATCTACTGATGGATGAATTTAGGAAGCATTTTGGGCCAGACTGCACCCCACTAGGAGACCTTATTTCTATTTGGAGTGTAGAGTATAAACAGAATACAGTCTGGGTGAGTTCTTGCCCCAAGGAGAATAGCCTCTGTCCTTGTACCTCTCCATTAGAATTTAGGGTGACCTAGCTCATGAAGGAGAAAACCAATGAGAGTGGTCTGAGTGGAGACGAGTTCCTCTGTTTAGATTGGGGGAGGAGGCCAACTTCCATGATCAAACCGCATTCTCAGCAGGAGGAGCTGAAGACTCCTAGCCCACCTCCTCACTAAACGTCCTCCAATCAAGGTTGGTTTTCAGTTGTCAGGGGCATTCCCTTCTACAAAAGTATTGAAGGCTTTTAGCCTCTCCATGGTTTTGTCTTTGGTTTTCTGAGAGAAACCACTGACCAACAATGTATCGATTATTAGCCAGCCTAATTTAAAAATTGATTATTAATTACCCAGAAAGTGTCTCTTGGGTTTTTTCATTCATCACAAGCAATAACCAGAATGCTTTACTGTATATAAAGGGCCATGGTATGTTGAAAAGAGCATGGCAGCTGGAGTCAGAGTACCTGAGTTTGAAGCCCAACTCTGCTATTTGTAGCCTATGTGATTATGGCCAGGTCATTTCACTTCTTTTGGCCTCAGTTTCCTTATTGCAAGATAAATGAGCTATATGGCTTCTATGGGCCCTTCCAGGTCTAAATCTATTATTCCATGAACCTATGAAGTAGGATTTCAAGTTGGAAGGTGTTTCAGAGACCATTTTGTCTAGACCCTTCATTTTTATATATTATGAACCTGGAACCTAGATAGATTAAGTAGCTCCCCACAAATCACATAGGACAACAGCTTTATAGGACAGTGGAGTCACATAAAGTTTTTTATGAACTGAAGAGACTTGCACATTTTTAAATGCAACAAGGCAAAATCTAGTAGATATGGAGATACTGAAGAGAAGTTTTGTGTGTGTGTATGTGTTGGGGGAAGTCTAGGGGTATTGGAATGTGCAAGCTTCAGAAGGGTACAGTAGGGATGAGATCAAGGACAAAAATAAAGGGGTCATCCTTGGAGAGTATAGGACCATCTCTTTGGCGTGTACTGAAGAAATAAAAAAGAAAATTGGGGATAATGGAGATAAGTTTAAAGGTGATATGTGAACAGAGGGAGCTGATGATTAAAGGTTTCTATGATTTTAATAGAGCAGGAGGTAAGGTCCTCAGATAAGAGGAAGAGATGAAAGGGGTGCCTAGGAAGTTTGAAGAGAGAAGAGACATAGGAAAATTATTATAAAAAATGTCTATTCATTAGCAATGTTTCTGGTTTTATTTATAATCCCAAGGACCCAATCCAATCCAATAAGTATTTATTAATCACTATGTGCCAGGTGATCAGAACATATAAACAACAACAATAACAACAACAACACCACCTAGCCCTTGGACTCAAAGAGCTTACACTTTACTGGTGTAAACAACATGTATACAGATGAGTAAAAACAAAATATGTATGAAGTCCCTTTCTCTAAACCACAGGTGTCAAATATATAACCTAAAACACTCCCAAGGGTGACCCAAATCAGATAAAATGTAACTGGGAAATATTTAACAAAATAAATAAAAACTCAATAAAACCTGATAATATTACATTTAAAAACTGTCAATATGCAGCCTGCAGAGATCCTTGTATATGGTTTAGTGGTCTCTGTTTCAGTTTGAATTTGACATTACTGCTCTACCATGTTCCTTCTACCCATCTAATTTTTTTCATCACGTGTTTTGTTATTTCTTCAATAAAATGGCTCACTCATATTTTTATTTCTTTTGCTAGAAAAGAGTGTGTGATCTCAACCAGTTCTAAATGTCAGGGTATTTTTATACAGTATTCATGTCACATTTAATTATCTCAAAAAGTACAGTAGTATTTGGAAATAATAAATAAAGAAATGAAAACTCTTAACTTCCCAGAAAGTCAAATATCCATGCTTATGATACCCACCAACAGGTCTGTTTGTTTCCATGAATTTTCTCTAGCTGAAGAACTTTTCTGCAGATTTTGAGGTTGCCAGGCAGAAAAGAAGCCACTGTTGAACGCACCAGTTTGGTTTGACAGAACTTGACCAAGTATGGACCATCACTTAGGACCAGGTGGGGTACTGTGAGGCTCAAATGAGATAATGGATGGAATGCACTTTGCAAATCTTAAAGTACTATATAAATGATAGTTATTATTATTGTTAGTATTATTAGCCTAGAGTCACCAGGCCTCCCCTCTGGTGACGACTTTATTCCCTGACCCTTGTACTGCACTCCTGTTGAGCTCAAGCAAAGTTTATGTTGTTATTGTTCAGTTGTTTTTCAGTCACGTCCAACTCTTCCTGACTCTATTTGGGGTTTTCTTGGCAAAGGTACTGGAGTGGTTTGCCTTTCCTTTCTCTAAATCATTTTACAGATGCCCCCAAGCAATGTTCATAGAGCATATAAAAAGTATAATTTATGTATAGCATTAAATCATGGGCAGTAAGGTGGTGCAGTGGATCGAGTGCCTGGAGTTAAGAAGACTCATCTTCCTGAGTTCAAATCTGGTCTCAGACAGTTACTAGCTGTGTAACCATGGACAAGTCACTTAACCCTGTTTGCCTCAGTTTTCTCATTTGTAAAGTGAGCTAGAGAAGGAAAGGCAAACAACTCTTCACCAAGAAAACCCCAAATGGGATCAATCCTAGATGCCAAAGATGTAAAGAAAAATATAAGTATTTACTTAAATTAATCATTGTAGCCTTGTTATTCCCATTTTAAAGATGAGAAAACTGAGGCTCAGAGAAGTTAAAGTGACTTACCCACTTTTGCATAGCTAGGGGGCAATGGAGAAGAGCACAAACTCAGGTCTAAGCTCCAAGGCAAATATAATTTTTCAGTATACAAAATTACCTTTCAAATGTGACATATATTTAAAAGTGCTTTTTTAAAATTAAAATGTTCAACCTTGATGATTCATATTTTCTCTAATCAGATCAGAATACAAGTGTCTACCATTCAGGTCACTCTATCCCTTGGATAGTTCTGATAATACCCTAACACATTTTTACTCTGTTTTTCCCTTTCTAAGAAGTCTTGATAATAACCACAGAACTCCTATGTTTGAGTTTGTCAGTACTCACATTACTTTCCTTAACTTGAATTCTACATCATGTTTTAAATCACAAGTTTTAGAGTTACTGCTTCCTGGTAACTTGTGTGCTGAGACAGTGATCTTAGTAAAATCATCTAGAAGTATGAGTCATTTGAACAGTCATCTATAAATGGATAATCTTATCTGTTATGTGTAGATTCTGGTGAGCTTCAGTCTCAGAAGGTAGCCCTTCCTGACCCCAATGCCTTTTTTCAGAACTGATTCTTAGATTTTAGGATTCCACAGACTTTTGAGTTATTAGCCATCTATTTATTAACCACCTTCCTAAGAAACATAGGGATATAGTTAATGATTGGACTAAATGATCCATCCATTTCTAAAATACTGTAATGATGATTCTATGACTATCATACTCTTTACCATTTGATGGTCATTAAATGAGCAAATGAAGGAACTTATATGGAGTAATTTGTAAACCAAAAAGTGCCATACAAATATAAGGAATTGTTAATACATTGTCCTCAAACAAACAAAGGGGTACGCATGGCTTTTATGTTGTTGAGTCAATAAGTCAAGGACCTGAGAGTTCATCCTTGTAGAAAATCCTTCCAGGATTAGGGAACCTATGGCCTGGAGGCCACATGTGGCTCTCTAGGTCCTCAAGAACGGCCCTTTGGGCTATAAAATTGTGCATACCCTTTGATCCAGCAATACCACTTCTAGGGCTATATCCCAAAGAGATCATATAATGGGAAAAGGACTCACATGTACAAAAATAGCTCTTTTTGTGGTGGCCAAGAATTGGAAATTGAGGGGATGGCTATCAATTGGGGAAGGGTTGAACAAGTCGTGGTATATGAATGTAATGGAATACTATGGTGCTATAAGAAATGATGAACAGTCTGACTTCAGAAAAACCTGGAAAGACTTACATGAACTGATGCTGAGTGAAATGAGCAGAACCAGGAGAACATTGTACACTGTAACAGCTATATTATGGGATGACTGACTTTGATAGACCTATCTCTTCAAAGCTATGTAAGAATCTAAGACAACTTCAAAAGATTCATTATGGAAATTGCTATCCACACCCAGAGAAAGAAATATGAAGTCTGAATGCAGATGGAAGCATACTATTTGTTTTCCTTCTCCTTTGTTGTTCTGTTTTATTGCTTCATTCTCTTGGTTCCTCCCATTAGTTCTAATTTTTCTTTACATCATGACTAATGGAAAAATTTGGTTAACATGAATGTACATGTAGAGCCTATATCTATTGTACACCATGGGGGTGGGGGGGCAGGGAAGAAAATGAGAGAGGGAGAAAATTTAAAACTCACAATCATATGGAAATGAATATTGAAAACTAAAAATAAATAAATGTTTTTTAAAAAAATAAGGCTTTTTGACTGAATCTAAACTTCATAGAACAAATCCTTTTATTAAGGATTTTGTAAAGGATTAACAAATCCTTTTATTAAGCTTCCTTTTATGTGGTGTCTTCTCAGGTTAGAATGTATATTCCTGAGAGGGCAGGGACTGCCTTTCTCTTTTGTTCCTATTCGTATCCCTGGGGGCCATCTCCAGTCCTCTGATCTATATCTTGCGTCTGGAACCTGATGGCTCCAAAGGAGAAAGTGAGGCTGGTGACTGCATACCCCTCCCACTTAAATTCAATTCACTTCCAAGTCATGGCATCACCTTCCTGATGTCATGGTCCTGAAGGACAAACATTTGTATCCCTAGTGCTCAACACAGTGCCTGACACTTAGTAGGTACTCAATAAATGCTTCTTGACTTAACAACACTATTTTTTGGGACAAACTAACATCACTAAACAATAATAAAGACTCACAAATACACTCAATTGGATTCTTGAATACGATAAAAAATAGTTTAGCTCCAGATGCAGGCTATGAAATGGCTGGGATCTAAGAATGGAATCAAAAGCCCTCCCGTGGGTAACATGAAATAAACCAACATATTAACAAAGAAGTGTCAGACAAATGACTGAGTCATATAAGTTTGTTTTTAGTAATGGAGGAGTTTGCACAGCAATTCAGGAACAAGTAATTTCTGCCAGAAATTACAAAAAGGTTATTATTAAAGGAGCCTGAACTTAGTGAACAATATATATTATGGAAGAAAACTGTAGGGAATATGCAACAAGTCACTTTAAAAAAAAAAACTCCCAATAAATAATATGTCATGGACTGATGGCTAGAATTATACATCAGAAGCTCACTGCTTTTCATGGACTGTGAGATGACAAGTCTCTGTGCTACAAATATAAACCATAAAATATCCTGGAGAACTAAATAAATAAGCTCTTTTGAAACCAAACCATTATTCCAAACTAAACTCTCATCCACAATTGCCCGGATATAACAGTGGTATACAAAATTACTTAAGAATAACAATTTAATAGATGTCTTCATGCATTATATTCATCATTTACAAGCCATATGGAGTGAAAAGCTCATTAAATTTCCTCAACAAAGGAGATCAAAATTATATGGGAACAGCAGCCAAAAAGATCTGGGTTCAAGTCCTAGCTCTGACAGACAGATACTGGTTGTGTGACCCTGAGCAAATTGGTTAATTTCTCAGTATCCCTAGATAAGTTTATACCAGACGTCCCCAAAGTGGGGGTTGGGTTATTAGCTAACAAAGGACAGAAAAGATCACAGAAAATAAAATGGATAATTTTGATTATATAAAATTTAAAAGATTCTGCAGAAACAAAACAAATATATTTAAAATTAGAAGGGAAACAGATAAGTGGTGAAAAAATTATTGCAGCAAGTTTCTATGATATCAAGGTCTCATATCCAAGATATATATAAGGAACTGATTTAAATTTATAAGAATAAAGCTACTTTTTAATAGATAAAATTTAAAAAAAAATAGATGAAGGGGGCAGCTAGCAGCTAGTTGGATAGTGTGTTGAACCTGGGGTCAGGAAAACTCATCTTTTTGAGTTCAAATCTGGCCTCAGATACTTCCTAGCTATGTGAAGCAGTGTCAGATTTTATATCCTTGGGATCAAATATCACTGCAGACAATGACTACAGCCATGAAATTAAAAGATGCTTGTTCCTTGGAAGGAAAACTATGGCAAATCTGGATAGCATGCTAAAAAGCAGAGACACCATCTTGCCAGCAAAGGTCCATATAGTCAAAGCTATGGCTTTTCCAGTAGTAATGTAGGGTTATGAGCATTGGACCATAAGGAAAACTGAGTACTACAGAATTGATGCTTTTGAATTGTGGTGCTATAGAAGACTTTTGAGAGTCCCATGGATAGCAAGGAGATCAAATAAGTGAATACCTAAAGAAATTAATCCTGACTATTCATTGGAATGTGTGAAGCTTAAATATTTTGGCCATGTAACGAGATATACAATACTCATTGGAAAAGACCCTGATATTGGGAAAGGTTGGAGGCAAAAGGAGAAGGGAGCAGCAGAGGATGAGATGGATAGATAGTGTCATGGAGGCAAGGAACATGAGCTTGAACAGATTATTGGAGATAATGGAGAATAGAAGGGTCTGCCGTGTTATGATACAAGAGGTCACAAAGAATTGGATGCAACTGAATGACTCAACAACAAACAATATGAATAGGCAATTTTTAAGCAAACAAATCTAAGTTATTAATAACCATATAAAATGCTCTACATCACTAACAATTAAAGAAATACAAATTAAAGCAGATAAAATCCTACCTCACATCCATTAGCTTGGTAAAGGTGACAAAAAGGAAAATGACAAATGTTAGAATGGACCCAGTCAGAAAGATTGGATAATTTTCTCCACCTTTGTTTGGCAGTACATGTATAGGAGCAAAGGTGATGAAGGGTGGGAGTGATCCACGGCTGATCTTCATAACAAACCTGGAAGTAGGTGCTGTTATGACCTCCATTTTACCGAAGAAGAAACTGAGGCAAACAGAGATTAAGTGCCCAGGGTCTCACAGCTAGTCAGTGTCTGGGGTCACATTTGAACTCAGGTCTTCTTGACTCCAGGTCACTCTTATCTACTGCTCCACCTAGCTTCCTACTACTGATAGATTCATAGATACATAGATAGATTTATAATTACATAGGTAGAAGTACTTAGTAAGTACTTACTATGTGCTATACACTTTGCTAAGCACGTGGGATACAAATACAAGCAAGCCAGAGAAGCCTTATTCTCAGGGAGCTTACATTCTAATGATGCAATTATAAATGCAAGTACCTGTACAGAAAAATCTACGTAAATGCAGGTAAATTTGTACATTGATACAAACTATAATGCAAAGCTCTTTTTGCCTATAATATGCCCAAGATTTGTAAAAATGTTTACTCTATATCACTCCATCCTATAGAATTATCTGTATGTATAAGGTAATATACTCTATGAGATCCATGTAGGCATAGAACTGAACTTATTATATAAAATCAGTTAGAATTTTTTTTTTTTTGTTAAGAAGGAACCAATTATGGATGAGCTGACCCTGTCACCATCAATTGTGATGGTGATCTGAAACAAAGAAGCATGGTTAGTACTTTTTTCCTCTCACCCAAAAAAGAGAAACAAAAGAAAGTGCAGGTTGATTCACTGCATAGATTCACTGCACACATCCATACACTCTGTGCCTGACTCTCCCAAGCTTGGAATCTAGCTGGCAGCTCCTGCTCCATGGTGGGCATGACAGTATGCATGACTCCTGCTGTCTGAGCCATGATCATAAGACCTGGCTGGCATCATCTCTTTTTTCTTTGGCTTTTCATTTTACAGAACACGGGATATAGATTCATTTTATTGCTATCTCTCCCTTGAGCCCAATGTTTCACCCCTTCCTCTTAGTTCTTATGTAATGACTTTCAGCTAACAATACCAAACCTCTCTTTTCTTTATCATATTGCTTGCATAGTAGCTCAAGGATCCCAGAACTTTACAGTCATTGTCTATTTCCCTTATCCCCGATTAATCTTATATGACTAACACAGAGTGGAAACAAGGGACATATTGGTTTTTTTTTCTTTCTGAGAAATAAATTGTTATAAAGTGTGAGAAACTGAAGAGTTGGAAAATGAGTTTCATAGGATTTTAGAGATAGAAGAGATCTTAGTGATCATTCAACACAACCCCTTTATTTTTTATTTATTTTTTTGGGGGGGTGAGACAATCAGGGTTAAGTGACTTGCCCAAGGTCACACAGCTAGTAAGCGTCAAGTGTCTGAGGTCGGATTTGAACTCAAGTCCTCCTGACTCCAAGGCTGGAGCTCTATCCACTGTACCACCTATCTGCTCCAACCCTTTATTTTTTAAGTAAGTAACCCATGGTCTAGGCAAGTAAAATGACTTTCCCAAAATCACATAGGTCATAAGTAGCAGAGATAGGATTTGAACCAAGGCTTTCAACTTCCAAATCTAATACTCTTTCTGCTACTACCTACCACCCCACCTCTTTGTCAGCCTAGGGATAAGAAGACTTAACGGGTTTCACTCTCTCTGCTATAGTCAACATCATTCACACAACAAGACAAAATAAGAAGTAGAGAATTACCCTACAGTCAACATCATTCACACAACAAGACAAAATAAGAAGTAGAGAATTACCCTCCTTTGGTTTCAGTTGTCTTGACAATAATAGGCAAAGAATGAAGAAAATGAGACCCAGTGGGCAAGAAGACACACACTTCTTGTCATTAAGATCGTGTTTATTTAACTGCATTTTCAGAAAGTGCCATCCATGGTTTTTATTCACGTGTGTCCTTATTAGAGTGTTACAAGAATTGAAATTTTGTGCAAAAATCATCCATATCCACAAATATGTGGCTGATTCACTCAAAATAGATGGGATAGACCCCCTTCTCCATATTTGTGAAGAAATCTCCATGTTTGAAGATCTTCAAATGCAACCATTTTTCGGTTTTCACTTAAATCAGGGTATAGCATGTTGGCTAAATGGTAGAAAAGCTAACCAAAATTCTAAATATGTCCCTCTCCACAAAGTCATCTAAGAGGGTATTCCCAGGTTTCTCTTCCTTGCTAGAAACTAAAAGAGGTCCTATTCTGCACCTGAAAACTCAGAAGTCTGGGAGTAATTTTTACCTTAAGTTCTGGGATAAAACCAAAATGGAAATGAAGCAGCTATGCAACAGTGTTATCAGTGAAAGACAATAAAGCAACGCTTATTTCATTGATTTACAATGGATATTTTTTAATTAGGGGAGCATAAATTAACAGGAATTAAAGTATGATATAAATAAAAGAACATTGTATTAAAGGGGTCAGAAAACCTGGGTTTAAGTCTCAACTCAATTACCTGCCACCTGTTTGACCTTATGCAAATAAATCATTTAACCTCTCAGAGCCTCAGTTTCCTCATTTGTAAAATGAGGGAACTGGACTAAAGTCCACGGGCTCATGTAGAGTCTGACATGACTGAACAACAATAACAGTTACAGAGGGGATTAATGATTTTGATCCACTCCTTCATTCCTCTCCATTTTTCACTGTCTTGAGTTTCTTGACTTTATTCTCCATCATACCATCAACCATGGCAGGGAATAGGAAGGTATGTGCAACCTATCATACCCAGCAACCTTTCCCTCTGCCACCATTCCCCAAATATCCCTCTCACCTTGAAAGAGCACTCTTCCCCTGTAGTCCTTTCCTCTGTTTGTCAACTCCTACCAGAAGCTCCATTTTAAGAAAATGACCAGGTCAGCTCTGCTCACTCTTTCATTTTTATCTGGGCTCTGCTCCTGACCCTCTAGACTTCTTTTTCCAACATGATCCCACACAGTTACCTTCTCCTATACCACCAATTTTTCAACTTCAATTTATGTATGATCTTCTTTCTCCCATGAGAATGCAAGCTCCTTGAGAGCAAGAATTGGCTTATATCTGTGTACTCAGGTCTTAGCACAATACCTGGCACATTGTAAATGGTTAAATAAGTACTTTTTGACTTGACTTGCTATTAGGAGTTGGTCCAATGACACTAGAACCTCCTTCAGACTTTGAGATTGGTAAATTGTGTTACTTAAGAATATTTTTCTCTTAATCATATGCTTTCAGGCTTCTTAATAAATAAAAAAATCCTCATCTGTTAGTAGCCTTTCTAAGCATAAAAAACCTAATTTATTCAAATTTGAAGCACCAAACTCTCTATTGATTTTGAAGGGTACATGCTAATAACAATGAGCAGGAAATGATTTTTTAAATGACAAAATGTACTTTAACAATAGCATTTTGTAGGGATTTGAATTTGATAATTGTCAGCAGAATGCAAAAATAAGAGAGTAATTATTCCCAGATTCCAGAAATTTAATTAACTCAACTCGTTAAAGCCAGAATAAAGTATGATTAAAGTGTGACTGGTCAATGGAATTTTATAGTACTTACATTACTTACAGTGTCTTTTACTGAATTTAAAAGCTGGAATCTTTCATTTAAAACACTTCAGATCTCTATGGGATATGTTTACAACAAAATCTTGAAAATAATTGGGTTATTATCATTAGAGCTGTTATAACTGACTTTGGTTGGAAAGTGCTGGCACTGGTAGATAAATGAATTAGAAAATTAAGGTTTTTAAAGAATCTTTTAAAAGACATGACAGCTAAACAAGGTAGGCATCAAAGGCTAAAAAATTGTGCCCAGTGACTGGTTTGCTTGTCAATTCATTTTTCACACTTTTTCCATCTTATTGGAAATTTACTTTAAAGGACAAAGAATCATCAGAACTTTTGACTTTACTGTCTATTATCAAAACATCACATGAGGATTCTCCCAGAGAATAGATACTGTGGAGCTACTTGTATAAAACAGTTTTATTTCCTCAAGATCATAAAGATCCAAAGAGAAACACTAGTATTTTCACTGCCGCATTTTTTTCATAGCAATGACATCCAAAAGACTGGTTTTAACACATGTTCTTGGGCTAACTCTATCAACTACTACTTGCACTGAAAGATTAGGTACCCATAGTATGGCTGCTACTTTTTCTGTTGGGATTCTGGGAACCCTGAGAGGCTGAGGGCGGTTTTTCTAATACTATAGTTCAAGAGCCCCCACCAGTGTGCTTACCAATGAGTAACAGTTGATATCAGTTAGCCAGTCAGAATAAATTAGCTTTTAGAAATAGGCAGTTACTATGGATGGAATTATAGTAAGAAACGTTGTACAAAACCTCACCCCCAAACCAGTGACACATGCTTTCAAAAGTACCTACGGAGCTCATGGGAAAGTGGGTTCAATCTTTTAGAACACATGATCTGGCAAACAAGGTAACAGAGCTCCTATATGCTAAAAGTCCTTTTCTCTTTCTGTGTAGTCTCCATGAAGTTTCCCATAGGTATGGCATATCTTTGTGCTGGGTTCCTTGTAGAGTCATAAAGATGCATTTCCTCAGTATGCTACTTTGTCTTTGGCTCCTAATTCGGACACTGCCACCAATGACTGTTCTAGGCTCATCGCTAGTATTCAAAGTCCAAATCCTCTGAGCTCTTGAAAGTTTCTAAAGTCATGCTATGGTCAAGGGAAAACAGGAAACAGAAGCTCTTCTCCTCCTGATCCCCAGGTGATTCAGTCTCAGAGACTTGGTTAGAACCACTGGCCTAATTCTTGGTTAAATTTTGAACTGATTTCCTTTTTGTTAACCCAAAATCCACAAAGAGCAACTGTGTCTTCAGGCAATGCCAACACACTTTCTGGGTTGCATCATTTCATTTCATCCCATTGCTAGAAGCATTCTACTCCTTGACACACTGATGATCTAGGACTCAGGATTGGGGAACTTGTGGTCTCGAGGCAGCCCTTTGACTGAAAACAAACTTCACAGAACAAATTCTCTCAATAAAAGGATTTGTTCTGTAAAACTTGGACTCAGTTAAAAAGTTCATGGGAAATGAGCCCAAGGACCTAGAAGGCCACATGTGGCCTGGAGGCAGCAGGTTCTCCACCCCTGAAGGTTGTTTGCATTTAGCTCAATGCCCTTGACTGAAGGGTAGATTGATTCAACAGGTGCTCTCAATTGACAAAAGTATTAGAGCTAGAATATATTGTCAGTTATTTATTACACGGAGTGGAGTGATTTGCTCTTTCAATTGACACCCCCTCTCTACCCTTATATGAAAGCAAAGTTAAAGAGCCCTATATTCTAATTTTTCCTGCTTTCCAAAGACACTCAATGCTCACAAGGAGCAGAGTACTATGATAGAAATGTCCATGATCATGGATTAACCAAAGTTCAGAGTTAGAAGGAACCATAGGCTATCTAGGTCAACCCAAGCCTGACAAAAAGCTTATATCTAAGCATATATGATCATCAAGACTTGACTTGAATATCTGCAATGAGAGAGAATCCACCACTTCCCAAGGCTGTTCATTTCCTTCTTGAATAGCTCTAAGTTTTAGGAAATTTTTTTTTTCCTGACAGAAAGATTAAATTTTTTCTTTTTGCAACTTTTATTCAGTGTTCTTTGCTCTGTTCTTCATGGCTAAATAAAACAAATCAAATCCCTCTTACAGGTGACAGTCCTTTAACTAGCTGAAGATAATTAATATGAATGTTAAAGAACCTGATTTCAAATCCTGGCTCTACCATTGACTATGCAAATAGATTAAATTCCTTGCCCCTCAGTTTCCTCATCTTTAGAATGAATATATTAGAAAAGATGATCTCTTGGGTCCCTTCTAGCTCTAAATGACCCCTAAAGACTAAATAGTAGCTAATTTTAATGAACACTGCATATTAGTCACATTGAAATAACTACTCTTGAGGGACCTCAGTCAAATCAGAGAAAAGGCGTCAAGGTAACAGAACATGTCCTTGTTTGTATTCCCTTTCTATCATTCAGCTTTTTTTTTTAAACTAGGAAATTGCAGGAAAACAATATAGATGACATAATGGTTTCAATATATTTGCTCTTTTTTAAAAAATAAATTCACTTGTACACAATAACAACCACAATGTATGATAACTGACTTTGATAGGCTTGGCTTTTCTCAGCAATGCAAGGATCTAAGACAACTCCTTCAAAAAACTAACGATGGAAAATGCTATCCACATCCAGAGAAAGAACTATGGAGTTGAATGCAGATTAAAGCATACTAATTGCTCTCCTTTTCCTTTGTTGTTTTGTTTTATTGCTTCATTCTTGTGGTTCCTCCCATTAGTTCTAATTGTTCTTTACATCATGACTAATGGGAAAACATGCTTAATATGAATGGTAAGTAGAGACTATATTAGATTATGTGCTGCCTTGGGGAGAGGAGAGGAGAGACGGGGGAGAAAATTTAAAACTAAAAGTCTTATGGAAGTGAATGTTGAAAACTAAAAAGAACTTAATTAATTAAAAAATGAATTCACTTTGTTTTTTATCCTACCTTTATCAAAAATAATTTATGAAATGAATTAGTTTTTGAAAATTTCCTTTTGGCTTCTTCTAACAGTCATAATGAAGAGAAATCTCTGAAATAATTTCAGACAACATAAGGCAATGGTTATCTACTGACAATCTATCATGATTCAAAGCATGAGTTCTTCATTTTCTTAACTGTCCCTCCTAGATTTGTATTATCTGTGCATTTGCTAAACCTACCATGTAGAGCTTCATCCAGGCTGAAAAAACACATGGTGGATTGCATTAATCCTTGGAGCACTCCAATAGAGCTCTTTCTTCAGGATGATGTGCAAAAATGCAAAGGATCTAAGATTTTATCAGTTTGGGGAGAATTCTATTGTGAGAACTCCTTGTACCTATGTAGACAGCAGTTTATGTCTTAGTAAATCAGCCTTAAGGAGTGACCTGAGGCACATATATCAAGTAAGGAATTACTCAGGATTACATAGGTTGTGTAAGGGTTAGAGGCAAAATCTGGAGCTGAGTCTCAGCCTAGAACTCTAATAAGCCATGTTACTTCCCTCCAAGTTGGCATCAATCCATTAATGATTTTGGGTTCAGTTATTCAACTATTTCTGAATCCACATAAATATATTATCATCTGGGTTACAGGTTCCCAAAGCGGGTGATACCACCTTCTAGGGGGCACTGGAACGATGGGGGCAGGGTTATTGCTTTGAAATGTTGCAAATTAAAAAAAAAAAACTGTTAAAGGGTTAAAGAAAGTAGATTTCAAGGAGGGCGCTGAGTAATTTTTTTTAAAGGGGGTGGTAGGCCAAATAAGTTTGTGAACCTCTGATAGGCCGTCTCTCCTAATCTTCTCCACAAAGACCATCTCTGAGGCCTTGTAAAATGATTTGCTACAATCAAGATCTACTAGGTCAATAGTAATATCCTGATATACAAGTCTAGTAATCTTCCAAAAAGCTTATGAGAATGGCCTGGAATGATCTTTTCTTGATGAAACTATTCTGACTTTTAGTGATCACTACATCTTTCCATACATTCTCACAAATAGTCCCTTTAATAATGGGTTCTTGAATTTTTTCCAGCAATGGAAATCAATCCCACTACCCCATAATTTGAAGAAACCAATCTCTTCTCTTTTTGGGAAAATATAGGCAATATTTGCTCATCTCTAGATCTATAGTGCCTCTCCAGCCTCTATGACCTTTCTTTTTTTTTAAAAAAAAATTATTCTATTCTGAACTTAAGAAATAAAACAAGCATTTCCCTAACAGAATAGAAAAAATGATTGTACATGGAACTGCAAATCTGTTATGTACAACTTGCTATTCCCTTTAAATATATAAAGTTATCATATAACTTTTTTTCATTTTTTTCCTTCCTTCCCTCCCTGCCCTAGAGATGGCTGCCATTAGACACAAATATGTATATTAACATAAAATTATTCCATACATACTTCTATTTATCAGTTTTTTCTCTGGATACAGATGGCATCTTCCTTTGTATGTCCTTTGCAGTTAATTTGGGTATTTATAATAGTCAAAATAATTTAGCCATCTAAGTTGTTCTTTAAACAATATTGTTGTTACTGCAATTAGCATTCACTTAGTTCTGCTCATTTCACTCTTCATTATTTCCTGTACATCTATACATGCTTTTCGAAGCTCATCAAGCTCATCATATCTTATAGCACAGTAGTATTCTATCACAATCATATGCTACAGCTTGTTCACATTCCCCAATTGATGGGCATCCCTGCAATTTCTAGCTCTTTGCCACCACAAAGGCGGCTGCTATATGAGTTTTCAAAAATCAGACAGAGTGGCAATCAGCAATCACATAATCCAGTTTTTTCAGTACCTTAGTCTGTGGTTCACCTGAGACAATGATTTGAATACACTGGAACAATTAGGTGCTCTCTTATAATCTCTTCACTTTTCTTTGGTTTCATCTCCCTATTAATGATTTTTGTTTTATTCTTCCCAGTCCAAAAAGATAACAGGATTGTAATGAGTTAAGTAATTGAGTATTTCTATCTTCTCCCTTAGTTTGACTATCATCATTCCATTCACTTTCTCTCTCTCAATTTTTTTTTTTTTGGTGAGGCAATCAGGGTTAAGTGACTTGCCCAGAGTCACACAGCTAGAAGTGTCAAGTATCTGAGGTTGGATTTGAACTCAGGTCCTCTTGACTCCAAGGCCGGAGCTTTCTCCACTACGCCACCTAGCTGCCCACTTTGTTTCTCTTTATAACAATATTGCTTAAAAAGGCCTTTTTCTTAACCTTTATTACCAGCCTCTTTTTATTATAATTTATGTCACTCTTAACATATTCTTAAAGGTCCATGCCATTCTTATACATATATTATTAGCTCCCCGCTTTTTTTTCCACCTTCTCTACTAGCCAACTTAAGTATCTCCATTGGTCTATGAGTTCTCTATGCATCTACATTGGTCTCTTCAGACAACTTCTCAGTTTCTTCATCAGAATTTTGTGTGTTCATATCAGACTATCAATAAACATGTAATAAGTGCCTAAAATATACATGATTCAGAATTTCGTTCCTGATAGATTTCCATCTATTTTGGGCTGACTTTTTCTTTAGGATTGAAGATTACATACTTTTTCAGAGAAGGAAGTAGTAGGTATTTTTGGCCTTATGGGAATTGAGCTAGATTTTGAGTTTGTAGTGAAAGAATTTTACAGGAAAAGAGCAGGGGATAGGATATTTTAAGGAAGGTCATTGTTTCATAAGAAAAGGAGAAGAGGCCAGTGTGTGCAAAGCATGTGTGTGGAATATGGCACAAATAAAGCAGACATTTAAGATGTTTTGTTAAAAAGGTACCCTTGCAACAACAAATACTATTTCTTCCATTATCAAATTGAGTTTGCGGATCAGAGAGGCCAAATACTTTGCCTGATAATAACAATAAAAATTATAATATCCTTCAGTGGTCACGTGGAATCTATAATAACAACAATGGTAATAATGCTTTATATGTACATAACACTGGATAGAATGTAAATTCCTTTCACATCTTTTATTTCATTTCATTCTTACCTGGATGTGTTGGTGAGGTAGTTATTATATCCCTATTGAGAAAACTGAAATTTGTAAAGGTTTTGACTTGTCCATGGTCATACAGCTAATAGGTGCCAATGATAGATCTGGAGCCCAAATTTCTGGACTCCTCATCTAGTATTCATTTTATAGCTCCACCACACCATCCATTCTAAGTATTTAAGATTTCCAGTGTCTAACAGGATCCAAGGGGGAAAAAAATCACTGCTAGTTTGTGTCAGTGTCTTAAGAGCCATGCCAAGACCAATAACCTCGTTATTATGAATGTGCCATCAAGATAACCTTTATGTTGCCTGTTTTGAAAACCTGGGTTATAAGAATAAAAACAAATTTAGAATTAGAGAAAGAATAGAAAAAGACATGAAAAGATAGGTAAGAAAGAACCAGAAGATGGGCCGAGCATTTAATTCAACAAAGGGATTGATTTAACTAAAATGATGCATATTGGAAACATGATTTTTGTAGGTTTTTAGTCTTCCTTAGTGCTTTTTTTTTCCTTTTCTCTCCATGAATTGCCTTAGCTCCTTTCAGAGTTACTCTCTCAATCTAGGATATCCAAGTCTACTGGCAGAAAGAGGAGAGACCTACTGATTAAAGTCCTCCTTCCTCTTCTATATTTATTTAACCCCCAAAGAAACTTGAAATTAGGTCATAGGGCTACTTACATAGGCTTATATGGTATGATTTGAGTGCTAGGAAGGTGCCCTATCTATAAAACTTTGTCTCATAATGTAAACTAGTCTTTCTTTGAAATTCTTCATTTTACTTTTTTACTCTGTGAGGGAACTGTTCAGGTTGATACACCAGATCCCTTGAAAGATATAGCAGCTGGAACAGCTTTGCAAATCTCTGATTATGAACATCAAGCCAGGAAAAAATCGGGAAGAGTTATGCTCACCAAAACTATTTGTTGTTTGTTATGAAGAATGCATAGCATAGAGTCCAAAGCTACGACCTGAGCTAAACATGGTGGCCCATGCCTGTAATCCCTGATACTGGGGAGGCTGAGGCTGAGGCTGGTGGACCACTTGAGCTTGGAAAGTCATAGCTGCAGTGGGTTAAATTCACTCTTAAGCAGGAGTGAACCAGCTTATGTCAGAAATGAATTAAGTCAAAGCTCCCACGTCCATCACTAGTGGAACTGAGCCTGTGAGTGGACCACTGCACTTTTAGCCTGAGCAAGAAGATAGTGAGAACTAATTGCAAAAAAAAATGTGTGTAGGAATGGGTGGGGGTAAGAGGAATTCCCTGTCAATTATGAGGTCTTTAAATATTATTTTTGAAGATGACACTGCTGACTACACCAGGATTCCCAAACTGCAGAATCTCCTAAATGAGATCTATAATCACTGGAAAGGATTCTCACTAACTAACCACAAGGTAAAAATGTAGATGAAGAATACCTATTGTCCAGACAGTTGGATAAATGTCTAAAGAGTTCATTTATATTTCCGCATATCTGAAGCAGATATTACATAAGTTAGTAGAGAGGAGGCTGTCTACATTTAGGAAATTGTGCAGTGCTTTTAGTAACCCAAAGCTCTGTCTTGAGACAAAAACAAAAACAAAAGCAAAAAGAAACAAACAAAAAAAACCCCAAATTTTAAAATCAATAGTCTTCCAATGATGCTATTTGACTATGAATCACAGATTACTATATTCTCTGAAGTCAACACCTAAAGGACAGTGGATACCTGGTGGATGTGATAATTTACAACAATTACCAATGACAGATTGCACACAAAAAGCAATGTAAAAGTTAGCATTGAAGAGATGTGTGACACCTAATGCCATTCATTCCTTCCTTAGTTAAACAACCATTGAAGTAATTACTATTTGTAAAGCATCATGCTTAATGTTGGAGAAGCCACAAAAGTACATGAGATAAAATACATTTCCTAAACAGGCTTACAATCAAGCAAGAGGCTTATAACACATGCACAAATATGTAGTGATTTTACTATAACTGAGCACCAGTTACAAAGAAAAATATATTGGAAGAACACCCAGATCTTTGACTATGTGTCAAATGATTCAATACCAACACATTTTTGTCATTGGAAATGACACTAAAGAAGATTAATTACCATCTGTTCTTTTGCTGGACTCAAAGGACCATTAGGCCTTCTCATCGGATTTGCAAATGAAACTTCCTAGATGTGTTATCTCCCCCACTAGTATGCAAGTTCCTTAAGAACCCAGATTGTTCTAATGCCAAACATACACTTGCCAAAAACGCTATTTTATGGAGAACTCACACAGGGTAAGAATTCATAAAAACTCAGAAAAAGCGACACAAGGACACTCTTAAGGTCTCTCTTCTAAGAACTTCGGAATTGGTTGTGTGAATGGGAGACACTGGCACAGGACCACCCAGGGTGGCATGCTCTCATTAGAGAAGGTGCCGTGCTCTATGAGCAAAGCAGAATTGAAGTAGCTCAAAAGACATGAGAGATATGCAAATTTAGAGAATCCACCCCAAATGTTCACATGGACCATTCGTGCCTGTCCTACAGTAGATTCCAAGCTCTTATTGGTCTGATCAGCCACAATCAGACACACTGTAACTTGATTAGCATGTTGATGTCATTTTGGTCCTCTTGAGAACAAAGGACAACAACCACCATTTGTGGTCCTGGAATCAGGAAGAATCATCTTCCTGAGTTCAAATCCAGCCTCAGAGGCTAACGGTGTAACCCGGGCCAGTCACCTAACCCTGTTTACCTCAGTTTCCTTCTCCATAAAATGAGCTGGAGAAAGAAATGGCAAACCACTCCGATATCTTTGCTAAGAAAACCCCAAATGGCATAATGAAGAGTCATACATGACTGAAATGACTGAACAACAAATTTCCTGTACTTACCAGTACACTGTTTTGCTCACAGTAAGTGCTTAATAAATGCTCTTTCATTCGTTAACTTACAAGAGCTACAAAGTGTTACACAAGTTCCAGAGAAAGAAAAGTCATTTCTAATTCAGGAGATAAGGAGCCTAGGTAAGAGGAATTACACCTAGAGGAATAGGACTTGTTCAGGGAGGAAGGAAAAGACAAATTTGGAGCACAAGACAATAGAAAGGCCTAGCATAAGAGATGGGTTAGAGAAAGCCAAAGATAAACTCTGTCTATTTATTCTTCTCAAAGAAAACTCTAAATTGCTTGAGGATAGAAATCATTCTTCATTCTTCTTGGTATCTTCCATTAGGTTCAATCCAATGTTTTGTTAGGCACTCAATAAATATTAACCAAACTAAGGATTGAATGAATGATTGATTTTGAAATTTTGGTTAAGGACTAGATGACCTCTAATGTCCCTTTCATTTCAAGACTTTCTAGCTTTCTAGCTAGTTATAGGTGGAACTTTTTGTGGTTGTTAGTGAACGCATCACGGAAATACAACAAAAAAGCTTTTGGTCACTATCATCAGTTATGTTGTCCTAAATGAAAAAATAGAGTTGGCAGATCATTTGTCCACTGGAAATGGACTGTGGAAATGGGTATGTCACTTTGTCAGTAGTCAATAAACATTTATCAAGTATCTACTATGTACCAGGCAGGTGCTGTGCCAAGCATGGGGGATAAATAAAGAAGCAAAAGACAGTTCCTACTCCCAAGGAGTTCACAATTTAATCTAAGATTTGTGCGTCTACCTTTTTTCCTTAATATGTGTGTGTGTATTTAAGTTCCAACTGAACAGTTTTCACAATATACTTCATCAAAGTGCCTTACCAAGTCACCACCACACCTACCAATCTTTTACTTAGGAAATGATGAAACTGAGGAAGTGGATATATTTGGATTATTTAAATTAGAACCCCATTGTTATCCATCCCTATGCTCATGAAGAGTCAGGCATGACTGAAAAACAACTGAAAAACTAAAATGCTCAGACCTGTGTGCATGAATTCCCTCATTAATAGGAGAACCCCAAAGCTACAAGGACGTTCCAAAGATCATATAATTTACCAAGGATAGGGAACCTATGGCCTCTTTTTATGGGGATTTGTTCTGTGAAGTTTGGATTCAAAGGGCCGCACTTGAAGACCTAGAGAGCAACATGTAGCCTTGAGCCGCAGGTTCCCCGGCCCTGGATCCCTTTCTTCCACAGATATGAACTGCTACACCACTCTGGTTGCTTTCTTTTTAAAGCCCTCTAGGGATATAATTGCCACTGATTAGTGTAACATAGTTTCACCAGTAATGCTCTAGAGTAAGAAGATGTGAGTTTGAGCCCTGACTTTTCTGGCCAACTCACCAGCTATGTGGCCTTGGGTAAGTCACTTCTTTTCTCTGGGCCTCATTTAGGCATTATCAGAATGAGGTGGAGAAATGTGAACTAAATTACCTCTAATTAGCCTTCCAGCCATCAAATCCTATGATCTCATTCCAGTATTTTAGTCACCCTAGTCTTGAAGGAGCTTTCCTAAAATTACTGAATGCAGAAGGATGTGTGTAGGGGATGTGTGTGATATGCAGTAGATCCACTGATTTTTTGGGGGGGGTGGGGAAAGGGATTTAAGGAGAAGAGATAGTTGAATGGTATGTTTAGCAAAGGTTTAGTGATAGAGTCAGAGGCATTTAGGGTTAGGGTTAGGGTTAGAATCTGATGGAGTTGGAGTTGGAGTTGGAGTGTTATGCTTTGGGAGACAATTATTTATGTTTTATTGGTAAAAGTCAAAACAATGAATTACCAACTTGGCCAGATTCCTGTCATACAAGAAGCTAAGGAATCAATCAAAGAAGTCAGAGAAAGAGTTTTTGTTTCTTCACTTTTGAACAGCGAATTGAATTTTAAAATTGGTTTTACAAAAGTCCCTGAGATTTAAAATTAGTAACTTTGAGTCCAGATGTAAGTAATCTTAGTGAAGTTTTTGAAAATTTGAATTTTGTTGAATTAATTATTTCCAAGGAACATTTTAGTAGACTGTCTTTAGAAAATCAAATACCATCAGTGAGTCTGTAGGGGTAAGTAACTCGAAGTTTGACTTGATTACTTTAAGCCAGAAAGTGAAGTGGGCCAAGCCATTCCACTTCAAGATTACTAAAGAAATCTGACAATATCTAGATTAAGTCAATTTGAAAAGGCCTTTATTTAAACTAGACGATTCACTCTTTTATAACTTCTAGGCTCTGTCCTTCCATTGTGATTCAATGGGCATCAACAGCACATTCAGAAATGCTAGCCAAAGGACAGGACCATGGGCTCATAGACTTTCAGTTTAGAAGAAATCTATAAAGGCCACCTAGGATAAACCTCTTATTTTACAGATGAGGAAACTGAGGCCTATAGAATTTGAGCTCAACAGAAGTGAGATTTGAACCCAAATCCTTCTTCCTATGCTATGTGGATTCTTTTTCTATCGCAGTTTAATTTTATTTCATTTTATTCTGAGATTATGTAAACTAGCACTACATTTTTAGTAGAGTAAAACTACCTATTTCCTAGATTCACTCCCCATGTAATTGAACAGTTTGATGAAGGGTTTCCCACAGAGCTCCCTAGGGATTGAATTAGGCTTCAGGGATGCTCACAGTGCTCAAGTACCATGAGCTGTATCATGTCGACCTTGAAGCTGGTTCCATGGCCTTGCTAACTCATTCGACCTTGCATGGCATACTGCATGTAGATCCTCACTGATTATAGAGCAGCTTAAATTTGATTATTTTTTGGCTAGGAAATCTACTATCCTACCCAAGTCCATCATCTCTCCTGAAAGGCCCAGAAAGGCCTACTGTTTTCACAATGTTTTCTGTGACTACAGCAAACCACATTTATTTCTCTCTTTCCTAAAATTACTTACATTTTAACTCTTAATTATCAGCTGTCTTATACCATTGTTTAACTGTATCACCTGTGTTTCCCTTGTATCTCCCCATTAGAGCCATGGTGCATAGCACTGTGCTCAACTGACTGGGGAAATTCAATAAATACACATAATTCACAATTCACAGAGCTGGAAAGGACCTTGGAGATCCGAGAATGTCTTTCACCTTTGCATTTTCCCTCACTGGCACGTTGTTTAGCACTTACCAGACACCTTATAAATAGTTGTTGAAATAATGAAATGCCTCATTTACAGAGAGGGAAACTAAGGATCAGAAGATCTTAGATTTTTGCATTGGAACAGAACTTAGAGGCCATGTACTTCAACTCTCTTATTTTACAATATGAGGAAATGGAATCAGTAAGGTTAAGGGTCCTATTGACATTATTTAAAGCAAATCAACATCTACCGGTGCAATAAGCTTAATATTAACATAAATGTAGAACTGAAAAGTCTATTAGAGGTCACCTAGTCATAGCATCATAGATTTAGGGCTAAAAGGGACCTAAGAGGTTACAAATCCAATGTCCTCCTTTTACAAATGAGGAAAGTAAGGTATTGAGAGGTCTGGCAGTCTAGTGAAACATGTGAACCATCTCTGAATAATATTTCTAAATATATAAAATAAAATACACAGGGATTAAGAAGGAAAACAATTACATTAAAACAAAAAGTTTTCCCTTATACAAGTTCACTGTCCCCTGAAAACTCTTCACAGAACCACTTGGGTATCTGTGGACCCAAAGCAAAGAAGCCCAGCTACAAATAAGGCCTGAAGAGGCCAGCCAGGTGCTTTCATAGCATCATGGCACTATGCTCACTAAGAAGTTACTAATTACTAATTTTTATATTTATCTTTATACTTGGATAACATATACTAATTTAATAATAACCATAGTGATACCATTACCGAGAAAGAATACTGACAAGTATTCTAGTAACTAGGCAGCAGTGCAGGAAGGATAAATAAAACCATTTTGCTAAATTTTTCTGTAAGTCATTTGATTCTCAGATGGGAGTTGTTATCCCCAGGAAGGGATCAAGGGTGAAGCTAAGGAACTATCCTTTCTTTTGTTAGCAATGAGTAGACATTTATTCATCTGCTACAGTGGCCAATTCCAAATGCAATTAATGCCTATGACATAGTAGGGTTTCTTTTTTGTTTTTTTTTTTTTTTGAGGCAATTGGGGTTAAGTGACTTGCCCAGGGTCACACAGCTAGTAAGTGTCAAGTGTTTGGTCTGAGGCCGGATTTGAACTCAGGTCCTCCTGACTTCAGGGCCGGTTCTCTATCCACCGTGCCATCTAGCTTCCCCTAACATAGTGGGTTTTCAAACAACATTTGCAGGATGAATGAATTTCTCAATGCAATAGTCTCCTGTGTCATTCTCATTTTTTAAAAAAAGGTGAAATAACCATCACTCTCCCGTTTCTGACACGGACATTCTGCCATTTATGCATCACTAAGAGAGAAGTTCCCTTCAAGCAAATGGTTTGAGAATTACTGTCCCAGAGAGATTTTATGCTTCAATTAAGACCTGAACTGGATGACTTTTAAGATTCCACCTGTGAGATTGCCCAAATTGCCAATTCCCCTTCTCTTTGGACAGGAAACTGAAAGTAAGGCCATCTAGTTCAATTCAGGTAAGTAGCTCTGGATTGGATCTGACCACTTCTCTCATTACTCCTGGCTTTCTTAGTTCTTACATCAGCTAGCGTACCAGAGCAGCAAAAGCAACCACCCCAGAGCCTATCAAGTTTAGTATTAGGGAGTCATCCAGTCTTTGCTTGAGGACCACTTTAAGAGGAACTTTCCTCCCAAAACATTTCAGTTCACTTTGGGACAGCTAGCTTGTCCTTACATCAAACCCAAATCCACCTGTTTCTAACTTATGCCCTTTGCTTCTAGTTCTACTGGCTGGAGCCAGTGAGAACAAATCCACTCTCTGTCACATGACAGCTCTTCCCTGCAGTCCTTTAAGAGAGCTATTATCTTGCCCCTACCCTTGCCTCTAGTCTTTACTTCTCTGGGCTTCTTGGAAGTCCTTCTCTTAATTCCTTTAACTCATCCTCGGGGGGCATGATTTGGAGGCCTTTCTTCATCACTCTCCTCTGGGTGGCACTTTGGTGGAGGGTTTTAAGAATTATTGAGAACTTTTCTCACAACCCAATGAGTCCTGTAGATAGCATTCTCCCCATTTTATACATGAGGAAACTGAAGCCAACAGAGGGTAAGCGGTTTTCCATTTCACAGCCTATAACAGTCATAATGGAGATCTGAACCCAAATATACTGCTTATGATAAGTCCAAATACTGTACCACCTACCTGTGCCTCCCAACCTCCTAGGTCACTCACCCTACACGCATCTTCTCCTAACTCTCTGGACACAAAATAATGCATTCTCTGAAGTATACCAATGTATGATGGTCCCTCTTTGCATTCACCAAACCACTCACTTACCAGGTCATTTTCCATTATCTGGCACATGTGAATACTGTGGCAGAAATGGCAACACAATCTTCTACTCCCTTCACATTCTTCTCCTATCTCTGTTCTTGACTTTTTGGGCTTCAAAACCACGTCCCCTCTACTACTGGCTCATTCTAGATTTTTTTCTTAGTGCTTGAAACTTTCTTGCTAAGGAACAGCTTACGAATCCTGTGGCCTGCTCACTCTGAAATGTCCCAAACGTCCCTCTGCAAAGTCCATCCCCAATCTGACCCATCCCTGTCTCATTGGTGAGTTCTTCCTGGACCCTCCATTTTGTGGAAGGCCTCAGGGTGGCCTGTCTTCATTGTCCTCTGGTCCCTGTTCTTGACTTCTGAACTTCAAAACCATGTCCCCATGTGGGGTACCTTCACTTCCATCTCCTATTTCAGCTCCTATAAGCTCCTGGAGAGTAGGGACTGTCTTTGTTTTTGCTTGTTTTTGTATCTTTAGCATTTAGCACAGCGACTGGTACATAGTAAGCACTCAATAGATGCTTGTTTCCCTCTTTCTTTCCTTCCCTCACCAGTAGATCTGACTGCAGGAAGAGTAGTGGTAGGCACTCCTCCCCTCGGGTCCCTCCACCCTAGTTGCTCAACAGATATTACTCACTTCCTACCTCCCAGTCCCTCAGTATTTCAATCTCTTGATTCCTTTCAAGTCTAGGACACTATCATTCCACAGATCTAGGCCTTTTCAGATCATCTTAGTAGGAAATGAAACTCAATGATCAATATATCTCATAGTTGAATATATGTCATGAACACAATATCAAACACTTAATTATATTTGAGAATGTATTTGGGATCCCTTTTAGAGTTTACCCAAAACAGTGGATTTTTTTCCTCTTATTTGTGCTTTTCTTTCCATGTTTAAAATTCTTTTGTAAGATACGTGGGTAAACATCACTGGATAAGCAGTCAGGAAACCTGGCTCTGATACTGACTGGCTGCAAACTTGAATTAATTCAAAACTTAAATAAGCATTTATTAAGCCAAGCTATATCCCCAATTGTTGGGGATGCAAAAATGAAATGAAAATAGTGCCTGCCCTCAATGAGCTTATACTCTATTGTTGGGTATGTGTATGTATGTGTGTGTGTGCCTGGGGGTGAGAGCGGGGAATCAACATTTATACAGTTAAATAAATATCAAAGGCATACAGAGTAAATTTTAAAAGTTGGTTGAGGGGAAGAATCATCGACCACTGAGTGACCAGAAAAGATCTATAGAACACAACATTTAAATTGAAACTTAATTAGAACCACAGAATCCAAGAGCAGGCAAGGAAGGAACTAATTCCATTTGAGGGCCACAATCTTTGCATCCCTCTAGACCTTAGTTCCCTTACTTGTAAAACAAGTTTGTTAGACCACATGCCCTCCACGGGCCTCTCTAGCTCTAAAATGCCTTCATTCTTGTATTACAGAGTCTTTCATGTTTCTAATATAAAAGGGCAGTATGGAATGCTTGTTGGAGGTGAGAAATTCTGGTAAAAGGACATATGAATAATTCAGTCAGGTTTTTCTCACACTATTCTATCAGTAAGATCACAAAGTTACCAAAAAATTTCAAAGGCTTGCTTAGCCCTTTAGATTTTTAAAAAAGATGTCAGTAATACTCTTAAAGCCAGAGATTATTCCCTTGGTGGTCTAGATAAAAGAAGATCTTTCATTTAAATTCATATCCCCATCATTACAAAAATGCTAAAGTTTACACATCTAAGAGAGATTTACATGGAACACCTCACTTAGGTACTTAGGTAGTTTCATCTGTCCCTTTCCTCCTATTTAAACTTCTAAAGCAACAAGTCTTGTTACAAGGAAATCCAGCACTATTATAATCAAAGTGGTGAAAGGGCCAGAACATATGCCCACCAGAAGAGTCTAATGAATAGATTAAGTACACAATACATAATTGTAAATAACTATATTAATCTGGTGTGTGATAAACCCAAAGCTCTAAGCTCTTAGCAAAGTAATTCACTATGTGATAAACATTGCTAGGAAAATTAGAAAGCAGTTTGGCAGAAACTTGACACAGACCAACGTCTCACACCGTCTTCCAAGATAAGGTCAAAATGAGGTACATGATTTTGACATAAAGGATGATTTCTCAAGCAAATTAGGGGAGCATGGAAAATATTACCTACTAGATCTATGGATAAGGGAAGAGTTTATGACCAAACAAGAAATAGACAGGATTAGGGCTAAACAAGAAATAGAGAGGGAAGTATAATGGATAATTCTGATCACAAGAAATTAAAAGGTTTTGCACAAACAAAGCAATACAGCCAAAATTAGAAAGAAGGCGGAAAACTGGAAAAGGATTTTTACAACTAGTTTCACTGATAAAGGCCTCATTTTTCAAATATACATGAAACTGAATCAATTTTTTTTAAAAATAACCAATCCCTAATTGATAAATGGTCAAAGGATATGAATAAGTGGTTTTCAGAAGAAGAAATCAAAGCTATCTATATTCGCATGAGAAAAATGCTCTAAATCAGTATCGATTAAAGAAAATACAAATTAAAACATTCCTGAGGTAGTATCTCACACTCATCAGATTGGGTAATATGACAGAAAAAGAAAATGACAAGTGCTGGAGGGGATGTGGAAAAATAGCGACACTAATGGGACTTTTGGTGGAATTGTGAACTTGTCCAACCATTCTAGAGACCAATTTGGAACTATGTCCAAAGGGCTGTAAAACCATCCTACCCTTTGACCCAGCAACGGCACTATTAGGTCTATATCCCAAAGAGGTTCAAGAAAAAGGAAAAGGACCCATATGTACACAAATATTTATAGCAGCTCTTTTTGAAGCATCAAAGAACAAGGCAATTAGGTGACACAGTGGATAGAGTGCTGGACTTGGGAGTCAGGAAGATCTGAGTTCAGATTTAGCCTCAGATACTTCCTAGCTGTATGTAAACCCAGGCAAGTCACTTAACCCTGTTTGCCTCAGTTTCCTCATCTGTAAGATGAGCTGGAGAAGGAAATGGGAAACCACTCCAATATCTTTGCCAAGAAAACCCTAAATGTGATCACAAAGAGCAGGACACAACTGAAATGACTGAACAACAAAAACAAAGAACTGGTAATTGAGGGGATGCCCATCAATTGGGGAAGGGCTGAACAAGTTGTGGTATATGATCCTGATGGAATACTATTGTGTAATAAGAAATGATGAGCTGGATGGTTTCAGAAAAACCTGGGATGACTTTTATGAAGTGATATAGAGTGAAGAGAGAGAACCACGAGATCATTATATACAGTAATCGCAATATTGTAAGGATGATCAACTGTGAAAGACTTAGCTACTCTGATCAAGACCACAATCCAAGACAATTCCAAAGAATGCATGATGAAAAATGCTCTCCACCTCCACAGAGAAAACTGCTGAACTCTGTGTGCAAATTGAATAATTTTTTTTCACCCTTCCTTCCTTCCTTTCCTCTTCTTTCTGCAACATGGCTAATGTGGAAATATGTTGATATGATTTCACGTGTATTTTTGATGTCATGTTCCTTGCCTTCTCAATGGATAGTGTGGAGTAGGGAAGAGAGAAAGAAAACTTGAAGATCAAAATAAAAATGTTAAAAGTAAATAATATATTTTAAAAAGGAGGCCAAAGTGTATGCCTGGTCCCCTGTACCCTGTTATCTATTTCATTAGAATATTACCTCTCAGCAAACAGGGGTGGTTCCATTTTTTGTAGCTATATCTCCAGGACCTAGCACAGTACATGGTATATAGTAGATCCTTAGTAAATACCTGTTAATTGATTAATTGAGTTACTGAAGCCAAGGGAGGTCAAATGACTTGGTCACATAGATAGAGCAAGGCTCTCTTCCAAAGCAAAACTGAGTATCAAATGAATACTTTGTTAAAATTATGATTTATAAGAAAAATATTCAAGGTCATCAAAGTGAAAGAAGTCTGGCCAGGTGTATATGCTAGTAGAAGTACAACTGGCCCCCTACCTTCATCACTGAAAGGGTCTCTTATGCTTTCTAAGTGTGTGCACTGTTTTCAAACTAAAAGGACAGGTTGAGTTGCCATGCCGTCATTCAAAATTAGCACAATGAAAGCTTCCCCTGCTGCGGCAGAACTCAAAAGAGAAAGGAAAAAAAAATGCAAATAATACATGGGAAATTTTTTTTCTTCTCTTGGTTGGTCTTTACACTTTCCCCACTGAAGCCAGAACTGTATTATTATTTATTCTCACAGAATGGCCCTTTGTCAGCCATTAAGCAGGGGATTAGACACCAACAATGTTCAGATGCAACAGTGCTTTCTGAAAGGTCCTGAAGTTACAAAACCAAGCTTACCCCAAAGACCTGTAAGCAGAGGTTAACATCTATCATTTTGCTATTGCCGAATTCTGGGTAAGACAATGATTTTCGAATTGGAACTGATATGACAAAGATATTTGCTATTAAGAGGGAAACAGAATCTAACTTAGGTGAGAAAGATATTAACTGGCATAATTAGAAGCTCTAGAGGTAGCTCGGTGGCATAGTGGCATTGAAGTCCTGCTTCAGACACACACTGGCTATATGACTCTGGGCAAGTTATTTACACCAGCAATCTTTCAGGTGACTCTCTAAGACTATAGCGCACCAGACAAATCTCTGAGACTATAAATTCCAGAACAGTACTGATCTGCATTCATAGAGGCTTTTCTTCACCGTTGATTTCCTATATTAATGAAATTACAGGTCTGGTCCAAATAAAAATTAATAATAATAATAACATATTGTGTTCTGTAGGACTTCACAACATACAATGTGCTTTCATCTATGTTGTTCAGATACTTTAGAGAAGAAGCAGAGCATAGTGGAAAGAATGCTGGACTTGGGAGTCAGAAAGATGGTGCAAATCCCTCTTTGAAAACTTGCCAGCCTTTTGATCACTGGCAAGTCACAATCTCTTAACCCTAATTTCCTCATCTGTAAAATGAGAATAATACATGTACTACCATCAGGGTACAGCCCTTTGACTGAATCCAAATTTCACAGAACAAATCCTGAAGTTTGGATTCAGTCAAAGGGCCTCACTTGAGGACCTAGAGGGCCACATGTGACCTCGAGGTCACAGGTTCCTCAGCCCTAAAACTCATAGGGCTATTGTGGAAATCTAATGAGATAATGCACATAAAGCTCTTTTTGAACTTTAAAAGTACACACTCACACACACATACACACACATGTATGTAACTATATATATGCATATATATAATTATATATAAAATAAAATTAGTTATATATGTGCATATATACATATATAATATGTAATAATATATATAATATATATTAGTTATATATGTGCATATACACATATAGACATATGCATCTATATATGTATGTGTGTATATATGTATGTGTATATATAATATATGCAGAGAGAGAGAGAAAGAAAGAGTGAGAGAGAGGTGCAGGTGTTATAATTGTCTCATTTTAATGACATCCCAAGGTAATGAAACAATATGAAGATGAGATCTTCAAAACACTGTCAATTAGCATCAGAGAATCATGGAGAAGAGGAGAGGCGTCAGATGGCTGGAAATGGACAAATATGATGCCTGATTAAATTTTTTAAAGATTTTTTTTCAAATTTTAATGTTTTTATGAGTCTTTAAAAAACAACTGTACCTTTTTATAGCTCAGAAAAAGATGTATGCAGGAAATCTCAGCATGGCAAGATTCAGACTAATCCCAGCAAAATTCTAGAATCAAATTAGAGGAAGATACCTGCTATATTGCATGAGAAAATTTGAGAGTTTCAATAATCCAAGCTTTTTTGGGGGGGGTTGCCAATGTTTTTAGGTGAGGCTCAGTAGTTATTGGTTTTAGAACACCAATATAACTATCCCCCAGATGCTAATGCCTTCCCTTTCCATAGACTCCCTGTTTCTCTGGTATGTACTGATTTATGCATACATTGTTTCTTTCATTAGAAAATAAGATCTTTGAGTCTAAAGACAATTTTTGCTTTTTTCTTTGTATCCCCAATGCTTAGTACAGTTCCTGACTCATAGTAAGTACTTAATGAATGATTGTTGATGGATTTATTTCTTTCTCCAAAGAAATAAAATTATAGGTGACTCAAAAAGCAGTGGCAAAATGTATGGTGGGTGCTAGTAGGTTGCAGCAAATTGCCAACGATGATTGTGAGCCATAAAATTCATTATTGGGGAAATGAATGATGAGAAAAGAAGGCAGGCTAGTCACATAAAAATAGTGAAGAGTAACTGATGGATAATTTCCTTTTTAAGCAGAATAGCCAACCTAGTTGATGAGGAGAATGACATGGAAATAGTAAACCTTATCCTCAGCAAAGTTTTGACAGAGTTTCTCATGACTATCCCATGGAGCGAATGGAGGACTGTGGAACAAATTACAATGGTCAGGCAGATTTCATCTCTAGTTCAATAACTCTATCCCAAAAAAAGGTAATTCTCGGCCTTGGTTTAGCATTTTTGGTAGTGATCTGGAAAATTATGTAGAAGATATGCTTATCAGATATACAACGAATGCAAGCTACCATAAGTGAGTATTGATTTTATATATATATATATATATATAGATAGATAGATAGATAGATAGATAGATAGATAGATAGATAGATAGATAGATAGATAGATAATTCATATTCAGAAGGTACTGGCATACAAGAATGATAAGCAGATAAAAACAAGATGAAAATTAAGAGGAATAAACCTTCATAGAGTTTTTAAAAATCACTTGCACAGTTTCAGGATATGGGAGACCTGTCTTAACAGCAGTTTGTGTGAATAAGATCTAAGGGCTTCAGATATGTACAAACTCACTATTAAGCCAGTAAATGAATGTAATCTTAGCCTCCGATAACAGAAGTACATTTTCTTTGTCCCTGGATGAAGAAGGCAACAGGACCATGATATTCTACATATTCAGACCATGTTCACAGTATTATCTTCCTTTCAGGGTACCATGTTTTTTCTTTAAAAGATGTTTTTATTGGTTTTTGGTTTTGTGTTTACATTTCCCAATGCAGTAAGCCAATCTTTACAACAAAGCTTAAAAAAAAGGTAAAAAAAAAAAAAGTCACACAAAACTAACCAACACATCAAAAAAAAAAAAAAAAAGTCTGATAATATCTGTACTGTCCCGCATCCATAGGCCTCAACCTCTACATAGATAGAAGGTAGATTTTCATATCTCCTCTTATTTTCTCTTTGGGGCCAGAGTTGGTCATAATAATTTTACAGCATTCCATTTCACTTGTTTTTTGGTGGTTGTTCTTTCCATTTACACTGTTGAAATCATTGTGTTAATATTTTATTTACTTCTTGCCTGTATTCACATAAGTTTTCCCTCACTTCTCCATATTCATTATATTATTTCATATAGTACAGTAGTGTCCCATTCCAGTCACATACCTCAACTTAACCTTTCTTAACCTTTCCTCAATCAGTGGGCATCTACTTTGTTTATAATTCTTGACTACTATGAAGTGTTACTACAAATGTTTTGGTAAATAGGGCCTTCTTATTATTGACTCTATGGGATCTAGAGAAAGGAAGTGGAAGGGAATAAGCATTTATGTAGCACCTACAATATACCAGACTCTGTGCTAACCATTTAAAAAAATCTTCATTTAATCTTTACAATAATCCTGTGAGGCAGGAGCTGATATTATCGCCATTTTATAGTAGAGGAAATTGAGGCAAAAAGAAGTTAAGTGACTTGCCCAAAGTCACGCAGCTAGTAAGTATTTGAGGCCAGATTTAAATTCATATCCTCTTGATTCCTGGCACAGTGTTCTATATGCCAAGCATTTCAAGCTCTGGATCAATGGGTATGTACATTTGACTCCATTTGCATTAATTCTAAATTACTTTTGGGCTACCACATTTTAAGGGTATCATCTCTTAATGACCAAAAAAGAGGATGGCCAGGATGATGAAGGGTCTGTAACATTGTCTCATGAGGATATTGGAGATACTTAGTCTGGAGCAGAGGCAGTATAAACATAATGACAATTTTATTTAGCAGGCTCTAAAGCAAAACAGAGGCTAAGGCAAAAACTCATGCCGTCCAGCTGTGAAGTGCAGAATTGGGACCGGTGCTTAAAAGTAGTCAAGTTAGCAAACGTTTATTAATTGTCTACAATGTAAGTTTCAGTTTCTTAACAGCTATTAAAAAGTAAAATTCCTAACCTTAGGTGGTTCTCACACAGTTCCGTACTGGGAGTACTGAAACAGTCTAGATACTTTCATATCAGATGTATTATAAAAATATGTTTTTATTATGTGGGAGGCTGAACTTGATCTTCTCTAAAGGGACTTTCCTGCTTGAATAGTAGAAGTTACACTTCATTGTTTTTATATAAGATTTCACAGAATCATAGATCCTTTGAGTTGGAAAAGACTTGAGCAATTATCTAGTTGAAACCTTGGTCTCTGCCCTTGGGAAACCAGGTTCTGATGGATGAGCTTTAGCCTCACCTTGTCTCAAACCTGGCCTCCAAATCACTTCCCAGAAATCTCCCCACCCTGTTACCTGCATTCTAGCTCTCATCCATACTCTTCCTCATATTTTCCATTGTTATCTTTCCCCATTATAATATAAGTTCCCTGAGGGCAGGGACTATGTTGTGTGGGGCTCTGACCCTACACTCCCAGAGCCACTTCTACATCTGCTACTGCTGCCCCTCAGGGTCCCAGGGAATAATTGCGAGGGGTTGAAGTGTCTCTTCTCTATTTTCCACCAAATTAATGCCTCAGTGGCCATGTTCCTTCCATTGTTAGGGACCAGTGACCAGGACCAACTCCATTTAATCACTTAACATCAATTAGCTTTTACCAAAGGTTATTTACTTAAAATATAGCAAGACTGAAGTCCAAATATTTTCTCCACTACCTTTGAGGTATACTCTCCCCTATATCACTTTGATGGTGAAAAAGGAGACATGGAGAATAGACTAAAAATTTAGCTCAGTTCCCACATAGCACTTATTTTAGCCAATTCACTTCCATATGTGACATTTCTACTGGATGAATCCTTGTCTCAGCTGCCATTGGGCTAGGTCATTCCTTGTTCCTCAGGGCATCAATGCTGTGTTGACTGCAAACTCCAACTCTGGAATGCTGAGATGTTAAGGTGTCCTTCAGACCTTTCAAATTCAAAAGGTTTTGGCTCCATTCTGCTTATTGGTTGCCCAGAGGGAAGGAGTTTCTGACCTCCTTCAAAAGTGCAAGAGCAACTGAGGTACCACATCACACCTATCAGAATGGCCAACATGACAAAACAGGAAAATGATAAATGTTGGAGAAGATGTGGGAAAATTGAAACACTAATGCATTGTTGGTGGAGTTGTGAAATGATCCAACCATTTTGGAGAGCATTTGGAACTATGCCCAAAGGGCTATAAAAATGTGCGTACCCTTTGACCCAGCAATAGCACTTCTAGGGCTATATCCCAAAGAGATCACACAAATGGGAAAAGGACCTACATGTACAATGTACAAAAATATTCATAGCAGCTCTTTTTGTGGTGGCAAAGAATTGGAAACTGAGAGGATGCCCATCAATTGGGGAATGGCTGAGCAAGTTGTGGTATATGAATGTGATGGAATACTATTGTGCTATAAGAAATGATGAACAGGCTGACTTCAGAAAAGACTTGTATGGTCTGATGCTGAGTGAAGTGAACAGAACCAAGAGAACATTGTACACAATAACAGCCACGTTGTGTGATGACTAATATTGATAAACTTAACCCTTCCTGGCAATACAAGGATCTAAGACATCTCCAGAGGCCTTGTGATGGAAAATGTTATCCACACCCAAAGAAAGAACTATGGAAGCCGAATTGTTATTTTTTTTTCCTCTTCTGTTGAATTTTGTTTCTTCTTTCTGATAGTTCCTCCTACTGGTTTTAATTTCTACTTGCAACATCACTAATGTGAAAATATGTTTAATATGAATGTAAATGTATAGCTTATATCAGATTGTGCGCCATCTTGGGGAGGGTAGTGGGGAGGAAGGGGGAGAAAAATGTTAAACTCAAAAGCACATGGAAGTGATTATTGATAAATCAAAATAAATTAAAAAAAAACAAGATAAAAAAAAGTACAGAAGCAAAAAGGTTGTAGACTCATGCTGACAGACATTTCTGAAGCAGATCAAAGAGCTTCATTTCCACCATTTGGTTAGCCAACCAGAATCTGTTACAGAATGTCTAAACATGCTCCATAGCCTCTCCAAGGTATTTTGATTACATGGCCTTATGATTTCCCTGGAAGCAAGTTCCCTAGAAACCTCTATGTGAATAGATTGCATCAGCTGAAGAAGCTGATGGGGTCTGCACATGTACCAGACTCTCATTACACTTGTTTTCTTATATTTAATCCCCAGCATTTAGCAAGTTTTTGGTATGTAGTAAGTACTTAACAAATGCTTACTCACTCTATCTATCTATCTATCTAACTGCCTATCTGTCTCTGTCTATCTAGTCTATCTATCCGTCTAGTCTATTTCTCTCTATCACTGTATCATCTACTGAGGAAGGGAGAGTCAGGGGATACTTGCGCTTAAGGAAAGAGGAGAAACTGAGGTTTGAGGATATGAGTTTGTAGAAGGAAAAATAAGTGATGTTGGCCCCCCTCCTTCCTTCTAAGACATTGAGCAGCTGGGGAGTAGAGGAAAAAGCAGATAATGACTCAGAGTTACAAATCAGGAGAGGGTAAATATCAGTAAAATAAAAGGAAATGGATTCAAAGGTACACATAGGTCAGCACCATCTTAATCTGGTCAACTAGGTCAATGCTATGAAAGTAGGAGAGTAAAGGCCAGAATTGAGAAGATAGACTGAGAAAAGAAGGACTGAGGGCAGAGAGTTTATAGTGAAGACAAGGACCAATATAGGAGTGAGACAACCGGAAAGGTAGGAGAACAGGAGACTGCTCAGAGAAGAGAATTTCAGAATTTAAGATCTTGGAATTGAAACAGTTTTAGGCAGTGGTGAGGTCTACAGTGCGACTGGGGTGGCTCAAGTAAGTAGTTATGGAGATCCTGGGCATTGAGAAGTTGATAAATTGGAAGATCAGGGGGCAATATGGTAGAGGGCTGGATCTGTCGGGGGTGGGGGAGGAAAACCCGAATTAAATCTCAGTTTTGATGCTGTTACTATGGGTGAGGCACAATTTTTCTGAAAACCTCAAAAAGGAAAACCACATCTCTAAATAAGGTAAAAAATGTCTAAATTTTCTATCTTACTGGGCTGTTGTAAGACTCAAATGAGATAAAAAAAAATCATAGATTGAGAGCTATAAGGAATCTCAGAAGCCATATGGTCCAAGTTCATTATTTTACAAGTAAGGAACTGAGGCCTGGGGAAGATTAGTGACTTGCCCTAAGGCCTCTCAGATGTTAAAAATGGCAAAACCTGGACTGTAAGCCAGGTTCCCTAACTCCATATTCAATACTCTTGCCCACTGTACCAGGCTTCTTTCCATAATGTATATAATGTGTTGTCTATACCTAAGAAAGTTATATAAGTGTCAATATTATTAATGTGACTATTGAAAATAATGAAGGCAATGTTAGAGTGGAGGGCAAAACTAAAAACCAAGCACTGAACTCATTGAGAAAGAAGGGAGAATGACCTTGGAGTAGAACAACTTTTGGAGGTAGGGACTATTATTGTCCCCATTTTACAGCTCAGGAAACTGAGGCAGACAGAGAGATTAAGTGACTTGACAAGAGTCACATAACTAATGAGCATCTGAGGCTAGATCTCAACTCAGCTCTTCCTGACTCCAGGTTCAGTACTCTGTCCACCACACTACATGACTGCCAACAGGGTAGAGGGAGGGTCTAAAAGTGACCATGCAAAATAGTATATACGCAGATGTCTCCTCATGGTTTTATGTGTCCAGGACAATCAACCAGCTTTGGTGACAATGACCGGAGATACTGTGGCCTGGGAAGAAAATCAACTTTCCACAAATATTATGTGTTCCTGTAGTCTTTGTGTAAAAGAATATTTTATAATAAAATACAAACTCCTCTGTTTGGCATTTAAAGTCCTTCACAAACTGGCTTTAGATCATCTTCCCACTGCCCCTTTCTATGTATTACTCTATGAATTAGTCCATGTGGGTTACTTATTGTGCCCTATGTATGACATTTCATTTTTGGCCTTCAAGCATTTGCCCAAGCTCTGTCCCACACTGGAATACTCTCTCTCCTCACTTCTCCCCCTTGGAATCCAATTAGCACCACTAAAAGCTCAACTAAGTTGTCACCTTCTGCACACAAAGGCTTTCTTTATCCTTCTCCACCCCTAAGTTGTCCCACTCTGCCTGTTCAGAAATTAATTTTGTAACTGCTTATTTACATACATGTTACAGCTCTCCAACAGAAGCTAAGCTCTTTGAGGGTAGAGTTGATGATGATGATGGCTTTTGGTTCTTCTATCCTCAATACCTAGCACTATGCTTTGTACATAGTAGGTGCTTTAATGCATCCTTGTTAAATTGAACAGATTGGAATGGAAAGCATGTGAAAAGAAGACCTCTAAGATGAAGGGACTTATTAACACCTAAAGGGAGGGGCAAAGTAACTGGAACCCAGAGAAGATGCCCACAGTGGCTGAGGGAACTCCAGTGACAGATTCACAAACAAGTACAAATAAATCCTCACTTACTATTTTAAAAGTTTGTTTGTTTTGTAAAAGACATCAAAATGTGTGAACAGATGCTAAACGTCTGAAACTGTAGGGGAGTTAAAATCAGCAGAGGCTGTAAAGAGCACATCAGAACAAAGAATCAAGGGTGCTGAGGATACACTGGCACCGCAAACTGAAATAGCAGGTAAAATTCAGGAGCAGATGATAATTACCCATGAAGAACTGACACATGAGAAAAGCATTCAACTCGCCAATAACAGTGACTCCAGAGGAATAGAGGAGGCTCGGTCCAGTTCTCTCCTACACTGTCACAGCTTCACATGTAATATAAGTGAGTGATCAGGTCACCAGGAGGGAGACAAGAATTCCTGCTGTGACACCAGTTGTATGACCTTTGGTAAGTCACTCCACTTCTGGGAGTCTCCATTTGCTTATCTGTAAAATGGAAAATAGGAAGGAAATGGAGACAAAAGACCAGTAATATTGAAGCTATAATCAGGGAAGTAAGTAATCAAAGACAATTTCCTGAACTGAAAGGGAAGGCAATCTACAGCAACAAAGCAACAGGGGATTTCAAGAGCAGTCCTCCAAGAATGATTCCCAGAGACCCACCCACTCATCAAGTTTTCAAACTCTGAAGACAAGGATATGAGATTTTAAAATTTGGCAAGAAGGAAAGGAGAGGGTGCATTTAAAGATACCAAGCTAAGAATGGCATCGCACCTGCCTCTCAGATTTTGGAAGAGGGATGGTCTTAGGGGGAAACAAACAAACAAACAAAAACTCTACAAAGGATGAAAATAAATGGAATTTACCGAAAAGACAGTGCCTGTGCCAAGCTACTCTCTGAAGCCTGAAGAATATTTCAAAGGTGAGAGGATCTGAAGCCATTTGTCGATACGGGTCCTCAGCTGCATGGATCACTACACAAAATACTTGAACTCTTAAAGAATATGAACTAGAGAAAGCATTTAAAAACAACAAAAAACAAACCCAGAGAGACCTAAAAGAATAAAATTTTAAAGCAATAATAAAGCCCACAGTTAATGATATACGGAATAATCAACCCGAATATTAGAAAGAATTATCAGAACTACAAACTGTAGGTAGAGAATTATATAAAGAGTTTTAGATCAGCTGTACCTAACTACAAAATGTGCACATAGATGAATTAGGCTAGAAGAGCTGAAAAGGAAGAATAAAATAAATAATCCTATCAAGAAATACAGGACAGACTAAAAAGAGTTGTTATAATATGATGGAAAAGTTTAAAAATAGGCAATCTGGGGACAGCTAGGTGGCGCAGTGGATAGAGCACCAGCCCTGGTGTCAGGAGGACCCGAATTCAAATTTGACCTCAGACACTTGACACTTAACAGCTGTGTGACCCTGGGCAAGTCACTTAATCGCATTGCCTCTCCAAAAAAAAAAAAAAAAAACCAAAACCAAAAACAAAACCAGAAAAACAATAGGCAAGCTGGATGATGCACCTTTCTAATCTGCCATAAAAAGAAACAGTCGAAATTCTACTTTAAAAACCCAATAGTGAGAAGAAAAAGCAAAGAATATCAATGATCAATACACACATACAAAGAATGGAGAATATAGCACAGGTATCAATTAGAATTTTAAATATGGGTGGATTGAAATCCCTGATATAAAGAAGGATTCTGGGAAAGATTAAAAAAAACAAACTCTCAAACAATCCTTTGAGTAGAAGAAGCACATTTAAAACCCAACAACATAAGCAGATTAAAAGTGAAGAGACCATTTAAAGTCAGTCATGTGAAAATAAGGAAAGCAGGGGTTGCTATCATTATATCATAAATGGAAGATTTGTAGAAAATCAAATTCAGTGGCATAAACAAGTTTAATATATGATAGTAAAAAGAACATTAAGAAAAAAAGGGCATTAAGCAATGAATACTGAATAATACTTCATCTCTGTGGTCCAAACAACATGCCAATGAGATACAAATAAGAAAGACAGGTCAAAATGTAGGAAATAGACAGAATTATAATTTGGTTACTTTAAGATACAACTATCAGAATGTGGAAAAGACTAAATAGCCAAAGAACGAATAAAGAAAGTATAGACCTGAATAAAGGCAGCTAGGTGTTACATTGGATAAAACTAACCTTGGTGTCAGGACCTCAGTTCAAATCTAGCCTCAGACACTCACTAGCTGTGTGACCCTGGACAGGTCACTTAACCCTGTTTGCCTCAGTTTGCTCATCTGTAAGATGAGCTGGAGAAGGAAATGGCAAACTACTCCAATATCTTCGCCAAGAAAATCCCAAACGGGGTCATGGAGAGTAGGCCATGACTGAAATGACCCAACAACAATGACAGAGGTGCAGAAAGTGGAATGAACTAGCATATAGAGGAAACAGTGCAGGGCTATAACTTTAATGGGGGTAACTAGGACTTTTTCATAGAGCAGGAAATTTAAAGGAACCAGCAGAAACTTCATGAATCCTGGGGTGTACCTCCCCTCCATGGCAAATTGACAGTTACAACTCCGGATGAAAGAACACATACTTTTTTAAAGTATACATGCTAATTCATAAAGGTAGATCATATATTGAGATGCAGTGATGCCCTTAACAAATATCTGTAAAAGTTAGACTAAATTTGAAGCAACAGGTCAACTACATACATATCTATATAAGTATACGTTTCATGATTAAAGAACAGGGACTCTAGGGCCTATGTTTCCCTCAGCTTGCTGTCCTGAGCCGGCTGCCTTCTTGAGCTGAAGGCAAGGGCCTAAGTGCCACCTTTCCATTTTACTCAATGTGCCACAACTCTTATGGCAGGTGGCAATGGAAAGGAAGGGAGAAGCATTTATTAGTCATTACCATATGTCAGGCATTATGCTAAGTGCTAAAGATCCAAACAGAAAAGCTCTCATTCTAATTAGGGAAGAGGGCATATTTAGGACAAATCAGGGCAGGGCAGATGGAAAGGCCCAATAGTCCTTAGAATGCAGTGACGAGTAGGCACATGAAAATCCCAGAAGTCCTTAGGGTACCATAGCAGGTCAAATGTTAGGGACATAGGGGCAAGGCAGAAAGGAAGGCCCAGAGGTTGACCAGTTAATTGGAAATCTTGCCACTAAAGTTGTAATTGGTGACTCCATCCTTATTTGGATGAATGAGCTGCCATGTCCCCCAACCAAGAATGGTGGGGAAAGGGGTAGTGGTACCAAACACTGGAGTGGAGCAGGGCTGTGGTTACTTCAGGCAGAGGGACAGATAGGGTGATTAGCATCAGGTTGGGATTGTTTTGATGGCAGGGATAGAGGGTGGGAAAGTAACATTATAATAATGGTCCATGGAGATCTTTGCAAGGTGGACATCAAAAAAAAAAAAAAAGAAAGAAAATCACAATAATAAAGTTAAATGCAGGAATACAAAAAATGGAAAAGCAAAATAAAACACTAACACATATATGAATGTACAAAGAGTAGATGCTTTGTAAAAAACTAGCTAAATATGTCAAAACTTTGTTTTTAGGTAAGACCTGTGACTTTATTGGAAACTTTTGATGAGGAAATTCCCTCTACCAATTCAAACTAACACCTGCTTTGAAATTTATAATCTCAAGAGAGTTGCCTGGGACACTGAGAGGTTAAGTGTCTTGCCCAGGGTCGCATAGCTACTATGTGTCAGAAGCAGAACTTGAAACCAGGCTTTCCTAAAAGGGCAACTCTACCTACAATTTCCTTGCTTCTCTGTATCAAATATTAGTTCAATTAATATGAATATGGATATGGAAATCAATGGTAGGAAGATGGTTGATAAAATCATTATTCTTGATTAAACTTCTAACAAAACAATTACATATCTAATTACAATATACTTTCTTTACATGATTCAAAAATATATATTTAAAACCAAAACCTTATGTTGTATTTATGGACAATCCCTGTTTTTTTTTTAATGAAAAAGAAAAAAAATGTTCCATGCTACTAATCCCCATTCAATGTAATATGGGAAACTGTTGTAGTAGTTATTAAGAGAAAGAGTTAAGAGAAATAATTAAGAAAAAAACTACCACAGAAAAAACTGTAAAAAATAAGAAATAAAAATATCAGTTTTGCAAATAATGGTTGCATACTTAGAAAAATAATGATATCAATCAAAAACTATTAGAGGTAATAGATAAATTCAGGGAAATTGCAGGATATAAGATAAATTCACATAATTCAATTTTACTCCTATTAGTGACACCCAACTAGAAAAAACAATGAACACAAAGATTGCATTTACAACAGTGATAAAAATATGAATTATCTGGCTATTAACCTAACTCAGGACACAAAAGGTTTGTTGAAAGAAAATCATAAAACTATAATGGGAAAAATGAAGGAAGGCCTTTGAGAGGGTATTGTCCACGAGTGTCATCTTTTGAGAGTGGAAGCAAGGGAGGATTCAATGTCGCATCCTCAGACAAGAGCACAGATAAACTAGTCTGGAAATAATTTTTATCTAGGACTATGACCCTTAGTAGTACAACCAAATCAGTCAGTTCTCTGACTGATCTCATCTCCTACAGTCAGAAAAAGATTAGCAATGTCTCCCCAGACTTCCCAAATTCCTAGGAATATAAAACCAAGAGACTTTTGAATAAATGAACATACAGGAAGACAGATTTACATTAAATATCATTTAAGAGAGGAATCCCAGACATGAAATTTTACCAGGAAAGGAGTAGAATTCCTGTATAAAATTTCCACATAAGAAATCTTTAATAACCATTCTGAGCAAGTTGAAAAAGATAGCTGATAAGGTCACCATTATCAGAGGAGTCCTCCACCTTAATACATAAAGCTCAAGGCTAACCACCTCCAGGGCCAACGACATAATCTTGAAGGGGCAGCAATGTAAAAAAAAAAATATATATATATATATATTTATATATGTACATATATGTATATATTTACACACACACACACACACACACACACATATATATATGAGAGAGATTGAGAGAGAGAGAGAGAGAGAGAGAGAGAGAGAGATTGAGAAGAAACTCCTTTTATGTAAATATGATGGGATTCCGTATGTCAATGGTGTTCATGTGTAATAATGGACCTAGGTATAATAATGTATTCTTACTTAGGGTTCAAGTTTAGTGCTTGGAGAACTAACTAGCTGACTAGCCACTTAGTTGCTACAGCTCTCTCTCCCCTAACAGGCTTTCTGCCTCCAGCCATCAGTTCTGACAGTCTCTAGATATCTCTAGATGATTGATCAGCTAGAGAGCTTGTCAATCAAGGCTTGTTCCCTCCTGATCTCTACCGTACACATCAGAAACTCACCTAAAGACCCCTAGAGGAGGGGTTTCCCCCAGTCATTTGCTGCTTCTTTTACTGCATTCTTGATGGCAAAGTCAACATTACGGGCATTTATAAATCTGAGTAAAAATGTCTGTTTGGCTGCCATAGTTATGTTTGCCTTCTCAGACTGTTTTTAAATGAATAAAATAAAATATACAGGATTGCAAAGGAAACCCACTATAGTGAAATAGTTATCAACATATTTTTTTTAAAACGATTGATAAGAACTATTGGAAAAAACCAGTAGAAAGTTTTTTTTTTTTTAAATTAGGCCAATATCTTACACTATATAAGTTCCAAATGGATATTTGACTCATATATTAAAAGGTCACACAATTTTTAAAGATGGGGAAAATGGGTGGAAATATTTTTCATAGCTGTGATTAGGAAAAAAATTCTTAACCAAATAAAGGACAGAGATCACAAATGATGAAATAGATAGTTTTTATTATGTGAAAATTTAGAAAAAAACCTTTTGTATGAGCAAAATCAATATCCAAACATGTTTAGAGAATTAACAAAAATAGATAAGATCAAGAACAATTCTCCAATGGATATGGTCAAAGAATATGAACAAAGAGTTCTTGAAAGAATTACAAATTATTAATAACCATGTGAAAAATTGCTCTTAATCTTTAGTCATAAGAGAAATGGAAATTAAGACAACTTTGAGATACCACTTCACATCCAGTAAATCAGCAAAGACATAAATAGTCAATGCTAGAGGAACTGCAGGAAGACACTTACATTAATACACTATTGATGGAGCTGTGAACTGATCCAACCATTCTGGAAAGCAATTTGGAATTATGTTAAGAAAATGACTAAAATGTCCATACTCTTTAACCCAGAGTTTCCACAGTGTGGCATATACTACAGGAGGTCAAACAGAGAAAGCAAAGTTCAATATACCAAAATATTTATAGCAGTGCTTTTTGTGGTAGCAAAGAAATGGAAACAAATGAGAATTCTATTGATGGGGGGGGGGGGAGAAGTTAAAATGTGATACAGGGACATAATTACAGCACTCTAAGATGAATATAAAAGATACTGAAAAGAAGATATATGAATAGGAAGAAGCATGAACTGATTCAATGTAAAGTAAGCAAAATCAGAAAAAAACACTAACTACAATAATGTAAATGTTAAGAATAACAACAGCAGCAATAACTAAAAACTTTGTTATTCTAGTAGCCAATCTTAGCCTTGAAGAAAAGATAAGAAGATTTTTCTTCCTCCCTTCTTTGCAGAGCTGGGGTCTATGAAAGTTCCCTAGTGTGTATGCACACATATACATATACATATACATATACATATACATATACATATACATA
>NW_020954598.1:12355415-12514981 GCF_900497805.2 Vombatus ursinus
ACATATACATATACATATACATATACATATACATATACATATACATATACATATACATATACATATACATACACATACATACGTATATATATATAGGTGTATATATATATATATAGGTGTATATACATTTGTATACAGACACATACACTCTTGACATTTACTAGCTATGCACTTAGCTGAGTTGCAAAACCCAGCTAAGATTATGCAAAATAAATACTTAATGGGTGAAATCATCATCCCATATTTTGAGAGATAGAGATGGAGAGAGAAAGACACAGAAAGAAACAGAGACAGAGAAAGACACAGAGAGAGAGAGAGCTTAGTACAATGTCTGGCACATAGCTAACACTTAATAAATATCAATTGATTGATGATATGACATGATATGGTCTGATTTGGTTGATATGTTGGTTAGTTTTGCCGAATGTTTTTTCTACCTTTTTTAGTCTTTGTTACAAGGTATGATTCTGGATAGGGTAGGAGGTAGGTGGGTTATTATTTGTTTTATTTTTTTTTAAATAAAGTTGATTCAAAAACAGAAGATGTCAATAAAAATATGAATGTCACAAAAAGAAAAAAAGGAACACTGACAGAAAAAAAATCAGCCAAGGGTAGGTAGAGTATCAATAAAGAAGGGGCGGTCAATAGCATGAAATGCTGTGGACAGGTCAAGAAAGATGAGGAATGAGAGAAGGTGATTGCATTTGTAAATAAGAAGGTTAGTAGTGACTGCTGAATGTTAAATTCCAGCACAATTTTAGCGATAGAAGCCAGATTTCAAGGAGATGAGGAGTGAGAGGGTGGTTATGAAGCAAAAGCTTTTAAAAAATATACTAGAATCAAGAATTTTGGGAGTGAAAGAAAGGGAGAGAGAGAGAATATAAAGGTCAAGGGAAAGAGTTTTTAGGATTAGAATCTGAACAGCATATTTGAAGTCAGATGAGGAGGCACTGGTGAATGAAAATTCATCAATGTGTCTGTTTGTTGGAATAAAAAAGCAGGAGGGAGTTTGGATCAAAGGCACAGGTAGAGAGATTAGTCCTGACAAAAAGCAGGAACAGAAAACAGTGAGAACACAAATATGTTTTGAATTGTGGAACAGAGGAGTTGAAGGTCTGATAATCTTCTCAGTGAAGTAAGTGCCCAGGCAAGTTGAGCTTAAGGGCTTGAGGAAGAGAAGAAAAGGCTTGGAATAGTTTCTATAGAAGAAAATGATAGGAAGTCGAAAATTACTTAGTACAAAGATTATCAAGCACCAATGAGGGCTCAGCCAAGGTTATGTGACATAAATGTTTAATCAGTGAAATCATCACCATTTATTATATTTGAAATTTATAAAGTGATTTAAAGTTTGCAAAGCACTTTGTTATAAACATCTAATTTGAGCCTGACAACAACCCTGTGAAGTAGGAATTACAAGTATTGTTATCCTCAATTTGCTGATGAGGAAACTGGGGTTCAGCTAGGTGGCAAAGTAGATAGATCATTGAGCCTGTAGTTCAAATCCGGCCTCAGACACTGACAAGCTGTGTGACTTAATCACTGTTTGCTTCAATTTTTTCAATTGTAAAGTGGGGGTAATAATGGCACTTATTTCACAGAACTGTGAGGATCAAATGCAATAATATTTGTAAAGCACTTAGCTCAATGCCTGGCAAATGGTAGGTGCTCAATAAATGCTTATTCCCTCTCTTAAGGAGGCTAAATTATATACCCTTTGGCACATAGCTAGTAAATATCAGGGCCAGGATTTGAACCCAAGACTTCCAAGTCCTTGAAGGAATGAAAAAAATAAGGAAGTATTTATTAAGCACTTACCATATGCTCAGCATTATATTACAGTATTCACAATGCCATGCTCATTCAATACCTTCTCCAGCGGTATCTAGCAGCCAGGAAGCAGAAATTGAGTAGTGCAGATAGAATAAAGTTTAGTATGATCAAGGCAAGAATAGCAGCAGTAGTGTAGCAGAAGGTCAAAGGTACCAAAGATTTTAGGATAGCGGCAAGTGAATCAATGAAGTGACTGCATATGGACTCGAGTGGTGAGGAAAGCAAGTTATGCCACGGTTGAGAAGATAGACTGTAGGTGCTGAGAAACAGGAGGTTTCAATGAGGGCCAAGACTAAATTTAATGTGAGTGAGGAAATGGGAGAGATAAAAAGGATAGGTGATTGTATCTTTGAGAATTCATGTACCTGAGGGTAAAATTCTGCTCTTAGAAAAGTAATGTCTAAATTCATCTGCATGGAGTTACGAAATTATGAAATCAGGGTGTTACTGATATGTTTAAGGACAAACTATAATTAGGAATTTTGATACCGCATTCAAATAGGGACAAAGAGAAGATAGCCTAAACCATCTGGGTGAAATCACAATAGTCTTTCCAAAACAGTAGTGGTCTTCAAGTCTGGAGCAATGGCTTGATCCCAAGGGAGTAGGTGATCAACTATTCAGAGGATGGGAAAGTAGGTCTCATTCTACCTTCCCACAAAAGTCAGTCCCAAATCTTCTATCCAATATAATCATATCTTTCTTTAGCTTCTTTGTCTCCATCATCTGATCAGCAAGCTCCCAACCTCCTCTTTTCTGAGTTAGACACTCCACGGTAGCAACTGTATAGGTTCCATTTGGAAAGTTTTTCCCTCCCCACTTCCCCCAGCATGCCCCACCTTGCCCCATTGTATCATTTAGTGGCTGCAGCAGGTGCACTCTGCATTCTGCACTCTATGGCAATAACCTGTGTGTAAGAAACCCATCTCCTTCATTTTTGTTATGAGTAGGATAGTTGATGAGTGGTCATGGCGTCACAGACGTTATTATATTATTTTTCTCCGCAAACTCACCACTCTTCCAAACTTCCCTATTACTCTCAATGGCAGGTCAAATCACCCTGATTACCCCTTTCCCTCAGTCCCTGGGAGACTCTGAGCCCAAGAGCCCCCGGAATTGTAATGCTCCACAGACCACCAGCCCTGCTTCCAGTTTGACCTTTGCAGCCATCATTTAGAGGAGCAATCCTTGGGAAGAAGAGATATCCCATCCTTAATACTACCAACACTAATTACCAACCATCAACTGACTCAGACTGGAAGGTAAGCACAAGAGCCTTGGGAAAAGTGGCAACTCTTCCCCCCATCCCCGAGACTTCTGGTTCTTCTTCCAGTCTGCCTACCTTTCCCCCATTCACCCCCAGCAAGAGCCTAGGGAAGAAACCCTTATGGAGATACAACCTAGAATCTTCCTACAGCCCTAGTCTCCTCAGTAGCCCTAAGTACTAAAGACTCAAGAAAATTCCTTCCTCCAAAGTCCTTGGCATTGTCAAGTGGTTTGACATCAGAAACAGATGTGACTTTATTAATTGAAATTATATTAAAGAAGATACATTGCATTCAGTTTTACTAATGTATCCCAAAGACTATGGACCTTATTATTTGATTTGTAGCAGATCCCCACTATATGTGTTTTCTCCACATGCTAGAATGAGTTTTTTGAGGACAGGGACCACCTTATTTTTCTATTTGCATCCTCAATACCTAGCACAATGCTTCACACATAGTAGGCATTTAATAAATGCTTTTTTATCTGTCCTTCCATTCATCCATTTGTTCATCCTTGACTCCTTGCTTTTACACCACATATCCAATCTGGTGCCAAATATGATCATTTCTTTCCCTATATCATCTCTTGCATCTCTTTCCTTCTGTCTATTCTCACAGTGACCACACTAGTTCAAGCTCTCATCACTGCTCACCTGGATTATTGCAATAACCCTTCAATCACTTTGTCTGCACAGATTCTCTCCACTCTCCAATCTAATCACCACACAGCTGACAAAGTAATTTTCTTGAAGTTTAACAGGTTTAACCATATCATTCCACTGCTCAGTAAACTCTGGTAGTTCTCTAATATCTTCAGGTTCAAATATGATTTTATATTTATCCCAGTTTTTAGAAAATATCCTATTTTATAAGTTTTCTAATTATTAGCATAGTAATTCATGTATGTTGTTTTTCAGTAGTTTTTCAGTCATGTCCAACCCTTTGTGACCTCATTTGGGATTTTCTTGGCAAAGACACTGGAGTGGTTTGCCATTTCCTTCTCCAAATTCATGTATGTAATTTATAAATAAGTACATATACAAACGGAGCAGCTACATAGCATAGTAGACAAAGTGCTGGGCCTGGAGTCAGAAAGATCTGAGTTCAAATCTGGCCTGGGACATTTACTAGCTGTGTGACCTTGGGCAAGTCACTTAACTCTGTTTATCTCAGTTTACTGATCTGTAAAATGCACTGGAGAAGGAAATGACAAACCACTTCAGTATCTTTGCTAAGAAAGCCCCAAATGGGGTCACGAAAAGTCAGACATGATTGAAATGACTAAACAACCCCAAATGTATAGAGGTCCATCATCAAAATTTTAGAGATAACTATCCTACAGAGTATGCCTGCCCTAGACTAAACCAAAGAGCAGAGGCAGAAGGTGAAAGGCACAATGATGAAGAAAGCAGACACCAGGAGAAGGGGATAGAATCCTCAGGGACTGACACCATTTAAGATAAAGCCAATGAGGGTCTGGATGCTTGGATGTATCAGGCTGGAGATGTGCTGAGGAGAAAACCTTGCTCCCCCCACCTCAAGACCTCAGCAACTCAGAACAATGCTCAGTTGAATTATCCTAGAGTTCTGCACCAGAGGATAGCAACAGAGGAGGGGGGTGGTGAAGAAAATTTAAGCCAAAGCTGTTGAGGAAAGTGGAGAAGTACCCTTAATGTGGATAGATTAATTTGTGCTACACAATATCATTAAAAAAATCACAAGAAATGCAAGAGGTGGGGGGGCACTTTTAGCCAATAAAAGTGCTCTATTCAAAACACATAAATAAGGGATACAGATTGTGGAAAGTCAGTGCCCAGTCTTCAGCTGATAAATGGGCAAAGAGTTGAACAATTTACACGCAAGGAAATATAGACAGTAAATCATCACATGGCAAAATGCAATTAAAACCACTCTAAGGCACTATTATACACCTATTAAAGTAGAAAAAATGAATACAAATGATCCAATCCAGGTTCTGCAGGTTATTGAAGAAACAGGCACATTTATACACTGCACATTGTCCTGTAAATTGGTTCATATTCTCCGGAGAGCAATTCAGCAATATGTAACAAGAGCTACAAAGCTATTCATACCCTTTGACCCAGTAATTCCACTTTTGCAACTATACCCCAAGGAAATAACCTAAAAGGAAAAAAAAAGTCATTTATAAGAAAATGTTCATAGCAGCATTACTTATAATGGCGAAAAATTGGAAATTGTCTGAATGCCCAACAGGCAGAGAATCAGTAAGTACACTGTATTACCTTTGCTTACTTCAAAACTTCAAGGTCCCTTCTATTAATGCTGACCACATCTCTTCCTTCCCTTAATAGATTGTTTTCTCAATATAATATAAGCTTTGTGAAGGCAGGTACTGTTTCATTCTTATTTTTGTATGGCCAGTACCCTGCCCAGTGCCTGGCACGTAGTAAGTGCTTAAATAATGCTTATTGACTGATTTATTTGTGTCTGTGGCCAAAAGAATAAGAATAGCTATCATTTATATAACATAATAAATTTTGCATGTTATTGGAGGTAGTGAAATGGCTTAGTGGATAGGGTGCTGGCCTGGGGTCAGGAAAACCTGAGCTCAAATCCAGCCTCAGACACTCACTAGCTGTGTGACCTTAGGCAAACCACTTAACCTTTGTCTGCCTTAATTCACTGGAGAAGGAAATGACAAACCACTTTAGTATCTTTGCCATGAAAACCCCATATGGGGTCACAAAAAGTTGGATACTACTGAGTAACAATAACAAACAATTTTTATATAAAACTTTAAGATCTAAAAAGCTCTTTATGCATGTTATTTGATCTTCAGACTAATCCTGGGAGGCACATGCTATTTTCCTGTTTTTATCCCCATTTTACAGATGAGGAAATTGAAGCAAATGCAGGCTAAGTGACTTGCCCAGGGTTATATGCCTAGTAAGTGTCTGAGGCAGAATCTGAAGCTGTCTGACCCTTGGTAAGTCACTCAACTCTGTTTGCCTCAGTTTTCTCATCTGTAAAATGAGCTGGAGAAGGAAATGGCAAACCACTCCAGTATGTTTGCTAAGAAAGCCCAAATGGGGTCATGGAGAATCAGACATGACTGAAATGACTGAACAACAATAACACAATCCCCAACTCCTGGTCCAATGTTTTCATCACTGAATCACCGAATTGCCTAATGCTATAGCTAGCACTTTAAAGTTTGTATAGCACTCTACATATGTCATCTCATCTGAGCCTCACAATAACTGTTGTGGTGTCATGGCATTTCATAAGATGGAACATTATATGAACCATTAAAATGAGGAATGTCATTTGTTATAGAAAGAGCACAAGATCGGGAATCAGCAAAGATCTGGATTGAAATCCCTCTGACACCCTATAGCTGTCCGCCCGTGGGCAACTTAACCCTTCTGAGCCTCAATGTTGTCATCCGTATAATGGGCATAAAAATATTAGCACTGCCTACCTCACAGGATTATAGAGAGAACAATGTTCTGTGAGCCTTAATGCACTACAGAAAGGCAGTATGTTATATAAACAGAGCAACATTAAATGAAAAATGCAGAACCCAAGGTAGTGCATTCACAGTAATTGTAAGTAGGTAAAATATGATTGTAGTAACGTAAATAGTTTGTTTTAATGTTTACTAGTTGTTTTTTTCTCCTGAAAAATTACTTATAGTCTTAGAAAAATACTCAGAACATTAGTTCTAAAACTTATTGATCTTAAGACTCCTTCACACTCTTTAATATCATTGAGGGATCCCATCCCACCCCAAGAAACAGAAAGAATTTTTGTTTTATGGGTTATATCTATTGAGGTCCTTTCTCAAGCTGAACTACCAAACATTCAAACTCCTGCAGAGAGTGCAACTTTGATGTGTGGGCCACGTTGTTAGAATATTTTTTATGGAGAACTCACACAAGGCAAGCACTCATAAGGAAGTCAGAAGAAGTGATACAAGGACACTCTCAAGGCCTCTCTGAAGAACTTTGGAATTGATTTCGAGACTCGGGAGACATTCGCATAGGACCTCCCAGCATGGCATGCTTACATCAAAGAAGGTTGTACTCTATGAGCAAAGCAGAATTGCAGTAACTCAAAGGAAATGTGAGAAGTGCAAATTTAGAGACCTCTCCACTCCAAATGTTCGTGTGGCTTATTTATAGCCCACCTGGGGCAGAGCTTCCAGGCTTGTATTGATCTGATCAGCCACGGTTAGACACTGTATCTTGACCCCAACAGAGTGATGTCATTTTGGTCCTCTTCAAGAATGAAGGACAACAATCAACAACCATATTTGTTGATACTGATTGTATTGGAAATTAAAATGTCTTAGCATTCCTATCAAAATAGTTTTGACCTCACAGATCCCCAGAAAGTGTCTTGTAGACTGCTAGGGGACCCCAGGTCTATATTTTGTGGTTTGTCTACACAGAACACTGAAAAATAAGATGACTTAGCTAGAGTCACACAATCCGTATGTTTCAGGCGCTAGACTTGAGCCCCTTGTCTGCCTGGTTTCAAGGCTGGCTCTATCCTCACTACGCCATCTTGCCTATCTTTACTAAAAGGAAGCTGTTGACTGCAGCTGCGGTCAGCTAAAACTTTTCTACTTCCTAAATGTTTACTGATGTCGTTTTTACATAATTGTCTCCTGAAATATTCTGTCTTTTCCCTCTACATCATAACAAAGAAAAGCTAGTTAAGCAAGACCAATCAAACAGCCCCTACCTCTGACATCATGTGTGATGCTCCACACCACTCTAGCAAGGGGAAGGAGATGCATTCTCTAGAGCCAAAGCTGTTCCTTACATTTTATCTGAGTCCGTTATTTCCATTTATGTTACCACACAGATCTGCTGACAGGTCTAACCCATCACATACTTGCAAGTTTGCTCTTGTCAACCTAAATTTGGGACAAATTTTGTTTTATTGGTCTGGGCCCCTTTCACTGCAGCCTATTTAAATACAAATAGTGATGAGAAGTGACTATTGGGTATCGTCCTTTAATGTTGGGGAAAAAAGGCAACGTCAATTTAAGACAATGTGTCCTTCCTCCTGCATGCACTTTGTATGTATACAGACCTGTGTGTATTGACTGGAGACAAAAGGGAAATCATATTTTTGTCAGATGGGCTACCATTTTGCTTTAAATGCAAAATTTGCAATGGAGTGTTTTAGCAGCAGATAAAGACTCTCTGTGGGCAATCAACTTTGCAACTTCTGATCATTTTTCTGAAGAAAATTACACATTCTATTCAAAGACACTAAGACTAGACGAGACGGAAATGAAATGCTTTAAAGCAAATATCTTTATTACCCTGCCCATGAAGTCTTAATGAATGAATGCTTCCTTGAGGCTTTTAATTTCTCCCAGAACCTAAAGGGAGAAGTCTTAATATCTTCATTATTCTCACTCTATATTAATGGTAATGAATGTAGGGCTTCAGTCAGAGCTCCCCTGGTATCTGTGGCTTCAAGCAGTGTCATTCTGGGTGTTTCCAGCACCCCCAGCTCAGTGACAGGTATTAATGGAGGCACTAGCTAGACCACCAGAAGGATCTTCAATGACATTCATGCAGGTTTGATGACATCAGTGACAGCTTGTCCAAATTTCCTGGTTTCCCAGGAACTGCAGTAAAATGAGGCTATTTTTATTGCAAAAAAAGAAGTGAAAAGAAGAGAGAAACTTGGGGGAAGAATGCTGAGCTGATCTCCTAGAGCCTCTGATACGAAGAGGGCCAGCATGGTTTTAGTCTTATATCATCCAAGAGTTGCCCCTTTTTTTGAGGGAGGTGTATTTTTGGTGGAGAGGAGGTCTGGTTCTTTGATTTCCCAGTGTGGAAATTTCTACTGATGGTAGTTCAGCAACTAATGTGCAGCTCATACTCTTAGAGGCTTGCCTGGGGAAACTGAGATTTTAAATGACTTGCCTATGATCGCATAGCCAATGGTCACATAACCCAGGTCTTCCTGATTCCAAGGCTGGTCCTCTATTCATTCCTTCATGTTGTCTCTTACCCAACAAATATGGTTCCTTTCTAGTCTTGGAGGACCCCCTTTCTCAGGTGTTACACAAGGAAAAAATGATTCTCAAACATAAGAAGATAAGAAGGAAGAAATCAATCTGCCTCAAGAAAAAGTGTCCCTCACAGGGGCTTGACTTGAATGACTTCTAGTGTCTCTTCCTGCTCTGAGATTCTACCATTCTATTTCCTCCCTATCATTGGAAAAGGGAGCATCTCTCTCTCTCTCTCTCTCTCTCTCTCACACACACACACACACACACACACACACACGCACGCACGCACACACATGCACACACACACACACAGCCCTCTCTTTCCTTTATCCTCTATTTCTTCAGAATGGACTCAAGTGCCCTCCAAGGATGATCATAATGTTGTTAACCAGACTACCCGACTGCACCCAGGTTCCCCTAGCATCTGCTTCTCCCAATTCCACATCCTGTTTCCAGAACTGCACAAAGAATGGGGCTAACATATCTCAAAACATGGGTCTAAATACTAGTTGTCCTTTTTACACTGTTATCTGGGTGAAGTTATTTTTCTGTGCCTAAGTTTTTCATTCGTAAATGAGGATTATCATGCCGTCCTCTCTCAAGGAAATTAGGTGAGGACTAATTTATAGACAATTGCAAACACTTGCAAAAGATAATGTGCTATATCAATTATTAAGAGTAATTCTTATTAGCTGTGTCCTTGGCCCAAGAAGAAAGAACCAATAGTATGCTAATGAATTAAAATGGCTGAATTTGTTAAACTGGTTCAAGCCCTTGGACTTTATAAATTAATAGGTGATGATCCTTCTGCATTTCCATGATGTAGGTTCAAGATATTTTTCCTGCATACAGAAACTTCCCCACACCCAAAAAATCCAATCTCAGTAGAGTAATAATTCACCAATTAACTGAATCCAAAATCAAAGTTCATAGCTTACATATGCAAATAGTTCTGACCCTTCTACTTACTGAATTTTTATATATTGATCTTTCTAACCCATTCCCAAGGCCATTCTTCCTGAGAGATGGCATCTCTCCTCAATATTAGCTTGATGCATTAAGTTTTCTCTAAAAATAGTTTGATGCTGAACATTTGAACTTTCTGGATATATTAAATTAGCCCTTGAATTAATATGCAATGCACTAAATACACACATCTGCATGCAAATGCACACCATGGAATTTCTTAGTGTGGCTGCACAATGAAAGTGCTGTGTATGACTGCCAATATCATTGGGTGTTGGCACTACAGAGAAAATCTCTAACTATGGACCTTTCTTTCCCTTTTACCTAAGAAAAGCCCCAGATGGGTGCTGTCATGTGTTGAGCAGAGAGAAATGGAATGAAATCTTTATCTAATTTGACTATTTTTATTTTTTAGTGCAAAATCCATCTTCTCTGGCAAAAAAAGAAAACAAGAATCCTTATAATCTTCACCTTGATTCTCCTGGTTTCCACAATTCTTCCAATGTTCCATTCTTATGCCAACTGAAGGGAACAGTCAGGCTATCAAGTACTTACTAAGCTAACAAGTACTTACTAAGCATATGCTGGGCATTCTTCTAGGTACTAGAAAAACAAAGCTAAAAATCAAACAGTTTCTTCACTTAAGGATCTACTTTCTACTGAGAGACATTAAGTTTACAAAAATATACATAGGAAATAAATAAAAGGTAATTTGGGGGAGCAGGAGGAGGAACTAGAAGGTGGCAGGACCAGAAAGAACTTCATGTTGAAGATGGTGCATGAGCTAAGTTTTAAAGGAAATATGGGATCCTAATAAGAAGCAAGAAGGCAATTCATTGATGGTAAGGGTGATAGCGACTGAAAAAGCAGAATATTGTCTATGAGGAACAGCAAGAAGGCCAGTATGGCTGCACCTCGGAGGATGGGAAGGAGTATAATATATAATAAAGGTCAGGGTATGCCATGGGTACGTTGATCATGGCTGTACGTGGTCACCAACAGAAATGGAGAGAAAGAGGAATTAATGTTTAGGAGAGCAAGATTCCAGCTCTAATTCCCACTGCTTATTCCCCTATGGTATCCCTTCAGTTAAAAACAAAATCAACCAAACAAAAAAATCCAACTGAGTGTCATCAGGATTGAACTTCCAGGGCTATGTTCTGAGTAGTCTGCATTCTCTGGTAAAGGATGTTCATACCAGAACAGTAGTCCTAAATTTCAAATTTAATATTATATTCTCTCAGGATGTCTTAATGTGAATGTATTGTGGCCATATATAGATAACTCAACCTCTTACCTCAGTATCACTACTGTATTGATTAATTTTTTTTTAACTGGGGGGAGAGGGGTCCAGACCTGTGATTTCACTGGTATAGGGAATTTCTAGTTCCAGGAAGTAGGAACTTCCTCCAGTGGTAGAGATCCAAAATAGTCTTTTAACTTACAATCTTAGAGAATTGTGTGGAGAACGAAGAGATTAAGTGACTTGCCCAAGGTCACTGAGACAACATGTGTCGGAAGTGGGAATTGAATCCAAGTTTTCCTTTGGTTCTGTGGCTATCTTTCTATTCACTATTTCACAGTATCACAATCACCCAACTATCTATGAGGATTTGAAGCAAATTTATTAGGTGAATTCTAATGTCATTTAAGAAAGGGACAGGTGAAGAGAAATTAACAGATCACCCAAATCTCAAGCCTGTTTCTTTTGACTAATTAATTTTAGGACTTTGCAGAGAATCAGAAAATAAGTATTGGCACCAAGACCTATAATGTTTTGATGTTCTATTTTTTTCAACAATGCCATGTCCAAGTCCTTTACATATTCACAATTTCTTCTTGGTTTCTGGAGACACCTCCTTCTGCCAAGGTGTTCCCCTCTGCTCAAGGTGCTGTGATTAGGACTCATCATCTGCAGAAAGGGTAGAGTGTGTCATTATGGGGCACTGGGCAAAATATGTCATCAGAAGTAAGGGTAAAACATTGAGCATTTGATTTCAGTATGAGTGGGTTGGTGAAACAATAGTAACTGTAAATAGTAATAGTCAATTAACAAGCATTTATAAAGCACTTACTATGTGTAGGGAAGGGCATTAAGTGCAATAGCAGGATATCTATATAACAAAGTTTTACCATAGATGATACTCTGCTTATACCTTGATATTCCCACTTGAAGAACATGACCTCTAACACTGAGGGAATGAGTGACATGTATCAAAAGTCTGGTAGAGACTTATTTTGTTTCCTTTAGCAAAATATACCCACTAATTGTGACTGAAGATATTTTAATATTCTGGTGCAGGGGTGGGGAATCTGAGGCCTTGAGGCCACATGTGGCCGTTCAGGTCCTTGGGTGAGGCCTTTTGACCAAGTCCAAGTTTTACAGAACAAATCTTTTTTATTAAAGGGATTCATTCTGTGAAGTTTGGATTCAGTCAAAGGGACAAACTTAAGGACCTAGATTGCCACATGTGACCTTGAGGCTGCAGATTCCCCACCCCTATTCTAGTGGGTCTGTAATTTCACTGAGATGGATATTTCCACCAATGGTGCAGTTCACAATTCATCTCAAGCCACTTTTTGTTCCTTGTTCTACCATAAGTTTTCCAAAGGGGGCCTTCCTTGGATTCTCTTGACATCATGATGAATAGAGCAGCAGCCCATATTCCTGTCTGGTAATTTATTCCATTGATGACATCTTTTACACAGCTTCTCTTGCTTAGTGATAGATTGCAGCCAGCTAATACCCACCATGCATCTCTCCATCGCCCTTTGGGTGATTTTCAACTTCAATTCCTTAGAGAGTTAGTGTCTTATATCTTGCAGTCATATATCGCTGGAACAACACTGACATTAAAGAGATGGACCACTGTTGGAGGAAGATGCTTGAGAGTCTTAAAAAACTTGGCAATTTCCCTAAGGCAATCAAAATAAACTTTGAATTATTATCTTATATGTGATGATGGCATATGAGGAAAGGATTTTAGATTTTTTTTTTTAAAGTTTAGCCTGTAGCAGGATAGACGGGATGACTGGCCTCTGTGAATACTAATACTGATGGATCTGTAAATACCTCTACCTGGACAATTTGATTCATCTAGGTGACCACTATAGGGCAGCAAGGCAGCCCAGGGCATGAGTAATTTGCACTTTGCTATTCAGTTGTCCTTCAAGTCCCAGATAAAATCTCATCTTCTAAAAGAAGCCTTTCCTAATCCCCCTTGATGCTAGCACCTTCCCTCTACTGATTATCTCTAATTCATCTTGTTTATAACTTGTTTGTGCATAGCTGTTTGCATGTTGTATTCCTTATTAAATTGTGAGCACCTCAAGAGCAAGGACTGTCCTTTGCCTTTCTCTGTATCTTCAGCATTTAGCTCAATGGCTGGCACACACCCTTTGACAAGGTGCTTAACAAATGATTATTGACTGATTGATCGCTTGAGTGAGTATTTCTCACATTTCAGGAGATCTAAATCCTACTCCAATAGGCTTACCATTATCCCAGTGCTACATTGCCCCTGTATTTATATTATTTTTCTATTTTCTCTTCTACATCTTCTCTGAATCCTTTAATATCATCTTACGTTCAGCATTGGGTTGGCTGAACGTTGAGGTTCCAAAAATCTGTGCTACACTCACAGTAGAATGTAAACTCCTCAAGGCCACAGATTATTTTGTTTTTGCTTTTTATATTCTTAGTGTCCAGCACAGTGCATTGAAAACAGACATATAATGTTTGTTAACTTATTAGAGAGTATCATAAGCAAAAGTATGGCTATACAGTTAATTTCCATTTATTGGGAATTAATGAATTTTGGAGTTTTAGAAAAATAACACTTAAAATTCCTATAAAATCAGCACAAACAGTGTAAAATACTATTTGTTTTGCCATTGTGTCTTTTAAAATTCATAAGCAGTGGGGTAATCTGGGGTTGCACGTCCTGTTTGTTAAAGTACATTCCATTGGAAAAACTCTGAAGCTGCACTGGGCACCCTTAGAACCCTCCAGTTGGATTATGTGTGCTTTGGATTGGTACCATACACAAATAGCACTTTGGGATGGATATGGCAATTGCATGATTCCTGTGACAGCACCCAATGGGAAGGGGTTACATCAAAAAAGCATTCTTTTGGCTAGAGAGAGCTTCCCACTCAGTGGACTTGACAAAGAGAAGACTTCTGTTCTTCCTCTCTCTTCTCTCTCTCATTAACCTGTGGTGTAGAAATCCCTCTGGAACTTCCAATGGGGGATGGAGAGAGGGGCTTCTCTCTCAGTGGCTCTGGTGAGTGTTTGCACATGGCAGCGGGCACATATGCTGGCCAGGAGAGCCAACTCCACACCTCCGATCCCAGGCTATCTCTTTTGCTCTGTTCCTCTGTCCCTCCCTTCCTCCCTCCCAAGCATTTGTGACTGAAAAGAAATCCTGAAATGGATGTTTAACCTGTTGGAGGCAACCTCCTATATCTGAGAGGTCAGGAGATTCCTAGGTCCTTCAGTTAGAGCTAAATATCAGAAGGAGGAATTTACTGCAACCATACCCTCCTCAAAAAAGATGGCCATTAACAGGATTGTGAACCTAAGTGCCAGCCTGGTTTGCCAGTAGACCTAGATTCTAAAGGAATTATTTGGACAGAGAAGAGCTGAGGGGAAGGTAAAATGGCCTTTAGTAGCCTCACAAAATGTTTCATGTTTTAAGTACTAATTCCTTTGAAGTAATATAATAGGAGTTATAAGCTAATTTCATGTTTTAACTCTTTGTCAATACACTCTTATGAGTGTTTTGTGTTTTAAGAGTTACTTTTATATAAAGGAAATAAATAGTTGTGCAATACCTGACCTATATGGTACATTGGGTACCTTTTAATCCCTTTTGGGGAGACTACAGACATGGACCAAGCATAGGCCTTTCAGTCATTTCCCCTGGGGCTCTGGGCTGAGGGAATAAAGAGCCTTAGGCAACACAAAATGAACTGATCTGTCTCTTTAGAGGTGAGGCATCCCCAGCACTCAACCCTGGTCCACATGTGAGCCCAGCACTGGGACCTTTTATTGGGTGAGGAAGTCCTTGTTCCTCTGTTCTCATTGATGCAATCTATTGTCACAAAAACATTTTATTCCCCAAGGTATTTCCTTTCCTTTTATGTATATATCTATATCTATCTATATATATATATGTATATAAACTTTTCTAAGCATAGTCTCTTCTTTACTTCATTTTATTCTCCTAAAAGCTCTCTGAGGAAAGGCAAGCATTATTTTGTATTTTACAGATGAAGAAACTAAGGCATAAGGATGTTAAATGATTGGCCCAAGATCACAGAGTTAGTGCCAAGACCTGATTTAGAATCCAGGCCTTTTGTCTCTCATCAATATGCTTTTCCATGTGCTTACAATGACTCTTTAACCACCATATTTATTTTCACCTTGAAGAAAAGTGATGTGAAACTTATTTGACTTGTTCTTCAAAGTTTAAAGCCTAGGGAAATTTATTCTTGCTAATTTATGAAGTGATTTACAAATAAGATTAAGGCAGGAAAACTAGCTAGGTTCATAGAAGAAAAATGTGCCTTTACATGAATCAGAAGTGGAACTCTGCAGTGTTAATTCTAAGACACAAATATGATAGTTTTAGAATTGGGAGAGATCTTAAAGATTACTTAGTTTAACCTCCCACCCCCTGCACAAACTTGTAGTACTACAGCCTTCAGAGGAAATAAGGAATTCATCCTGGTTCTATTTGAAACCTTCCAGTTACCAGAAGTCCATAATTTCATAAGGAAGCCCGCTTCCTTGTCAGGCAGGTGTAATTATTAGAACATTCTGCCTTTTATCAAGAGCCTCCCTGTACCAATTTGTCCTATTCCTGCCCTCCTGATCAATACAAAATAAGTCTAAAGCATTAAACGTGGACACAGATAGGTGCCCAAAAGATATGAACAAATAGTTCTGAAAATAAGAGTACCAAATTATGATCAATCTTAGGAAACAATGCTCCAACTCAGTAATAACAAGGGAAACACAAGGGTTTAACCATACCTTCTAGAAAATTGGCAAAGATGATGAAAGATGGGAATAGTCAATGCTGGATGTACTGTGGAAAGAACTAATGCACTGGGGCTATGAATTTGTACAGGCATTCTGAAAAACAATTTGAAATTATGCAACAAAGTAGGTAAAATGTTAATATCCTTTGTCTCAGAGATTCCACTACAAGGTATATAAGCCAAGAAGATAATGATAAAAAAAAGTCTCTACATATACCAAAATAGTGATAGCAGCACTTTTTGTTGTAGCAAAGAGCTGGACACAAAAATAGATGGGAATTGACTGGGGAACAGCTAAACAAATTGTGGTACATGAATGAAATAGAATATTAATGCAATAAGAAATGATGAATATGATGAAGTCAGAAAAGCAAAGAAAGACTCACATGAACTGATGCAAAGTCAAGTAATCAGAACCAAAACAAGTCTGATCCTTCTACTATGTGATAGTTCTTCAAATATTTGAGAAAGGTGCTATCCTATCTTCTACATTCCTCCTCTATTCAAATTCAATTAAAATTTAATAAGCATCTGCTATGTGCTAAGCACTGGTATCCAAAGTAAAAGCAAATATAAAACAGTTCTTGCCCCAAAGGAGTTTACATTCTACTTAGAAACACAATGTATAAACAAAAAAGTCAACAAATTAATTTGAAGTGGAAAAGAGCACAAAGAACTGGGGAGATCTGTGAAGGTTTCACAGAGAAGATGATCTCTGAGTTATATCTTAAAGGAAGTCGAGCTTTCTAAATGGTAGAGATGAGGAGGGAGTGCATACTAGGCATTAGGGACAATTTGAACTAATACAAGGAAATGGTAGATGGAATGCTGAATTTGAGTAACAAGTAGTAGTCTAGTTTGGCTGGACTGTAGAGTACATGAAAGGGAATACCATGGATTTATATGGAAAATACAGGCTGGAGCCATACCATAGAGAGCTTGAAACAATAGGCTGAAGAATCTGTAGAAGCAAGGGGAGTCACTAAAAGTCTTTGAGCCAGAGAGTCACACAGCTGGACTCTGTGCTTTAGAAAGATTACTTTTGGCATCAGCATACAGGATAATCTACATAAGGAAATCGATTCAATTACTGGACTAATTTGGATCAGATGATGGTTCTTTAGGCTGAACAATGCTAGTTTCTTCATATGAAAATTAGGAATACCTAATATAGAGTGATTTTCTGTCTTCTTACTACCTTATGGCCCACTCTTGATCCATTCTGTTCCAGGTAGACTACCTTACTTTGTCTTTCCCAAACTTTGCCCTTTATCCCCCATGGTTCTGCCTCTCCACAGGCTGTTCCCCATGTTTGGGAAGCACTCATTACTCTCCTCTGCATTTTAAAAATCTACAGTATCCTTTGAGACTCAGCACATATGCCATCATCCATGGGAAGCCCCTTCTGAATCCCTTAGTTATTAATATTCTCTGTCTCCTGCTCAAACTATCATGCATATACTCATCGGCTGACATGTTGCCACTCTCCCTCTCCCTCGGTGGACCTTGACAAGAGTACGGTTTTTGGTTTTGTCACTATCTCTCCAGGTATTCCAATGTAGTGTCCTGCATACAAAAGGGACTTAATAAATACTTGTTGGATTGGACAGGATTGGTTTGTTGAGTGAATATTAAATTAGAATAAAATGGATATGAGGGGATATGAGATTGCATTTTAAGCCACAGAGGAAATATTGCTATCATAAGACTTGTACAGGCCTCTGTTAGAAAACAAGCATTTTGTGGTTTCTCTTTCTTGAATGAATACTCTGGCCAATGTTAAATGATGTCCTTTCAATATATGGTTCAGCAAATATATTATCAAAGAGGAATGCTATTCACAGCTGATAGAATCACAAAACTGCAACTCTGCTTAAGTGATGGCATTTGTTTTAGGGAAGATGAGATGTAATTCACAGAATTAGAGGTTTATGGTTCCTTCCTGCTGTAATGGACTCTTTTATAACTGAAGTTTATATTCCTGAAAGGGAAATGAAGGGTCTCGGTTTTGCTGCTGATAAAATAGTGGAATTTGCCCCTGGATTGCTACAGCAGCTTTTGATTGCACATTTTACATTCATGCTAAGCATTGACAGAAACTCTGTGCACAGAATATTCGCAGAAAACTTCCACGGCAGGCAAAGAGGAGAGAAGCATGGTATTCACTCTGTCATTCATCTTCACAGGACTAGCAACGGCTGGAGAGAATTTCCCTTCCATACATTACAAGGAAGAGTTTGGGTACATTTCACATCACTGATTTTGCTATCGATTAAGTAGGCATTATAAAAAAACAAACAAACCAACAACCTTCATATCTGGATGGATAGCCTTAATATATTTTACAGAATGTAATTTCTGATTTTCTGGGGGCACATATGGGATATATCCCAGGCCATTTGTTGGGTATCAAGCCATTTTTAACAACTGACTGTTGGGGACAGAGCAGGGCTGGAAGACAAAGGGCCTCGAATTCTGAACACAGCTGGACCATTAGCCTGGCCTCTGGTATATCAGTAAACCTGCTGCACCTAGGTATAATGTATTCTAAACATACAATGGATCTGTAGGGTTTCCATGGACTCTTGGAAAAGAAGATTTGGAGGTGGACGTCACCAGTTAAGTGCTAACCATTCATGTGCTCTCTCAACAGTGGAATGCATGTTAAAGAAGTCAGTCTATCAGTCCATTAGCATTTATTAGGCACTTACTGTGTGCCAGGGACTGTACTAAGCACTGAGGATACATTTAAAGGCAAAAGGTAGTCTCTGCTCTCAAGAGCTTAAGGAATAATGGGGGAAATGACATAAAATTATTATGCTCAAATAAGATATATACAGAATAAATCAGAAATAAACTCATAACGAAGGCACTCACATTAAGAGGAATCAGGATAGGCTCCTTGCAGATTGTGGGATATTAGGTGAGACTTGAAGGTAGCCAGGGAAGGTAGAAGGTGATGATGAGGAGGGAGAGAGGTGTGCATATGAGAGATAGCCAGCAAAAATGCTTGAAGTTGAGAGATGGAGTATTCCAGCAACAAATAAAATAAAATAACAGCACAAAAAATCCCCTACAAGTCTGGAGCTCCATTTAAATCTTTCTTTGTAAAGCACACGTATCCAAGCATACTGCTGTTTGTACCTAAAGGCCTTTGTCCCACTTTGTCAAATTTCCTTACAAATCCTGAAGTGAAATGGCTTCTTTGTAAGAGGCAGTAGGGTGTAGTAGAATAAAACCCCAAACATTACCACGACCACCATCACCACCATTACCACCACCACCATCACCACCACCACCACCACCACCACCACAACACTGCATTCAGAGACAGAGGACCCGGGTTCATTTCCCTGATCTGCTACTTCTGTGAGACCTTGAATAGGACAGTTCTGCTCTTTGGGCCTCAGTTTTCCCATTTGTGAAGTGGAGTAAACTATATTATCTCTAAGATTTTTTTCCATCTCTGTACGTTTACTTATATTTCACCTATTAAAAACTTCACTTATTAAGTAAGATCTTACTTTTAATAGCACTTTATGGTTTGCAAAACACTTTACAAAGCATGCGATACTCGCATCACTTAGCAAGATGCCTGATGCATAGTAGGCAATTAATAAATGTTGGTTGACTTCACTTGACAGCATCCTGAGAGCTGCTATTCTTATCCCCATTTTATAGATGAGGAAATAGAGGCACTGAGAGGTTAAGTGACTTGTCTGTGGTCTACATGGATAGTAAGTGTCTGAGGCAGGATTTGAACCAGTCTTCCTGCTTCTAAGTCTGGCACTCTATTCACAATGGCATGCTGATAAACAACCAACAATAATACAGTATGTCCAGGAATGTCCCCAATATGCATATATCTAACAACAAAGAAACAAACAAAAATGAGTTGCTAAACAGATAATACAGATGTTTAAAAAATAGATCCATACCCTAAAGGTCCAGTACTTCATTCTCATGAAACCAACTAGGCCTTCAGCTCAGAGACAATTTGTTACTATTTTTAAATGATTTGAACAAGCTGAGATACCTGATTGCCAAGTCCTCACAGTGGACTAGAGGCGGCAAACTAGAAACAGGTTAGAGAGACTAGTTGTGTGACCCTATTGGAACACATGCTCATAACAGTGAAAAGTGACGCCTGACACGTAAAGGAGGAAAAATGATGGCAATTAGGAGCAAAAGGCACAGCAGCCGGGGTAATTTAGTATAAGGATAAACTCATAGCCTTCAAGAACAACACTTGATTTAAGGCATAATCATGGATGCTCATAACCATGATGAATCATTAAGAAAAGAATAACTTATGTTACATACACTCTGCTTATGAAGGCAGGGGTGTTTGAACTGTAGTCTTGATTTTCACCTTTTTTTAAAGTGTTTTAAGGTGCTTATATTTTCTAAAGTAAAGAATCCAAAAAACATGTTGCATGAGGAAGTTGAAGGAAATAAAGAAGCTTAGTCTAGAAAAGACAAGATCTAGATGAACTAGGACATCTGTGTTCAAACGTGTGGGACTGTGACGTGCAAAAAGGATTCAACGTAATTCTCTGCACCTTTACAAGGTGGAGCTTTGACCAATAGGTGGAATTTATAAAAAGAAACATTGAATTCCACTCAATAGAAAAACAACCAGAGCTTCCTGACAATGGAATTAGTTGTCTCCTTAGATAGTGAACTCCTTGTCCCCAGAAGTGTTCAAACTAGGGCTTGATGACCACCTGTCAAGGAGCTTCCTGCATTGTATGACAAGATTCTTAGAATGTCCTTAAGAATCTTCGAGTTTATCTGGAAAATTTAACTATCTAGAATTATTAATTTCTTTAAGGTTCCAAATAAAGAAAATGTTACTCTACTGTCTTATTGATCTGAGACCTTGAAAGAAAAATTCCCTGTTGCCAAAAAGCTGGATCAATTATTGGAATATCAGCATCATACAATAGGAGGACTTGGTAAGTCAGTTCAACTCAACAATGCCTTCTATGTTTAAGAAAAGAAGCAGGAAAAGTAGGAAACTGAAGACAGAGTGAGAATTTGGACAAAGCTTCTGGATTCAATTTGTCATGAATTAAGACACATTTCTACCTCCTGATGGAGGTGCCTTCAAGGCTCTGCTCTTTTTGCAACTCTCTTCTTTTTCCATTTTCAGATGCATCAATTCAATTTGACATAACAAAAGCATATACTAACAGCCCATGACATGCTAGGCAATGTGTAGTCTCTGAAGATACAAAAGACAAATAGTCCTCAAGAAACTTAAAGTCTACAGGAAAAAACTAAACAGAACAAAACAAAAAAAAACACTGATAGAGAAATATGTTCAACTGTTTGTGACCCCATGTGGGCATCTCCTGGCAAAGATAATGGAGTGATTTGCCATTTTCTTCTCCAGCTTATTTTACAGATGAGGAAACTGAGGCAAGCAGGGTTAAATGACTGCCCAGGGTCACAGAACTAGTAAATGTCTGAAGCTAGATTTGAACTCAGGAAGATGAGTCTTCCTGACTCCAGGCCCGACACTCTATCTCACTGTACCACCTAGCTGCCCTACCTGAAGAGAAAGAGCTCTGTAAAGAACACACCCATACATTATGAAAAATAAAACTTGATCATTATATAAAAGAAAAAGTACATTTTCAAAATTTTAACTTTTAAAGGAAGTGACATCAATTTTAACGAAAATGTCATCTCTCATTTGTGTCCCCTCCTGGATGCCTTTTAAATGTATCCTTCCCATTTGTGTTGCTATTATTATTTTAGTAGGCACTCAGCTGCTCGTTGATTGCTTGTTTGTATGCTTGTAGCCACTGTGTATATTACTGCTCTCATTCTTTCCACACTCTGTATTTCTTCATATGATTCATTCCATATATCTTTGTGTTCTTCTAATGGGAAATTTCTTAAAGCACAACAGAATTCCTTTACGCTCGTGGGCCACATTTTGCATCACCTCTTTTCCACCCCTAACCTCTTCTCCTTTTTTCTCAGAATCATTAAAGACATCTAGGATGAATTGTCAGTGCTGAATACGCCCACTAGTTTTAGGCAGCCACTCTTCTCCATTTATTGATTTATTTTTTGTTTGTTTGTTTTCCTATTATGTGCATGAAAGTAATCAAACCCAAAGGCATAGGATTAAAATCTCCCAACGCTTGGAGGGAAGCAACCAAGTCAAGCAATTTGTTGTTTGAAATAGATAACTGAGGAAATAAATGCTTTTACTGAAACAACTGGGCTCATACTAAAAGTAATGCTTACCCTAGAGCGAGCTCAAGATCCTATACCACTGCACGGTAACAAAATTCATCATTTTGGAATTTTATCTTCTGTCATGAACCAGGTATACTAAAAATAGAAATGACCTTGAGCTCCCCTCACTGTCTCAGAAAAAGATCTTGAAATAGCTCTCTCCCGGAAGTATATAGGCAGCTAAAAAGGAACTGAAGGCCTCGATGTCACTGAGGACATCAATTCACCCAGCCCTAAGGACTTGAGGCCACACTAGCTGCAGTCCTGATCCTGTCAAAGCCTCTTAAAGCTCTGGACCTTTGACTGCTTGGAGATATCAATAGCAGCAAAGAGGGGAATTAGCCTCAGATGGACTTTTAAATGTCTTCAATCTGTTCTAAGCTCAAGTTGAGGTACATTCTAGATCTAACCCAGCAACGTTCAACATCTTTGCCATCTGGAGCTCACCAAGGATCTGACCTTGATCCTCTGACTCAGTTCTCCTAGGACAAGGTTCCCTCTAATTGCCTTTTGTGAATGGAAGACCAGGCACAACATATTATGCAAGTATATACATATATGTACACACACACATATATATGCATATGTATGTATGCATATATATGTGTGTATATATATACATACACACATAGACACATACTTATATATGTATGTGTATACATATGTGTGTGTATATTTTTGTGTGTACATATACATACATATATATTTCAGGAAACCATAATCTTTATCAATGTGAGTATTCCCTTCACCAACACAGATCATAACTCCTCTATGTCTTAGTAGATAGTCTTTGTGAGTTACTGTGGCTTTAATATTAATCACTTGGCCTTCTTTTGATACCCTCTTTCTACACCCAACCCTGCCTCCAAACTAAGTTGACCACCTTCTGCTTCCACATTTTCCTTACCTAGGGTCCTTTGTGCCAAAGGGCTCCTGGTAGTGACAAATGATAGGCTATGCATATCTTGGTCAAGGAGTAACGGTGCAATGTGACTTTGCTAAAGTGGGATGAGAGACATAGGCAATGTATAACAGTGCTAGGGGAAGAGAGTATAGGAATGGATTCAGGATTCCTGGTGTCTGTGAGTCTTGGGGAAGAAAAGAGCAATTGATAGTGAGGTCAATAAACTGACAGATACAGTCAGACAGATAGATGACAGATAATAATAATTGTATTAACAACAGCAGCCAACATTTATATAGCACTAACTATGTAACAGGAACTGTGCTAAATGCTTTATAATTATCGTCTCATCTTGATCAATCAATAAACATGCTAACAGATGTCTGAGGTCAAATTTGAACTCATGGCCTCCTGACTCTAAGAACAGCACTCTATCCATTGTTCTGCCTAGCTTTCTACTACTGATGGACAGATTGAGATACAAAGATAGTTACATAGACTTAGATAGTACTTACTAAGCTCTTACTATGTGCCAGGCACTTTGCTAAGCACATGGGTTGCCAATACAAGCAAGCAAAAAAAGTGTTGTCCCTAGAGAGCTGAGATTCTAATGGAGAAGACAACTGAAAAGAAGAGGGATAATGGAAAGGCAATGAATAGGAACAGTGAAGGGGGCATAGTTGAGAGAGAATACAGGCATGAGTGAGGTGAAGCATAACTTGAGTACTGCCTAAAATGATGGTCCTGGGGATGGAGTCACCATCAGAAGAGGAGGGCAGACAGACGGACAGACAGACAGACACATACACACACAATTACAAGCAGTTTGAAGAGGTGGTAAAAGGGCACCTGGCTTGTGTTTTGCAACCAGGGGAGGGGATGCCAGAATAAAGTCCAAAGGGAAGCAATTAGCTAAATGGATCTGTGCTCATATTATAGGTGCTCAGACTACAGCTGGCAAACATCAATGACACCAGGATTCATTTACCCACAGCACCTCCAAGTACTAGGTCTTCAACAAACACAGGTGAGCCAGCCTCATAAGACAGCTATCGGGGCAGCCAGGTGGCACAGAGGGTAGAGTTCAAATCCAGCTTCAGACACTTAATAGCTATGTGACCCTGATTGCCTCAAAAGAAAAATAAGGCTGTCATATATGCCTCCACCCACCCAAGTAGTCTTCTTTTCTCCACTCTAAAATTCCTAGCTCTTTCCACAGATCTTCATATGGAATATACTAGAGACCCTTCACCTTCCAGTTGAATCCATTTCGACACTCTCCAGGATGGAACAGCATACTCCAGAATATGGCCTGGACAGGACAGGATTATCACCTTCTTATTTTTGGATACTTGTTAACACTTCTCCAACTGTTCCACCAGAAAACCATGAAAAACTTTGTCATAGGCTTTGTTAATAAGTAGGTAAAACATACTATAGCCTAGAGGCAGTTAGGCGGTATAATACATAGAGCGCTAGGCCAGGAGTCAGGAAGACCAACGTTCAAAACTGACCTGAGATACATTCTAGCTGTTTGACCCTGAGCAAATCACTTAACCTCTGCCTGCCTCAGTTTCTTCATCTGTAAAATGGTGATAATAATAGCACCTAACTCCTGGGGTTGTTGTAAGGATCAAATGAAATAATATTTGTACTGTGCTTAGTAGGTTATGGCCTAGCACATGGAAAGTGCTTAAATAAATGCTTGTTCCCTTCTCCTTCCCTTCCCCTGATTACTATTGCCCAGTAATCATGTTTAAAAGAAAAAAAGAAATAATGTCAGTCTGGCATGGCTTCTTCTTGATAAAGCGATGCTGTCTCTTTGCTAGCACTATTTCATTTTCTAGATCAATAGTACATTCTAGAATGACCTCAGATACATTCCAGGTTAGAAATGCAGGTAGGCATGGGGGTGAGTGAAAACACAGCAGCACTGAATGTTAGCATCATGTTCAGCAGTAGCAAGGATGCTAGGAGCCATAAATAATTCATGTAGCAGGAAAGAGAAACAAGTTGCTCCCAGAAAAGCTGTTACACTGCCACTGTGGGCATATGAGGGTACAGTGTAGTAATAAGGTTTGGGGAGGAAAATGAGAGTAGTCTACTGCCAGTAGTAGCATAATTGGCCACTCCCTTGCACTTTTATGGAAGATTTGTCCATTTGTAGAGAAATACTCAGACCCAAGTAAACACCTGGAGTTTGGGGAGAGCATCTTTGGGCTCCTCAGCAAACATCCCTGATGCAGGCAAGTCTCTACCTTTCTCTTGACATGTCACCCCAAGGGACATGGTAATTAGGGGAGTTGTGTATGACATCCATGTGTCCCACTGCCCTCGGCATCTTGGCTCGGAGTAGAGGTTTCTAGGAGCAAATACAAAATCCTCTATTTAACATTTAAAGCCCTTCACAGCCTGGCTCCAATTTACCTTTTCAGATTTATACATAACTTCCCACTATGAACTCAATAGTTCAGTCTTCTTGCTTCCTTACCTAGGGCACTCCATTGCCTGTCTCTCTCTGCCTTTGCATGGTGTAGTGTACTCCCTGCACACTTCATCTCTACCTCTTAGAATCATTAGTTTCCTTCAAGGCTCAGCTTCACCTGCTAAATATGATCCTTCTTGTCCCTCCAACTGCTAGAACTTGCACTCTTCCACACCTCCCTCCATAGCCAATTATTTCCTATTTATTTTTATAAATATACATTATCTCACTTGATTGAATGTAAGCTCTTTGAGGGCAGGGACTATTTCATTTTTTTTTTGTCCCTGTATCCCTAGGGCCTAGTATAGTCCTTCTATACATTGTTTGCTTAACAAATGCTTCTTGGTCGATAGCTTGATTAATTGAGTGCATATGAGTATAATTTTGGCTTCTTGGGACCTTGGCTATGTTAGTTTTTGGTTGGCCATAAGCACACAGTATTGTGGTTTAACCTTTTGACTTTGGTTCATATCTTGACCGCTATTGTTTCTCGTCCACTTCTCAACAACCTGGGTCCCTATCTGTAGAAAACGCCCCTGCCTGCCATTCTCTTCTCTTGTATGTCATTCTGCTCATGAATAAGAGGAAGAAAATGCATGCTCAAACGCTTGAGTGCTATGGAAATGCTTGACAATAGTGAGCTGTTAAAAACTGGAGTCGTTGACCTAACATGCAGCCAGTTTCTCTATTTATTTAAAATTTCAGTGTTAAAAAAAGAAAAGGAAAGAAATCTGGTACTGGACCTCAGTGTTTTGTTGCCAGACAAAAACAAAGTTTTAAGTTATTCTCATATCCACCAAGAAAATTTCCTGTATCTGAGATTTAATGAATTGATTATATCCACTTCTTTCTCTGGATATATTAAATTAGACTCTTTCCACTTAGTCTTTCTGTTCATTTTGCCAGAATATGAATTCAAACAAACTCCTAGAGCTGAGAGCTATCCACTGATAATTCTAGGTTAATCAAACCAGAATGGATGATGAGGAACCTGACATTAATATCACTTAGGGAAGCGTCTAAGGGGTAGCATGGTAAATGCCTTACATTGTAGTTTGGGGCAAGTCATTTAACCTTTCTTTGCTTGTATAAATAAGAATATATAATCTCTGCTCCCATGTCCCACATTAGTTCAATGAGGATTAGTGAGATGATTTCAGCAATACAGAAGAGTAAACAAAATGTTCAATGCATAAAGAAGAATATGATGATCCTCTTATCATAGTCATAAGCTCATAGATTTCTACTCAAAAGAGAACTTTGGGATCATCTATTACGGAAATTCTTAACTTTTTTTGTATTATGGGCCCCCTTGAAAGCATGGGAAAACACATGCATCATTTTCACAATATTTTTTTATAATTTCATTTTTTAAATTAAACTATATTTTTCAATGAACAAAAATGGATTTTCTCTCTCTCCCACTTTCATACTACCATTGGGAAAAAAAAGAAAAAAGAAAAAGGAAACCTTTATAAACTGCTTGACTATCCTTATAGTCAAGCAAAACAATTCCCTTCACTGTCCACATCCAATTCATCTAGATCTTGTCTTTTCTAGACTAAGCTCCTTTATTTCCTTCAACTCTTCCTCATACAACATGGTTTTTGGATTCTTTACTTTAGAAAAGATAAGCCCCTTAAAACACTGCCTGTTCATATCCTTTGACCAATTGGGGAATAACTTGTATTCATATAAATTTGACTCAGAAGTGGTTAGCATGTTTCATCATGGTTCCTGTGGAATCATGGCTGGTCATTGTATTGATCAGAATTCTGAAGTCTTTCAAAGTTATTTGTTGTTACAGTGTCTTTATATAAATCTCCTTGTTGTGCTCACTTCACTTTGAATCAGTTCATACAAGTTTTCCCGTATTTCAGTAGAAAAAACTCCTTTTTAGTATTTTTATGGCAAACTAGTATTACATTATTATTCAGAATAATATAATTATGAAGATATATACATATAAAACAAATAATAAAATAATAAAATAATGGAATATAATAATAAATCCTATTCAGAATAAAGTTTTTAAATGCATAAAACAAAATGCATAAGATTATGAAGGAAAGCAATTATATTTAAATACAATCATAAATATATAAATAAATATATAGCTATATCTATATGTTATATATAAATACATTGATTTATGAGAGGGAGGAGGGGGGCAGAGAGAGGAGAGAGGGAAGGTGCTTGGGTTAAGAACCCTTGATGTAGTCCAACTACCTCGTTTGACAGATAAAGAAAAGAGTCCAAAGAGGAAACGACTCTTCCAAGATCATGGTGACATTGGAAACCTATAAAAATACCCTGATAAGAAAACCCAATATAAACAATTCTTGATACCTGCCTGGATAGAAAGTAGCTTTGAACGGATTACTAAAACACCTCTGAAACTTTTTTACAAATAGAGAAAAGCCTATGATATTGAGGCCAAATGGGTGCTTATGATATTTTCTTTTCTTCTGCAGGAGGAAAAAATCCAGCATCCCTGTTTTTCAATAAGCTGACTGGGAGTGTAGATAGAGTTGCTTCAAGTATTTTCTGGGATTCATTGTGGAAAAGAAAAAAAAAAGGGAGTGTTAAATGAAATGAGATTCGTGTCAAGTAGAGGACAAGCCCAAAGGCTGACTTAAGTGAGAGAAGAGTAGAGAAGCCAGAGAGAATGAATGACAAGAACAACACTTTAATTATGGTAAGTAGACGCTGCAAGGCCTTTTTACTGGAACCTATCTGAGGATCTTGGAGCTGTGGATGAGCTTTGGGCAAATGCCATGAAAGTGTCTGGGTGAGTTATAGCTACTTGAGCTTTGGAGAAAATCAGAGATTTGGAACTAATGAAAGGGAGTGAATGCAGTACCCAGTTGTAACAAGGGATTTGTATTTCTTTAAATCTTTCTCTGATTATGCTATTTAAAAATAGTGGTTCCAGTCAATGCTATGCTAAGCTGTTTTGAAAAAAAAAAGAATTCTCTTATTTTCTCAAAAAGCATTAAGGAAAAAGTGAATTTGTGGTGCTCACCACCCACCTGGTGGCAGTTTCCTTAAACTACTGACATAAATAAGTGGAGGCAAATAGCCTCCAAGGACTCTTCTTATAAACAGAGGGATGGGATCTGTGATTTCACTAGCAGAGCGAGTAAAGAGAAAATTCTCTGGTGAAGAAGGTTTCTCTGCTAATGTTGGTTGGCACTTTTCCTGAAACTTGATAGTCTTAGAGAGTTGTGTAGAAAGCACTGAGAGACCAAGATCACACAGACTGTATATGTCAGGGGCGGGATTTGTACCCACGTATTTCTGGCTTTGAGTCCAGAAACTATTCTGTCTATTCTGTCATGCTGCCTTATCAACAGATTTTATAAAATGATGGTAAATATCATAATTAAATTCAAATATAGGATTATCCCTTAATCTAGGCCAACTTTTCTCCAGTTCTACTAAGTAAAAGAACAGGAGGAAATAAATAGGTTAGACTATATTCCTTGATAGGCACACATACATTAATTTTAATATACACACAAGAGCTAAATAAACAGACATTTAAATTATTTTTATCTTAATCAGTTTTCCAAGTGGCTCTGAAAATTACCAGTTCAGCATGCAAAATCATTTTTTCCTTCATGTCCAAGTATCTAGCTAAGTTGAACCTCTGTCCTTATTGAAAGAAGATCATGAAATTACTGAAGTCATTCCCAAGTGACTGTGTTGCCCAACTGCTATTGAATCAGTTCATTAGGACTCTATCAGTCTGGTGAGCTGCCATCTCAGGTGAAAAATTAATTTTCTGTCCGGGGTAGTACAGTATCTATCAAGCATAAGGAGCAAATAACATTCTGGATGATTAATTTGGGTACTTGGTCTTCATCGTAATTATTTCTTCTATCCCTTCATTATGCTGATCATTCATTACTTACAGTAAGTAGCCTACCTTAGAAAGACCTTCTCCCTATCAGGGTTTCAAGTTACTGCTAGACTGGATAGGTAAATGTTACATAAAAGCTCATTAAAAGTCCATCTTGAGGCCAATTCACAGAATCCCCTGATGGAAGAACCTAGTGTTTCTCATTAGCATGTAGTTTTTGTGACATCTGCCTATCTCTTTATCATGGAACAGGAGTGCCACATTGAACAGTCCTAAGAAAGCGCCTAAGAAAGAGCAGAGAAGAATACAGATACAGGAACTCAAAGGTATGTACCCAGCTTTCGTAATCAATCAAGATTCACAATTGATATCTGTAATCACAACGCCCTCTATGATTATGACATTTTTCATCCTCAATAACATGATCTCTTGGCCTTTTGTCAGGGTATAAATAACAGCTTGAGGGTTTTCTTTGTAGCCAAGGCTTTCAATAACATTTCACAGACTCACAAGATTTCATATTTGGAAGGGACTCTTGCAATTATTTACTTCAAATCATACTGGAAAAAGACTCCCCACTATACTTGCCCAACAAGTGGTTATTTAGTTTCTGCTTGAAGATCTGTAGTGAAGGCGAACCCACCAGTGACTAAGATTTGAGTGATGATTTTTGTTGTTCAAAGGATATTATATAGCATAATATCTATGACCTTATTTCATCCTCAAAATAATACCATTATTAGGTCTGAAATTCTCCAGTAGGCCAACTCTTTGCAGCATCTTTAAGACACTAATGATTAGAAGCATATTATTCAATATAAAGGAGGTCATATACTCTGGTTAAATAGTCTTGCCTGGTGAGATGACAGTTGGAGATTTGTGTCCAGTTCAAACCAGCACATTTATGAAGGGTGACTGTCAGGCGACAGCATGCCTATAGAAGGGTAACCAAGATGGCAAGAGACTTAAAACCATACTGGATTGCAATTGGTTGAAGGAAATGGTGATGTGTAGCCTGAGTAAGTGAAGGCTTAAATGGGACACGGTTAAATTCAAATATTTGAAGTTTTCGTTTCGAAGAAGGATTGGATATGTCCTGCTTGACCTCAGAGAGATGTAAGAACAATGGGTAGAAGTTATAGAGAGGCAGATTTCATCTAAACACAAGGAACATTTCCTAACATTCTGAGAATATGTTGTTAAAATGTGAGCTCTGTAAGGGTGATGGTTGCGTTTCTGTCTTTTTTTTTCTACCAGTGTTTACAATAGTGGTTGGCACGTAATAAACATTTTGAAATGTTTATTTGTTGATTATACAAAAAAGACTAACTTGAAGGGGATTGTGAGTTCTTTGTTGCTAATTTTTTTTATTCAAGGATAAGCTGGGTGGCCATTTGTTGAAAATGTGAATACTACTATTGGGATAGGGAATGGACTACAAGACCTCTGGGGTACCTTCTATCTCCAGGATTCTTTACTTTTGAGACCAAGGGGGTCATTTCAACCAAATTGTCTTAGTGAGTCAAAAGGAACCTGAAGATAACCACCTCCCTCTCAACCTTCCCCCCTCTCAAATCCTCCTTGTGGTTGAGCGAGGTCTGACATCCTACCATCAGATCATTCGTCCCTCAAGCTCAGAGATTCTTAACCTTTTTTTACATAGTGGGCCCTTTTGACATTCTAATGAATTCCATGGACTCCTTACTGCAATGTTCTTAATGCATAAAAGAAGTATATAAGATTACAAGGAAAATAATTATATTGAAATGCATATTATATATTTATGTGTATGCGTGTATACATGTATGTATATGTATATGTGTGTACATATGTATCTATATGTATGTATAGACACATATATGTCTCTGCGTGTGTATGTGTGTGTGTGTGTGTAAAGTTAATTGACCACTGCTCTTGGTCATCTATAAAATCTACTAAAACTGGAGGAAATAACAATGTAACAATGACAACAGATTTGGATAATAGGCTAAAGGGAAAACAACAAAAACAACCAACAACAAAACAAAACAAAACAAAACCATGAGATCACTAGGACCATAAAGTAAGAGGATGAAGTATTACTAAAGTATGGTTTGGCACAGATATTTTTAAAGGAGAGAGAGTAATTTCCCCAAAGACAAAGTCAAGATTTTAAGTCCTGTTGTTTTTGTATTCCCACATCAAACTGTGCTGTCCTCCAATCACCAAACTCATTCAGTGTAGAATAGTTAATTAAATAATTGGTACCTGAGCTGCTGTTAGGCAATGATGAAGAGAAATACTTTCAGATTATTGATAAGAACATTAGGAATGTAGAACCATTTTGACCATGGACTAGTAGGGGCACTTAGCCCTGGGTTCTACTTTTTTGTGACTAGGAGGGAAGAAAAAGAAAGGTTACAATAAGATTTCAACTCTAAAGGTAAAATAAAAAAGGAGGAAATCTTAACATCTTTCATTTAATTTCATGGACTCAGCTCTAACTTAAATCCAAATAGTTTTAAATCTCTTCACTATCTCTAATTTTCATCTCTTGATTAGTTTGATTTCTCTCACAGAATGTTATCTTCTTAGTTGGAAGTGATTTTAGAAGTCATCTAATTCAATTTATCATTCGCCTACAGAATTCACATGAGAGTATTCCTGACAGACGTTCATCCAATTTATGTCTTAACATTTTCAGCAATGTAGAATCCACTCTTTACCAAGGAAAGTACATTGCAACTTTAGACTGCTCTCATCGTTAGAAAATGCTATCTTATATTGAGTCGGTCTGTCTTTCTGATATTAATTGGAGCAATGGAAGGAAATGTGATTTTGGAGCTATAGGAACTGGATTCAAATCCTGATTCTGCTATTCACTACTTGTGTGACACTGTATAAGTGTCTGGACCTTGATGTTCTCGTAAGTGCAAGAAGAGTGTTTGACCACTAGATCATAAGGTTGGTAATTTTTTTTGTAAATAGTATTTTATTTTTTTCCAATAATATGTAAAGATAGTTTTCAACATTCATTTTTATAAGACTTTGAGTTCCACATTTTTTCTCCCTCTCTTCCTCCAATCCCCCCTCCCCAAGATGGCAAGCATTCTAATATAGGTTATACATGTGCAATCATGTAAACATATTTCCACTTAATCATGTTGTAAAAAAGAAACAGAACATAAGGGAAAAGCTGCAAAATACAAATAACAAAAAAAGTGTAAATAGTATGCTTCGATCTGCATTCAAACTCCATAGTTCTTTCTATAGATGTGGACAGCATTTTCCACCATGAGTCTTGAAATTGTCTTGGATGATTGAATTACTGAGAAGAGCTAAGTCAGTCATAGTTGATCATCACACGATGTTGTTATTACCGTGTACAATGATCTCCTGGTTCTGCTCACTTTACTCAGCATCAGTTCGTGTAACTCTTTCTAGGTTTTTCTGAAATCCACCTGCTCATCATTTCTTATAGTACAATAGTATTCCATTACATTCATATACCACATCTTGTTCAGCCATTCCCCAATTGATGGGCATCCACTCAATTTCCAATTCTTTGCCACCACAAAAACACTATTCTGAATATTTTTTTGTATGTGTGGGTCCTTTTCCCTTTTTTATGATCTCTTTAGGATATAGACCTAATAATGACATTGCAGAATCAAAGAGCATGCACAGTTTTATAGCCCTTTAGGCATATTTTCAAATTGCTTTCCAAAATGGTTGGAGCAGTTCACAACTCCACCAACAGTACATTAGTATCCCAGTTTTCCTACATCCTTTCCAATATTTATCATTCTCTTTTTCTGTCTTATTAGCCCATCTGATTGGCATTATGTGGTACCTCAGAGTTGTTTTAATTTGCATTTCTGTAATCAACAGTGATTTAGAGCATTTTTTCATATGACTATAGAAAGCTTTAATTTCTTCATCTGAAAACTGCCTATTCATATTCTTTGACCATTTATCAATTGGTGATTGGCTCGGATTCTAATAAATTTGACTCATTTCTCTATATATTTGATAAATGAGGCCTTTATCAGAAACACTGGCAGTAAAAATTATTTTCTATCTTTCTGCTTTCTTTCTAATCTTGGTTGCATTGGTTTTGTTTGCGCAAAACATTTTTAATTTAATGTAATCAAAATTATCCATTTTGTACTTCATAATGTTCTCTAGCTCTTGTTTGGTCATAAATTCTTCCCTTCTCCATAGATCTGACAGGTAAACTATTTTTTGCTCTTCTAGTTTGCTGATGATATCACCCTTTATGTCTAAATCATGTACCCATTTTGGCCTTATCTTGGTATATGGTGTAAGATGCTGGTCTGTGCCTGGTTTCTGCCGTACTATTTTCCAGTTTTCCTCATAGTTTTTGTCAAATAATGAGTTCTTATCCCAGAAGCTGGCATCTTTGGGTTTATCAGACAGCAGATTACTATAGTCATTGACTACCGTGTCTCATGTACCTAATCTATTCCATTGATCCACCACCTTAGCCAATTCCAAAAAGTTTTGATGATTGCCACTTTATAATATAATTTTAGATCTGGTATGGCTAGGCTACTTTCTTTTGCATTTTTTCCATTAATTCCCTTGATATTTTTGACATTTTGTTCTTACAGATGAATTTTGTTATTATTTTTTCTAGTTCTGTAAAATAATTTTTGGTAGTTTGATTGGTATGGCACTGAATAAGTAAATTAATTCAGATAGAATTTTCATTTTTATTATATTAGCTTGACCTACCCATGACCAATTGATATTTTTCCAATTGTTCAGATTTGACTTTATTTGCATTAAAATGTTTTGTAATTGTGTTCGTAAAGTTCCTGGGTTTGTCTTGTCAAGTAGACTCCCAAATATTTTATATTGTCTACAGTTATTTAAATGGAATTTCTCTATCTCTTGCTGCTGAGCTTTGTTGGTAATATAAAGGAATGATGATGATTTATGTGGGTTTATTTTATATTCTGTGACTTTGCTAAAGTTGTTAACTATTTCAAGTACTTCTTCAGTTGATTTTCCAGGATATCAACCTATCATCTGCAAAGAGTAAGAGTTTTGTTTTCTCATTGCCTATTATTTCTAGTACAATATTGCATAATCTTTTTTCACCTCAATCTTATCAGAAAGACTTCTAGCTTATCCCCATTACAGATAATGCTTTCTGATGGTTTTAGATATCTACTATTTATCATTTCAAAGGAAACTTCCATTTATTCCTATGCCCTCTCATGTTTTTAATAGGAATGGGTGTTGTGTTTTGTAAAAAGCTTTTTTGGCACATTGGGATAATTTTTGTTGTTTTTGTTATTAATGTGATCAATTTAACAGATAGTTTTCCTAATATTGAACCATCTCAGCATTGAGGTATAAATTCCACCTGGTCATAGTATGTGATCTTTGTGATATATTGCTGTAATCTCCTTGCTAGTAATTCATTCAAAATTTTTTCATGAATATTTACTAGGAAAATTGGTCTATTTTTTCTTTCTCTGTTTTAGCTCTTTCTGGTCTAAGTATCAATATCATATTTGAATCATAAAAGGAATTTCATAGGACACCTTCTTTGCCTATTTTTCCAAATAGTTTATATACTATTGGAATTAAATGTTTTTTAAATGTTTGGTAAAATTCACTTGTAAGTTTATCTGGCCACAGAAATTTTTCTTAGGCAGTTCATTTATGGTTTGTTCAAATTTTTTTTTCTAATATTGGATTATTTAAATATTTTATTTCCTCTTTTGTTAATTTGGACAATTTATATTTTTACAAATATTCATCCATTTCACTAGCATGTCAGATTTATTGGCATACAATTGGGCAAAATAGCTCCTAATTATTGCTTTAATTTCCTCTTCATTGGTGGTGAATTCACCCTTTTCATTTTTGATATTTTTGATACTGGAAATTTGGTTTCCTTTTCTCTTTTTTTTTTAAATCAAATTAACCAAAGTTTTATCTATTTTGTTTTTTTTTCATAAAACCAGCTCTTAGTTGTATTAATTAGTTCAATAGTTTTTGTTTCTAACTTTCAATTTTATTAATCTCTCTTTGATTTTCAGAATTTTTAATTTGGTGTTTAATTGGGGATTTTTAATTTGTTCTTTTTATAGCTTTTCAAATTGCATGCCCAATTCATTGATTTGCTCTTTTTCTGTTTTATTCATGTAAGTATTTAGAGATATAAAATTTCCTCTAAATACAGCTTTGGCTGCATCCCATAAATTTTGTTATGTTTTCTCACTATTCTTTGGTGAAATTATTGATTGTATCTAAGATTTGTTGTTTGATCCACTCATTCTTTAGGATCAGATTATTTAGTTTCTGATTAATTTTCAATTTTTCTTTCCATGACCTTTATTACATGTAATTTTCATTACATCATGATCTGAAAAGGATTTATTTAATATTTTTGCTTTTCTGCATTTGAATGTGAGGTTTTTATGCCCCAATACATGGTCATTGTTTATGTAGGTGCCATGTACCTCGAAGAAAAAGGCATATTCCCTATTCAGTTTTCTACAGTTTTCTATCATATCTAAATTTTCTAAAATTCTATTCACCTCCTTAACTTCTTTGTTGTTTATTTTGTGATTAGATTTATCTAGTTCTGAGATGGAGGTTGAGGTCTAGTTTTACTATCTATTTCTAGTATAGTATTGTTTTACTGTCTATTTCTTCCTATAACTCACTTAATTCTTCCTTTATGAATTTATATGCTATACTACTTGGTGCATATATGTTTACTATTGATATTATTTCATTGTCTATGTACCTTTTAACAAGATGTAGTTTTCTTCCTTGTATCTTTTAGTTATATCTGTTTCTGCTTTTGTTTTATCTGAGATCAGGATTGCCAGCTCTGCTTTTTTTTTTTTTTTAACTTCAGCTGAAACATCCTGTTCCAGCCTTTTACCTTTATTCTGTGTGTGTCTCTTTGCTTCAAATGTGTTTCTTGTAAACAATATAATGTAAGATTCTGTTTTTTAATCCACTCTGCTATCTACTTCTGTTTTATGGGAGAGTTCATCCTATTTACATTCACAGTTATGATTACTAACTGTATATTTCACTCCACCCTATTTTTCTCCTCTTCACACTTTTCTCTCTGTCTCCTTTCACTCTGTCCCTCTTCACCAGTGTTTTAGAGATCTTGGTTTTAAAATTAAAAATTCTAAAGAATTTCTTAGGGGTAGTTCCTAATCAGATTTGGGTGGGGGCCAGGGAAAAAGTGTGGGGAGCTGTAGATGATTCCAAAGTCACTAACCTAGGTGACTAGAAAGTTGGTGGTGCCAACAACAGAAGTTTGGAAGAGGGATAGGTTTTAAGAAAAAAATAATTAGTTCTGATTTGAACATATTGAGATTGATCTGGCTATAGGACATCCAGTTGGAAATGTCAAATAAGAAGTTGATGATGTGTGACCAGAGGATATTCTTAAGAAATATCCAAATACTACAACTTTGACAGTTGCTATATCTATGTCTGCCACATGAACATCAAAGGTGCTGATGTTAGAGTTTACATTCCTGATCCAACACAGGAGTCATAATACAAGAGTAACTGAGGCTTTAGTGCTTTGAGGAATATAGAATTTAGAAACAGCTCTGAGTCTTTTCTTAAAGATGAACTACGTATCAGGACATAACAGAGAATGTGGTAAAGAAGCAAGCAAATGTTTTGAAGCAACCAGAATTGCTTCTGTTGGACATGTCAATGGAAGAATGAAAGAATCTGGAAAAAAAATGTCTTACATGGTAATATTACTGCTGTGATCAGTGCACTAATTTGTTTACATGATATGAAGTCGTAGACCAAGATCCTATTCCCCAAATTGTCTCCTTGCAGACTTATCTCTTTTAGGAACCTGGGGCATAACTGAGCACACCCAAGTATTTTGTACAACATAACCTGTGTTGACTTCCACTACCATCTGACCTCAGTAATAAAGAGTCTATCTGTCGATATTATGACATTTTGAAAAAGACTACCTAGTTGCAATATTTGGATATTTCCTGGGAATATTTTCCTAAAAGTAAAAATTCCTGAGAATTTCTTATGGCTTGGTTCTACATACAATCAGTCACCAAATAGCCCTCTTTTGACACTTAATAAATCATCACCAGAATGATACTAGACTGTCTACTATTATCATATGGCTTTTTCTGCTTTTAGATTTTTCAAATATTTTACTTACCATTACAACGTGTTCGTTCATTCATTCAGTCACTCATTCATTCATCCATCTAGAAATGCTAATCTTCTTGGTAATCATGATTTTTCCAACTTTAACTATTGTTCCTACTCCACAAATGAGGAAACTAAGGTAAAGAGAAGGAAATGGCAAACCACTCCAGTATCTTTGCCAAGAAAATTCCACATGAGGTCATGAAGAGTTGGACATGACAGAAACTAGTGAACAACAAAAAAAAGTAAAGAGAGTTTAAGTGTAGAACTGTGGAATTTTAGACCAGAAAGAGTACTTAGAGATAATTTGATACAAATTCCTCATTTTACAAATGAGGAAACTGAAACCCAGAAGGTAAGAATGTGACTTATGCAGAGCTAGGATGCTAACACAGATGATCTTTTAAGCAGAAAATGGCAGTAAGACATCATATTCTCTGATAATAATAAAGCTCACTTCTTGATCTATTGATACATTATAACTTAGTCCACTTTCACTATTTTTATTGTTTTGTCTCCTCTTGCAGGTAGGCCCTGGAGCCTTATAACCCATTTAATATTCAGATAAGCATCCAGACCTGTAGGACTGACTATAACCATACAGAATCTCTCAACCTTTGAAGTCTGTCCATCACCTGAGAAAGCCTGTACTCATGAAAGTCAATATAACACAGACTGTGCCATAGAAAAACACCTCCATACAGCTCCACATTATCAAAAATTTTTTACAGTGATTGATCTATACAAATCAACAAAGTGAATATATTAAGTTTTATTTGATTTGTGATCATTTATTTATATTCAAGGCACTCTTAACTTCATACTTTTGCCGCTTTGATGATGCTTCATGGCAAGGAACTGGCTTGGCAAGTAGCAACTAAACTATAATTTTTCCCTCTGTTGCAAGATGTAGATATTAAGTACAAAAAGTCAAAGCTGGGGATTTAAAGAGCAGTCCGGCAGTTTATGAAGGTCACCCGTTAAAAAATCTTCAAGGTTCAGACTCACCCAAGTTAATCTTATATAGACATGAAAAAATATCGATTGGATTTGCTGTTTCTTACATAGTAACTATTCTTGGCCTCAAATCTGTGAATCATTAATGCTATTTTTTCCTAACTGAAGTGTTGATATTTCCTTTGGGATCAGGAAAGGATCTTAGTATTATGAATCATTTATTAAGACACAGCCAATTAAAAGCAGAGCATCCATCAATGATGGTCAATCAAATCTTTTTCAAGTGGGTTTCATACACAAAAACTCCCGAATGATATTGTCTTTGTCAAGGTTAAGAGGATATTAGAGAGAATCCTAAATCTGGAGTCATAAGGACTGGGTTCAAGTCTTGGCTCTTCCATTTCAATTCAATTCAACATATTTATTAAGTACCTACTATGTTCAAGGCATAAGACACCAGGCAAGAAGAATCCAAAGACTAAAACAGGCCCTGCTCCCAAGAAAATTACATTAGATTTAGAGCCTATAAATACGTACATATTAGGTAAAAGGAAAGGAGAGTACTAACAGCTGAGGGGGAAATCACAAAAAGCCTCATACAAGCAATGGCTCTTATGATGTGCTTTGAAGGAAGTTAGGAATTTGACATGGTAAAGTGGAAAAGGAGGGCATCCCAAACATGAGAATTCACGGGAGATGCAATGTCGTGCACATGGCACAGTGAGCAGGCTAACTTACCTAGAACAGAGGAACTAACTTCATAACCTTGGGAAGATCCCTTGCCCTCTCAGGTCTTCATTTTCCACATCTGGAGATGGACCAGATGATCTCTAATGTTCTTTCCAGCTCTAACATGCTCTAATTCTGCATTCTAAATCCTAAATACTATACAAGGCTCAAAGCTAAGTCATATCAGGTAGATTTGTTCTAAGGAAAATTTAGAGAATTTACATAGTTTAATCTTGAAACAGCCAGCTTGCACAATGTTTATTATTATTGGGTTATGTAATTTTTATTAAAAGATTTCTGTAATATTTACTAATCTATGGAAAAGAAATATTTTAGTAGCAGCTTTTTAAAAATGTCTTATTGATGGCCCTTTAAAAAAAACCAACCTCAAAAAACTACTATTGTCACTTTCCAGTAGCCTGCTTCCACACCCAAAGAATACGGTCTTATAACAAAAAGAACAGTAAAGCTAAACAAACCAACACACTAGATGTGTCTGAATGAGAGGAAAGAGACTTGCTTTCCCATCAGTCTTCTAACGTCCTGATTTGTAACTATCCTGATGAGATTTCTGAAGTCTTTTAGCATTCTTTAGAAAGAACTTTTTAAAAACATCAGGATTAAGTCAGAATTGATTTTTTAGACAAGAAGGCAGAAGTGAGTCACTAAAGGAAAAGACGAACTACAAAAATTAATACTTTACTCCATTTAAATTTCAATGAAGACAAGGGTTCTCTTTCAAACACTTCTTTGTAAATTTGTAGGTTCTACTGGTTACAAGCATGGATGAGTCAGAAAGAAACATACTGGCCAAACTTGTGAACATGAGGACATCTCAGGACAAGATAAAGGTACTGAAGCCAAACAGGATCCATTTAAACAACAACAATGATGAGAATGATGAACCTTTGGAGAAACAGACTGAAATCATACAGATGTTCAATTCCTAATACATTACTTTCCTCTTGATGTGGTACTGACCTTTCTACTTGAATCTCTACTCCTGCCATGGTTTCCCACTTTCTTTTCAGCTCTTTAGAATTCAGTGTTTGGTAGAAACTTTGTTAGTGACTGGGCCTGGCCATTAAGTACATACTTGCTGGATTTCCCATTCAGATTTATCCTTCTGTCCAGGAGAAAAATGACTCTCCCAAACTCTGTTGGCTGGATCATTAGGCTGCATCACTTTATCTCTGGGCAAAATAGGGCGCTTGTAATTTTCCTCTTTGTCTTTTAAACTCCTTTCTGTTAACTAACAGTAAAAAACAAAAACCAAAAAAAAAAAACCCCAAATAAACAAAAAACAACAACCTTAGGGAACTTAAATGATTTTATGTTTACTTCAACCATAAAAGGTAGATGGGTATTTAGAAAGCTGTTGCTTCTTCCACAGGATCAGCTTTGAAAAAAAAAAAATATATATATATATATATACAGTATGTAATACATACATACCTGTATGTGTGTGTGTGTGTGTGTGTGTGTGTGCATGTATGTGTAAAAGGTTGGTGGTAATGATACCTAGGAAGCAGCAGGTGGGTCAGGCTCTGGGGCTCACAGGTACAGTGACAGCTGGCCCAAGCCTAAGGAACATTTCTGGATATTTAACATTTGTGGGAGACATTTGCAAACAAAAGGGTCAACTCATTCAAATGTAGTGGGTGCTTAATGAATGTGATATTGAACTGAATTGAATTGAAGGAACAATTCATTTGTGTCAAAGTCCAAAAATGTCACTGGTTTGTTGCAGGGTGAAATTTATTTTCTCTATACACTTTCCAATCATCTTTGAAAAACAGAGAATACTAGAAAATGAATGCTTGCCTAATAAATGATTCAGAAGGAAAGCTTTTAGTTAGCTTTTTTTGCCTGATGATGAACACACCAAGGAGCAAACATGAGGAGACTGATCTGTTACAGAAAGAACTGCATAACGAATATCACAAAAGGCCAAATTCTACCGGACGTGCTAAGAGACATGGAGTTTTCACACCAAGTGTGTCAAAATACAACTCGAGAGCTTACTTGATCCTTCCACTTCAGTCAAGAAGTAATGAGCACTTACACTGTGCCCAAAACCATGCTTAGTAAGCACCGTGAAGTATTAAAAAATTAAAATTTAAATAGAAAACACAGCTCATGTCCTCGAAGCTATTGCATATTGGAAAAATAATAAGCCTTCTCAGCTTCTATATATACTGAAATGAGAATTCTCCATAGTCTAATGTATTTACAATCTTCTCTCTCCTGCTATCACTTTGTTTCTCAGGTTATAGATTTAGAGCTAGAAGAAAGGTTAGTGATCATCTGTTCAAATTTCCTCATTTTAGAAATGAAGAAAGTGAGGCCCAGAGAGGTCACTCATGAATGAAGAAATGATAGGATCTGTAATCATGTCATTTAGACTCTAAATTTTGAGCTCTTCCCACTCCTGTCTTGCATTTATACTTGCAAAAGCACATACTATGGCCACAGTCCTCTTCATCCTCATCTTGTAAAGTGGTCAAGTCACTCACATTTTAGCTATACAGTATACACGGAAACTACAGTGAAAGGATCAGACATTATCCTCTGATGTCACAGATCTGATTAGATTGCCTACTTATGTAAAAAGGGATGCAGATGCATGTCATGATTAGCATGGGAAATCTACAGAGGAAGAGTAATCCTTATTTTCTAATGACGGTTCCATAATCATGGCACCATTTATTATTGCATTTTGATTGGGGGAAAGGGGGAGAAGTTGCTGATTGTTCAATGTACTTATTTCATGCAGTTTTGTGCTTTCCTATGGAGAAATCAGAAAGTCTCTGGTTACCTGGTCACAAAGCCTAACCAAGATAGGTTTCAGTTTTCATTCAAAAGTAATTTCAGTTGAGATTTAGGACCGTAATTACTTTTCCCTTATACACTAAGATTGAGAATATGCAGTCATTTCTTTCTTAGCAGAGTGGAAAAGGTCTTTGTTCTACCCTGATGTCTCAATGGGTGAAAAGAAGCTCCAATCCTGAATAATTTGGTTATGAAAAATATTCAATGATATCCCAAGTTTAATTCATTTAGTAATGAAAAGCAAATGAGATCAAATAGCATGTTTGATTTGTCTCAGAAGGAGAAGGATTGGTCTGTAGGAATGGATTTGAAGCTAGAACACAGTTAGAAATGAACTTGACTATGGGAATCCTGTTCCAACTTACAGAAGCAGGTTTTGCCTTCCATGGGATATCAGAGTACCGAAGAGGAAAAGATCTTGCTTCTAAACAACTGTGTGTAGATGTACACACGTGTACTTCCATACATGCACATATGTAGATGCCACACTAGTCCGCTGAAACAGAATGTGTAAACCATTGTCACACTTACCATTTTTGCAGATGGGACAACATTGATCTGGCTCGTACACAGGGTCCACACATTCCGTCTGAGGACAAGCCGACACAGTACAAAGCACTTCACCGCTGGCTTCACAGCGGCATTTCTCGCAGGGAGAGACCTGAAACACAACCCCATTCATCCAGGTTACTCCTTCAACAAATGATGTTTGGGTATGAATGAGCCTAGATCCCACATTTTCTGCTGACATCGCTGGTTCCGTGGAAAGGCTAATCTCCAGAAAAAGCCAGGGCTGTGCCTGCCGCAACACTGAAGTCCTAGTAACAATAACCATAACAAAAATAATAATAGCTTTATTTTGCATTTTAAGGTTTACAAGGGCATTTAGCCTCATTTGTTCCTTACAACTCCTCTATGAGGTAAGTATAACAGTTAGTATTGTTTTTGCAGATGAGAAAAATAAGGCTTAAAAAATTTAAATTTGGTCACAACTACAGAACTAACGGGGCAGCTAGGCGGCACAGTGGACACAGTGCTAGGCCTGGAGTCAGGAAGACCTGAATTAAAATCTTAATTCAGACACTTACTTGCTGTGTGACCCTGGCAAGTCACTTAACCCCCTTAGTCTCAATTTCCTCATCTGTAGAATGAACCGGAGAAGAAAATGATAAACTATTTTAGTATCTTTGCCAAGAAAACCCCAAATGGGGTCATAAAGAGTCAGACATGACTAAAACAAATGAACAACAACACACAGCTAAAAAGAAGCAGCTAGGTGGCTCAATGGATTGAGTGCTGGACTGGAATCATGAAAACCTGTGTTCAAATTTGGCCTCAGGCACGTACTATCTGTGTGATCCTGGGCAAGTCACCTAACCTCTATCTCCCTTAAGCCGTTGGAGAAGGTATCTTAGCCCAGGGAGCAGCTAGCTAGGTGACACAGTGGATAGAGGGCCTGGTTTGGAGTCAAAAAGACTCCTCTTCCTGAGTTCAAATCTGATTTCAGACTCTAGATGTGTGGCCCTGGGCAAGTCACTTAACCCTATTCAACTGAATTTCCATATATGTAAAATGAGCTAGAGAAGAAAATGGCAAACCACTCCACTGTCTTTGCCAAGAAAACCCTAAATGGGCGCACAATGAGTCAGACCCAATTGAAAAAACACTGAACAACAACATAATCTTTGCCAAGAAAACCCCATGGGCAGTGTAATTCATGGGGTCACAGAGAGTTGGACAGAACTGAACAACTGAACAACAATAACAATAACAGAGCTAATCACTACTGATGACAGTGTAGATTTGAACCCATGTCCCTCTCAATTCCAAGTCCAACATATTTTCCACTACGCTGCATTATCACTTCCTAGAGTATGCACACTACAGAATAGGGAGATCAAATTTAATTTCTGGTAAAATTCTAGAACATTTTTTAAAGGGGTGGTTAGTGAACATTTAGAAACAGAAGCAGTAACCACAAATAGCTAGCATTTATTCATCAATAACAGATAATGCCAAGCAATTCGAATTGTCCTTTTTTAATAGCGTTATTAGCCTATCAGATAAAGGGAATGTGGGAAATACCATTTACTAAGATTTTAGCAAGACATTTGACAAAGACGAAATGGAGATATGTAAAATGGAGGATGCTAGATTTCAATAGATTACAAACTGGCCACATGGCTAGAACCAAAGAGTTATCAATTAATTAGTTCCTGTCAACAAAGAACGTAGTCTCCCAAGGAATGATCCAGTAATCTGTGCTTTGTATTGTGTTCTTTAACATTATGAGAAAAAAAAATCAATGGTATGGTAAAAGTATAGATGGCTCACTTATCAAGTTCAAAGATATTACAAAGGGAATGGGTGGCAAAGTAGATAGAGCTACAATGGACCTAACATCAGGAAGATGAGTTCAAATCCAGCCTCAGACACTTCCTAGCTGTGTGACCCCAAACTAGTCAGTTAACTTGTCTGCCTCAGTTTCTTCAACCATAAAATGGGGATAATAATAGCACCTACCTTCCAGAGTTGTTGTGAGGATCAAGTAAGACAATACTTGAAAAGTGCCTAGCGTGGTGCCTGACACATAGTAGGTACTATATAAATTCTTTCCCTTTTCCCCCTACAAAGTGGGGGAGAGATAATTAATACACTGAACAATAAGATTTAGGCTTAAAAAATGGACTCAATCTAATAAAATTAAAGGTAATATGGAAAATATAATGATAATTAGGTTCAAAATTCAACTTTGCAAGTACAATATGGGAAGGGAATGACTAGATAGCACTGAAAAAAAAAGATCTAGGGGCGGGGAGTGGTTAGTGCACTGCAAAATCAATATGAGTTAATAGTGTCATAGAAAACCCAATAAAGCTAATGAGCTCTTAGGCTACACTGAGATGTAGTGTCCAGAACTAGGAAAGCAATAATTTTGCTGTTCTCAACTTGGACCCCACCTAGAGTTTTCTATTTCATTCTAAGAGCCCCATTTTGTGAGGGATATTGGCAAACTGGAGAAATCCAGGAGTGCAACCAGGATGGTGAAAAGTCTTGAAATTAATCAATCAATCAACAAGTATTTATTAAGCATCTACTCTGTGTCAGTTATTTTATATTGATATCAATACTTTTTGTCTTCAGAATGTCAGCTAAAGGAGGAGACAAAAAAGTATGCATTTCAATATATGAAATATAAACACAATGTGAATAAACAAAATATATACAAAGTGGCTAAATATAAAATTATTTGGGGGCAACAGCACTAGCAGGTGGGAAGAGGGGAACCAGGAAAGGCTTCAGAAAGAAGGTAATGCTTGAGCTGCATCTTGAAGGAAGAGAGGACTGGTTGAAGGAACTGTGAATATTTGGATTGGAAAAGAGAAGGTTTGGGGGACATAAAATCTATCTTTAAAAATCTAAAGGGCTATCATAGGGGTCAGACTTGTTCTACTTGGCTCCAAAGGGTACGACTGAGATCACTGTGTGGAAGTTTTGAAAAAGAAATCTTAGGCTTGGTGTAAGGTTCAAGTCAGTTCATAATTTTATAAGCAATTGATAAAAAAGAAAGAAACAAGATTTGCTAACAAGTTGAGCTACCCCAAAGTGGAATGGACTTCCTTCAAGAAGTAATGGCCTTCCACTTAACAGAGATCAACGGTTCAATGACCACTTCTCAGGTATGCTGTAGAGTTTTTGTTTGCTTTCTTGTTTAATTATTTTTAAGTATAAGATGGCTGTTTACCTCTGTTCCAAAACTGGGATTGTGTGTTATCATGCCTAGCCCTAATTGGATTACATATCTCCTATTAAGCAGCAAGCAGAACTGATTAGGTAGGTAGGCTAGTAGACAAGAATAAATAAAAGCTCTTATTTACAGAGTACTTCAAGGTTTACAAAGCATATTCCTCATAAGAAATCATTAAGTGGTTTACTTAAGTATTATGGCCCCTATTTTCCAGAATGGGGGAAAACCTGAATAAATTAATGAATTGCCCATGGTCACACAACTAGTGTCAGAAACAGTATTTGAACATGTATCCCCTAACTACAAAAAGAACATGCTTTTCATTACTTCACACTGAATCCCCAAACAGAAAGGGGAGCTTCCAGTTCAAGTTGCTACCTCATGGCTATAAAGGCAAAATATCTCAAGATATTTCAGCAAAGGAGCAAAGGAAAGAGATTCAAGATAGGTTATAGGGATGAAATAAATTGGCCAAAGTACAGAGGTTCCATTGCTGCTGGCTTATTGATTCATTATTATTGCCATTTGATAGATTTAGGTAAGGAAATTGTTTTTTGACTGAGGGCGAGGGAAATGAATATACAGGGGACATCCAGAGTCCACAGAACCCTCTGTGTAAAGAGGGGGCATCAGACACTCTCACATGTAAAATCAGATCTACGTGCCATGTGACCAGAAATATCTTAACATTTGAAGCTCTCAAATTCCACTCTTATAAACTGGGCTAGCATGAAAATAGTAATAACCTCTGTTTTCTGAGAATAGCTACTATCTTTGTCTTTCTGTTTTCGGTCTCTCATCTCTCTAACCCATCCATTTACAGAGGTAATATAAATATTAATCTTTATAAGACACCTCAGACTGTGTTATCACTCTGATCAAAAATTTTCAATGGTTCCCCATCGCCTCTAAGATAAAAGCACAAACTACTCAATGCAACATTAAAAACCCACATTCTGACTCCTAGATGTATTTCCCAACATTTCACATTAATCTATTTTATGCACTTTTTTCCCAGCCAAATTGGCCATTCATCAAGGCACTGAACTCAAGTTCAACTGAACTTCTATCTCTTATTTCTATTTCTTTGTGTAGGTAGCCTTGCATGTCTGGAATGCCACCTCTTCCTCGGAGAATCCTAGGCTTCCTTTAAGGCTCAATTTAGGTCCTGTGTCCTATAGGGAGCCTTTTATGTTCTCCCAAATTGTATTTTTGATTTGTTGTATCACCTCAGTAGAATATCAGCAACCTGAGGGCAGGGACTTCTATTTTTGTCCTTGCATTCCCAGAGCGTAATACAGTGCCTGGAACATATAAGAACCTCCTAAATGTTTACCAAAATGAACAAAGACTAAGCAACAAAACAGATAATTAATGGTTACAGAACAGCTAGAGATATGAAATGGTTTTAAATAATGAATCAAATTTGCAAACTGGTAAAAGGAAGAGATACCAACAGTTTTGTTTTGCTAGTATTCTATCAAAGCCATAAAAAATATTCAGCATAGAATGAATGGAAAGGGCACTGGGCCTGAAATCTACTAAGATCTGGGTCTGAATCTCACCTCTGATACTGCGTGGGAAGTCACCTCAACTGTGAACCTCTGCTCCCTCATTTGTAAAATGGGGATTAAAATATCGACAGTACTAACTCAAAGAGCTGTAAAACTAACTGATTATGTTTTTCTATGTAGTTCCACATTCTTACACTGTTTTTTATTTCCCCTATGTTGTAAAATAAAATCCAGAAAACCTCATAGAATTTCTTAATCAAGTACCTTTTGTGATAGATATGGTACTAGGCAAGAAACAAAGTGGAAGAGCTAGGTTGAAGGTTCCTAGCCTGTCAGTTTCAATTGATTAGTTATCAAAGGTCTAACCAAATAGATAAAGGTGTTATCAAGCCTTAGTCTTCATGAATCAGAGTCATTTACAGAAAGGAAAGCAGCATGGCTCTAAACATGAAACAGTTAACCATAAAATTCACCATGAGTAAAAACTGGGGCAGGTAAAGGGGTGGGGCAGTGAAGAAAAGGTCTCTGGGTAAAACAAACAAAAACTATTTACAACTTCAAGGCTACCATTTGGCCAGTTAGTGATATTCCATCTAGTTAACACATGCGTAGCCCATGTCTTAGACTATATTTGGACCTAAGCTAATCAGGCAAATTTGCTTGGACACTTAGAGTATGATTTTCTTTTTGGCCATGAGTCACTCAAACTATGGCAAGAGTGCCTGGACCCAACAGATTAAAAATAGAAGCCTTGGAAGACCAGTACACAGACTTCCATGTAATGGGAGTGAAAGAGTAGAATTATAAAAAAAAAAAAGACTGGATCAAACAAGCAATAGAGATTGTTGCTATAATGAAAACACCACATATTTCTGGGTAGTTTTATTTAAATTTTGCAACAGTGTATATTCCTTTCACAAATGCCATTCTTATGTCATGCAAGTAATTAATTCATTAGATGTTTTAAACAGAGGATTGTTTTTCCAATGCAATATGCTATATTCCTAATGTATACATCATTACATAGGTCTCAACACAATTTACTTGCTGATTTGAACTCAGTAACAAAATGGTGAAACCATTGAGTCATAGTTTTACTGGAGACATAAGTTATAAGATAGAACACTCCAGCCTCTGGCTGTTTCAATCCAATTTCAGTGACACAAACTTAATTTACAAAGGAATAGACAGCATAGTTCTTCCCCTCAAGAAACCTATAGCCTAGTGAGAGAGATAGCATATACATATATGAAATAATTTTTTAGTGTTTCAAGGGAACTTATTAACAGATAAAAATGAATACAACATTAAGTTGTGAGGGGAAAAGGAACAAAACAGAAAAAAGATTACTATCCCAATTATCAAAGAAAGAGGTAAGTTTTGAAATTTGTAATACAATGCAAAGAGTAAAATGCAGTAATAAGATCATATATTATATATAATATATATCACATATTGTACAAACATATATATATACATATATACATGCATACATAGATAGCCAAACATTTTATTTAACCATATACAGTATTAAAACCATCATTTCATTTAAAGATTTTTTTTCCTGACTAGTAAATGTTTCTAAACTCAAAACATTTATGTGAAACTCCTTAAGTGACTCTTGGAGAGTTTGTGGAATCAGGAGACATTTACACATGTCCATACGCTTCCTGGATTCCACTTATGTTCCAGCTGCAAGCTTTTCTTCTGGCAAGAGCCTATCACATGGTTTTCTGACTCTTGTAAAATGTTTGCAAAAGCACTTTTGCAATTATAGCCCAAGAATTTTTAAAATGTTCCCATGGGCAGGATGCACTTGGAATGTTGTTCACGATTCCATGAAGATTTTTTTTTTATCAGACAAAGAATGAGTCAGGATCTCTCTATATAAAGCTTTCAGTTCTTCTCCCCGCACCTCCCCATCCCCCTCCCTCCAGTGTCTCTCCCTCCAGTCTCCTTCCCCCAACTCCTTTCCCCTTCCTCCTCCTTCTCCAGTTCCCCTCCCTTGCTCTTTATGTCATCTGGACTCAAGCATTACCTACTCTATCTTGTAGAATACAGGCAGGCCACACTAAGATTAGTTACTGATTTAAGAGGTGTTTTATAAAAGATTTAAACATGAGGTAAGAATCTGGTATCAAGGTACTGCTTGAAACTGGTGCCCAGAACAGAGGCACATATACAGTGTGGGTCAGGCACCAGTACACCCTAAAGAAGTAATCCTAATGGCCCATCTCCTCAGGTTAAAGGCTAATGAAAATGCTTTCCTGAGTATGCTCCAGTACCTAATTTACTGTAATCGACTCCTAGACACCATTGTAGCCCATGAACTTTGCATGGGTCCCTGATACTCATTGCCCAGCTTTCTTTTTTTTCTTTTAAAATTTTTATTGATATAATTTGTTGTCACATTGACTAATTTCTTCTAGTACACCTCTCCTTTCACCAGGAGTCACTCCATATAACAAAGACTATTTGTTAAAGAAAAAAAAAAGAATGAAGAGGGGAAAAAAAAACTCTTAACAAAACTGACAAGAGATTTTGGGGTTTTGTTTTCTTATTCAATATGTATCTCTTTTGTTTTATTGGATTAGTTAATCAATTCATATATGAAGTTATGAATTAGGTAAATATTTTTATCCTTGTGTCTAATATGACTTTCTTTTTCTGAATTGCGATTTTTAAAAAAAATTCATCCTCTTTAAAGATATTGTTTCTTAAGTTATTTTTGCTTAAGTTATTTTAAGGAAACGCTATTTCCATAGGTTCTCTTCATCCTCAAATTAATCCCTTCATTCCCAACTGATAAATGGTCAACAGAAACAGGCAGTTTTTAGAAGAAATCAAAGCTATCAATAGTCAGATGAAAAAATGCTCTAAATCACTACCAATTAGAGAAATGCAAATCAAGACAACTCTGAGGTAGCTCCTCACACCTATCAGATTGATTAATGTGACAGAAAAGGAAAATGACAAATGCTGGAGGGGATGGGGAAATATAGGGGCACTAATGCATTGGTGATGGAGTTTTGAACTGGTCCAGCCATTCTGGAGAACAATTTAGAACTATGCTCAAAGGATTATAAAAACCATGCATACCCTTGACCCAGCAATATCACTAACTAGGTCTGTATCCCAAAAAGATCAAAGAAAAAGGAAAAGGACCCATATGCACAAAAACATCCGTAACAGCTCCTTTTGTGGTGGCAAAGAACTGGAAATGTAGGGGATGCCCATCAATTGTGAAATGGCTGAACAAGTTGTGGTACGTGACTGCAATGAAACACTATTGTGCTTAAAAAATGACGAGGAGGGCAGTTTCAGAAAAACCTGGGAAGACTAGCAAACTGATAAAAATTGAAGTGAGCAGAACTAGCTGAGCATCATACACAGAAACAGCAATACTGTAATGATGGTCAACTATGAAAGACTTAATTACTCTGATCAATACAATGATCCAAGGTAATTCCAAAGGACTCATGATAAAAAATGCTATTTACCTCTGGAGGCAGAACTGATGAACTGAGTGTAGATCAGAGAATACTGTTTCTCATTTTTGTTATTTTGTTGCCCTCCCCCTTCTCCCCTTCCAACATGACTAGTAGAGAAATGTTTTGAGTGACTTCACAGGTATAATGGGTTATCGTATTGCTTGCCTTCTCAATGGGTGGGGGAGAGAATCTGGAACTCAAAATATAAAAAAAGGAATGCAATAAGTAAATAAATAAGTAAATAAACAAACAAATAGATAAATATTCTTCCATTCTGCATACCCCCTTTATTTGTCATCCTTTCCCCTAGTTTTTAGTTTACTTATTCATGTTTTTTTCATTCTTCCTTTAGCATAATTTAATTTTCCCTCCTTCTTCTTTCTTCATTAGTTGATTAAAATCCTCTTTTCCTCTTCTCTCCTTTAACTTATTTTGTTAGTTTTTAAATATTTTGTGTCTCTTTCTAAAAAGGATTTCTTTACTTTGTTATCTTCATTAATTCTCTTTTCTGTCTATTCTAAACTTTTATTCTTTCTTTCAAGGTCTTTATATATCTTTATTTCTCCTTTAGTCTAAGATTCCTCAGAATTAAAGCTTTTTCTCTTTTGTTTCTTTAGAGAGATTTGCTAAGGCAGATTGAAGATTTGCAATTCTGTCAATCATTTCTCCTGTATAGGCTATACATTCTGCTTTGAAGATTTTTATTTCTCTCTTGTACCATTGGTGAACATCCTGCTGTGATTCCATACACTCCTGTGAATCCAAAGTTTTTGCTGCCTCTTCACGTGTTGCTTCATTTTTCTTTCTCTTGTTATATTTACTCAGAGATTTCTGGCTTTGTTTAGATGCCACCTTCCCTTCTGTTATTAATAGCTAAACTGTTGATATATCCGTGCGCACTCAACTTTTTAAACAGAATTTTCTTGTGGGATCTCTGGCAATTTCAGTCTTTTTTTTCATTTGTTCCCCTATCATTCAGTTTCTGATTCCTTTTCTTTTGATGGCAGATTCCCTGAAGGTTGGAATTCAAAGGTGTCTCTGCCTCTTCCCACACCACACTGAGGAATTCCCTTTTCACTAGCCTCAGTACCTACACCAAGTGATTTCAGCGAGTACAGAACTGGCTCCAGCTAGATCCTAGCCTCCTTTCCTCCCTGCCTGGTGTAGCACTTCACACTGGTACCCTGCTCGCCTTCTCTCTGTTCTTTAGTGCAGTGGGTGAGATGTCCCAGGCTGACCAAATTTCTGATTTCCTCTATCACCACTTCCTCTATCACCATTAATCACCAGTGCTATGTTGCTACAGGATATCCAATTTGGAAGCTGGTTTCAGTGCCACCTGGGAAAAGTCAATTTCATCCCCTCCAGAGTGCTGCAGCAGTCTGGCCTGGTGCTCCTCGCGGGGCAGATGACACCAGGGTGAATCCCCCAGAGGCTCAGAGCTCTGAAAGAAGCCACTCTCTCTCACCTCCGGCAGAGACATCTGCCTGCCCAGCTTTCTTGCTTGGGGTCCTTGTATGGGCTGCTAAGGTTTTATTTCCAAGGACTCTGGACCTACTATGACTGTTGCATACCATTCAGATTCTTCAAGCCTTGCCTGCCATTCTTAACTCTGACAGTCAGAATTCATATCCCACCCTGAAGCTTGATATTTATATGGCCTCAGACAACTCACTTAATAATTTCTAATGCTTGTTCCCTCAGTTGCAAAATGGGGAAAAATCTTTATCTTACCTAGCTCACATGTTTATAAGAGAAAAGCTCTGTAAACTGTAAGTTGCTACATGAATATTAACCACCCTTATCCTTCTCCTCCTCCTCCTCCTCCTCCTCATCATTATCATCACTTGGTTCTAAACCAAAGATTTGGCACAGATACCTGGCAATATCCTAGTTCCTTGGATTTACTCTGACCACATTTCTTTGTCTGTCTGTAGACCCAACTAAATCTAATATGAACTCAATTCAATTAAGGTTGACTGCACCAAGCACGATTCTAAGTCTTAGAAATATAAAGACAACAATTAAACAGTTCCTGCCTTCAAGGAACTTGCTTTCTACTAGGTTTGATACAATATGGGCATAGATAATAAGCAAATACAAAGTGATTTCGAGAGAACAGAGAGCACAAACAACTAGGGAGATGAGGAAAGGTCAAGGCCCCTTTATACTCTTAAATATTTAGGATCCCCTGCCAAAGAATTTTCATTTATGTGGATTAGATCTATTGATATTTACTACAATAGAAATTAAAACATCTTCATAATATTATGAAAACAGTTATGACCTTGTGCATGCCTTTTGGACCACATTTGGAGAACTACTGGTACAGTAGACAGTGCCTGACCTTCTGGTTTCACTTCCTTGTCCTATATTCCCTTGCCATCTATGCTCCTAGAAGTTACAGATTAAGTTCAACAATACAACAACCAGAAGAAAAATGAAAATTGAATTTACTATGTTGTCTACAAACATGTCCTAAGATGAACTTTTCTTCTGAATAGACTAGGTGGTTGTTTTAATCCCGTGAAGAAAGAGCCTTAATCTATGGATAAGAAAAAGGTCAAGCTCAATTCATGTAGCATATCATACAGATTTTCCAAATTTCTTCCAAGTTACAGATCTGCATTTTCAACTGCCCACTGCTTATTTCCAACAGAATGTCTCAGTAGCTCCTCAAATTCTAACAGTAATAATAATAATAATTCATTTATATAGTGCCTTAAGGTTTTTGTTTAATATGCTTTACACATGTACCTCATGCCAACCTAAGGAGATAGGTGCTATTATTATCCCCATTTAACAGATGTGAGGTAATCGAGGCAGAGAGAGATTAAGTGACTTGTCCAGAACTGTATGGTTATTAAGTACCTGAGGCAGGATTTGAACTCAGGGCATCTTAGCTCCAAGTCCAGCATACTATTCACTGGCCACCTGTTGCCAAACTCAACACAACCATAACTAAATTTATTATATTTCCTCCATGAATTTCTTCTTTCATATTTCCATATTTTCTTTCAGTGGTATTCACTCATGCTTGAAATCATGATGCTGTCTTTAACTTTCTTCTTCCTCATATCCAATACCTTGGCAAGTCATATTAACTCTAGCTTTAACAGCCTTAGCATTTTTCCAAACTTTCCATTGCCATTACCTTCCAACTAATTGATTTCTTAATTTCCATGGCCCATGGGTGTGCTTAGAAGCTTGTATTGGATTTCATTCCACACCCTACTGATAAAGGTTACTGCCCCTGAGGCATGCATGGTACACTCTTTCCAGTGGAGCACATGTGGGACATACCTTTGCATCTACTGGAAGGATTGAACTAGCTTCATAAATGGTTCTCTCCAGTAGTGATCATGTCCACACCCTGCTCAAAGACCTTCAGTGACTCCCTCCTATTGCTTTTAGGCTTTCCCTTCACAGAGTATCTTAAGTCACTCAATAGAGAGATCCAAACTACCTATCCCACCTCTTCTCACATCATCCCCTTTCATGTTTCATTTTCCAGCCAAAATCTACAACTGGCTGTATTCTCTGAACTTGACATTCCATCTCCCACCTTAATACTTTCTTTGTGACTTCTCTATCTCTGACATGTACTTTCTCCTCACCTCTGGCTCTCAATACCCTCATCTTCCTTCAAGACAGGACTGCTCTATGAAACCTTTCCTGATCCTAATTGTTAATACTTATTCACTGATCAATTCAATTTGTATTTATTTATCTTTTATATAATGCATCCTTCCAGTAGAAAATTAGCACAAGAACTATTTCATTCTTGACTCTGTATAACAGTTTTTAGCATAGTCTTTCACCCACTGTAGGCACTTAAAATACTAAATCAAATTGAATGGAAATACTTCAACTGTCATCCTATTAATCTTCCTTATATATAGGTTTGATTAATGATTTTCCACAACTCACCAAATAGTATTTGAAATTCTTAATCTGGCATTCAAGGCCTTCCATCATCTGGCACTACCCTTAGTTCTGCTATAATCAGACAAATGAATTCTTATATATCACCAGTGCTGTGCAAAATTGTGCAATAAAAGCCACAGGATTTATGGGCAAAATGGGGTCAGGGGTACTTTGCCAGTGACACATTTAAAAAAAAGACAGGAATCTAATGAAAAGAGTAGCACAGTTTTAAACATGTCAAATGATTAAGAAAAGCATCAACACTATAATAAACAGCAGCATCAGGCCACTGCTTGACCTGTGTGCCCTGGACATAGAGTGTATATTTACTAAATGCTAGTTAATTGATGGATTGACTAGTCAAGCAGTCGAGCTTCTCATGACTTTTTTACACTCGAAACCACAAAGTGATGACAGCGGCCTAAGCCTTTAATTCCCTAAACTAATCTCAAGGATAGTTTCAATACCTTTTAAGGAGAAACTGCCTAATTGGCATGAAGGGTAGGGGATAGGATATTACTCCATCACATATCACCTCCAGGCCTTTTATCATCCTACTTAGCTTCCTCTTAATTTCTTTGGTTTAACAATATCCCTCTCAAAAATGTTACACCCAGAAGTAAAGAGAATACTCTTGATGTGGTCTGACCAGGGCAGAGTACAGCAGGACTATAAATCCCTTAGAACTGGACATTATTTCTTTTAAAGTAGCTTAACACTCTTTTTGTGGTGGCTAAAAATTGGAAATTAAAGGGATGCAAGCAGGATGATTTCAGAAAAAACTGGAAACACTTACATGAACGGATACAAAGTGAAGTGAGCAGAACCAGAAGAACATTGTACACAGTAACATATTATTGTATGATGAAGAACTGTGAGTGATTCAGAAATACAATGATCCAAGACAACCCCAAAAGACTCATAATGAAAAATGCTATGTGCCTCAAGAGAAAGAACTAATATTGTCTGAATACAGACCAAAGCATACTTTCTTTCCTTTCTTTCTTTCTTTCTTTCTTTCTTTCTTTCTTTCTTTCTTTCTTTCTTTCTTTCTTTCTTTCTTTCTTTCTTTCTTTCTTTCTTTCTTTCTTTCTTTCTTCCTTCCTTCCTTTCTTTCTTTCTTTCTTTCTTTCTCTTTCTTTCCTTCCTTTCTCTTTCTTTCTTTCCTTTCCTTCTTTCTTGTTTTCTTACACAAAATAATATGGAAATATTTTACATGATTGCACATGTATAACCTATATCAAATTGCTTTCCATCATAGAGGGGGAGACAGGGATAAAATTTGGAACTCAAAACTTTAGAAAGTTTAAAAAATATTTGTTTTCCTTAATCTCAGAGAGTAAAACTAATACCCATAGGTGGAAATTCCAAAAAGATGGATTTAGGCTTAATGCAAGAAAAAAACTTACTGAAAATTAGACCTATCCAAAAATGGAACATAGACTGTCAGGCCCTGCTGGGAGGTCTTTATTCAGAGACTAGCTGACCATTGTTGGAGGTTCTTGATTTATATTTCACACAGTTTTTGTTGATAGCTTTTATTTTCACATGACTTTCATTTTTGAATATCCCTCTCTTTTTCCCAGTGAGTCATTCTTCATAATTAACAAAAAAGGAAAAAAGAAAAAAGAGGAAGGGAGGAGTAATCCAGCAAAGCTAACCAATGCATTGACAGAGTCTAACACCATTTGCAGTGCATTCCATCTATAGTCCTCCATCACTTCTCCAAAAGAAAAAAGTAAGAGGTACATTTCCTCATGTGATACACATTTTAAGTGCATATCATCAGTGTACAAGAATTTTAAGACTTGAGCATGCTTCTTAGCCACCATAAGAAACAGACGGCATGGGGAAATTTTTAAACCTAAGCAGCATTGGCCCGGGAGGGGGTGGATATTGGCAAGATAATCATTAGAAACAAAACCAGTATATGTGACCAGTTTTAGGAGAGGCTATTTGCAAATAGGAAATCTGTCTGCAAGTAAGCACACTATCCCTACCCTCAGGAGGGAAAACAAAACACTCACTTTGCTTTTGCCAACAAGTAAAACACACACACACACACACACACACACACACACACACACACACACAAATGAAAATTCTTCCTCCAAAGCTTACCTGTGTGAAAAAGGTAAAAGTAGAAGCGCCTTGCCTGAAATCAAATAACTCCTTTAGGTCTCTGGTTCAACTGTGTTAAAATGTTCCATGTTAGTTAACTGCTTAAAAACAATTTTTAAAGTGGCCCGTTTTCTAGACTTAAAAAATGATCGATCCTATCCCTTATATAGAATGTTTGTAGATGTAGATTCAACTTGCAAAAAATTTTAAGTGACTCTTCAATAAAACAAGGCTCTAAATTAGGCAAGTTGCTTCTACTATATCTGATCAGGGCCTTTAGAAGATAGCAGCAGTATAAAGAAGGGACTGGTTGCTTGGCATCTCTGGTGGCCAGGACACCCAGCAGCTTCTTTGATTCAATGTAATTAAATTTAAGAAATTGTGTTCACGCACTGTGCTTGGTGCAGAGGGTACAAATACAAAAACAAGACATCATCATTATTGACAAGCATTTATTAGGCACTTACTATGTGCCAGTCACTAAGCACAGGGGATACAAAACAAGGTAAAACCATGGTCCCTGCCCTCAAGCAGCTCACATGCCAATAGGAGAGTGTAACTGGGAGGCAACCTCAGAGGGAAGTCACTGGTGGAGAGTAAAGGAGATTGGACACAAAAGCCAGAGAAAGTCCCCTTCCAGTACGTAGGATCCTAGGTAAGTCTTGAAGGGAGCTAGGGAAGCTGTGAGGCAGAGACGAGGAGGGAGCACTGAGGAAATAGGAGGAAGAAGAAGAGGAGGGACAGGTATCAGGAGATGAAGTCTCATGTATGAGGAACAACAAAGGCAGTGTTTCTGGATTATAAAAGAGGCAGAGAGGAGTGAAGTGTAAGAATACAGGAAAGTTAGGAAAGAGCCTTATTGTAAAGGGTTTTAAAAGCCAAGCAGAGGGTTTTATATTTGGTTCTGGAGGTAATAAGGAGAGAATGAAGTTTATGGAGCAGGCAAGGAAGGAAATAAGCACTTACTAATCACCTACTATGTGCCAGACATTTTATAATTATCTTCTTTGTTCCCCACAACAAGGGAACTAGGTTCTATTATTATTACCATTTTTACAGATGAGGAAACTGAGGCAGGCAGAGATTAAGTGGCTTGGCTACAGTCATGCAGGTAGGGTCTGAGGCCAGAAATGAACTTACATCTTCCTGACTTCAGGCCAAGGCCTGTACTAGGGCTGTACCAGCTGGCTTCATAGTTTGGGGGAGGAATGGGAGATTCAGATTCATGGTCAGACTTGGTGCTTAAAAAAGCTCACGCAGGGGCCTTTCTGTTTAGGCGGATATACACTATGTACACAAATAAGAATAATACGGGGTCATTTGAGGAAGAAGAGAAGACTAGAAACTGAGGGGATCAGGGAGGGCGTCATGGAGGAGGCAGCATGTTGAGCTGAGTCTTAAAGGAAGAAAAGTATTTTGGGAAGTGGAGAGGACGAGGGAGTGGAGTGTTTTCCAGGCCTGAGGGACTGTGGCCTGTGTGAATGCACCTAGGCAACCTTTATCCCATTAGGAGGACAGCCTGCTCATCAGCTGGGATAACTTGTCATTCCATCTAAATCCCCTGCGTCCCCAAAGGAGACAATGTGGGGATATAACTTCATCTCCATGCCGACAGCATGAGCCCATATGCCTGTCTATTTTTTTCCTGATCAAAAGGACTAATATTCCATTCTTTCAAAGGAGGAAGAATGAAAGAAGAAAAAAATACCCTTCCCTTTCTCAATACAAATCTCTAGTTACCAGCAGCTAAAGCCAGGTAGGGATTACTTCTGATGAAGTAAGCAAGCACCTGTCTTGCATTCAAGACATTCTCTGTGATTATAAGGGGAGCTTGGGCTCTCTAAATCTTTATCGGAGTAACTGCCCGGTTCAGCCAGCCTGGAAAGGATTACAGTGTTTAATATTATTAACAACAGTAAGCATTTCTATGGTGTGATGAGGCTTGTAAAGCACTTTACAAACATTATCTCACTTTATCCTCCTTACGACCCTAGGAGGTAGCTGCTATCATTATCCCCATTTTACAGATGAGGATATTGAAGGATAGAGAGTTGAAGCTTGCAATTGGCTTGCCCAGAGTCGCGTAGCTAGTGAAAGGCCAAATTTGAACTCAGTTCTTCCTGACCCCAAGTTCAAAGTTCTAGTCCCCGGGCCACCTTGTTCTTTTATTTACAGCTATAGCAATGTTTAAAGGTTATCTATTAAGAAGTAGAGGGATTACAAATGGCATTGGTGGAGGAAATAGCCACAGTGATCCGATCATGGATTCTGGAAGAATAAGAAGCCACCACTCTCAAGTCCTTGAGATTACCTTTTGCAAGCTACCACTTTGAATGTTTCTTTGGCAGAGCTGCAGAGCTTCCAAACCATAAATCCAAATTGAAAGCCAATATAGTTTAAAGACAGCAGTTATAAAAAAAAAAAAAAGACTTGAAGAGACCAGAGGTGGGGAGAAAAGATGTGAGGCAAGTGCTTAGTGCAACACCTGGTACATAGCAGGTACTTAATAAATGTTTGTTGATTGATTGAAGTGAGAGAAATCTAAGTCAGGGCCTGGGCTATGGCTTAAAAGTTGGCTTTGCTACTAACTTACTGTATGACAAGTCAAATCCCCTCTTTGGCCACTACTTCCTCATCTGTGAAATGAGAGGGTTTGTTGGAAGTTCTCCAAGTCTCCCTTCAGTTTTAACTTTGCATGACTTTGTATTTGAATCTTGGTATATGGGAAAAGAGCCCCTCACTCTTCCCAGCTACTTGTTATCTCCTTCCCTCACCACTAGCCCACACTCTCATCCTTCCCCACCATTTCTCCTCAGGAAGTATATGATTTTTTTTTAGGCAATTAGGGTTAAGTGACTTGCCCAGGGTCACACAGCTAGTAAGTGTCAAGTGTTTGGTCCGAGGCTGGATTTGAACTCAAGTCCTCCTGACTTGAGGGGCAGCTCTCTACCCACTGCACCACCTAGCTGCCCTGAAATATTATAAGGCTTTATGTAAACAAGGGGATTACATGGCCTGACCTTCCCTATCACTGTCAAGGGCACCCCCATTCTTCTACACACTCAGGTTCAAAACCTTAATATCAGCTTTATCTCCTCACTCTCAAGCATCCCACACATTCCATCCATTGCTAAGTCTTATCATTTCTATTTTCTCTCCTCTCCTCTATGTTCCTTTCTCTCCATTCACATAATCCCAACCATAGTTCATGTTCTTATTGCCCTCTCCTGAACTCCTCCAACAGCCTCCTAACTGTTCTCCACCCCTCAAGTCTCTCCCCAATCTAATCGGGGACCATTTCCAGTGGTCCCAATCTATAGCTCACCACTGGACCCAGATGGCTTCAGAGGAGAAGGTGAGGCTGGAGACTTTGCACAGCCCTCCCTCACTTAAAGCCAATTCACTTGCAATTCATGGCATCACCTTCCTGATGTCATGGGCCTCTTCAAGAGGCAAGGACAAACAACAACCCTGATCCAAACTCACTTCCACAAAGCTATCAAAGCATATCATGTGACCTACCTCACATGCCCTCAATCATTAAACTCCAGAGGTTCCCTGTTATCTCTAGGGTCAAATAGAAACTCTATTGTTTGGCATTTGAAATGTTTCACACAACCTGGCTCCTTTCTACCTTCCCAGGCTTCTTACATCTTACTTCCCTCCATTCACTCTATGATCCAGGCAGACCAGTCTACCTGTTGTTCTTCACACATGGTGATCCATCATCTCCCACCTCCGTGCCTTTGTATTGGCTGGCTCTCATGCCTGGAATGCTCTCCCTTCTCACATCCATTTTTTAGACTCTATGGCTTCTTTCAAAGCTCATCTCAAGCATCACCTTCCTCAAAAGACCTTTCCTGGTTACCCCAGTGACTAGTGCTAACTCTTGTAAGGTTATCTTCCATTTAGACACACACACACACACACACACACACACACACACACACACATTCTCTCTCTCTCTCTCTCTCTCTTTCTAATTATATATACATATATATAATATACATGCATATACATATCCATATCTATCTATTTTGTATATATCTACCTAGGTATATGTTGTCTTCCACATTAGAATATAAGCTTATTGGGTCAGCTAGGTGGTGCAGTGGATAGAGCTCTGCCCTTAGAGTCAGGAGGACCTGAGTTCAAATCTGGCCTCAGACACTTGACAAAGACACTAGCTGTGTGACCCTGGGCATGTCACTTAACTCCAACTGCCTCACCCAGAAATCAAAAATAACACAAAAAAACAAGAATATAAGCTTATTGAGGGCCGGTACTGTTTTTGCTTTTCTTTTTTTTAAAAGTTTATCACTTTAGCATTTAGCATAGTGCCTAACATTGTATTAAACCTTTAATAAATTCTTGGTGATCAATTATTGTTAATAATAGCTAACATTTCTGCAGCACTTTAAAATTTGAAAAGTGTTTTCCTCCCAATAGCCCTGTGAGGTTGATAGTTGAGATATTACTATAACTAATTTATAGATGAAAGCTTACCAAAGTGAAATGAGTGTCTTGCCCAAGTTCACATGGCTAGTCAACACAAGGTCAAGATTCAAAACCAAGCTTTTTACCTCCCAAGCCAGGTTTCTTTCCACTACACCGTGGTGCCTCTTTAAAACAAAGACCAATAAACAGACAATATACATCATTATTAAAAATTTAAAAAAACCCAAAACATCTGCAAGTATATAAACTTTTTTAAGGGAGCAGGAAACATCTGCAGGAAACATCTACAGGATATAAAGAAGGTAAGAGAAGCATGCATTTGTGTAGCCTAATTGACATTCCCACAAATTATTTCTACACTTGGACGGGTATGCGTTGTCAATTTGCAAAGTGACACTTCTACAAAATAGGTCATGACAAATAAGTTCCCAAAATACCTGCAAGTCATGGGAAGTGGAATAACAATTCAATAAGTGTCAGGGAGGAATTACTTGCAAGAGAACTGTGGATGTGAACTCTTGACATAGCCTGGAGGCCATCATCCTTCCTTACCACCTCATTGGTTGTATGTTCCCTGCCTTCTCTTGACCTGCTTGGATAAGTCATAATTGGGGTTGGTGAATGGCACCAGTGGAGGAGGTAGGTACTTCCCAAGTGGCCTTTTGTTGTTGCCTCTGCCTTCCTCTATAAATTCCCTGGATGTCTCTATTGCTTTAAGAAGAAGAAGGAGAAGGAGGAGGAGAGGGAATGGGGAGGGAAGAAAAGCTCCTGATGAACTCAAATACCTTATGCATAAAGCCAAATTTTTTTTTGGACTTTTTAAACCAGAATGAGGACTGTGGGTAAATTAAGAAGACTAGGATTTTGATCCCAGTTTCTCTTACCAAAGCTATAATAATCAAACTGGAATAATCAAGCTTGGCTTCCTTACCTGGCCTTTTGAAGTGGGGAGCAAAATCCCTTTTCTCTCACTTCTTGCCCCTTTCACCTCAATAAAGCACAGGCATAGTGCCAAGACTCAGGTTACTGCACCCACTCTGCACTGCCCGAGGGAGCTATGATCCAGCATCATTTCAGCTCATTTTGCTGAGCTGTACAATTGGGTTGATATTACTGATAATTACCACATGCACAGGATTTTCTCAAATAGTCCTGACTTTAAGAAAAGAAATTGTGCTTTGAACAAAGCTTCACAAATGGGGAACCCTTTGACAGACTTTTGAAAATCCTGGATTTTCATTTGAAAACTATGATTACCCTGATATCACAGGGATTTTTTTGAGGATTAGGTGAGATTATTTAAGTAAAATAAAGCATAAGTGGAAGGAGATATTGTTATTTTTAACAATACATGTAACTAATGATTATTCAGCATCTAGGTAAGAGGAATATAAATCTGAAACATGGCATAGCCCCCGTCCTCAAGGAACTTACAGTCTACTGAAGGAATATAAGTTACACAAATAAATGTGACAGGTGGTAGAATGTGATAGAAGCAGAGGAGAGCCAGTACTACGAGAAATTGAAGAGAGACAATTTTAATTATATTTGAGGCATTATTATATTTGGTACAGTTGATAGAGCACTAGGCTTGAAATCAGGAAGACCTGAGTTCAAATTTGGCCTTAGATTCTTAGTAACATGTGACCCTGGGTAAGCCACTTAAACTCTCTGGGCCTCAGTTTTCTCATCTGCAAAATAGAGATAATAACAGCACCTACTTTCCAAGGTTGCTATGAGGATATAATTAGATATTTGATCAAGTATTTTACAAGTTGAGCTAAATAAATGTTGAGAATGATGATGATGATGATGATGATGATGTTGGTTTAGGGGAGTGAAGAAGTATTGACAGAGGGGGTGGCATCTGAGCTGTACTTTGAAGGAAGGGTAGGCCTTTAATGCACAGTGATGTTGGAGGGGAGTAGTCCAAGTTCATTGCCAGCATTGAAGATCAAATGAACACAGCAGAAGGAGAGGACAGAAACAGAACAACGTACGGAGAATAATCTAAACGATTCAAATCCCTGAAAGGGAGTAGTTAAGAGTGAAATTTGGACAGGTAAGTTAGAACCAGACTTAAAGAGAGCTTTGAATGCCAGGACCAGGTGTTTAAACTTTCTTAAGACAGTAATATTTACGGAGCCAATGCATGTCTCTGAGTACAGAAGAAATATGATCATGATAGTGCACTGCAAAGATTACTTGGGCAGTGATTAGAATTGTCAGTGTGTCTTGCTTGTTCTTCTCACCACAAACACTCTTTCCTTGGTAGAGAAGGCATCATTATACTACTGAAGAGCTTTTCCAAGCAAACTATGGTAAGTGAATGCCATGAAAATCAAATAATAATATATATATATATATATATATATATACAGGTAATTGGCATCTGGGGAGCTATTCTATAGTCAAGGGCTCCCTAGTTGGAAAAAGGGAAAATAAGGGATTAAGAAAGTCTTATACTACTCCCCCATATAATTGGAATCCTTCCTTTCATATTACTTACTATAATGAAAGATCACACAAGATATACTATTTTCATAGATGTGTTTGATATATACATAGTAGAGAAATATGAATATCTATAAAATACGGTATAAAATTTCTTAACTATACTTCTAACCCATTGTGACTTTCTCCTATCTCTTTCCTTTTCAAGATCTCTTACCTACATTCTGAGACTCTGAGACAAGTTTCACAAAACTCACTCAGAGTAAACCACCTGAAATTTGCCCCAAATCTACCTTTTAAGACAAATTCCAGTTTGAGATGAGGGTGGGAGAGACTCCAGGACATTCTTCTGTGGGATAACTGCCTACTACATAGTAGGCACTTAATAAGTGCTTAGTGATTTATTAGAGAGTCTGGGATCCCACATAGTCTGTCATTGGAAAGACTACCCCTAGATCGAGAAGAAAAAAGGATAAGGAATATTCAGAAAAAGCTTACCTGTGGTGGGATTGTTAAGGAGAAGCATCTCATTTGGGACCTTCCCATTGCAATCAATTATTTTTGCTAATTAAGGTGCTAAACTCAGGTGTTTCTAGCTGCTGGAGGATAGTTAGTGCTATCAGAACCCTCTAAATTTCAGTGGCATAAGGAGAAGCATCAATCACTTTATCCTAGTGACAGTTCTGTCCCATTAATTGGTCATTGTGACCAACAAATCTTCCCTGGAAGTTTACCTTCTGATAATGAACCTCTCTATTTGATTAGGCTCCTCCTCAGGGAGGAGGATAAACCACATAGACCATGTCTACTGCATTACTAGGCCAATATTCAATGTCTTTTTATGTTCACGAGACTTGTTAGAGCTTGTACTCCATTAGCACAGTCTTCCAGAATCCACACCCACACTAAACCCAACAGGTTCCTATTCCACAAAGATTTCTATCAATTTAACCTAAAAATAGGCATCAAACATTGAAACCTACACTACACTCACCACTCCTCTCCAACTCTCCAAATCCTCCTTATTTTCATCAGCCCAGATTGAGTGCATTGTTCTCCATGTAGCCTTCCATCTACCACACTAGGTCAAAATGATCTCTCCCTCTTTTTAACTCTTACAACATTATTCTGTTCCACCCTTCAAACTCTCATATCTGTTTTGTTTTGGGTAAAATAAATCTTTAACCTTCAAGTTCTTAAAAGGCTTGCATTATCTCATATATATGGGTCCCCTACAATGCCTAGAAGAGTGCTGAGTGAGTATTCACTCAACAAATAATTATAAATTGAATGAAGTGATGTCCTAAGAGATGCAAGAGTTATAAAAAGAAATGCATATGTCTACCACGTAGTATTATCATAGGAAAATTAAGAGTCTATCATAAAGGTTGCTTAAGATCCGAGGTCAACCAGTTAATGGAATTCTAAGCTAAAAGTGGGGATTAGAAATGTCTGCTAACCTTATATACCTGGATTAGTTTGTTAACCTTGCATTTCTAATCCAAAATGTAGATAACCAAGTCAGTTGTTGGATACATAGAACCTTCCTGGCATAGAGGTGAATCAATCAATGGTTAAACATGGAGTCACTTCTGCCAGCTAGAGCCTAGCAACAGGCCAATCCTCATCCCTTGGCTATTGTTCTGTGAAGTTAAGTCTGTCCCAAAATTATTCTCTATATTTTTAGCTTGTTCATCTTGTGGTCTGAGAACACTCGTCACTGCTTTTCCTTTTAAATGAGGAAGTGTTGAGCTTCCTATAGATGCTTTAGGATGAATCCTCTATTTCCTTAACCCCCCAAAAGTTGTACATTTTTGTGGGTCGATATTATGTCTGTATGGGCAAGAATTTTATCTATGATATTACGCCAGTTCCTTTTCAGTTTAGTTGTTCAGTTCTCAAGGAAAGAGGATTTTGTTTGGATACTTTGTAGAGACCACTGTCCTCCATTTTACTATAGGAAAGGTATACATGAAAACTCCTATTGTATAGCTATAAATCACTCTAAATCTGGTTTTCCCATTAAGCTTTGACTTTGGGATTTTTAGCCTACTCAGCCTCAGATTTCTCTTTGCCAGCCTTCCTTATGCACAGAGTGACTTGCTTAGAGGACCAGTACAGTTTTCACCTATTGATTCAATTTGAGCTCTAGATTAAAGCTCAAAGATTCAAGTCTCTATTTTTCCTTGGGGCACATTAAGAATTTTACACTTACTGAGTCCAAATGACATTTTAATATCTTTAAAGCTAGATTCCACAAGAAGAAGGAACTATTTAATGTGGTTTCCAGTGGACTGACATAACTTGATGTTATCCATGCATATCAGGTGATTACCAAGATGTTTGGGTATGAATTCCTCTTTGACTTGAAATCAATAGTCATTTCTCTTCAGGAATTGTGATAATGGATTTAATGCTAGGTCTAATCAAAGAGGTCTTAAATTGTCTCCCTGGAAGATGCTCTGTTTTATAACAATCGCTCTCAACACTGTTGTTTTGGTAGAATATTTTAAAGAGAGAATTTTCCACATGGACATCAAATCCTCTAGCATTCTTTCTATGTTTCTATCTTTTTTGTGTATTTGCAAAACATAATGAATTCATGAATGTGGAATTTAGTCAAAAGATTTGGGATAATCAATTAGGAGGTAGCTAGGTGGAACAGTAGATGAAGTGCGGGATTGAGAGTCAGAAGAATCTGAGTTCAAATCCTGCCTCGGACACTTAGTAGCTATGTGACCCTGGGTAAGTCACTTACCCTCAATTTCCTCATTTACAAAATAAGAATCATGACAGTACCAACTTTCCAGGATTGTTGTGAGGGACAAATGAGACAATATGTGTAAAGCACATTCAAAACTTTAAAGCACTACACAATTGCTGGTTATCTTATTAGTTTAAATGTGATGTTGCTTTGGGGGCAGTTTTTTCATTAATCATTAAATTGATAATTAGTTGTTCTTTAACCCCTAGAGCATTTTGGCAAACACTTTTCATTCCTCGGTCAATATTTTATGTTTTTTTTTTTATTAATAGATTTTTAGGGGACATGTAAGTTGCAATGGACCTAAACTTAGAGAGTCATTTGTGTTTTCATCATTTGGTACACTACATATATATGTATATGTATGTGTATGTATATGTGTATATATAGTGTATGTATGTAGAATACACATATAGTACATATATATTTATAGAAATGTTTTGCAAATGTATATATATTTATATATGTGTGTATGTGTATGTATACATGTGTACATGTGTATATAGGTATATATACATAATGTCTTGTGAGATAATATTACATTGAGTTCATTCACATATAGCAATTTGTTCAGTCAGTTGACAGACAACTATTTTATTTCTAGTTGTTTGCCAGGAAAAAGGCACTGTTTTAAATATTCATGTGTATATGGCCCTTAGGATCAAACTTATTAGTAGTATTAAAGAACTATTAAACTATACATGAATAGAAATTCACATTTTTATACAATCCTCTGTCTTGTTCTTGGAATAATGAACTATTTGTTGATGATAATTAAGTTCACAACAAAAATATTTAAAAACAAATGTGCGATGCTTTATTAAGAAAGGTGGGTTCCGGGTTGCATCAGAGCAAAAGGAAATTTGCTGGTAGTTCAAGCACTACTGCATGTAGTGACATGTCTGAGACAGTGACTATGGATCTTATCTGGACCCAATGCTTTCTAGTTTTACAGAATAGCTAGTTTCAGTCACTTCCCTTGATATAATCATCCTGTCATTCATTAATTTAATGCACACAAGCTTTTTGTTTCAATTTCTATCTCTCTCAATCTCTTTGTCTCTGTCTCTATCTCTTCTTCTTCTTCTGCCTCTCTATCTCCCCTATAATTTCTTTGCTTTTTAAGTTTGCCTGTGCTGTAGTATCTTTTTGTTGATTTTGCGTTAATTATTGATTTTGTTCTTTGCACTGCTTTGACTTTTTATATTCCCTTTCTCTTTTTGCTTTCACTTTCTATTGTTGATTAAGGGTATGAAGAATTTCTGATATGTGTTCTTTTATCTGTTATGCTTCACACACACGTTCCATCTGTTTCTTTTTTCTTTTTTGTTACTTTAAAGAAAGACTATGGTATTCAGGCTTTCATTAGAATGCGAGTTTCTTGAGGACACAAACTGGTTCTGTTTTTATTCTGTATCTCTAATGCTTGGCACGTTGCCTGTCACATAGTAATCACTTAAGAAATACTTGTTTATTAACTGTTTCTACTATGTGTATCAGTTAGATGTTGAAGTAGTCTTCCAGTGTTTTTCAAAAAGTCATTTATAGTTTTCTCAAGTAATTTCTGCTATGTTAGTATTTGATTCTTGTCCCTAAGATTATTCTTACACAGGTTCACCTTTCCTCCTTTGATTCTTACCATAGCAGTAGCTACAACATCCACTGTTGTGCTCTGAAATGCTTTTATATTTTTAAGCAAATATTTCAGGAGAATGTATGCATTCGTAATGGTTGTGAGACCTGAAATGAGCGTTTTTGAATTACTTTGGTTTAGTATGGTTAGTTTCTTAGCTGGATTCATCCTATCGAAAACAAAAAGGGATTTTCAAAATTCCATTCTAAGTATGCCCATCTCCTTTCCTGTTGAATCACCATTGTTCTTGCCTTACATTCATTATTAGGCAGCACTTCTGGAGTTTGTATAAAACATAGATTTTTAATAGCCTTAAGTTCTTCAACATTTTTTTCTTTTTAGACGGTAATAATTTCTTAGTTTTTACTTTTATTTTATATAATCTGGGCTTAGGAATTAATTTATTTCTTATGACTGCCCTGCAGTACATTATAGTATAATTTGGAGCTGAGGATATCGTTTACAAAACAAAAAAAAAACCCAACCAAATAAACAAAAAACAATATTTGTCCACAATGGATACTGTAAGATGTTTCTAATTTTACTCTGCTATAGTACTGGTGCATAATAAATCCATTACTAGCTTCAGTCCATTTCAGTTTTCAGGCTTTTCAGTGGTCTGTGCCATTAGCAACAAAGCCATTTCCAAGGGGTAGGGTATTGATAAAGGAATGATAACAACTACTACTGTTTTAATGTTTGCAAAACACTTTTAAAATATCTCATTTATTCTCAAAACTTTGAGATAGCTACTACTATTACCTCCATTTTATAGTTAGTGAAACTGAGGCGGGCAGAGATTAAATGACTTGTCCAAGGTCTCACAGTTAGTAAGTATGTGGGATAGGATTTGAATTTTGGTCTCTCTGGGTTTAGACCCAATTTTCTATCCACTATGCCATTAGTTTCCCAATGAAGGCACAATCTTTGTATCATGTTTAGTGTTCTTTCTCTGCCCGCTGCATATCCTAGTTGAGACTTGGAAATTTGGATTCTAGAAATTTGAAATTCCACGTAATAGAGGGGTCTTGTGCCTGATTCAGAGCACATGCAAGTATTCTGTGTTTGTTTTCTGTTGGCTTACAGTGTTGTGATGAAAATCCATTTAATTGGCTGCTGACCTAGAAGTGAATATGCACATAAAAGACATAAAGTAATAAAAGCTCTTTTTCCCTGGCAGTTTTCAAATGAAAAAAAAAATGCTATGGGCCTCTAAGAGGTGGGGAAAGGGCTGCAGGACCTTTTCTCCTATCTGTGAACATGTAGTCCTGCTATTTCTTTTCTCCTTGTTGTCTTTATTTTTTCTTTACTGGGGAATGGGTATTAGAGATAGAATGGACTCAGTTATGACCTTATAGGCTTCCAAAAATTAGAAGAATCATCAGTAGTTGAGCAATTGGGATCCATAGAAGGGTCTGCTGGTAATAGCAGCAACAGAGCCCAGTGAGGACAACTCCAAGGAATAATTTGTGTGACCACAACCAACCATGAATCAAACCAGCAGCCAAGACATCGTGTCCTGAAAGCAAACATCCACCAGCTATACCTTCACTTTAAATTTGTGTCTATTCTTTCCAGGCATTAAGGCATAAGGGGGAAGGGGACATCCCCTGAAGTTTGGGGAGATACTTTTGTACTACAGTTTGAGCTCTATTTTTGCAGTAAATATCTCTTTGCAAAAGCTAATAGATGTTAATTAGTTTATTGATATTCAGTAGAAATTGACTGGCAATTGATATGGGGGGGTATGGAAACTGGTACATTGGTACAGAGGCAATAATCACTGGTTAGGTGATATTGTGGAATACTAACTAGGAATGATTTTGGAGGAAATCTAGCAGATAGAAGCTTGAGAATAATAGTAGAAAGGCACTCCCTAATCCCCTGGGGTTACCCCTATAAACTCGAGGGATGAGAAGTATCCTTGCTCTTGGGACTTGACCTGTAAATGGATTTGGAAAAAGGAGAATGAGCCAGAGCCTCTCTATGCTACATTGATATTTGTGATTTGTTCTATTACATCCTGTCCTCCTTTGGTATCAGAACATGAAGGGGCACCACTCATTCTATTGTCCTCCTTGTCAAATAATAATAATGGTGACTTTGTGTGAGGCTAGCCTGAAGACCTTTGCCACGCTGTTCCTTAGCTTCACAGGCACAATTTCATCACGTGGGCCACTGTGCTAACCCAACCAGTGGTGTTACTAGAGCTCAGATGGTCAGCATTCTAGGATCTCTGCTAGGCCTTCACACCCCCTAGAGCAGCGAGTTCCTCCTACATGTGTATGGAGTCCCCACCATACTCTGGTTGACTTTCCTTTAACTTCGCATTTGCTCCTTCCTGACTCGGTTCCAAACATAGACAATAGCTGGGCTTTGATGGTATTATTTAGGTGGGCTTTTAATTACTGTTATCATTGTTGTTTTGTCATCATTGCTTTCATTCTTGAGAGCATCACTGATCTTTTACTTTTTAAAAAGGAAAGTAGTATGTTTTAAAGTTTGCTAATAGTGATCTTGGGTCTGTACAAGATCATAAGATTATACAATTATAGATTCAGAGTTGGAAGAGATCTTTGGGTTTATTTAGTCACGAATCTCTAATTTTCACTTCTGAGGAACTGAGACTCAGCAAGGTGAAGTAATTTGTATATGGTCATACAGGTAGTAAGTGGGAGATCCAAGATTCAATGTATTATCCCTGATTGTCAAATCCAGTGATGGAGTTAACTAGAGGCAAAGGGACCAGTCAGGATACTTTTGTATGAATTCCAGCATACCTCAATCCTTTTTGCCTTTGGGGAAAAGGCAGCATCAGGGTCAAGGGAGAGATAAGACAACAATGTTTGTGTATAAGGCTCTGCACACACAGGCAGGATATTAAAAAAACAGACTATGCACAAAAGAAACATTTTTACATTAGTTTGTACCCAAGATAAGAGTGTCCAAGAGGACTGAAGGAATACCAAGGAAGCAAGAAAAAAAGGAGCAAGTGTATAGATGCTACTTTATGTAATAGCATTGCAGAAGATTATAAATAATAATAACAATTATAAACAATGTGCATAAATTACATTTCCTGTCATCCAGATCTATTCTCACTTTGGCCACTTGGTGGCGAAAAAGAGCGTCCACTGTCCCAAAAGGATTTCCTCAGTTTTGCCACTAGAAGTCTGCATGAGGACAATCTGAGTGCACAGAAACACTGATTCCTTTTAAGGAAAACAAACTGCACGTAACATTTGCCATACATCAAAAATACGATACTTTTTTTTTTTTAAAGGTTAAAACATCTTTCTTCAAAAGCTAAAAAGCACACAAACAAAAAACACATGGCTTACATAACAACACCACAGCAAAACAAAACATCTAACACTTTGGGTTTTATAAAGCACATTACTCAAAACAAGCCTATGATTAAAGGTTAGCCTTTCAGTCATTTAGTTCAAAACTTGCCCTGTCCTCCCCAACTGCTTCATTTGTAACTCATGTCGTCATTTTTAAAGAAAAAATTGTCCTTGCTCGTAGAGTCAATTTTAAAGAAAAAATTGTTGGCAATATTGACAAAGGAATCAAGAGTTTGAACAGCTAAGGCAAAAGCCAGTAGGGCTATCATCTTCTGAGCTGAAGCAGTCAAGCCTTTGGGAGTATTCAGCAACAGCAAAATGACCTCACATGCTCACACAACCATCCATTTACTGTGTGGAGGTCTTTCTGTACTTCAGAGAAATGACTGACAGGATCAGAACACATCTACCTGCTCTTTCAGAAGTAAAGTCAACTGAAGAAACACTAACAGAGGAGTAAATTGAATCCATTGTCTTCCAGGACCCAGAGCCCCTTTACCTGGACACAGAATAGACAAGATCACTGGGCTGGATTCTGGATTATCTGCCCAGAATTTACCTGTACTACCTGCCCAGTGATGCTTGAAATGGTTTTAGCAGAATAGAATCTTTTCATTCTACACTTAGAGATAAGCCTTACATATAAACACCTCTGGGAGATTTCAAACATTAATTTAAATTCACCCTAAACCATAAAATGGGTCAGCCCAGATCTTTTTTAAGACTACATTTTGACAGGGGATGAGGGAGAAAAGACCACATGCTACTGAGAAGAGGGAAGGTTCAGGTGAAGGGGATAGAAAGGTGAGAGGAAATCAGAAAGTGGAAGTTGGAGGCCTTAAAAGACAAACTATACTGACTTCATGATCTTGCATCCTTAGCTGTACTCACGTGCACACCTGTGCCAGTGCACACATGCACAAGTGATGTTTTATTTAATTCACTTGGACATCAGAACTATGTTCAAACCTGCTGGCAAAAAAACCTGGAATGCTAGATACAAAGTCATAATTTAGCCACAAAAACTTGTGTTATGTGAAAGCTTCCTTCAGAGTGGGTTAGGTGCCAACCAGTCAGAATGCTGAACCATGCCTATGGGCAAAGCATCATTGGCAGCTAACACTCTCATGAGTTCCTGGGTCTGTTCTCAAGGTCTTAACTCTGAGTAATTTTTCTGATACAATTTAAGGGATGTGAAATAGTGCGAAGGGCTTGAATGAACACCCTGGATCAACTGTCAAGATACCTAGGCTCTTGACCTATCTCTGCCACTATGTAGAAGTTTGGTCTCAGTCACTTACTAGCTGTGTGACCTTGGGCAAGTCACTTAACCCTCAGTTTCTTCATCTGTAAAATGAGTTGGAGAAGGAAATGGCAAACCATGCCAGCATCTTTGCCAAGAAAACCCCAAATGGAGTCAGGAAGAATTGGACATGATTGCAACAAACAGAACAACCATCAATATGAAATTTATCCTTAATAATACAAAACAATTTCAAGACGAAGAGAGTGCTAATGACGGGGCAAAAAGGCAATCCCAGCACTTGGATGCAGTGGCGACTGAGTTTCTCTTCGAAGTTACCTTGTGATTCCAAGAGGTTGAAGTTCTAATTGGATAGTTCTATGCTCTGAATTGCCACGGAACTCTTCAGGACCAAGGACAGCCAGTGTCCACTTGAATTGAGCCTCAAGCTTGGGTTAAAAAAAAATGCAGAGCTCGCTCAAGCGCAAGAGGATGTGTGCATTTCCCCACAAATGTAAGAGACAAAGCGATCTCTGGATCTTGAAGACTACATCATTATATTGTATTCACTGTTCTTTCCTTCAATTCAGAGGCAGGATCCTACTAATTACTTTGTTTTATAGAGGATGGAGCAAAGAGGTGAAGCATCTTGTCAGTGCAAATCTGAGTAATTGTAGAAGAAATTTGAACACAGTTTATCCCCCTAGGCAATAATGACTCTTTGCACGATCTTCACAGTCCTATGGGCAAAGGTGATACATACTCTGAATCTGTTGTGGATTTTTATCCACCTACCCTTGACATTCTCCAAGACAAAATGTGGCTAAACTCATCATGGACCTGGATGGAATTACTAGAGTCAGGACTATTCTAGGTGGGATGATTAGAAAGGTCTCAGACTCCTGAATGCTAACAAGTCCACATCTACTGCTCAAGTGCATTAAATTCCCACAGACAGAAAAGAGTGTTTGATCTGAAGTCAGAAAACCTGGGCTCATAGCCTGCTCCTGCTACTTTCTGGTCATGGGATTTTGGACAAGTCATATGACCTCTCTGTGATTGATTTTCCTTATATGTAAAACAAGGCTTTTGGATTTCTAAAGTCCCTTCTAATTTTAAAACTCTAGTCTTAGTAGGTTCTTTCTGTTAATGCCCAGAAGGCTCCTTTAAAATGTAAACATCTCATATCAGCTGATATTTATATAGAACTCTCATGCTTAAAAAACATGTTTACAGTACAGTATTTTCTTTTCTCCTCAGAGTAAGTATTATTATCTCCATTTTGAAGGTGAGGAAACTGAGGCTGAGAGAGGTTAAGAGACTTGTCAATGTTCATAAAACCAGCAAGTTTCAGAGGCGATACTTAAATATTTAACAGGCATCCGTTCATCAGATCAGCTATCTCTCCCTTTAAAAGGTAGAATGTCCATTTGCATAAACTTGACCAGAGATATATGTATGTTTTAGTTAGAGGTGGAGAGGACAACAGAAAAAAGGTCTAGAGCATAGGGGTGGTGCTTGGCAGTGGGCAAGGGCAGACACACCACAGACAGGATCCTTGGCCAACTAAGAAGCCAGACAGTAAGAGGTGGACATGATGACTGGTGGGAAGAGGGAAGAGAAAACTTCAGGGCAGTGACAAGACAGATTTCATTCTTTTACTTACAACTCACCCTAACTATAGTGAAGGCTCAAAGCAGTTCTTCTTGGATCCCCAAATGGACATATGCAAAAATCTCTTTTTTAAATCCTATGATTTTAAGAGCACCTGAGGCTATAAAGTGAAGTCACAGAGCTATCCGTGTGTGACTGACATCATCCCTTCCCTCAGACTCTGAGAAAGTGTAAGCTGCGTCCTGGCTGTACCCCAGCGTCTGACAGAAATAGAATGAAGAAAGAAATCCAGCTGGCTGGAACTCAACCTTGGCCAGACCTAAATGGGGCCGATAAGGAAAAGGAAGCGTTTCAAGCCAGAGGGTCAGGAATGCAAACTAAAGAATGGGTACTCTATGTAAGACATAGAAGAGTGATTAAAAACTTCCTCCCAGATTCAGAACACCTCTATTAGGGATGGCTTCTCTCTTCTTCTCCTCAAACACCTGCCCCAGAATTGTCCCTTCTCAGAGGTCTCAGCTCCCTGTGTGTCACAGACCTATGGGGCATGCATTCAAAATAGACAATCCATTGAAAAAAAAACAGCAACCATCATGTAATTACTATGGAAGGGGGAGATGAGAGAGGGCTCTTCCACACCTAAGATTATCATCAGCTGTGTCTATAGGACATCTTCAGAAGCAATACCCTAGACCAGGGGTGGGGAACCTGTAGCTTTGAGGCCACATGTGGCCTCTCTTCCCTTCCTTGGGTGATCATTATCCCAGGATCCTCCACACTTGTGCCAACTTGGGAACTTGCCCTTTTCAACTAGCAGGACATGGGCTTCCATATCCTGACAACTAAGGCCCTCTGTCTTCTAGCAGAGGCAGAGTGCTAAAGTGGAAGAACATTGACCCTAAACTCAGAGTTCAAGTCCCCTGGGTTCAAATCCCCAGCCCTTCAATGATTACTTGTGTGATGTTAGGAAAGTCACTTAACCTCCCCAGACTTCAGTTTCCTTGTTTCTAAAACGAAGGGTGTTGTACTAGGTGCCCTCTGAACTCGCTCCCACTTTTAGATCTTATCTTATTCCACATACCTAAGCAGAGCTTCAGTGAATTTCAACTCTTCTTGCCAACCGTTTTCACTGTCATTATTATTGAGCTCAATATACTCATATTTTGAAGGACATGCAAATTTAATGCTGTGGGATCACCTGACCTAAAGGTGTAGTAAACACACACTGATCACCGCTAGGTTGTGGCTTACAACATCTTTTCCTGACATGACCCCAAGTTCCTGGGCACATGCTCCCTGCCACTTACAGAACTGACCTCATTCATATGCAGTGATAGTATTTTAAAAGTCAACACATTACATAACAAGAGGAATTTCCTGAAAGACTAAAATGTTATATGGTGCAAATTTGGTCAGACTAGTAAATGAAATGCAGCACAAAAGTATGCAAGCAAGCAGCCAACTGGGCTGGGCTTCCCCACCCTAGGGCAAGCACAAATCTGGCTCCATCAAGGAAACTTTAAAGCCCTGACATTCTTTTCTACAGTGGCCATTTTATTGGCTTCAAAATAAAAGGTATCAATGAGAAAGCCTCCAATCAACACTTTTATTCAGGACCCAGACATTTCAGCATCTTTTAATTCTTTTTAAGTTATTTGGTTGTTTTCAGTCAACTTACATCAGCCAGGAAACTATGAACACCATTAGGTAGGGGCACAAGAATAAATCATACATTTCTGTTGCTAGGTATTTTCTTATCATTGTAATTAGAGCATCTTGTAGTTAAAAGGGCACTGGCCAGGGCAGCAAGAGGATTAATGTTTATTTCCAGCTCAGCCTTTTACTGGCTGTGTGACCTTGGGCAAATTCCTTCACTTTTCTGGACCATAGTTTCTTTATTTGAGACAAAAGGGGGTTGGCTTAAATCATCTCTAAAGCCCCTTCCAGCTCTAAAAGCCTATCATTTTATTTCTAATTGCACAAAACATTTATTCCAACGTTCTCATAAGGATTTCTTTATTAATAAAATCTGAGGAGATGAGATGATTTATAAAGGATTAATACAAACTAGATAATAGATAGCTGAGGGATAGATTTAACTAGGCAAATTATAAGAGCAGTTTTTCATTTTGAAATGCTGATAAACATACCTCTATAATGAATTTGGATCATAATGTGGTATAGTCTGTATAGCCAAGACATAGTTGCAGAGGCCAGATTTGCTTTTAAATTCAACAACTCTGAAGTACAATTTTTAAAGATTAAGGAATTAAAAAGGCATAACTAAATAAAAGGGGCAGTTTGGTATACTGGAGAGAGCTAGGCTGGAAGTTAGTATGATCTGGATTCAGCTCCTGCCTTTGGCACACACTGGTTGAGTAATCCTGGACAAATCACATAAATTCTCAGTGCCTCAGACAAACCTTCAGTACTGTAAATTGCAGCAAAGGTAAAAATCTACATTTGTAAGGAAAAATTTCTGACCAGGAGCTCCCAACATTGATGACCTTGTAAGTCTGGTTAAAAGAAAAAAGGATCGTTTACAGTCTGCTCTCAATTATCTGTGCTAATGACCTGAATGATGAACATGGATTATATAGTTGTAATGAGGGTCTGGCCAATAAGGGCCAGGTGCTTAGAACATGAATAACATGCCCTTGCTGGTTCCAACCCATGTGGAGACCCAGCTAGTCTGCTTCTAGAGATATATAATCAAGGGACTTTCTTCCCATTTCAGAGTATGTTCAGATATCCTTTGACTATTTCTTTCTTTCTTTTTTTTTTTTTTGGTGAGGCAATTGGGGTTAAGTGACTTGACCAGAGTCACACAGCTGATTGATGTTATGTGTCTGAGGCCAGATTTGAACATTTGAACTCAGGTCCTCCTGACTCCAAGGCCAGAGCTCTATCCACTGTACCACCTAGCTGCCCCTCCTTTGACTGTTTCTTGTCAGCTTACTGCTTGGTGATTATAAATCAATCAATCAATAAACATTTATTAAGTGCCCACTATGTCCCAGGCACTGTGCTAAGTGCTGGGGATACAAAAGAGGCAAAAAGATTGTCCCTGCCCTCAAGAGCTTACAGTTTAATGCAAACAAACAAAATACAAAGCAAGCTATATATAGGATAAAGAGGACATAATTAACAGAGGTAAGGAACTGCAATTAAAATGGCTTGGGAAAGGCTTCCCGTAGAAGGCAGGATGATTTCAGTTGGGATCTAAAGGAAACAAGGGATGAAGCCAGCTTTTTAAGCCAGAACTAAGTATGCATACAAAAGGTTTGAGCAGACAATTGCTCATTCTTTTCCCTTATGGATTTCAAGAAGAAAGAACTGCTGTAAACCTTTAGTTGGGGGAAGGGAGCAGCAACTTTGGATACCTTATCTTACTCTCCTCACTGCCATGGAGCTTCTATTTCTGTGTTTTTTCTTTCTCAATATTAGGTGTGAGATATCCTGAGATAGGAAAGCTCAGGTCACCCTTGAACCTGAGAACAAGAAGTGATACTGAAAGAAATAGCAAAACCAATACTTATCCCACTGACAATGGGAAACCCAAAGCTCTAGCAGCAGTAGCCAGACTTGGTGAGGAGACTAGGTTTCAGCCCTAAGGAATAATCTGCTTGATTTAGTCCATCAAAGGAGCCAGTCCAGCTGAACAAAGGAATAACTCATCTTTAGGCACTGTCACACTCCACAGTGCATTTGGTAGGAAATCCACAAAAGAGAAAAATAAATGACCACACACTTGGGTTGAGGGGGAATGTTTTATGGCAGCCATCTTAAGTTTGTGTATACATTTCTCAGGGACTCAATGCAGGAGACTGTAGCTCCCCATTTGGGGGAATGTTGTAGTTTGGTCCTTGCTATAACCTCCCAGTAAATAGCCTTTTGTAAATGCTAATTAATTTAATTAGGTTAATTGATAGTGGGGTGATGTTATCTGTTTAAATTATCAGAAGAACATTAGTGTGGGCTCCTGAGCAAGAGCATTAGAAACCTTTAAACCTTCAGGGTTACTCCTAGAACTCTAAGAAAAGAAATAGTCAGCTAGCCCTTTAGGTCCTAACCTGCCAACGGCAGTGGCGGTTGGGAGAGGATTCCCAGAGAGGGTGCTACACAGAAGTACCTAAAATACAGCCCTCAGTTGTATAAACACTACATTTACAGTAGCATGTGTCTGTCTCCCCTTTGTATTGAGTTCTTTTCTTGTCTCACATCTTTCATTACCTCTGCCTTTGGTTCATTTCCATGAAGCTTACCTCCAGATGGTAGAAATGGGTTATTTCCCTCTCAACAAACTGAGAATGAACCTCCACCACAGGGCACTACTATAATTCCTTTAAACATAAAGGATATGCTTTCCAATATCCCTGGATCAATAAAAGACCAGCACCTGGCTTAGCAGCCTACAATTAGATATGTTATGCTTAGCTGCAAGAATCATAGGCCTTGGGTTCACTAAGCATGTGGAGTCTATGCAAAGTAGTTGGCTTAAGTATGACCAAACTTTAAGCTTCCAAATATTACAGCCAGGACATTTTCTCATTCCTGGACAACTGCTGAATAGCAAAAGCCTGGGCTCAGACCAGGGGGAAGTACAAAGAATCATCAAGTATAAAATGAAGACAATAATACATGTGGTATTTAAAATACCCTTCACTAAAGTCTTACTCAAAAAGGCTAACCATGACGTGAAGGTTATCTTGATCTGTCCCAACCCCGTGTGTGTAAGCTCTGATAGACCCTAGTTATCCTTTTGGCTCAAGTATGGACCTGGTGGTAGACTGTATGTTTATTGTTGAAAGACTAGCTTAGCTAAATTTCAAGAATCTCATTAGTAGACTGGTCATAGGGTGAAGGACTCTTTGGATAGAGCTCCTCACAAAGATAGTCTACTATGATAAAGATGATAAAGAGGAATCTCCTACTGAGTTCGTGGAAAGGGGACCTTTCCCAACACATCTCAGCTCTTAAAAGTAATGAAGTAAAAGCCCTACTTTTTAAGGTTCTAAACATTTAAGTGTATTATAAGTTTCAGCTATTATTTTTATTATTAGTTGTGTGTTACAAATCTCCAAGCTGACCCTATGACCTCCAGCCATGCTAGGAGACTCAAACAACTTGATGCCATCATTCCAAAATTCAAAATGATTGATTCACTGTGATTGATGCATCAAGGAAAATGCATTGAAAATGGCAGGGTTTGGCATACTATTAAGGAAGCATATTCTTATTAACCCACAAAATGTATGCCTATATGTAAGACTACCTAATTTGCAGCTAACTGCTTACTTGTATAATCTGAGAAATGAGTTTTGATTCTGCTCAAAAGTACATGGATTAAATATAACCCTTTTGGAGTTAAATGCCATTCTTCTAAAAAATATAGCTTATAGAATCAAAGAGTTGGAAAGGAAGTTAGAGATTATATAGTTCAACCCATGTCTTAAGAAATTCTTCCAATTCATTAAAATATTGTGTACTCTCACTAAAAGAGTGTAACTAGGACCTATATAATAAAGGATCACCTTATAATGAGCTTCTTTTCATTTATAAATGGAACATTCCATTTGGATACTGTCCAAGATAGACTTGCTTTTTACCAAATCCCATAGCAAAGAGGATTCTTAGCAAAGTACCAATATATGTATGCTTTCATTTACATGTGGTACCTTTATTTCCAGAAGGCCCAAGGAATTTTGATACAAAATACCCATTCAAAGGCTCTCAAGTCAACAGATTGGAGTATATTTTAAGTCATCATGTATTTCAGGTACAGTCAGACAATGATATTTAACACATCTCCTACTTCAGTTCTAGTAAAAAAAAATGAACACCTACTATGCACAGAACAGTATATTAAATGCTCATTATGGGTAGATACCATGATGACTAAGATAATAATCATGGCTTCAGAGGGTTTCTAAAAGAAGTTGGATGGTGAGCGGGTTTGGAGGGAGCACAAATACACATAACCAAACTGCAAAAGAGAATATGAAAAATGCCAAAGTACAAACTAAATAATATTTAAGGTCTTAGAAGGGAAGAACAATTGCCAATCAGTGGAATCAAGGAAAGCTTCATGGAAAAGGTGGCATCTGAATTGAATCTTGACCAATAGGTAAGATTTCAATAGGTTAAAATGAGGAGTAGAGAGGGGGAAAGCTATTTCAGACAGAGGGAATAGTATGAACAAAGACAAAGAAAAAGCAAAACAAAACAGCATGGAGATTATATACATATGAATAGTAGCTAGTAGCTCATTTTGACTGGAGTTGAATACATGAAGGCAATTAGATTGAGATTAGACTCAAAAGGTAGGTTGGGCCTTGAATGTCAAATTAAGAATCTGGATTTTATTTGTTAGGCAGTACCATTAAAAAAAAAAAGTTTGTTAGCAAGTTCCATCCTCTTAAAGGGTTCTGAGATGAGATCTGTACACAAGAAATATTAACATGTCAGCAACATGAAATATTTCAATTCGACTAAATGAACATTTTTCTACTGGTTGCCATGTTCTGAGAGGTGATTTGGGCAGAGTGAATAGAAAAATAAGCCTTAAAGTCAGAAGGATCAAGGTGTAAGTCCTGATTCTGACCCACTGGTTTCATGAGCCTGGGAACATCACTTGACTTAGTGGCAACTCTCTAAGACTGTAAGTTTCAGAGCAGCTGTTGACCGGCATTAGTAGAAGGAATTTCCTCACTTGGGAGTTCTCTAACCTACTGAAATCAAAGGTGCAGGCTCCATCCCTAGAGTGCTATCACTACAAAGGCTCAACTGTACCAGTCCCTGACATTGAGGAAATCACATTTTACTGAGGGGCTACCAAACATACCAAGAGAGGTAAACAGAAGGTAATTTGAGGAGAGAGTTAGCAATAAAAATTCAAGAAAACAGGGAAGGTTTCACAGGGAAGTGAGCTAAGCTGAGTTCATCTGAACTGAGCCTTGAAGGAAGAGAAGGATTCTGAGAAGCAAAGATGAAAAGGGAGTACATTTCAAGCAAATGCCTGAAGGATAGAGATGGACAATCAAATACAGGGAAGAATCAGTAATAGAGTTTGGCTAAACACAAATGTGTGAAAGGGAGCAATGTAAGATTAGCTTGGAAAAATAGATCAGGGCCATATTCTGGAAGGCTTTAAATACCAGGTACTTTAAATACCATGTATGTATGCATGCATATGTGCATGTATACAATGCATACATGTATGGCATTTAAGGTATTATATATATATATACACACATGTATTTGTGCATGCTTACATGCATAATATATTGTTTTGTATAATGATCATCATATGAAAGCTATAACAATATAACTATGGAAGTTATAACAATAAATGTGAAAATTCAAGAGAGTGATATATAAATTGACAATAGAAATGGATTATAATACTAGAATCAAAAGAGAAGTACAATACTCATGTAATAGGCAGCATGGTACAGTGGATAGATTGCTGGATTAGGGGTCTGGAAGACCTTGGGTTCAAGTCCTGCTTCAGATACTTGCTACCTATGTGACCCTGGGCAAGTCATTTAAACTTCCTGGTTCTCAGTTTCCTCATCTCTAAAATGAGATGAGGTGGGCAGAGTTTGGGCTTTATGACTGCTAAAATCCTTCTCCACTATAAATCTATGATCCTGTTTCTTTCAGTTGCAAACCTACATTTCCAACTGCCTACTGGAGAAATCTACCAGGAAGTCCCACTACCTTCTCACTGAAAACACATCCAAAAATAAATCCATTGTCCTTCCCCCAAACTTGCTCTTCCTTTTGATTTCCATAATTGTTGTCGATGGCATTCTCTTATATACAGAACCACATTGCCATATTTAACTTCTTCTTGCTTATTATTTTTTCCATCCAATCAATTGTCTTTGTAACATATTTGCCTATTCTCTAAATTTCTGTTCCCACTGTCACTTGAAAGTTCTATAACCTGTCTCCCTACTTTGATATTCTCTCTCTCTCTTTGTCTCTCTCCACACACATATAAATGTAAATAAAAATATACACATAAGTATACACATGTATATAGTCTGGGAGTAGAGAATATAGAGATGTTCTCTCTCTATATATATTTATATGTATATATAAGGGTATGTACACATACCCTTACTGTTAGTGGTTGGGAAAAAAATAAATTCCACCAATTTTCAGACAAAGAAAACAAAATTGAAAATTGTACCCTTTCACTCAATAATATATACACCAAAGGTCCTTAATCTGGTTCCTTGAACTCAACAATGGATTAGCAACATTGAGCTAGTCATTCTTCTCTCCACTTTCTGTTGTTATTTATCTTAGACAGATTACGTAACAGCTTTGTTATTCAGCCATTTCTTTGGATGAGGTAACTGCCTTAACCTAATTTATAGATCTATTATAGAGGATGGTAGATAAAAAATGACTATAAAAAGTGTGGCATTACATAGAGTGATGGTCTTGGAGTCATTAAGACTTAGTTTCAAATCTTTCCTCTGACATTAGTTGTGTGACCTCGATGAATCTCGGTTTCTTCATCTGTAAAATGCGGATACTACCAGTGATACTCACCTCACAGGGCTACTGTGAAGCTCAAATGCCAAAATGCATTTAAAGCCCTACGCAAGCTTTAAAGCACTATCTCAATGTTGCTAATTATTATTAAGACTCTTGACACAAATGTCAGTGCATTGTGCAATGGGACCGGACTCAAGAAGACCTGAATTTAAATGCAGCCTCAGATGTTTAATAGCTATGTGAACTTGGGCACATCATTTAACCTCTGCCTCAATTTCCTTATCTGTAAAATGGGGATAAAAATAGCACCTACTTCCCTGGATTTTGGGAGAATCAAATGAAATGATAATTGTAATGTGCTTAGCTTTATGATTGTTATTGTTATTATTACTAACATTTATATGTTATTGTTATTTAGTCTTTTTTAGTTGTATCTGACTCTTCATGACCCCATTTAGGGGTTTCCTGGCAAAAATACTGGAGTGGTTTGCTATTTTCTTCTCTACCTCATTTTACAGATGAGGAAAATGAGGCAAACAAAGTTAAATGACTTGCCCAGGGTCACACGGCTAGTAAGCATCTGACATCACATTTGAACTCAGGTGCTTCTGATTCCAGGCAGGATACTCTATCCACTTTGCCACCCAGCTGCCAACGATTACTATGTGCCAATCACTGTACTAAGTGCTTTACATTTTTTTTTAATCAAATGCTTTTTTATCCTAAATATTTATGAACTTTCACAAAGATTAGAGAGAAGAAGGCAAAAACTATTTGGCCCAGTTAAGCAACATTTCTTGGGCACACCTAAGGATCAAGATATTTTGTATAATATGCCCACATATATGCCTATAGGAGCCACACTTAAGTTGTTGTTGTTCACTCGTTTCAGTCATGTCTGACTCTTTGTGACCCTATTTGGGGTTTCCTTGGTAAAGATACTAGAGTGGTTTGCCATTTCCTTCTCCAGTTCATTTTTACAGATGAGGAAACTGAGACAAAGAGAGTTAAGTGGCTTGCCCAGGATTACAAAGCTATTAAGTGTCTGAGACTGGATGTGAACTCAGGTCTTCTTGATTCCAGGCCCAGTGCTCTATCCACTGTATAACCTAGCTGCTCCAAACACTTATGTTGCAGATAGTCTACTTTGTCGTCTTTGTTTCATAGCCAAGTGTTTTTGTAGTATCTAGCTACTCCATGCATCTGTGATGTACATAATCAGTACCTTTCACTACAGTCTTGTTCTGACTGGTCTGTGGTGCTGCTGACTCTCCAGGAGCACTCCATTCCCCACCAGCAGAGCCATTCTATAACAGGCAGCAGCCAGTAAACCAGGTTGAGCCAGTGTTATTGTTTGTGCCTACATTTAGGTTCCTAGAATTTTGTTTCCTCCAATGCCACTGGTGCTAAAAAAAAGTGGAAAAGCAGGTCACCTGCTAATGTACATTATCCAGGCCATGGGAAATAAAGAGTAGTACTCAGCCCTATACTGGTCAACCGGGTAGTCAGTGCAGAGGACTTGTCGATTTTCCTCAAGAACGAAATGTGCACATAATTTAGCACAATCCAATTTCCCAAGCTGCAATTCAGACTACATAACACATCTCCTGGTTATCTTCACTATAGATAATAACATAATATATCAAATCAGGCAAAAAATATCTTTCAAGTATACTTGCCATTTTTTAAAGCCCATCTAAAAATAATTATTCTGAATCACTCAAATCACTTTGGCAAATGGTTATTGACACCAGCTCTCTAACTAGAAGCCAATCAATTTTGCTTGTTTTATTTCATTTTAATCTCTGGGGCAGCCTGGCTTACGGGGCAATGTCTTGGTGGTGGAATCAGAAAGACCTGGGTTCAAATGCTGCCCCAGATACTTACTAGCTAAGTTACCCTGGGCAAGTCTCTTAACCCTTTGAAGTCTCATTCTCCTCATTTGTAAGTTAGGGATAATGGAAGCACTAATCTTATAATGTTGCTGGGAGCATCAAATGAGATTCAGGATGTAATGCATTTTGCAGACCCTTAAGTTTGATACAAAAGTGAGCTATTATTATCCTATAAACATTGCTTTTCTATCCAAAACCCACAATGGGGGAGAGATTTTATTTTTGTGGATTTTTGTCCCATAATTAGTTATTAGCTGAAGAAAGTGTCCCAAATAGCACTGTTAGAAAGGGGTAATGCATTTAAACAGTAATGATTTTAAATGAAAAGCAGTAGATTAAAGTGGAAAATCTGGTAGTAATTCTACCCAAATGTTTATATCTTACAATTCAATACCAAGGCTTCATTATGATTAAGGCATTTCCTAGCAAAGAGTAAAGGAATTAATACATATTAAACAGATAATTTTAAAAGATGGCAATAGCTTTGAAAAAAAAATTTTTAACATTTTGTTCAATAGTTTCTACCATACTCAGACACTAGGTTAAGCAGGATCTTGTATTAAAAGGGGGGGGGAGGTTTTTAAATCTATCCAAGAATTCAAAAATCATTCAACCACAGCATGACTGATTTTTAACTCTTACCATGAACTCTTCTAGAGTTTGGTACGTCTTTCCCCGGAACTCACAATAGTTCTTCCTCTCTTTGCACTGAGGACAACACTGGCTGGTATCTACGTGGATGCAGCGAGGGTGGAGTCTTGGGCACTCAGGCTGAATGCACAGCGGTCCCTCCTCAGTGCAAAGGCAAGGGCAGGCTGAAGGGCCAGGAGTAAACTTCTCTCCAATAGCATAAACAAAGCCACTCTCATCCACACAGCCCTTCCCTCGGTAGTCTGGATAGGCATACTCCTCAGGGGGTTCAGGGGTAGCCAGGGCTTCGGGAAGAGATGCATCTTCTGCAGTGAGAGCTTCTTCCTGAACACTATCCCCTGGCTCTTGGGCTTGCAAATTCCCAGGCTTACTGCTCATCCCTTGGCTATTCCAAGTCTGTTTCTGTTTGCTCCAAGACTCTTTGTTGGAATAATTTCGGCTTCCTTTGCTCTTCCCATCCCTGGAGCTGCCCTCCTCCCGCCCATTCCTAGTGATTTCATTCATTTTCCCTGGGCCTGTCTGGCTCTGAGTGTCCCGGGCTGTGTGGTCTCTCTTCTCTTGATTGGTTTTAATCTCCTGTTTGTCCTGAGTCTTGGCCAGTTTTTCCAGAGGTATGGCCGGGCTACAGAGGGCAACCATTAGACAGCATGTTACCAGGAGGGAACTTGAGAGAGCTCCAATTGCCATTGCAGTAGAACTGGGCATCACTTACTGCATCCCAAAGGGGAATGGGGGGGAGGGAGGGATAGCTTCTGCATTCAACATCAAAGGGAATCACTATGTAAATCCACAGTCCCTGAGAAGAAAACAATTAAAGACACTTCAGCCTACAATGTTTCATTCTGCATTCAAAGGATGTCAGTGGCTCTTTAAGGCCAAGCTGTTGCCTATATAGTTAATTACTTCAAATATGTGGACAATCATGGACAAAATAAATAAATAAATAAATAAATAAATAAATAAATAAATAAATAAATAAATAAGGCACTGGCATATTGCAGAATATATTGCCCATCTTGTAATGCCTATCAAAATAAATGTCTCTACAATCAAGTGTGGCTCCTTAAATCCTAACAAAGTCTAGAGTAAACAACCAATAGATGTTTCTCTCTCTCTCTCTCTCTGCCTGTGTGTAGCATGGATTCCATTAATCTATCTTTCTTGTAATCCAAGAAGAGTCTTCTTTTTAAAAAGCAGCATCTGCTAGAGAGTAGGTTTGAAAAGACTTGCAAAATATATGGTGAAAGAAGCAAAGGCAATCCAGGTCCCTAACCCTTGTCCCCAACTGAATTTCTAAGGCTGACCAAAAGTAATTTGAGGTTGCTAGTCAGATGGACATTAAAGTCAAATCAGTATTATGACTGTCACCCCTCAGTCTTCCTCAACAAAAAGGATCTGTCTTAGAGCACTGTTCAGTAGTTGTTGATTTAAAGCCACACACACTTAGGTATGGAATAAATCAGAGAAATTAAATCTTACATTAGGGGCTGACGTAAAGCAGGGCCCCTTCCAATAATTTGATAAATACAGTAACTTAATAATAAATAAACAAGGTTGCTGGTTGTAGTTGTGGGATTTGGGGGTGGGGTGGAATGGGGGAGGAGTGAACTCACTAGGCCTCCATAATGTGCAGCACCCTGGGAAGAAGTCCCTGGACCTCTATTTCATGTGTCAGAAGAGCCCATGCCAAGAATACTAAAAGGACCCACCTCTACCGCTGAACCCTGCCCTCCCTTTATACCTGGCTCTGTAGGCTCATCAACTGGGAGGGAGATGAGGGCAACCAAATCAGTTTCTGCTATCTCTTGCAAGATAAGGCTAAGTGATGGGGGGTGGGGGGGAGGGAAAACACCTAATAAGGAATAACTAGACCCACCTTTCCTGAGGAATGGGGGAGAGGGGCATACAAACAAACAAAATAAAAGTAAGAGGAGAGAGGAGAGCAAAGACAACGATACAACTGTTGTCTTCCCCACACTCATCCGGGGCTTGTAAAAGTTTCTGACTTTTGATGGACGAAATGACAAGGGGTATGGGAAGGAAACCAATACCCACTTGGTTAACCCATTCCGCTCAGAGCGACTGCCCTGACATGTTCCAGGCAGCTCTCGCTCAGCCTTCACTTCCCAGGCAGACCATCATGCTCCTGCCCTTTCCACCCCACAAGCTTGTCTTTCCGGGGAAAAGCCACCCTTATTTACAAAGTTTCCTCGCAGGCCGCGGGGGGAGGGCTGTGGACGCATTGCCAAGTCATAAGAGTGCAATGTAATGGTAACTCAAGAGAAATTTTCCCCGTCCCTGAACCCATCCCCTGTCCTCCCGCCAAGGGAGGCTATACATGCATGCAGACAGACATGCACACATGCATGCATGCATGCATGCGTACATACATGGGCTCCGAGCTCGGGCTAGATCCCTTTAACCCCGCTGGCTCCTGGGATGAAGTCGCAGCAGCTTCCACAGAGCTTCGGCTCCCATACTCCGGCCAGAGAGGGGACCAGCCGCCCCAGGGACCTGCAGAGCAAAAACACAGGGAGCATATCCGCCCCTCAGCCCTCTGAGCATCCGCTGGGCTAAAGCATCATATCTGGAGGCTTTTCCCTTTCCCTTTCTATTTGCTTTTCATCCTGGCCAAAACTCGTAGTAGACACCCCCCTCCCCCAAACAGAAAGAGTCTCCGGAGTCTTCAACGCTAAACGCAGAGCAAGGGGTCCTTCTCAGCCTGCCCCATCCTTGTCTGGTGGGGCGGTGGGCGCTCCTCCCTCTGGGCGGTGGTCTTCTCTCCCTCCCCTAGGCGGCTCTTCCTGGTGCAGGATGCGGGCTGGTTCTGGGATGGCTTCAGAACCTGGGAGTCCGAGATGTCAAGTCCAGCCACTCGGCGGCTTAGGACAGAGCAGAGCGGAGAGCAAACGCTACCAGCCGGGCTTGCCAAGTCAGAGTGAGAGGCCAGAGGGGGAGCTGAAGTCCTTCTGCAACCAGGAGCTAGGGCTGCAGCCACACATCTGGCTGCACCACACTGGTCGCTCCTTCCCCTTCACATGCGCGCGCTCCAGCTGTTCTCCTTATCCCTGCTCTGCCTTCCCTCACGCGTTCTTTCCATCCTGCTTTGGTCGTTCATCACCCCTTCTCGGTATGTACGTGTATGACTCCTCTCTGCTTGTCCTTCACCAGCCCTCATTTTCTGTTGTCATTTTAACCTCTGCCTTTCCTACTTTTATGCTGTCTCTTTAACTCACCTGTCTCATCTCTCCTGTTGCTCTGTCTGTTCGTCCATTTCTCTTCTTGCTCCTCAACACTCCCTTCCACCGCAATCCCCAATCCCTGCTGGTGCTTGTATTTTGTCTCCTTTTGTCAAGCACTTTTCCTCTACTTTTCCTTTCCTCTTAATTTTATCTCATGTCTTTTTTTTTTTTCATTTCCTCCTTCCCTAATGCCCTCCCTTCTTTTCCCTTTCCACTAACACTCCCATCACAGCTTAGCTGGGAAAGACAGACCAAATTACATCCATCTGTAAGTTCCTATGACTTTCTTCGATGAGCTTGTGGGGGATAGGGTTGGAGGTTAAATTTTTATGTTTCTTTACATGCACTTTTCCCTTCCCCCCATCCCCAACTCCTCCTTTCCTATAGAGCCATAAGAGGATTCTGGAACTTTGTAGAAAGCAAATTATATGCACAGACGTTGTATTTTGGGAAGCTGTGCACAGCATTCCTTGTAATAGACTAATTTATTGTTGTTAACTTTGGTAGGCAGGGGAGTTTGTTTGCTGACAATAATGTGTTTGGGAGATATTTTTGGAACCTGTTGTACGTTCAATCAGATTGCCACATGCCTTCCATAACTTAGAAAGAAGCAACCATCCATAAACAATTTCACACATACACACACATAAAAATTAAGTTATTACAAGCAGGGCTAGTTATCCTTTATGGCTGTGGCTTCTTCATGCCATCTACACCATTTTATACAGGTGAATTCCATTAAGATTAATAGAGTGAGAAATCCTTGAAAACAAAAAAAGAAGTTCCCTGAGAAATATGTTCAGCTTTCATTCTTTTAACTTCTTCACGATAGGGTAGAATATTATAAACTAATATTTAGATGATCTTCAAGTCTTCTTTTCAGCACTGCTTTTTGCTTTGCTCCCTTTGCTGAGTCACTGGAGTACACTGCCCAGTGGGTAGGGGTGGGTGGGGAGTTGCAGGGATGGAGGAAGAGGAGGTGAGGACAGGGTGCTATGGCAACCAGGAAAGACCTGGGTTTGAACCAACCTAGCAGTTGTATGACCATGAGCAAACCACATAACCTTTATAACTCTCAGTTTTCTTATCTGTAAAACAGGAAAAATACCTGTAGTGCTTACTCAATAGGGTTGTTATATCAAATAAGTTAATATTTGTACTATGCTTTTCAAATACTGGAGTATTATATAAATGTTAGCTTTTACTTTGTTTCAGTAGAATGTAAATTCCCCTGAGAGCCAGGACTATTTCATTGTGTTCTTTTGGATTCTCAGTACCTAGCATAGTAGGTGGTTAATAAATACACTTGTTGAGTTTAGTTACAGGAGGGGTAGTTGATTTTGATAACAGATAACATCTGTTCACCTTAGTATTCATATGAAATAAACACAAAACATCTTATGTAATGTATGAGGGGCAAAGGGTTATAAAGGCAACTTAGGGCCATGAGCCTCAGTAACTCAGTTCGACTTCTAATTTGGTGGCTTCCATGATGTGTGAACATGGATGAGTCAATTCACCTTTCTGAGTCCCAGTTTCCCTCATTGGTCAAATGGAGATATAAGAATTGCCCAACCCATTTCACCGAATTGCTGTGAGAAAAGTATGCTACAAAACAGAAAGAACTATGTAGTAAAAACTCACTTTTCTATAGGATTTTACAAAATGTTTTCATCACAATAGCTCTGAAAGGCACGTAGTAAAAGTTTTGCCATTTATATTTTACTGATGAGGAAACCAAGAAAAAAGTAACTAATGGTTGGGCAGCTCCTAAGCATACTACTCATGGCTCTTCCTGGGCCTCCACATTCTAGGTTTGCTGCTTTTTCCAATGGCCCACAATGCCTCCTTGTCATGATGAGCTGACAGTTAACAGAGACTTCAGCATCACAAACCACTTTATGTATACTAGCCCATTTAAATTATCATTTTGGCTATATTTTCAGTGGAAAAATTTGTAAATTTTCTAATTAGGGGAATGGAAATGATGTCTCTTTATTAATTGTATCTCATAATAATAGAATAAATAATACTTAGCTCCATCCAACCAGTGGTCACAGTGGATAGTCATGTATATGGGTCAGTATCATAGCTGGCAAGTGAGGAATTAAAAAGATTAGGAACTAATTATGCTACCAAATGTCCAACTACGTGCTTTACTCTGAAGGATATTCAACTGGAGATGGCATGAGAGGAAAAAGAAGACATTGAGGAGGAAGTATAAGAAAAACTCCAGGGAAAATTTCAGAAATGTTTGTCTTGGGAGATAAACACTGCACTAATACAGCCACAATTATCTGAGAAATTTGGGAAAATAGGCAATTTTTGCCATCATTAGTGGAATTGGATAGAAAAATGTCTTTGTCATTGTGACACCATATTTATTATTTTCTTTCCTCATATGACAATTCAGCTTTCTTCTAAGGATGCTGGTGGTATATAGTACATCCATATTACAAACTCCATATCATAGTTTCTTACTAATTGATTTCTTTGTATGAGCAATCTGTTAGCCAGACTGTTACCTGAAACATAAATACAGTCATTGAAATTCTGCTAGAAGGTGGTTAGGCCCAGCGGCAGCTCTAGGCAAAACTGCAAATCAATAGTAGTCTCCCTTCAGTGGTATTTGACTCCCCTTTCCCCACTAGGCCTCTCCATTTTTTCCATTCATTCAATTTGATAAGCATTTATTTATTAAATGCCTACCTAGTATGAACAAGGTCCTAAGCCAGATCCTGGGCATACAGGAAGGAAGAAATAAGAGAAACCTTACTTGTCTCAAAGAGTTGGGATCTTGTAAGGAAGGAAATGAAAATTCCTGGAACCCAGGGAACATTTCAGAATCATATTCATTCTATTCACTCTCTACTCCCATCCCATTGGAGCCCACTCCACCCCTACAACCCAACACAGAGACACACCCACCTGGAATCCAATATCTCTTTGGTGGTTCCTGGTTATTAAAAGTAATTCTGTGATTCCTCTACCCTGGTCCTCCCAGGAAGTTCCTTATGTTCCAAAATTAGATCTCTCCTTCTCACACCCAACTCTTACCTAATTTCCCTTTCTTTCATGGACCTGGTCCTCAGCTTGAAAGTATTTGATCACCTTTGAATGCAGATTAATTTGAAAGTACGTAATAGCCAATGTTCTTGAACTTAAACAAGGTATAATAATAATAATAATAACAATAAAGTGGGTCTGTCTCTGACCTTTCTTTGAGACTCTAAGCTCCATGAGGACAGAGACTAAGCTTTGTATCTCCTTACCCAGTACTCTGCACATAGTAGGCACTTAGATGTCTCTTTAGTAGATGAATGAATGAATGCAAAAGAAAATGCCTAATGATAACAACTAGTATTTATATATCACTTTAATGTTTGCAAAGCTGGTGAAAGATATTGTGAGCCAGTGAGACTTCTAGAAACCATTCTGGTCACTAAGTGATTGACTACTATTCAGATTTTCAAAAGGATCTGTGACCCAATCCATTTGGATATTTCATCCAACAATGAAGCTTAAAACCTATCCATGTCTGCCCAAGGTATGTGACTCTTATTCATGAATTCACCCTTTGGGGTCCTCCCAGTGTGCCAGAGGTCTTCTTCAATTTCACTTGACTTTATGAGGACACCAGTGGAAGACTGGTTATCCTTCTGCCATCCCTCAACCTCACCACTTGAACAGCTCATTTTTTTCTTCCATCTCATGACATCTTTTCCTCCTTTCTTCTTCAGAGTTCTTCATGGATTTTATGTTGGCTGATATCTGCTCACGTTGCCTACATGTTTCTCCATTGCTCTCTGTGTGACTGTCATTTTTATTTCTTCAGGGGCTGTCATATTCCATGTATCATTGCCGTGCAGCAACACTGGTAGAATGGTGAAATTTTAAAAAATGGGTCTTTGTTTGTAGGAAAAGTTTGATGTTATTGAAGGAGCTTTACAGTTTCCTGAAAAAAATACAGCTCACCTCCCACCTCTTGATCAACTCTATTGAAAAGGCCAAGGTCCTCCACTATATCCTAGGCCATCTCCGATTGTCCTGATCCATATCTGGCCACTAGACCCAGATGGCTCCAGAGGAGAAAGTGAGGCTGGTGACTTTGCACAGCCCTCCCTCACTTAAATACAATTCACTTGCAGGTCATAGCATCATCTCCATGATGTCATGATCCTCTTGGATCAGGAAGGCCAAACAGCAACCTCTGTGAGTACAGAAGGAGCTGCCCACTAGGGAGCCAAATTTCCAGTTGGGCCACAAGGCTTCCTTCTTTCCTTCTTTCCTTCTTTCCTTCCTTCCTTCCTTCCTTCCTTCCTTCCTTCCTTCCTTCCTTCCTTCCTTCCTTCTTTCCTTCCTTCCTTCCTTCCTTCCTTCCTTCCTTCCTTCCTTCCTGCCTTTCTTCTTTCTTTCCTTCCTTCCTTTCTTCCTTCTTTCCTTCCTTCCTATCTTTCTTTCTTCCTTTCTTCCCTCTCCACATAAGGTATCACGCCCTTATCTGCTAGTTCTCTGCCCAAAGGGAATGTAAATTTTAATCTCTGAAACTTCTTTTCTGTTTTTTTTTCTCTTATAAAGCACCCTTAACCCAAAATCACTCTGGTCCCAGATTAGTCACTGTTTGGGCCCTGATTGGCTCAGAATGAATGCAAATAATAATTGTTTCTGTTTTGTCCAGAAATCCTGAGGGTCTTCCCTTCCCAGATCTATTTTTTTAAAATTAAGCCTTAATCACTGAATGGGTGCTGCCTCAGTCAAACTTAGACCTATTAAACACCTTAGCTTGAAAAGGCTAAGGTCCCCCATTGCATCCTATGCCATCTCTAGTTTTCCTGATCCATATCTGTTCACTGGATCTGGATGACTCCAGAGGAGAAAGTGAGGCTGGTGACTTTGCACATCCCTCTCTCACTTAAATCCAATTCACTTGCATGTCATGTCATCACCTCCCTGATGTCATGGTCCTCTTTAAGAGTGAAGGACAAACAGCAACATTTGTACTGTCTGCCCCAGATAAACATAGTGACAGACAAGTTTTATAAATTGTTCTTCCAAAATATGTCATAATATGGGTAATGAACATTCTTTATCCAGTTGGTCTTTCCCATGTAAATGATTGGGCTAACTGCTTGCTATTCTTAAGCACAATGCTGACCTATCTTAGCTTATCAATCTTAGCCTGTTTTATAATACAAGCTTTCAAAGAGGACTTGCTATATTTATTTTTTATTGTTGTCTTGTTTTTTATTTATTTTTTATATATTTATTTTTTAAATTAAAGTGAATTTTGATGTGAATATTTTAGGAGAACTTTTGAATTCCCCTTGGGGTCTTATCTTATAGTGTTACAAGTTACAAGTTCGGAATTCTTGGTCTAGTTTATGTTCTAATTACTTTACTTTTTTTTTTCTTTGCCTGTGGAGACCTGTGCTTAGAGCTTTGGATGACTAATACAGAAGATATTCCTCAGTCGCTATCATTCGAAGTCCTCATTAAACTTTTATGTCACAGGAGGCAGTCTGGTACAGTGGAAAGTCTCTGAAGTTAGAAGACCTGAGTTCAAATTATGGCTTTGTTACTATCTTCATGAACTTGAGTGTCTAAACCTCTCTGAGCCTCAGTTCCTCATTTGTAAAATGGGGAACCTTGACTAAACCCAGGTTCAAATCTCACCCCCAGTGGTTTCTACCCTTGTGATGTTGGGCAAGTCATTTAATTTCCCTAGGCCTTGGTTTCTTCATCTATAAATTAGGAGGTTGGACTTCATCACCTCTGAAATCCCCTGAAGCTCTACTTCTATGATCATATGAATTCAAATGGATGCTGGCAGAAGAGCTGGAAAGCTAACAGATATCCCTAGTACAGATATTTTAAAATCATACAGAGCATGCACATGAAGCAAACATATTGAGTGAAGTGTATAAGTAGGGCAAAGGAGGAAGAAGAAGAAAGAAAGATGATCACATGTTTATGCAATGTAGACTTGAGAGGACATTGCCTCCTCTCTTACACTTATCACTCTGACAAACATTTATTTAATACTATCAATGAACAAATCTTCATTGCTACATCAAAGGAGAGGTTGTGTTGTCCAAAATATCCTTTTTTCACATTGAAGCCCATAGAAGAGAAAGTGAAGTATGAGATCTGGAACTGGAAGAGATCTTAGAAACCATTGAAACCAATACCATAAATTTACATGAAGAAACTGAAGTTTTGCAGAAGTTACATGCCAAGGTCAATTAGGCGAGAAGCAGAACTGATATTTGAACTCAGATACACTTATCTCAACACTGATGTGTTTTGGTTTTGGTTTTGGTTTTTTACACTACCACATTGCCTTTACCTCAGCCTCATTCAGGGTGGTACAAAAGAGGAATAAAATTTGGTCTCTGCTTGGTCTTCCAAGATGCTGATAAGCCTTGAAAGGCACCTGAAGGTATGTATGTGCAGGCCCCTAGAGACTTGCCCTTCCAGGAGTCCCAAGAGCACCTTGAACCAGCTGTGCTTATAGAAGGTGACGAGGGCCCATATGATGGTGAATCTATAAATAATTGTCTAGAAGCCACAGTCAGCTTTGATGCTAAGGGTGAAGACTGTAGTTCTGATCTCTAGTATGGTGGGAAACTAATAGCAGATGGCCAAGTGACAAGTTTTTCAGCAGCCCATTCTGTCAGGACACTTCCATTCCACCTCCCCTGCCATTCCCAGCTCCTATAAGCAGTAACAACACCTGGATCATCTGTCTGCCCCTGGCCACACCATCTCAACAACAGTTCAGTTGGGCCCTTAGTACTGGTGGTTCCACTAGTCCAGCTCTCAGTTTCCTAATAATGATTATGATGATAACAATAATAATAATAGCCAGTATTTTTATAATGCTTCAAGATTTACAAAGCACTTTATGAATATGTCATTTTATCTCCATAATAAACCTGAGAGGTAGGTGCTATTGTTATCCCCATTTTATAGATCAGGAAACTGAGGCAGACAGAAGTTAAGTGACTTGCCCAATATCACACAGCCACTAAGTGTCTCAGGAGAGTTTTAAACTCAGGTCTTCCTGACTCCAAGTCTGGCATTCTGTCTACTTACTGTACCACCTAGCTGCTACTTTCCTGCCTTCTTCATCATTGCTGTTATTTGCAGTTGGGGGCCACATCCAGTCATCCTGACCTATGTCTTGCCACTGGACTCAGACGACTCCAGAGGAGAAAGTCAGACGGGTAACTTTGCACAGGCCTCCCTTACTTAAATGCAATTCACTTGCATGTCATGGCATCGTGTGCCTGATGTCATGGTCCTCTTCGAGAATGAAAGGCAAATAACAACAATCTACGATCATTGTTTTCTCCTCCTTGTTACTTCGTGCTCTATCCAGATATGTCTTACTCCCATCTTTAAACTTACTTCAGATTATCTGCCTCTCTACTGGTCCCTTCTAGAGTGCTTGAATGAAAAAAGATGCTGGAAGATCTCATTTCAAATCCCTGACATCTGATAACCATCTAACTTTGGGCAACTCAGTAAACTGGAAATAAGAGTACCTGATCTGTCTTTTGATCAAGTGCTTTGTAAACTACTGCATTGATCTAAGACATTATTATTAGAAAAACAAATAAACCAAAAACTCCTCCCTTTCCTAATGCCTGCCACCTTTCTTACCCCCTTGCCTTAATTGAGACCTGGCTTCCAATTGATGCCACCCTTTCCAACAGAGAATGCTTCTCCTATTCCTCCAAGTACAGGTGGTAAACAATGGGATGATCCATTCTTGTTTTTCCATTATTACTTAAAGATCACTATTATACCATTAGCACTCAAAGGGGGCAGCCTGGTGTGGTGGGCTTGAGTGTTGGACTTGATGTCAGAAGGAATGGGTTGGAATCCCACCTCAGACACTACCTTCAAGCTTATATAGACAGTAAATCACAGAAATGGATCTGAATCCAGTTCCTCTGACTCCAAATTTTCTGGTCTTTCCACTAAACCAGGCTGCCTTGAACTAAGCTGCATAGGATAAATGCAAAGAGGAATAAGACTTGACCCCAGAGTATGAGGGGAAGGAAGGAAACAAACATTTTGAAGCACCTACTATGTACCAGGGACTGAACTAAGTGCCGTACAAATAGTATTTCATTCGATTCTCACAATAACCCTAGAAGTTGGTGCTATTATTATTCTTGTTTTACAGATAAAGAAACTGAGGCAGACAGAGGTTAAGTGTCTTGGCCATTGTCACACAACTATTAAGTGTATGAAGCCAGATTTGAACTTGGATATTCCAGACTTCCTGCCCAGGACTCTGTCTACTGTACTATCCAGATGCTTTGGGGATGGGGGCAGGGGCAAGCCACTTAAAAGGTTAAAAGCCTTAGTTTCTTCATCTACAAAAAAGATAATGATTTTTGTACTGCCTGCCTCACAAGGTTGTTGAAAAGAATGTGCTTTGCAAACCTGAGTTGTACTGAGGGCCGCTTCTCTTTAGTTGCCCAGGTCATTTACTTCTACTCTCCTATTATATACCCACTTTCAGGTGACTCCTCAGTTTTCTTTAATGTCTTCAGTGCCTGCTTCTGCCTTGGGGACTTCAATGACCACATCAGAGTTGTTATAGCCTCATAATTCCTTTACTGAGTCAGACTCTTATCTCTACTCTCCAAGAATCACCAACCTAGTCACACTTTGGACCTTGATACCACTGTGAATTGCTCAGCATCCAAGACCTGAACTTTTCTTCTCCCAGCAAAATATCCTCTGTCCTTCTACCTATATGACTCTCTTTCTTATAAAAGCTGTTCTCTACCCTAATTCTGACTTTCAATCTCTTGGCTCATTCCTATTTGTCCTGTTCATCATCCTTTCTGGTTTCACTTAATTTCCCTTCCTGGGCATTTCAATTATTCTCTTTCTTGTACCCCACACATTACCTACCCGCTTGACCCTCTATTATACCTGATTCACCAATCCCAATCCTAGGTAGTCCCAATGATGGCCAGGCATTGCTACAGAAAAGGTAACATTACCACCTGATTAGTTACCTTACAAATTATGCTGCCTAAGCTCACCTGTGCTCTCAATGCTGCTCAATAATGCATTTATTGGTTTCCAGAAGAGTTCCTGTCATATTTTCCACACCAGCTGTTCCAAACTTTTTCTCTTTTCCACAGACCCCCATTCCTTCCTTTTTTCAATCTCAGCAAATAGCAAAGCCTCCTACTTTGCTGAGATCAAGGTCCTTCCCTGTATATTATCTCAACTTCCAACCTCTCTGCTGAATTTTTCTTCTTCCATATTCTGCTCCCTCCCTTTCTGCTTGAATTTCTGGGATGAAGGAAGGCTAAGGCATCCCAGCCAAAGAGTGGCAGGATAGTGGGGTAGCTGACCCAACTAGCTGTTTGCCGACTGATTTCAGGTTCCTTTTTTGCTGTCACTTTGCAAGTGTTTTGATTTTTTTTGTTTTGTTTTGTTTTTTAGCAACGTGAGTTTTTCACCCATAAAAAAAGAGATTTTCTTTCATACACCTGGTTCATGGCCTTTTCTTGCATCTCTCTGACTTTAGTTGTCATTGTTTGCCCTTTCCTTGGCTACTGTAGTCTAGTGTGCAGATGGTGCCTAAATTTTACAATGGTTCTGGGGAATTGGGGGAGTATAAGCATCCACAATTGAGGAATCATGTCATCAGTACCATTTCCCGTTGTACTGATTAAAGCATTCAGTCACAACACTGTCACCACAGGTGATGTGAGTTCAGCAGTGAAAAGTGTGCCCTTAGCACTTCAGATCAACTAAGGTGGTACCTTAGCACTTTTGCCACTTGCTTGATTTCTGACCTGGTCTATGGACCATGGCTTTGTTTACTCTCCATGATCATGACCTGTCCTGCAATGGGTTATTAATAAATCTACAACTTAGAAATTTCCAAACAATTCTGGTTACTTTTAGTACTTCTGTCCCTTCAGTAGTTTGGCAGAGAGGTTGGATTGCAATGAACAGCACCTGCAGACGACCCCACTCAGCCTGTTTCTAGCTTGATTCTGAGCACTTTGGCCCTCTGGCTGGAGTCCTGCTCTCCAAATTCAAAATGGCTTCTTTGGCAAAAATGAGTCTTAGCACCACCTTTGCATGCAGACATGAATAACCCATTACTGAATGCTTTAGGCAGCTGGCATATATGGGTCCCACTTCCCTGGACAAATTCCTGCAAGCCACCTTCCTCTAATATTCCCCCCTTGCTATTTGAAATTCTACCAAATTGAAAGGCATTTGGATTAACAAGGGTTTTCTTTTGAAATTAAAATCCTGGGAGGGATTATGAATGAACTCAAATAAGTTTCTTTCCTCCTTATACCTAGCCAGAAAGAACAAGTAACAGCTGGCTGGAGGGAATGGGAATTTTGATGGCCAGGTGGAGAGAGGAAGAGGCAGTTTTGCATCCTTTGAAAATAAAGAGAGGTATCAGAGGAAGGAAGGCCCAGAGAAAGAGCTAATAGTAGGGTGAAGACATTGGGTATTTGTGTGTGGAACTAGGAGGTAAGAACATGTTTTGGAAAAGGAATCTAGGAGGTCACCAATAATGAGCTTCACCTGCTTAAATTTTCCTGGGGTAAGTCTCATAGATAATGTGCCATGAGAGGAAAAATCACTAGTTTTGAATTCCCTTCCAACTTTAAATTCTATAATATTTGAATAGAAATAACACCAAAGTCATGCTCCCTTAAATATCACAAAGCAGCTTTATTGGATTATTTATTGGGTTACATATGCCTACAGTCATAGTTCCTTCATCATTAACACTGCTATTCCTATAGAGGACATTTCCCCATGCCCACTTCCCTGTCCAATTCTCAGGTTAGGTGGCTCTGATTGCCTGCATCTGAATGCGATCATCTTTACAGCTTACCTTCTTATATCTCACTTTCCACTCCGAGATGATTGACATAGACAACTTTGTCTATGTGACTTGCTTGTTCTCATTCTCAGCCTAACACATAGCCCACTCCGACCAAAAGACTGTCAAATGCTTTTTGCCCTGTGGACATATATGCATGCAATCAAATCATACACTATGAAGAAAGAATGAGACCAAAAGAAGAGATGTGAAAACAAATGATCTGTATAAGAAATTGAATATGGAAAGATGACGAAATGAGCTCCAGTGCAGGAGAAGCAACTGTTTTGCTCACATCAGCAGCAGCAGTAAAAATAATAAGTGCATCTTTGCATTCTCTTGCTATTGAAGTGTTTCAACTAAATGACAACTCAAGTTTGCACTTTAGACAAAACATTTATCTGCAGAATGCAATCTCTAGATTTACTCTGATTTATGAGGAAATGCCCTTAAATGATGGATTTTGCTCTGACATTGTTGCAATTCTTTGTTGAAAAAAAGGGCTGTATCATGGTGATTAACGTAGTAGGAGTGAAGCTCTGTGCATTGCATCCCACCTCGACAAACGATTGAGATATAAGAAATATGTTTCATATTCAGCGATTTTTCTTCTGTACTTTCTAAAGAGAACACTACAAGACAATAGGATGTATTTCTAGGTGATTAACAAGTCCACTACTTTATGGGAAGGCAACACTCAAAATAGTTGTCCTATGAACATTTTTAGAAACACATCTTTTCTTTTATTTACGGAAAATAAGCAAATCCAGGGAACTGTAACTTTTCGATTCTCTACAGTGCCCCATGGCTATGCCTCAGCTCTGACCTACTTCTAGGAATGGGACTAATCAGTGTCAACTTAAAAGATGTTTTTGGTGAGGTTGCTAGCTGGGCAGTTACTTGGCATACTTGAACTGTGTCTTTTCAATTGAGTATACTTGACATAACATGGACAACTTTCTAAAGATATTCTTATGCTAATTTCATTTGCCGGAAACACCTACTTGTTCTGAGTTCTAGCAGTTAATTTTAGTAGCTGGAGAGGTGATCAGATTCTCCTGCTCATTCCCCACAATTAAGCAGCGAATGCTCTCTAAGTGGATGACTACAGGGCGTGAGTTACCACCAGATGGCTAAGAAAGGAAAAGCAGAGCCCAAAACATAACTTACAAGTACTCAAGTGGAGTTTTTTGGATGCTTGCTGGGTCTCTAGATGATGAAGAAATGTTCTGGTATGAAACTGCCTCTGATGTTTCCTCCCAGGCCTGTGATGAGTCTTCATATTTCATCTGGTCCCACATCTAGGGAAAAAAATACAGCAGTGAATTTTAACAGCAGTAAATTTTTAGCAACAATGCTCTTTGGCAGCAATGATCTTTATCAGTTGTTCATCTTCAGCAGGGTGTTCCACAAGAGCAGGGAATTTTTGGTAGTATGATTTGAGACTTGCTCCCCCTCCATCCTTTATGAACACCTAGACCTATGATTTCATTGGTGTAGGGAACTCCCAGTGGGGGAACTTCCTTCTACCAAAGACAATCAGTATTTTATTTCCTATAATTTAAGAGTATCTAAGAGTTCTAAGGCTATGACTTAGATAGTTGCCTGGGCAACTGAAATGTTAAGTGACTTGCTGAGGGACACACAGCCATTGTATGTTAGTGAATATTGGGCTCTTGTTTTACTCTTTAGTCTTGTAGTGGTAACATTTGACACGTAACCATCCATTAGGCAGCATGTGAAACCGAACACTTCTCTAGCCTCTGAAATTAACTCCTTGAACCCAGAAAAAAATAGATATTCTGCAAATGAAATGAACATAAATGCATCTTTAGAAAGTTGTTAATGTTATGCTAAGGTTATTAAACTGAAAAGAGTAAACTTTCAAACTAGTCAGATATGCCAAAGAATTTCCCAAACAGGAAAGCATTTAGTTATGTTGTCTCTCCATGCTTGCTAATGTAGAGAAAATGTGTTGCTTCTAATTTTACTAATCAGAAACTTTCTTCTCTGGAAGAACTGGCCATTATGTTATAGTAAAACTTATCACAGAAGTCACAAAGACCAGCTAAGAGTTTACAGATCATTAGTACATTAGTATATGCTTTGAAGATCTGATATGGGGTTTTAGTGGGCCCTAATTTTAATATGAGTTTAATGTTATGATTTAGAAGACCAAATATTCAATGTGATCTTGGGCTGTATTGAGACACATAGATTTCAGGAATAAGGAGGTGATAATCCCCCTGACCTCAGCCTTGGTCAGACCATGTCTAGGTTTGTGCACCGTGATTCAGGAAGGGCATTGATAAGTTCAAGAACATTCAAAAGGAAAGTAACCAGGATTATAAAGTATCTTTGATTCTATGCTATATTATGATTATTCAGTGACTAGAGATCTTTACCCTAGATTGATGGGCATCCCTTCAATGTCTAATTCTTTGCCACCAGAAAAAGAGCTGCTATAAATATTTTTGTACACATGAGTCCTTTTCCTTTTTCTTGCATCTTTTTGGGATATAGACCTAGTACCAGTATTGCTGGGTCAAAGGCTATGCACAGTTTTATAGCCTTGGGACATAGTTCCAAATTGTTCTCCTGAATGGTTGAACAAGTTCACAGCTCCACCGATAGTGCAATAGTGTTCCTATTTTTCCATATCTCTTCCAGCATTTGTCATTTTTACTTCCTGTCGTGTTAGACAGTCTGTTATTTTTCCAATGAGATATTTCACATTTTCTCCCATTTTTTCATTGACTTGGTTTTGTTTTATTGTTTCTTGTTATCTCATGCAGTCACCAACTTCTACTTGACCAGTTTTAATTTTTAAGGATTTATTTTCTTCAGTCAGATTTTGTACCTCTTTTATGATTTGACCAATTCTGATTTTTAAGGGGTTATTCTCTTCAATATCGTTTGTGCCTCTTTTGTCAAGCTAATAATTCTTCTATAATTTTTTTGCTTTTAATTATTTTCTCAAATTATTTTTCCAAATTTTTCCTTTACTGCTCTTATTTGAGTTTTTTTTTGCTTTAAAAAAAAAAAAACTCTTCCTTTAGCTCTTCCAGAAATTCTTGTTGGACTTGTTTCCAAGCTGCATTTTTTTTTTGAGGCTTTGCTTATAGATATTTTCAAGTCATTGTCTTCTTCTGAGCTTGTGTTTTGGGCTTTCCCATTACCACACTAGCTTTTTATGGTCAGATTATTTTCCCAGTCTATTTTTTTTCACTTTGTATTTTATGTTTGAATTGGGCTATTTACCTATGGTGTGTGTGTGTGTGTGTGTGTGTGTGTTTGTGAGACTCCCTCAAGCTTTAGACTTTGATGCCATGCTGTTTTCAGAGATCATTCACAAGCCTGTGAATTTTCTGTGCTTTGAGGTGATGTGATCCAGGTTGAGGCCTGGCCACTGCTGTTCTAATCTGAGTTCTGGTCCTTATCCAGGTTGGCCTTTGCTACCCTTGAGAGCACAAGCACTTCTTTCACCCCACCCTCCTGCCATGGAACTACAACTTAGAACTGAGTAATGGGCAATGGAGTTGCTATTTGATATCTGGTTCTGCACCTAGTGCTAAAACAGAGGTCCCCTATAATCCCTTTCTGACAAAGTGTTCAACCCCCTTCATCTCTGGGTGCTGAGCACTCCAAATGCCACTGCTGCCGCTGCTACTGCTGCCGCCACCATCTGGTGTCACTTCCTGAATGCTGGGCCCCAACTTCAGTGCCACAGATCTCTCTGTCCTTTCAAGTTATTCTGGGCTTGAAAACTAACTCACTGACTTTTTTTGGTTATGCTGCTTAGAATTCAATTCGACATGCTTTTTGAAAGTTGTTTAGAGGGGAATGTTGGGAGGGCTCAGAAAAAAAAATCCATTTACTCTGCCATCTTGACTCTGCCTCCTATGTTTTGATGGTGTTTACTGAAATGGAATCTCAATCTGGCAGTTTCTGTGGACTAGAGGAATGAGTTTGAATCTTTCTCTGGCTTGCAATTTGCCTGAACCATTACCAAAGGCTTAGAAACCTGGGTATTTGTCAAAATGGAAAAGAATTGGGCGATACCAAATCCAAGACAGTGCTCTTTCTTAGAATTCAGTCCATGACCAAGTCAAATTGAATTAAATTAACAAGCATTTATTAGGTGCCTACTATGTGTCAGGAGCTGCATTAAACATTGAGGATGCAAAGAAAGTGAAAAAAAAAAAGTCCTTGCTCTCAAGGAACTCAGATTCTAATGGGGGAGATCCAATACAGACAAGATATATACAGGATAAAATGGAGATTATCTGAGAGAGAAGGCTCTAAGTTTAAGATGGACCAGGAAAGCCTTCTGGAAGAAGGTGAGTCTTTGACTGAGACTTTTTTTTTTGAAGGCAATTAGGGTTAAGTAACTTGTCCAGGGTCACACAGCTAGTAAGTGTGTGAGGTCAGATTTGAACTCAGGTCTTCCTGAATTCAGGGCCAGTTCTCTATTCACTGTACCATCTAGCTGCCCAGAGACCAATTCTTTAAAAAAATCTTTGTTTTCATTTTTTAAGCATTTATTTTTCCCCCCTCTTTTGACTTCTCCCCAGCACACTCCCCTTAATTTGGAAAAATATAAAAACCAAAAAATACAAAGTCCTTGTAACACATAAGCATAGTCAAGCAAAACAAATTCTCATAGCTTGGACATTGGTTAGGTCCAAAACTATGTCTTATTCTGCATATTAGTTCATCACTTCTCCATCCTGAGGTGGGTAGCATTCTTCATCACCAGTCCTTTGGAATCATGCTTAATCATTATGCTAATCACACTTACCATCTTTGAAAAATATTTCTTTTATTTTTAATTTATAGAATAAAGCAAGCATTTCCATAACATGGTGTAATAAAAAAAGATTGCACATGAAACTGCAAATCTATTATATACAACTTGCTATTCCTTTAAAATTTACATTAAAGTTATCATGTAAGTTTCCTTTTTTCCTTTTCCCCCCCTTCCAACCACCCTATAGATGGCTACCATTAGACACAAATATGTATGTAAGTATGCATCTGTATCTATATATCTATACCTATATGTGAAATCATTCTATACATACTTCTATTCAACAGTTCTTTCTCTTCTTCCTTCATATGTCCTCTGTAATTAATTTGGGTATTTGTAGTAATCAAAATGACTTATTTGCTCAAAGTTGTTCTTAAAACAATATTGCTGTTACTGTATACATTGTTCTTTTGGTTCTGCACATTTTGCTCTTCATTCTTTCATCCAAGTCCATCCATGTTTTTTCTAAGGTCATTAAGCTCGTCATTTAGTATCCCATCACAATCATATACCATATTTTCTCTTGCTCTTCTCACTTCACTCTGTGTCTGTTCATACAAGTCTTTTCAGGTTTCTCTGAAACTATCTCTTTTTCACTTATAGAATTCCATCATATTCAAATAGCATAATTTTTTCAGCTATTTCCCAATTCATGAGTACGTCCTCAGATTCTACTTCTTTGTCATGACAAAAAGAGTTGCTGTAAGTATTTTTGTACATATGGGATTTTTTTCTCTTTTCTTTCATCTCTTTGTAGTGAAAGTCTAGTAATGATATCCCTGGATCAAAGTACATACATGATTTAGTAATTTTGGGAGATTAGTTTCAAATTGCTTTTCAGAATGATTGGACCTATTCATAGCTCTACCAACAGTGAACCAACGTACTTGTTTCCCAGTAGCCTTTTCAATATTTATCATTTTTTTTGCTAGTTTTGCTAATCTGATTGGTGTGAGGTGAAAACTCAGAGTTGATTTAATTTACATTTCTCTAATTATTAGTGATTTGGATCAGTTTGTCTCATATGGCTATAAATAGCATGGATATTTTCCTCTTGAGAAGTGATTGTCCACATCCTTCAACCATCTATCAATTAGAGAGGGCTCTTATTTTATCAACTAACTTTCTAATCTAAGGTCACAGAACCACGTGCATTCAATACAAGAGGAACTGGAGAGGTGTCTGTGAAGCTTTGGCAATATAGAAGATGTTCTGTTGTACAAGGTTTACTGGGAGCTATCTGTTTTTTAAAACATGCCCTTGGCCGCAGAAAGCTTACAGACTATTAAAGCTAACATTGAGAACTTGCTGTTTCCTTTAAGTAAATGAGTGAAGAACCTTTAACTTCATAACGATTAGAGCTATCAAAAAGTGGAACATGCCCTCTTATGCATGAGCTCCCCCACATTGGAAGATGATGCATAATTATCATGAGATATGTTAGAGAAGGGCTTATTTTTCAGGTATGGGTTGGACCAGATAGACAATGAGGTTCCTTCCAACTCTAAAATTCTCTAAATCTGTATTCCTCAGTCTGCATATTGATTTTATGATTTATTGAAGTCCAAGCCTAGACAATGTGAAAAATCCCTGCAGATCCAGGCTGAGACACTTAAAAGAACCCTATGGTTTGTATCCTCTTAGTAACTCTAAACTGGATAGACTATAGCATTATTGCATTATAATCCTCATTCTAGAAAAGAAGTGCCCAGCACATAAGTAATTTGAATTTAAATGGAAAATAGGCAAATCAAAAAAAAAAAAAAGCCAAATCTGTTTTAAATTCCACATTAGAAACCCAAAAGACAAGCAAGCCCACTCAGTAATAGTTCACAATAGCAAACAGTTTTGAAATTTGCTTTATTGAGAGAGGAACTTTTGATGTAGGCATCAGTTATCACTTTCTGATTTTGCCTGTACTATGCTTAAGCTGGACTTGTTTGCTCAGGGGTTCCATTACTTAGCAGGCCCACTGGCCTTAGTACATTCTAAGCATCTGGATTCTGTTTTCATGGGAGCCTTAAAATAAACAACCAAATGCTGGAATTTTCCTGTTATCTCCCCAAATCATCGTTCCTCTGAATTCTTTTTCACTATGAAAAACATCAAAGTTCCTGTGTTTGTGATTCAGAACCTGGTGAAATAAAAGTGAGTACACCAATATTTTTAAAGGAGCATGACCTTGATATATTACTGAAAAGAGTGAGAAGGGTATAGTAAATATTGGAAGGTTCAAGGAAGAACTAGGCCCTAGAAAAATGCTGTGAATTCCAGCCAAGATATAAAGGTGATGAAAGTATCAAGCAACTCTTTTGGTTAGAATAAAGGAATAACTATTGCTTGATTTGAAGGAATGAATGAATAAGTGAATAGACTATATTTTCCCACAAACCTGTCTTGTATAAAAACTGTATCCTATATTTGGTATTATTTTTCAGTATCTACCAGTGTGAATAGTTATTTCACTTTTAAAGATAGATCATTTCAGAAATGTAGCCTATATTCAGATGTGACTTATAGACTTTGACTACTAATAACTGGCATTTATGTAGTGTTTTAAAATTTGCAAATTGCTTTACAAATATTATTTCATTTCATTTTCACAACAACCCTAGGATACAGGAAGGAAGGAAAGAAACAGACATTTATTAAGTTCCTAAAGTATTCCAGGCACCATGCTAAGCGCTTTCCAAACATTATATTGTTTTATTCTCACAACAAACCTTCAAGGTAGGTGGTATTATTATCCCCATTTTACAGTTGAGAAAACTTAGGCAGAAAGACGTTAAGTGACTTGCTTGGGGTCAAACATCTAGCAAGTATCTGAAGCTGGATTTGAACTCAGATTTCCCTGCTACCAGGTTCGGTGCTTCATCTATTGTGCTACTAGTTGCCTGTTGTAGCCTGGTAGGATGTTTTGGGCAGAGTCATAACACAATAGTGAAATGGGGTGATAAACCCCAATTGGAGTGAGGTGGGCTGGAGGAATCCTTATTTGGAAGTCATCTTCTTATCAGTTACTTATACTTCTGTGCCCACAGCTATTTCTGAGTCTCCATTAGTGCAAAATTCCTATATTTGACCCCAGTTTTGGAACACAATACAGATGAAGCCAAGATAGAATTCTGACCTGTGTTTTCAAGGTGCCCAATAATAAAAAAAGGGGAAAGGACTAGATTCCTATAGTTTCACAAAGGGAATGTGGCTAATCAGTTGCTGCTTGTGAAATATCTCTAATATTGGACAATCAGACACATCATTGGTGTTGTTATATTGAGAAAATAGATTAGGAAGATTAGGAATCCCTGATGTAGTGGACCAGGAAATAATAATGCCCTGGGAGGCATCATAGTACTAAGTGAGAATAAGCTTCTTGGCCTCCAGAGCATTTAAAGTAGTTAGGGAGGACAAGCATTTACTTCTTTCTCTTTCTTCTCTTTGGCAGGAAAAACAATTAGAGAGGGAAGGGGCGTTTTACTTTGGTGCTAACATAGCAGTTTAGACAGTTCTCATCTCTGAGTTGGAAGTGAAGCAATTCACAGATGGTATTAGTCCAGCTCAAAAAATGATGTCCGTCAAATGGTGTTAGGTGGGAAAACAAAAGCACAATAGAGACATGTATTCATGGCCTAGGTTACTTAGAAGGACTGGAGGAGACTTTTCAAACTGCTGTCTCCTCTGTCTCTGCAGTCGTTTGTCTCCAAATGGTCCAAAGAGAATTTCCTATGCTATTACCTAAAATGTAATAGCTGTGACAGGATCTAAGGGCAAAGACTAATTGTGGGCCCTAGCTCACTGTTGCTGCTAATGTGCAAATGTGCAAATACTTCTGTGATAGTAAGGTAGAGGTCTGACCTTGACTCTGATCTTGACTCTCAGAGTATGGGTGCTAGACCTGTACCTGGAATCAGGAAGACCTGGGTGTTAAGTCCCACCTTTAACATTTACTAGTTGTGTGATCAGGGGCAAATCACTTAACCTAAATGCAATAAATGTACCTGTAGTGCCTACCTGACAGAGCTTTTATGAAAGTCAAATGAGATAATTTACATAGAGTCCACTGAAACATTGTACATGTCAGTTATCATCAGGATGGGCAAACTATTTAGCATCTCTGAGACTGTTTGCAAATCTGTAAAATGTAGAGAATGCTACCTGTAGTACTTAACCTTACATGGTTGCGGTGAAGCCCACTGAGATAAGAAAGTATATATGAAGTATAGTATAAACTTGCAAGTTATGCATATGCATTATATATACATGTGTATAAGCATATATATAATATGTAAATATGTGTGTATATACACACATATGTAAATATATACATACACATACATACATGTATGTATATATATGTATATAGCTACTATCATCTTCAAAAACACTATCCCACGCTTTAATTTTCTCACCTGTAAAATGGGAACTATAAGAAATAAATGTGACTGTATTGTACTTATTTGAATAGAAACTATTAATGGAATGAAAAAGCAATAAGAAGAGGTGGAGGAATGTATTTTAAAAGTAGTACTGGGGCAGCTAGGTGGCTCAGTGGATAGAGCACTGGCCCTGAAGTCAGGAGGACCTGAGTTCAAATCCGGCCTCAGACCAAACACTTGACACTTACTAGCTGTGTGACCCTGGGCAAGTCACTTAACCCCAATTGCCTCAATGGAAAAAAAAAAAAAGTAGTACCATAAGCGATACGATGGTTGCCATGAAAACAAAACATTAATGTTTCTTTGGAATACATATTATATTTTATGGAATTTCAATTTCCCAATGAAATACATGAACCAGAGCACAGACCTCTAACATATTTGGTAATTTCTCAAAATGGTCATCACTGATTAGCATTCCTAAGTGCCTACTTACATTTTGGGCTTTGACTGTGGAGATATTCTAAAATATGGTCCTTAATTAGGATGGAGTATTTATAAATCATTTCTAAATAGCAATTTCACTATGGTACAATAAATTATAGAGGCTAAAAAATTGGAAAAGTCATCCAAAATTCTGACTCATAAAGCATGCAGAGAAGAAGTTGATCTACTCATAGATGCAGGCCAACCAAGGAAGGAGCTGTTAGTATGCTTTTTTTTTTGTTTGTTTGTTTTTTGTTTTTTGTTACTGAAGAAAATTTACTGACTAGCACTGCTAAGGGAGCCCACTGAGCTGGCATGGCATTCTGGGAAATGGGATTCAAATGAGCAGTACCTCAAAAGCTCCTTCTATATTTCTCAGCTTGAAAAATTCAATTTCATTTTATCTGTTATCAGCTCTGGACTGTTTTGTAATTTCCAACCTCATAAATACAAGTGTTTTCTCTAGCAAATGTATATGGGAAAGGGCTGAATTTTCAAAAGGTCAGAGTTTTCCTTTTCTTGTATAACACCAGGTTTCTTTGTGGAACATAAAGTTCTGTGATCCCTCATGTTCTCTTTCCTTCAAGTAACAGGGATAGAGGTTAGCCTCTAGGCCCTGTGCTCATACCCTCAGTGGCACCAGACTCCATTGGCTCATTCTTCCAGGAGAAATTTAAATGAGCCCCAAGTTCAAGTTTTAGAGCTATAGGATCATTCATAAAACTAGACCATGAGTTGATAGCTTTCAGGGAGGTCTTTAGCTTCCTTCCCTAGGATTTCAGGATTCAAGTGGAGATATTCTGGGAAATACAAAACCTTTCAGGATCATTGGGATCAGGATCCCAAGCACACTTTGATCTCAAATAACCTAACAAAATGGGAACACGTCAATTCATAAAAGGACAATCAGGTTTACAATACACCATTAGCAGTGGCCAAAAGCAGAACTGGGCATCTCCTAAATGATGGAATGAAAGGGAAAAGGAAGGTAAAGAAGAGTCCCCTTATCCACTGCTCTTCAGCCCAGTAGTGTGTAGGAGTCTACTACCAACCAGGCCCTTCCTCTATTTGGGTTGCTATAATATGTCTGCCTGCTATTGACAAGAGGTTGGCCACCACAAGGCTGCCAATTGCTTTCCACCCCATTAAACACTGTCTACCCTCTTCCCAGCCTTCATAGCCACCAGGAAGCTTCCCAGCCAATCTCCTTATTCATTCCTCTCCATTTTCAGTACCTCAAACTTCTTGTGTGAGGTTCCATGCCCTTTCAACCCAAACTTCAGGCAGCCTTGATGAATGAGCCTTCATCATTTTCTAGAGCTTTCATTGTGTTCCTGGAAGATGCATGTGGGGCTACACTTGTAGCATTAGATACTGGATGTATTATTTCATGCTTGATGTTTTTTCTTAATCTATAATTTCAGAGAAAGATTCAGTTTTCCCTCTTTTGGAAGGAGGAGGATGGATACTTTATTTTAATTTCATAAAGAACTTTAGGGTTAAGATTATAGTTGAGAAGCTCATTTTCTCCAAAAGATAAATAGCCAGATGGAGTGATAAGACCGTTTTGTCTAATGTTCCATCAAAGGCTAAAACAAATTGCTTGGAGGAAGTAAGTTATCTAAAGTTCAAACAGCTGCTTCAGCTCCATATTGGGGGATTTGGCCATTGAAAGCCCAGTCCTTAGAGCATGCTCAGATTTGTCCTCCTTGGGAGATTACAGAAATAGATATTCCCTGACTTTTTCCAATCCAACATGTGAAACTTTAGAAGCCTGTTTTCAGACTTGTATGACTGAAAGGCTGGCACTGTGTGATAATGAAATATCTAATTAGCTAAAGAATGGAATAACTGAGGTCTCAGGAGATACTGATCAAGAATTTTGTTCTCATAAAAAAAAAAGGATCACTCAATAATCTCCCAATTTCCTTTGCTTCCTGGCTGAAAGTGAGTCAAAAGCTGCTGTGAGCTGCCCAGTGATAAGAATTTAGTTGGAGGTAGAAATGGTGACTTCCCTCACTCCTACTCAGCTGTTATTTGTCTCTGAGTATAGGGTGCCTCTGATGCTTTTGGGTTTATTCTTTTCTAATCTTCTAATGAGCATTCTGAGGAAGAAGTGCCTAGATGACAACTAATTTGGGAGAACCAGAGGTTCTATCAGAAATCTCACCTACAACCAAAGAAAGTAGCAGTAGCTGCCAGAGAGGTAGTGGCTGACAACAGAGGAAACTACCTAGAGGAAGGAACTGGGTATCACTTCTTGTTGTTCAGTCCTGTCTGACTCTTGGTGACCTCATTTGGAATTTTCTTGGTAAAGTTACTATTCTTTTCCTTCTCCAGCTCATTATATAGATGAGGAAACTGAGGTATACAGCATTAAATAATTTGCCCAGAGTCACACAACTAGTAAGTATCTGAGGTCAAATTTGAACTCAGGAAAAGAGGAGTTTTTCTGACTGCAGGCGAAGCACTCTATCCACTGTGCCAACTAACTGCCCTTATCATTTGTTATCCAGAACAAAAATGGCAGACTTACTATAACAGCATTTAATGTATATTAACAAAAACCATCCACAGTTCCACTGGAATTTCAAAAGGGCCAAAGAAAACCCAGATAATTCTTCTAAAGGTTTTAAGCTTGCACTTAATTTAGGCTAAAAAACCCCTCCTGAGTTACAGATAAGAAATGCTGTTCCCTAAACTCTGGTGCTGATCCAGCCAAATTTAAATGGTCAGTGGTTGGATTCATTGCCAATGTTGTTCTTTGACCATGACTCAGGTTCTTGATGTTTCCCAATAATTATTCTACAATCTTTTTACCAGTCAATTTCTCCTTCACAGTGTCTTAATCCTTGGAGTTAGTGGCCTGGCTGACTTTGTAACTCATTTTGAAAAAAAAAAATCATGAAGACTTTCCTTTAAGGAAGATGCTTTTACCACAGTGATTTTAGAAAAATTTATCTGTGATGCATTCCATTCATTATCTAGGCAGATACTGTTGGCTTTTCACATAGTGACAAAAGTTATGGGTCTCCAATGCTGGGTGAAATCCAATTGAGTGTACAAAATGTTAGCCGTGGGAACACTAACTCTCAATCCCAGGCATTGCAAAAGGGTAAAAAGTAACCATGCTGCTATATCTGACAACTGGTAGCCGAATCCTAAAGAGGACCTTAATTAGTGGGTCCCTCAACAGCCAGGCATGCCCAGTGAGTAGTTGCAATAAAGGCGATAGGGGCACCCAAAGTGCATTCACACATAGTCACAAGCTGCATCGATGGTGTACTTTTCATATAAGAAGATGAAAACCACACTGACCTGTTCTTTTCATTGGAAATGGATCTTTCTATACTCTCACATCAAAAGCAGAGTAAATCTCTGCTATGAAAACTGTTTCTGTTTTACCAAGGATATCCAAGTTCTCTATGGACCTTTTGATAGGGGAGTGCTTCTTCTTCCACTCTTCAGCAGAAACCCCAGGAGTTTTTGTGCAATAATTCACATGCAACTTTCTCCTTTAAAACAAGGATATCAGTTTCTTGAGGTAATTTTTGGGCCATTTTAGCTCAAAAATAAACATATAATTCTACCAAGTAATTTCTTTATATGCGTATTTTTAGCTATGTTTCATGGGAAGGAGAAGATATTCTTGCCTTTATTTCCCCTTGCTTCTCTAAAATATTTCAGATATAGTGGCTGAACCTGGTATTCCTAATTCTACTATAATAAAGTTACTATATAAAAAAGTCACTATACTAAAAGCTTTGGTTGGCTGTTTATACCAGTGAGATAAGCAGGGATTCTTGTAACTTCTGAAGGGACACTTTTATAGATACTAGAAAAAAAAGAGGCAAATTTAATGAACTCTGTGTGTCCTTCATCGATTGTTCACCAACCTACTGCAGCCTAAAATTCTCAGCATCTTCTAGGCATTGGCCAATTGTGAATGTGGAAAACTAAGCATCATAAAATGAAGCCAAAATTTGCTCAAGACTGGGAGTGGAATATCAGGCACAAAGATTACTAGAGGAAATTCCTAGTTCAGTACAAAATACTAATAAATATTTTTTGAAATACTATGTAACAAGAATTCTTAACCGTAATTCTGAAAACATTATGTACATGATTATTCCTGAAAAGATTGCATTGGTTTGCTGATTGATACTGTTCCTAGAATGAAAAGTGCCTAACATGAAGTCACATGAGAAGGGTAGAAGAGCCCAGGAATGCTCCTTGTTCTTCTAGGAAAGGAGAAACAGGACTGAAAAAGAGAATTCTGTTTTCCTTTTCTGATGGAAAAGAAGTGAGCCAGGCCAAGAGAAAGAATTATGTTTTTTAAGTTCCGTCTATTGCATCTACTCTAGTCAGGTCAAAACCCTTCTTTCTTAGAACCCACAAACGACCTCGATGAACAATCGATTCAAAGATAGTATGATTGATTCAAAGACAAGACGTTAAGTAACTCAAAGACCAGACAAATAATGCTGTATTAGGGGCAAAGGTCTCTTGATGATTAGAGTGTGGTGGAAAGAGGAGTTCATAGAATAAGATAACCCATCTGAGGATATTTGGTTCTATATTCTTTATATCAAGCATATTAGTGATGGGAAAATAATGGTTAAAGCTTTCCCTAATTCTCATTACTGTTTTCTTTTTGATAGCTGGCTATTAATAAGCTTTGAACAAAGCAGCTTGACAGAGTAGAAAAAGCAATGGATGTGAAATCAAAGAACCTGCGTTCAAATATTGTGTCTGCTAACATAACCTGGCTTTACCATGTTTCCTTGGACAAATTATTTATTCTCTATTGTCTTCAGTTTTCACATTTGTAAAGTGAGAGCATGGGATTAAATACTCTCTAAGATCCTTTCCAGCTCTAAACCCATATACCATTGAGAAAGCCTGCACAGTGCCTATATATTTATTTATTGTTCGTTCCTTATGTCAGTGGAACCCTCACTCCTCTCGCATAGTGAGAATGGGTTCAGTCTTAGAAGCTTCTCTAATGATAAGTTTGATAGTTTAATACAAGACCCCCACCCCAATCCCCAGACATCTGCATTGGGACTAACAGAATCTAGGTTATGTTGCCTAAAAGATGCTGGCAATTCCCCTGCAATTAGCAGGCTCCCCAAAACAATAACCATAGAGCAGATTTATTGATACCATGTATAAATGAACACAGAAATGATTCATATCCAAGCCCCTTTTATAGCACTCTCTGCAGTTTCCCTTCTCCATAGAGGTTTAGCCACAGTCATTGCGAATTTGTAGCACTAGTTTTAAAAAAGGTCTCTGTAATGTGAATGGAATTGTGGGTCACAGTGTAGATCTAGAGACTCTGTATTCAGAGCATATGGTCCTATTGAATTCAATAAACATTTATTAAATACCTACTATGTGCCAGGCACTGTGTTAAGCACTAGGGAAATAAAAAAAGAGGCAAAAGACTGTGCCTGTGGTATATGATTATGATGGAGTACTATTGTGCTATGAGCAATGACAAAGGGGATGGTGGCAGAAAAACACAGCAAGACCTAGATGAACTGATGCAAAGTGAAGTGAAAAGAACTGGGAGATCATTGTACACAGTAACAGCAATGCTGTAATGATGACCAACTGTGAAAAACTTGGCTACTCTGATCAATACAATGATCCATGACAATTCCAAAAGACTCACAATGAAAAAAAAAAGTTGCCTACCTCCAGAGAGAGAACTGATGAATTCTGAGTACAAATTGAAGTATACTTTTCTCACTTATTTTTTTTTTTGCTTTTTTGGTGATATGTCTAATATGGAAATATGTTTTGCATGATTTCACATGTATGATATATTGTCTTCTCAGTGAGTGGGGGAAAGGAGGGGAAAGAGGGAAGGGGAGAATTTGGAATTCAATTTAAAAAGAAAAGAGTGCTAATAATAAATAATAAAACATTTTTAAAAAGACAGTCCCTGCCCTCCAGGTGCTTATAATCTAATGGAGGAGACAACATACCAACAAATATATACCAAGCAAGTTATATACAGGATAAATAGAAAATAATAGAATGAAGACAGTGGAATTAAGAGGATTGGGCATGGTATTCTATAAAAGGTGAGATTTTATTTCAGACTTAAAGGAAACCAGGAAAGTCAGTAGTCTGAGTGGAGGTGGGAGAGCATTCCTGGCATGGGAGACAGCCAGAGAATATACCTGGAGCTGAGAGACAGTGTCTTGTTTCTGGAGAGTATGAGGTAGAGAGTAAGGTGTAAGAAGACTGGAAAGGTAGGAGGGGCTAGGTTATGAAAGGTTTTGAATGTCAAACAGGATACTTTGTATTTCCTCCTATAAGTAATAGGGAACAACTGGAGTTAATTGAGTAGGAAGGTGACATGATCAGACTTGCATTATAGGAAAATCACTTTAATGCCTGAATGGAGAATGAATTAGAATGGAGACAGACTTGAGGCAGGCAGACCAACCAGCAGGCTATTGTAGTAATCAAGGCGTGAAGAGGTAAGGGCCTGCACTAGAGAGGAAGCAACGTCAGAAGAAAGAAGCGGACATATTTGGGAGATGTTGCAAAGGTGAAATTGGCAAGCCTTCTCACCAGCTTGGATATGGGGAGAGAGTGAGGAATCCAGGATGATTCTTAGGTTTTGATCCTTAAGTATTGGGAGGACGGTGTTGGCTTCTACAGCAATAGCGAAGGTAGGAGGTAGAGAGAATTTAGAGGGAAAGATAACAAGTTCTGTTTTGGACATATTGGTTTTAAAATGTCTACTGGACATCCAGTTTGAGATGTCAAGAAGACAGCTGGAGATGTGAGATTGGAGGTCAGCAGAGAGATTGAGACAGGAAAGGTAGATTTGAGAATCATCAGTGTAAAGATGGTAACTAAATTCATAGGAGCTGATGAAATCACCAAGTGAAGTAGTGTAGGGTAAGAAGAGAAAGGGACCCAGGAGAGAACTCTGAGGGACACCTACAGTTAGAGGGTATGATGTGGAGAAGGTTCCAGCAAAGGAGACAGAGAAGGCGAAGTCAGATAGTTAGAAGGAAAACCAGGTGAGAGTGGGGTCTGAAAAACCTGGAGAGGAGAGTATGAAGGAGGAGAGAGATCTGCCAATGTCTGAAGAGAGGTTGAGAAGAGTAAGGATTGAGAAAAGGCCATTGGATTTGGCAACTATCATTAGTAACTTTGGAGAGAGTAGTTTTGGTGAAATGATAAGGTTGGAAGTCAGAGTATAAAAGGTTAAGAAGAGAGTGAGAGGAGAGAAAGTGGAGGCACTTACTGTAGACAGCCTTTTCAAGTAGTTTAGCTACAAAGGGCAGAGGAAAAATAGGATGATAGTTAGCAGGGATTGAAGTTTCAAGTGATGGTGTAGGAGTTTCAGTACAGGAGAGAAATGGGCATTTTTGTAGGCAGTAGGAAATAGGCCATTAAAGAGGAGGAGATTAAAAATATGTGAGAGAGTGGGGATGACAGAGGCAGCAATCTGCCGGAGGACATGATATAGAATGGGATTACCTAAACAAGTAGAGGAGTTAGCCTTGGCAAGGAGTAAGGCCTCTTCATCATGTGAAACCGGGGTGAAGGAGGAAAAAGTGGTAGAAGACATCTGAGTGATAGGAGATAAAGAAGAGGGGGAAAAAGGGAGCTGATGGCAAATGACCTCATTTTTTTCCATAAAATATGAGGCAAGATTCTCAGCTGAGAGAATGGGTGGAGGGGTTGGAATGGGAGGTCTGAGGAGGGATGAAAAAAATTGGAAGAGCTGCTGTGGAGAGTGGGATAGGGAGTTGATAAGGGAGGTATAATACAGTTGCCTAGTAGCAGTGAGGACCCATTTAAGGTTGTATAACATAAATTTGTAGTGGATCCAGTCACAAAAGTTGCATGATTTTCTCCACCTTCTTCAGCAGCATACGTGTAGGTGTAAAGGCAATGAATGGTGAGAGTGATCTAAGGATGGCTCTCCCTGGATCCAGTGTTTTGCTATTTTTCTCACTCTTCATGTGTCTAATCTATCAGCCCAGAACCAACAGTTTGTTCAGTCCTCTTTCTCATTTCCACAGCCAGTATCCATATTTGGTTTGGCTTTTGAAGCTCTCACATTTGCCTGCTGTACTGCATTTATTGCTACTAGCTTCCCACTCAGAATTATAGAACTGGAGATTTGGAAGGAATCTAGGTAGCCAAGACCAATAGTTCTTGGAAAGGAATCTTGACTATTACATACCCAACAAGTAATCATTCTACCTCTGCTTGAAGGGGAATCCACTACTCTTCAGGCAGACCATTTCACTTTTGGACTCCAATTATTAGGCAGTTTTTCTTGACATCAAATCTAAATTTGTCTTCTAGAAATTCTCATCCACTGTTCCTCATTTGAGGCCAAACAGAAAACTCCAATTACTCTTTCACATGGCAAACTTTAAAATATCTGAACACTGCCATTATATTCCTCCCTCATCACCCCACCCCCTTACTTTTTTTCTCCAGATTAAACATTCCCTGTTCTTTAAGCTGATTCTCATATTACATGGACTTATGAGACTTCACTAGCCTTTTTGTCACCTTCTGGATAGGCAAGTTTATCAGTGTCTTTCTTAATCTGTGGCATTCAGATCTGAATACAATACTCTAGATTAGGTCAGGTGAGGGCAGTGTTCCTGGAAGCTATGTCTCTCAATACAAGCCATAGATCACCTCAATTTTTCTGACTGTCACATCATATGTTGACTCTTCTCGAAGCTGCAGCCCTGTTTTTCCCTTTTCAGGAAAATCACTATCTAATCATGGCTCCCTTAACTTCCGTTGGTGAACTTGACTTTTTGAACCCAAGTGCAAGACTTCAACATGTATCCCCATTGAATTTCATCTTATTAGATTCAGCCCTGCACTCTAGCCAGTCAAGATTTTTTTTCACCCTGTCATGCTAGTATGCTAGCTATCCTTTCAAATTTTGTGTCACTTAAATTTTTTTATGAATATGTAATCTGTGGTTTTATACACACTGTTGATAAAGGCACTTGTTTCCCTCAACCGCAAGGTTTTCCAAACCCAAAGCCCTTCCTTGTGTCCACTCTATCAACCCCTTTTCAGAGCTTTTCATGCCCATACACTCTTGGGCCTTTTTCCAGTACAGCTGAGAGGGTAGAGGTTGGTTTGATTCATTTTAGATCTGCTGGGGTCTTTTCAGCATGAATTATCTTGGTATTTGCCCAGTACATTCTTCTCCTGAGGAGCCTTGAAAGTGTTTCCTTATAGGAAGTGGTGTGAGGATGGGTCAAGGAAGGAAAGATGAATTTCTGAGAACTCTTTCTTTCTCTTTTTGCCTAAGTAGCCATTTTTCCAGTTGTAGTCAAAGGAAACAGTTAAACCATTCCTTAATAACTGAGCCTCGTGGGACTATCAAAGCTTTTGTAAGCAGAAAGAATGCTTTATGTGGTTGTGGAAACCAGACCTTATGAACTCAGTGAGCATTTTCCTGCCTCTCTCCTCATCCCTCTTAAAAGGTCCCCTTCACTCACCTCACCCCCTGCCAAGCTGCCTGTTAGGAGAAGATCTCAGAAAACCCGACCTTTCAGTTTCCTTTCTTTGGTGACTCATCAGTTCTCACAATTTTAGACACTAAATACGGAAAGGCCAAACTAAATCAAGTCCACTTTTGGCTCATGCAGAACCATTTCTCATGTCCTAATGGTACAGTGTAAAAATCATAGGTTTCTCTTGGAAATTCTCTACAAATAATGCTTTAAAGTTTTATTGGACACATTGGGAAAATAGAAAGATTCTTTTACTGTGAAAAAAAATTAGGCCAAATACATTGATTTTCTTTTCTTCTCTCCCCTTAATTAAAATTCCATTAATGGAGCTCTGTTGCCTCCAATCAAGCCATCTTCTGATGCCTTATAGCATGGATGAGGCCCTGGGTTTCTCCATGACCATACTGACTTCAGAGTATAAAATCTACCAAAGCTCTACCAAACTAAAAAGGTTTTGAGAATGGGCCTAGGGGTGGAATGTCAAACTGCCTTCTGAAGTCTGCCTAGTTAAATTCAGAGAAGTTCATCATATTGGATGTAGGGTGATTAATTTTTTGATCCCCACACTATTCAAGACCATCTACTAAGTCATGGAGAGATTGACATTTGCATTAGTCAAGGATGTGTACACCCTGATGAAATAATAGACTCTAGAAATATTGAAATAAGTTTCATTTTTAATATGAATTAACATGTGTAAAACACTTGGTCAACCTTAAAGTGCTATGTAAATGTTAGCTATTATTAATGGTGTTCTTTTTATTGCCTTCCATCTAAACTTATGTATCTTATACATACTTATTTACATGTTGTCTCCTTCATTTGAATCTAAAGCCCTTGAGGGATGACACTATTTTTGCCTCTCTTCCTATTTCTAATGCTTAGCCCAGCCCCTGTTATAGAACATGTGCTTAATAAATGTTTGTGGGCTATTATATTACCCTTTCATTTTGGAAGGAGTATACATTGCTACAGCTGATATAGTATACAAACATCACCATAATTAAAGAGTTGTTGTTCAGTAGTTTCAGTCATATTCAACTCTTTGTGGTCACATTTGGGGTTTTCTTGGCAAAAAAACTGGAGTGGTTTGCCATTTCTTTCTCTAGCTCATTTTACAGATGAAGAAACTGAGGCAAACAGGGTTAAGTAACTTGCCCATGGCCACAGAACTAGTAAGTGTCTGAAGCCAGATTTCAACTCAAGTCTTCCTGATCCCAATCCCAGTGCTCTATCCACTGCACCAGAATATCATGGGCAATTTTATTTTTAAGTCTGCTGTGGGCACTTATTTCAAATGATGAGAGATTTCTGGGGCTTCTGATAATTCAGATGGTTAGATAAGCTTTATGAGGTAGAGCTAGAGCTAGAAGGGCCATCTTCTCCAACCTTCTCTTAACCCCGAGTTTTTGTGAACATAAAATGAGATATTTATAGATAGCTTTGCAAACCTTAAAATACTATATAAATGCTACAGCATATTATATTACAGATGAAGAAACTGAGGCCTAAGAAGGTTAAATGATTTGTCCAGAGTTGCATAGGAAGTATTAGAGGTAGTACTTGAACCAAAGACATTTGCATGATTTCCCTTCATCCTAGAATAAATGACAGCTTTTAGCTCCCTGCCCAGCATCCTTGATCCATTCTAGAAGTCGGTACAGGCCTCATCAATGCCCTTAGCTGGTCCGTAAGCTGTTGGAGGCTCTATATAGAGGAATGACAATTCGTGACGCTTGTTTTAATGATCTAGGCATATGTCTCCCCAGAATCCGACTGGTTCTACCACCTTCTTCATTACAGCCCATCAAGCAGTAATAACTTTCAGCCTTCGCTGAGCAGAGCTATATTCAAACTGACCAAGGAGACAAAAGCCTTGAAGCCTGTTGGTTTTTCCCTGAGCCATGGATTCTTGGGAAATGAGTATAATTTTTCTAGCAGCTATTTCTGAAAAGGATTGACAACAGCTTATATTTAAAGGGATATGCTTTTAATATGGAGCAATTGAAGCTATGCATTTTTATTTCAGTGGCACCCTATAAATATGTATTTATATGTTATATGGCATAAATGAAACTGGTCAATTTTTAGGCCATCCCATCTGCAAATTGGGAGGTACCAAAGTGCATGAAACAGTAAAACTTTGGGTTCAAGAGTATATTGATGTGAATTAAAAATAAAACACTATATTGAACTGAATGTAAGTAGTGAATTTTTTAAAAAAAAGAATTGAGGATAAAGAAGGTAGAAATTGGAATTAGAGGACCTAATACTACCTCTGTGACCCTGGGCAAGTCATTACTCTTCCATTGGCCTCAGCTGCCTCATGTATGCAGTTAGATTATCTAACCTCTGTGGTCTCATCTAGTGCTAAATCTAAGATGATAGAGGCTAAAATAGAGGTTGGACAAGGCAACCCCTGAGATCCCCTTTCACGTCTAAATCTATGTTTCTAGAACTAGAAAGTACCCCAGAGGCCAGCAAACCCAACTTACTCATCTAACAGATGAAGCAACTGAGATTCCCTGAAGTGAATTGACTTGTCCAAGGTCATACAGATAATAAGTGTAAGAGGAGAAATTTGAACTCAGGTCCTCTGACTCCAGAGCTTATGCTTTCTGTTGTACTATGCAGATCAACATTCTATGCCTTCTCTAAGGAGACTACACAGTTACATAAATGGCATGGTTTATGAACTAACAACTCGAACCATGAAATTCCTGTATGCTTCTCAAAGATACTCCTCCACTGCCTTGGTTACTCTCATTTCTTGTACTGAGGATGGATAAATCAATACTTAGGTCTTCAGCTTCTGGTCAGAAAGGTAAGAAGAAAAGCAAAATGTGTCCAGGAATTCTCTTCTTGGGCTGCGTGGGTTTGAGCAAGCACATGTAGCGTCCATGTGCTACTGCCCCAAGCCAGCCACAACCATTTTTTTGCACTAGGCAGTCACTCTCCAATAAGCTGAACTTGAGGCCTCTAGAATGAAGGCAAAAGGGAGGAGGCAAAGAAGCTCAGAGTCCTCAAAGAAAACTCCTGGTGCAGACTCCCTTTATCGTCTAATCCAAAGGAGTCTAATCCAAAGTTTCTAAGAGTATGGCCCAACCAATTCATCCTGAGGGGAAACTCCAGTTACTGAAACTTATCCTTTGGGAGGGAACAAGTGCATCTATAGACCAACTTATTCATCTTGGAATAGTCCCAATTACTAAAACTTAATTAGGAATTATCTTTTTTCCATTGTTTTAAGGTCCTAATGGGAATATCTCCTCATTATCTGGAAGAAAAAAAAGATTAAAAGTGGATTTATATGACCTGAGTTTGAATCACATATCTACTGCCTGTGTAAGCTAGGCCAAGTCATTTAAGCCTTTAGGGTTCCCATTTCTTCATCTATAAAACTAGGGAGTTATCCTAGAAGTTTTTTTAGGTCCCTTCCAGAACTAAACACATGATGCTACAATCTGGTATCAACATTGTCTATAGGAAGGTCCTTTCAAAAGTTCCAGATCAAGTCTTACACTCTCTTAGTCTATCAATTTGATTGGGGAATTTTCCTGATAAGCCCCTTACATACAAATCATAATTATTGATACTTATTCTCACATGATGTATTATGTATTTACATGTAACACGTACACATTTAGTCATCTCCAGTTGTTGAATTTCATCTTATTAGATTTTGTCCAATGTTTTAGCCTCCATAGATCTTTTAAAATTCTGACTCAGCCATCCAGTGAGTTAGCTATGTCTTCCAATGTGCTATAATAAAACATGTATCTCTGTTTAATACTTTAATTCTAGCCACTGATAAAAAATGTTGAAGAGTACAGGCCAAACACAAGTCCTTGGCAAGCATCCTGGGAGACCTCATTCTAAATTGACATTAAACTATTACAGAGTATTCTTTGGCTTGTCATCCCATCAGTTCCGAATCCACCTAACTGTGCCTAGCCCACATTTCTCCATCATTTCCCCAAGGACAGCATGAGATGATTTGCAAAGAGCTGGGTAAATAATCTCTCCTTATCTACCAGTCTAGTAGCCTTGTTAACAACAGAAAGGAGATTAATCTGGCATGAAGGCAGAGATTCTTTCCTTTTTGTCTTTGTACACCTGGTACTAAATACGATGCCTGACAGTAAGTGCTAGCTGAATTAGACTGAGCTGTTCTTGATGAAGCCGTGTTGGTTCTTTTCTTTAATTTTATTAATATTTCTGGTTTTTATCTCATTTTCATTTCTCTTCTTATCTCTTTTCTCTACGGAGGACCATCCCTTATTACAAAGAATAAAAAAGAAAGAGAAAAAGAACATCGGCCAACATGTCAGCCAACTATAACATTACACCATGATGTTTTTTTGCTCAATTTTCCTGAAGCTTCCCTTTAATACTGCTTTCTAACATTTACCAGGAATCAAAGTCAAGCTTCGTTGACTTTGTGGACTACATTCTCTTTCCTTTTTGATAAAATGATGACAACATTTGCACTTCTACAGTCACAAAGTTCCAATAAACAGGAGCTTTCAATGATCACTCACAGTGGCTCAGTGACTATCTGACAGATCTTTGAGTTTCCTGGGATAGTAGTTTCACCCAGGCCTGGTGACTCTAACTCATTGTGGGCATTTAGATACATTTTTCTTTTTATTTGAATTTTAATTTCTCATTGAAATTTTTTTCCCTGTCCTTCCCAGGACAAAGTTGCTTCTTCCTGTGAGGGAGGGGGAGGAAAAAAAAGAAGTAAGAGTTAAGTAGATCTTGTTTTCTGTCATATGTAGTCATCAAGCAGTGCTCCTGTCACTTTTTTGGTCTTCCTATTTTCCTTAATATGACTACCCCAGCCTTTTAGGTGGTCCTTAACATTTTATACAACTCTCAGTTCCTTTCAAGTTTTAGCATTTATGACACTATTCTTACAATACCATACCAAGGTATGGTATTCATTTTCTGATCTCTACTCTTGCTTTGGTGTTCTGTATGTCATAGATATCTGAAGTGTTCCCTGTGAGTTTACCCACTTTCTCCTCTTCTGCAGAAATGTTTAAGCTAACATCTCGAGATTTTCATTCTTGATAAGTATCCTCCCCTTCTTGACTTACTTCCCCTATGGAATTTTAGGCCATGGATTCCTACTTATCCTTTTTTTTTCAATTCCTTGACATCTCCCTAGGATGCTATGCTGCCTTTCCTCTCCCTATTATACCATGAAAGTAAGATGGAGTGGTTGTTTTCTAGGAGGGTTTCTGTCACTTTTACTTCTAGCTCCTCATTGTTCATCAGAATTAGGCTCAGAATTTCCTAAACATTTGGAAAGATATATATACATATATATATATATATTTATACACACACATACATACACACATACATATGCATGTATATACAGATATAGACATACATAGATACATGTTATATACATGTAGATACATATATAGTAGCATCAAAAAATCAAACATTTCTTAAATTCCTACTATGTGTATGTGACAGGCCCTATGCTTTACAAGTATTATCTCATTCGATCCTTACAACAACCCTGGGAAGTAGACATTATAATGATCTTCATTTCATAATTTAGAAACTGAGGCAGATAGAGGTTAAGTAACTTGCCCAGGGTCACAAAGTTAGTAAGTGTCTGAGGCCAGATTTGAATTCAGGTATTCCTTAATCCAGGCCCAGAACTCCATCCATCACTCTACCTAATAGCAAAAGAGAAATACTTTAACATGAAAGATTCCAGAGAAATTTTGAGTATTGCAAGCAGCATGCAGCTAGTTCTCTACATAGCAAGGTACAAATCTAATGGAAGTGTTGCCAAAACAAAATAAGACCCAGAAAACAATCACATTTAAATAAAATAATGGCTACAGGAAAATAAATGTAAAAACAGACATTGTTATCAGCTTAACACATCACCTAGCCTCATTCCTCACAAAGAAGAGTAAGCCATTTCCTCGGATCATGCCTCTGGAAGCAGACTTTTTTTTTTATTAAGAAAGTAAATAATACGCAATCACCATTTCAATCTCGGTAATGTTGAAAGCAGTCGATTAATTTAAAATGAGGGAACTGTACTTGAATGAACTTACACTGGAATGAGAGAACCATGTATCATTGAGAAAGAATCAGATTAAAACAGCCAAGCTTTGTAATAAAATTCAAGGATCAGGCTGCTGGGAAGTCAGCCAGTGAAAGGAGAGTAGCAAAAGTTTATCACGGGGAAAAATGGAATTATGGGTATAATAGATGTTCCTAGTAGGTAGGTTGCTACCTACTAGGAAGTATCTTACTCCCCACCCAGTTTTTTTTCCCCAATGTCTAGCAGAATGTTTTACCCATAGTAGCCACTTGATAAATATTTGTTGAATTGAACTGATTTGAGCAAAATTATAGCAACTTCATAATATTTAGCTGTATACATGCTTATTGTATTATAGTACACACACAGTCATCACATCCATCAGTCATATCCTTAAGTGTTTGTAACCTGGCTGACATGTCAATTACTGTTTGGACAAATTACTGTGTGACTCAGCCACAGACTGGATCTCTATTTTCAGCTAATCAACTTGTAAATCTGAGGTTTGGCTATAAGTTATTAAGTCTCAACATACATATTAGAGTTCTTACATCCAAATGATTGTTCTCCCTTTCAAAGTTTTCCCATGGTTACTATTATTTAAAATATCTCAGGAAATCTTTTTTTTTTTTTCTAAATGGTCTTCAGAGCCCAGGCATACTCATTGGATTTGTGTTAATGGTGGCAAATCTTTGTCCTTTGAAAGTGGATTTAATTTTTTGAAACCTCAGAAAAGGGTAGGGAATCATAAGTGAGTCTGTGCCCCTGCTACCATCTTCCCTTTGGCATCCATCTCAGGAGTCATCTTAAATGCAAGGTTATCTGCTCCTGAAGCTATTGATGAAGAAATAAAACCAGGAACAATAAGGAGAGCATGAAGGCGGAGGGAAGGGTCATTCTCCACAAACGATGAAAGGCAAAGAAAAACTGAAACATGGTAAGTTCTGAAATAGAAGAGGATTGAGGTATATTATTACAGTAATCTAATCATTCAACACCAGAAGAAATGGCTAAGAGAAAATTAATTAGATGAAAAACATATAGAAGAAGTAAAATTTTCAATCCAGTGAACAAAAAGCAAAAAGGAAAAAAAAGAAATATAAATATATTTAGGTACAAATATATATTAGATACAAATATGTAAATATCCTATGTTTAAGAAATGCTTCCCCAGCCATAGTTCCAAAAGATATATCTCAGCACATTTGTCCACTTTTTTATGATATAGCTTTTTTTTTTTTAAGGCAATTGGGGTTAAGTGACCTGCCCAGGATCACACAGCTAGTAAGTGTCAAGTGTTTGGTCTGAGGACGGATTTGAACTCAGGTCCTCCTGACTTCGGGGTCAATGCTCTATCCACTGTGCCACCTAGCTGCCCCGATATAGTTTTTTTATATGTAATTTTCATTTAGAAGTTATTGTAGTACTTATGATAAGATACTGCTGTAAATATATTTTCCTTGTTTTGCATTGGTTTTTGACATGTTTTATCAAATAGAGATTCCTTCCCTAACTAATTTATTTGGGAATTTATTAAATATTAGACAGTTAAAGAAAAATATTAAAGGAAATAACAGGGAAAAAAGTTAAGAAAATACAAAATGAGTCAAAATTAGAAACACTAATGGAAACAACAGAATGCAAAAGAATGTAGTTAGAAAAAAGGATAATGTAAAAAATGAAAGAAAGTCAGGAGCATCAAAATGAAAAAATAACATGAAATACAGAAAAAGACTATAAATTTGGATAATAGCTGAAGATTAAGCAGATTTACTAGAGTCCTGGAGGGTGTTGAAATGAAATGCACACACACAACACCATATTTGAAGGAATAATTGGAGATAATTCCCTAGAAAGGTCAAGACAAGGTAATATTCCACAAGTATAAAAAATTCATAAGATACCAGCATGGAGAAATATGATATTCCAATTTCCAAAATATATAATTATCAATTTCAAAATTACAAATACAAATAATTCTTTAAGCACTAAGAAAAATGCCTTAAAAATTAAAAAAAAATGAGGGGCAGCTAGGTGGTACAGTAAATAGAGCTCCAGTTTTGGAGTCAGGAGGACCTGAGTTCAAATCTGGTCTCAGACACATGATATTTACTAGCTGTATGACCTTGGGCAAGTCACTTAACTCTGATTGCCTCACCAAAAAAAAAATGTTAAAAATGCTTCAACAATTAGAATCTTTTTTAAATGCCTTGGGAAGAGATGGCAAAATGGATGAATATATCTTTAAAGCATTTTAAATGCTTTAAAGCAATTTAAATAAAATATTTTAAATAAAAATTTTAAATAAAAATTTTTTTATTTAATTACATGACTAGAAGGCTTGAAAATTCTAATTCAAGGTAGAAAAAATGTCGTTCAGAAAATCCTTACTAAACCTGAAAGAATTAAAGTAAAATTGGAGCAATTTCCCAGAGCGGTTAAAATCAGACTATTAGGGTTTAAAACTGACATTGAGTTCTGTTCTGAAGTGGCCAGTAAGAGAAGAACCTTGGACAGAAGTAATCCATAGCAGCGGTGGAAGCAGAGGTCCGGTAAAAGCAAAGGTAAAAACATTGTCAAGGGCGGAGGGAAACAAGAATGGAGGAGTGCTTAGAGATATTTCATTTGACAGGAAGACCCATTTATTTATATTTTTCTCCACTCCCCATATTTCCTCTCCTGGAGTCTGAGCCTAGTGAACACCAATCCAGGCATATGAGAAGGGAGATGGGGATGAATTCTCAAAAAGGAAATAGTGCTCCTGGAATTCTTGTTATCTTTCAGTGTTTTTATTTTTTAACCTAAAACTTAATGATGACTTTTGTTTTCATATCACATTCATTTTTTAGTTATGCCTTTTCTCTACCCTTTCTTCTGCTCCCTACCACTGTGAGTGAACCTTCCTTTTTTTTTTTAACTAATTTTTTTTTCTTGAAGCAATGGGGTGAAGTGACTTGCCCAGGGTCACACAACTAGTAAGTGTCAAGTGTCTGAGGCCAAATTTGAACTCAGGTCTTCCTGAATCCAGGGCTGGTGCTCTATCCACTGCACCATCTAGCTGCCCCAAACGTTCCTTTTAACAAAGAAAAACAGTTAAGCAAACCAACTGACATGGGGACTGTGTTCAACAGCATATAAAATATTCAATACCTGTAGTGTTTCACTTTTCTTACAAAAAAAGGGTTATGCATTTCTTCATATCTTTTTCCAGAGCCAAGATTGGTCATTATAATTGGTTGTTATAATAGCATAGTATTTGGCTTCAATTTTTCTTTTAATTTATTTTATTATCGTCATTGTGTATGTATTGTTTTTGTGTATGATTGACTTTTTATAGTTTCTTTTGGCTTTTCATCAGTTTATATACATTTTCCTATGATTCTCTGAATATCTCACATTCATTGCTCCTTGTGGAAAAACACTGACACATGTTCTTCAATCACATGACACTGACCTCTTGGCTGTTACCCAAACAAGGCACTCCAACTCTCTATTTTGAACATTCTCTCTGGCTATCTCCCATGCCTGGAATGCAACAACCCACCTTCCTGACTTCAAGTCCTAACTAACATCCAACATTCTACAGCAAACCTTCCCTAATCCCTCTTAATGCCAGTGCTTTCCCTCTGTTAATTATTTCCTATTATCCTGTATACAGCTTTTTTTTGGTATGTATTTGTTTGCATGTTATCTCCTGATTAGACTGTAAGGTCCATAAAACCAGGGGCTATCTTTTGCCTCTTTTAAATCCCCAGCACTTAGCACAGTGCTTGACACACAATAGGTGCTTAATAAATGTTTTTGATTACTGAAATTAATTATGTTATAAATATTCTCTGATTGATGGGCACTCATTTTGCTTTTACTTCTTTACTAAATACCTCCCCCCCCCCATGCTACTATGAATGGTTGGGTACAGGGATGGGGAACCTGCAGCTTCGAGGCCACATGTGGCCTTCTAGGTCCTCAAGTATAGCCCTTTGACTGGATCCAAACTTCACAAAACAAATCCCCTTAATAAAAGGATTTGTTCTGTAAAACTTAGACTCAGTCATAAGGCTGCACCTAAGGACCTAGAAGGCCATGTGTGGCCTCAAGGCTACAGGTTCCCCACCCCTGGTTTGGTATATATAGTGATTTCCTTTTTGTCTTTAGGCTTCTTAGTGTATATGCCTAGCAATGGATTATCTCTGGGTCAAAGGTTATGAATTTTTTTTTAATTTATAGAATAAAACAAGCATTCCCACAACATTATAAAAAAGATGAATGTATATGAAGCTGTAAATCTATGTACAACCTGATATTCCTTTCAAATATACAACAAAATTATCGTGTAAATTTCGTTTTATTTCTTCCCTTTTCTTCCCCACCCCACACTGGAGATGGCTACCATTAGACACAAATATATGTATATATGTATTTGTATTTGTACATATTTGTATATATGTATGTATACATATATATATGTAAAAATTATTCAATACATACTTCATTTATCAGTTCTTTCTCTGGATGCACATAGCATCTTTCTTCATATGTCCTTTATAATTAATTTGGGTATTTATAATAGTCAAAATAACTTGTTTGTTCAAAGTCATTCTTAAAACAATATTGCTGTTCTGTATACAATATTCCCTTGATTCTGCTAATTTCACTTTTCATTATTTCATTCAAGTCTTTCCATGTTTTTTCTAAAGTCATTGAACTCATCATTTCTTATAGCACAAGAGTATTCCATCACAATCATATACCACAACTTGTTCAGCCATTCCCCAATTGATGGCCCTCCTTGTAATTTCCAGTTCTTTGCCACCATAAAGAAAGCCACTATAAACATTTTAGAACATATATCATTCGATCCTTACAACAACCCTGGGAAGTAGACATTATAATGATCTTCATTTCATAATTTAGAAACTGAGGCAGATAGAGGTTAAGTAACTTGCCCAGGGTCACAAAGTTAGTGTCTGAGGCCAGATTTGAATTCAGGTATTCCTTAATCCAGGCCCAGAACTCCATCCATCACTCTACCTAATAGCAAAAGAGAAATACTTTAACATGAAAGATTCCAGAGAAATTTTGAGTATTGCAAGCAGCATGCAGCTAGTAACCCTTTTTTTGTTTTCCTTTCTCCCTAATTATCTTCAAAAGTAGACCAAGTAATGGTATTGTTGGGTCAAAGGGTATAGGTAGTTTAATGACTCTTTGGGCTTAATTCCAGATTGCTCTCCAAAACAGTTGGATCAGTTCACAATTCCACCAACAATGAATTAGTTAAATAATTTAATAATGAATTATTAAAATAATTCTTTAATCATTTTTCATGCATAATTCCAAATTATTTTCCAGAATGGTTGGACCAATTCTCAACTCCACCAACAATATATTTTTGTACCTCATTTCTGACAGCAACTACAACATTGACTATTTCAGTTTTTTTTTAATCTGGTTATAAGCAGAAACCTCAAAGTTGTCTTCATTTACATTTCTCTTATTAGTGATTTGGAGCAATCATTCATGTGCTTGTAAATGGTTTAGAACTCTTCTTTTGATCATTTTTCATATCTTTTGAACAATTATCTATTGGGGAATGGTTCTTGGTTTTGCATATTTATGCTAATTGCCTACATATCTTGGATATCAGACTTTATCAGAGATGTTTAACATACATGTTTTCCCAGTTGACAGGTTTTTTATCCTAGATGCATTGATTTTGTTCATGGAAGTTTTAAATTTGGTGCAATTTATATTATCTATTTTATTTTTTATGATGACTTCTGCTTTGCTTAAGAAACACTCTCCTAGCCATAATTATGAAAGATACTCTTTAGTATTTTCCTCCATTTTATTATGATACAGTTTTTTTATGTGTAGGTTTCATTTAGAAATTATTATGACATATACTATAAGATGTTGCTGTAAATGTATTTTTCTTTGTTTCGCATTGATTTCTAGTGTTTCCAGCATTTTTGAAAAATAGAGAATCCTTCCCCAAATAGTTAACGTGTGAGAGTTTACCAAATATTTGGCTATTAAGTTCAATTTCCACTCTGGTTATTGTTTATCTTCTTCTCTGTGTTTCATTGATCTACTTCTGTGTTTTTTTTTTAAATTAGTGCCAAAGAGTTTTGTTGAACTGCTTTGTGTTATTTTTTGAAGACTAGAAGCACTATTGTCTAGTTATTTATACATTTAATAAATTTCTTTTGAGATTTTATCACTGCTATTCAGAAGTTTAATAATTTTTGAAGATTTGTTTCGCATTTAGATACTTTGGGTTTACTAATTAAACTACCTTGTCATCTGCAAATAGGGATAATTTCATTTGCTTTTTCCTGAGGTTTATACTTTAAATTTATACTTTAAATTTGTTTTTCTTGTCATAATCTAGAACTATTTAAAAATAGAAGGAAGAAGATGATTGTGCTTTTCTCCTATATTTATTGAGAAAACTAATTTTTCCTCATTGCAAATAATGCTAGCTTTTATTATATATATATATATATGTGTGTGTGTGTGTGTGTGTGTGTGTGTGTGTGTGTGTTATTTTTCACATTAAGCAGCTAAATGGTATAATCGATAGAGCGCTTGCCTTTGAGTCAGGAAAACCTGAGTTTAAATTAGATCTTAAACATTTCCTAGCTGTGTGATCCTGAGAATGTCACTTAACCTCTGCCTCAGTTTCTTCAATTTTAAAACAGGGAAAATAATAGCATCTATCTCACAGGATTGTTATGAGGATTAAACGAGACAATATTTGTAAAGCACTTAGCACAGTGTCTGGCATATAGCAGGTGTTTAATGAACACTTGCTCCTTTCAATTTTAAGCTCTTCTTTTTATGCCTATGTTTTTTTATTTTTAGCATAAATGAGTTATGCATGTTATTAAAGATTTTTAATTTATATATTAATTTAACCAAAGTAATTTTGGTTGATTTTGTTTTTGATATTGTGATTTATGCTACTTTCCCCCCTAATACTGAACCTTCTTTGAATCCTTTGGATTTATCCAATTTGGGTATGGTAAATAATTTTTTGGATTTTTCTCCGTACTATTATAACTTAAAATTTTCATTTTTGTTCTTAAAAAGGTATTCATTGTAATCATTTATATGATATTTTTGCTTCCCATTTTGTTTAATTTTCAAGATTTCTTCTTTTATGCTTGTTTGTAAATATAATTTTTGACATTCTTTTAAAGTTATATACTCAATAAATTTTCCCTTTTTTTGTTTTGCTAATGTATATTTTCAGAGATGTAATTTTTGCTTTGAGGACTACTGTAGATTTATCCCAGAAATTTTGATGTGTTATTTTGTCATTTTCAGTTATATAGTTGATTATTTTTATGGCTTGATCTTTGACCCACTTATTATTTAGGATGTCATTAATTTGTTTCTATTTAGATTCAAATATTTTGCTTATCCTCCCAATATAACTATCTTATTTTGTTATTGTCTGTAAGGAGTATGTGGATTAGCAGCCTTTTTGAATTTATTTATGAGTCCTCTGTACATAATCTTTATTTGTAAAGGTACCATGTGATGATGAGATATTTTTCTCTCATGTTTCTATTCAGAAAATGCCATTTCTTTAAAATCTAACATTTTCAATAGTCTGTTAAGTTCTATATTTTATGTTTCTGTTGGAATCCAAGTCTGAGAAAGGAATATTAAATTCTTCTGCAAATATTGTACTATTATCTATGACTTTTGTACAATTTAGTTAGTGTTGCCTTTAAGAATTTAAATACTATGGCATTTGCAGCATATATTTTCAATAATGATACTGTTTTATTTTCTGTAATACTTCCAAATATAATGAAATTTTTACCATTTTCTTTTGGCATTATGAATATTTATTTTTACCTTACCTAATAAAGTGATTTCAAATTCTGCATTTTTGGAATCATCTGGATGTAGTAAATTTTGCTTTAACTTTTCATTTTTCATCCTATATGTCCTTATTTTTAAATAAGCTTCTCATTTGGCTGAAGGGTGAAATAATCCACATATCCTTACAGACAGTAACACAATAAAAATAGTAACACTGGGAGCACAAACAAAATATGTTAATTTAAGTAGAACTAAGTAATGAGTTTCATCTAATTGTTGGGTTTTGCTTTCTTAAACATTCTTGCCACTGTATTTCCTTTTTTCAATCCATTCATATTTAACATTATAATTTTTAGGTTTACAATTTCCTCTATTCATTACTTTTTTCTTAATTTTTGCCTCCTCCTTTTAACTCAAAACTTTGTTACTGTCAATAATTTTGATGACATAATTTTAGTGCTAGTCTCATCCCACTGGCTCTCCTCACCTCCACTCCTATTTATCTGTCCTGTCCCAAGTTCCTTGAATTTACAGAAATTGTTAATGTCTCCTTCTATCTTTCCCTTTTTAATTGGAAACATGATGTTGATTTTATTTTACATAAATCTATTTTATGTATGCATGCCTGTATTTATTTTGAAAGCATTTATTAGTTTTCTCTCCCACTTTGAAAAATAGAAAATAAAAATAAAATCCTCATACCAAATATATATACAATCCAGTTAAACAAGTCTCTACTTTGGCCATATCCAAGAATGCATGGTCTCATTTTGCATTTTAAGTCCATCACCTTTCTGGTAGGAGGTGGGTGGCATGTTTTATCTACTCAATAGATTCATAGCTTATTATTGCATTAATCAGAGTCCTAGTCTTTCAAATTTTTTCCTCCTCTATAATGTCATTGTAGAAATTGTTCTCCTAATTCTACTCACTTTTTTGCCTTAATTCATAGATGTTTGCCCAGTATCTCCTGAAATTTTCCATTTCATCATTTCTCATGACAAAATAATGCTACATTATATTCACATGTGATCATTTGTTTAACCATTCCCCAATGGATGGGGAACCACTCCCTTGGTTTTCAGGTTTGGATTACTATAAAAAGATCAGCTATAAATATTTTGTACATATGGGTTGTTTTCGTCTTTCTTTGATTTCATGGGGAATTGACCTGATAGTAATATTCTTGGAAAAAAGGATTTACATATTGTAGTAACTTTTGGGACATAGTTCCAAGCTATATCCCAGAATGGTTGGATCCATTCAGAGTCCCACCAACTTTTGTCATTTTCCAATATGGTGTTCATATTAAAACATGATGGATATAACAATAGAAAAGAAAGCCAAAGATTAATTTCTCTAATTAATACACACAAACCAGAAGCATTCATGTAGACTAATGGGATTTATACTTGGTATATGAGGCTGGCTTAACATTATAAAATAACATGTTACATCAATTAAAAGAAGAACATTCAAAAATCACATGATCATATCGAAAGGTATAGCATTCTATATGACTTTTGGTATGTTCTTAACATAAATTTCAGATAACAAACCTAAAGGATAACAGGGTTTTTGTCTGTTCTGGGTTCCCTTGCCACTCTCCTCCTGCCTTCCAGACTATTGTTTTTCTTTTCCTGTGTTTTGGCTGGAACTCTAGCAGAGTAGGGATTGGGAGTGATGAAGAAATGAATAGTTGGGGCTTCCTGACAAAGGAACATACCTAGGGGTACTCTTCCCCCTTTGTCTGGATTCCTGAGCATTCTTATCTTTTTTGGAAAGCCCTAGAATTGCCATCTCCTCTCCCCTACATACACTCTACTTCCATTGTTACCACGGGTTGCTTCTTTCTAAGGTTCTTCCTTTTCTGTGACCACTTTAGATCGCAATCTCACAGCTTTCATTCTACCTAACAGCTCCTGAACTAAGCACACACTCTGATTTTATGTTCTCTAATGGAAACAACAGCTAAAAACACTCTCTTCTCCATTTCTCTCTCTCTCTTTTTTCATTTAGCTCTTGTAGGGAAAGCCAAAGGCCACATGGATGCTAATGATATGTCTTTGGATACACAAATTATTAATGTTAAGTCTTACCTGTGTTTCTGAGGAAAATCAAAATTAAAAAAGGGTTTCCATTCAATTCCACAAATATTTATTAAGTATGAATTATATGCAAGTAAATGAATAGACATTTTCTTACAGGAATTGAGGTTAGTATAGGCTTTTTGTAAATGAGTGAGGATATGATATTGCATGCGGGGAATGTGCTGAGGTTGCAAGAATGGAAGTAGCTCATGGAGTATTGGAGAAGCTATCAGTTCACTCTTCTCTCTCCCACCCCTTTCCTCCTAATTGCTGTCACTATGGACACTGAAGGTGGTAGTCTGGCTTTGGACTTCTGTTGTACCAAAATGAAAAATGACGAATAAAAAGGGAAAACAGCTTGGAACAGGAGTTTAAGATATCAGCATTTTCTGAAATGTAAAAGAGTAGAAGATAAGAGGCTATGGGGAAAGAAATCATAATTGAGTACAGTCAAGAGAGAAGGGAAACCTAGTAATTGGTCATACTTAATTCATGTATTATCTATGTTGTATGTACTCTGTTTTATATAACAACTCATAGCATGAGTTACTGGAGCATGACATACTGGATTTTTTAGATTGTCTAGAAATAAAATTATCTAGAAACATTGATTTGTAGGCAATACTGAACAACATCACAAAAATGATATTGATTATATCTTGCTAGAAATGACTGGTTAACCCAGAGGAATCATTTGTGAAATGCTGTTTATGAATAGTCAAATAATTGATATGTTAGAGCAAAGGCAACAAAATCAAATTAGAAGAAAAGATAAAGATAAAGAGTAATACTGCTTATAATTTCTAAGCTCTTACTTGATCTATTCAAACAATTTACTCTTTGCTGAAAAACTTGGACATGGAGAAAGGAAAAGATATTTAGCAGAGCTATAACCATTTTTAGTAAGTTTAATTGTATAAAATAAACACCACAACAAGGAGGACTAAAGAGTCCAGAAACCATCATGGTGATCTTGCCATATAGAGAACTATAGTAGTACAGGGCAACACTAAGTCAGAATATGAATATAATTCTGAAGCCTTACAGAAGAGTTTACTGGAAGATTGTGAGTAGAATCATCTAACATAAGAATGTGAAGAGTTGAAAGAAATAAATGGCTTGTATAAAGTTTGCATGAATGCCATATGAACCATAAAATTCTAGAGCCTCCTGAAAAGTACTGCTTTGGTGGCTCATTGAGGTTTGGAAGTGACCCAGAGCATAAGCTTTGGCAGGTTTGACCATGCCAAAAATGTTTTGATATTATCCCAGTGACAGACTGTTTATATTGTCCAAGTACCAGGTACTTGGTAATGAATTACTTGGTTTTGGGAATACCTGAAACAGAAAAATAACAAAAAAAAATGGTCCTTAGTCCCATGTTGTTTCTTTCTCATTTAGCAGTGACTATTGTGAAGTGATAGGAAGAGACAAAAGATACTAAGAATCACATAATTTTAGACCATCTCTAAATATTCATTTAATTGTTATTTCAATATGTCAACACTGTGATGAATTTATGCTTTCATCAATGTAGCTACTTACTATAATTATGAAGATCACAAATCAAGGAGACCATATGCATTGGAAAGACCTCTGACTTTAGAGTAAGAGGACACCTGGGTTCAAATACTACCTCTAATATATAGTTCCTGTCAGAACTTTGGTAAGTCTTTTATCTTCTCTGGATCTGATTTTTTTCCTGTAAATTATGGGTTGCAAACATAGCCTTAGAGGTCCCTTTTTCCTCTGGATCTACAATCCTATGGTACTTTAATCTCTAATAATCCTTTCCATAATGGGATTGATCCATTATGATGTGTGTGTGTGTGTGTGTGTGTGTGTGTGTGTGTGTGTGTGTGCTTTTTTTCTAGGTCTCTTTTTTTCATGGAGTATACCAGCTATCTTTATCAGTTAACCTTTGTTCTCTCTATGTGACCAGTCCATTTTTTTCTGTTCCATCTCTGTAATTACATTTTTATACCATTTTTCTTTTGCAATTCTGTATTTGTAATATGTTATAGACTGATCATTTCCACTATGCACCTCTCTATTGCCATTTGGATAGTCTTCAATTTGAATTCTTTGAAGACAGGTGATAATGGTATTTCCTGTCTCAAAGCCTAAAAGACTAACAATTTTTTTTAATGGACCTTTGATTCAGAGAAAAGATCGAAGTTATTCAGGGGTTTACAAAATTTATTGAAAACAATAGAGTCTGCTCTCCTCATCCTGTTCAACTCTGGGCTCACCTTTTTTTCAATTTATAATGTCTATCTGAAATATAGACCAGATGTATGTGTTGTCCACCAAAATAAATATCATATACAACAGGTATTCTTCATTCACTTGAATTTTCCTGTGTGAATGGTTAGGTTAGTGTTTTGAGTGATTATGAATCTCATTTAGTAGGTTCTACAACCTTTGGAGGCTTTATTCTCAATATATTACTATCCAACAACCAATGACTTGATGCTTTAAAGGTAATTAGCCATATCAGTTTTGATAGTCTTTTTATAATAAGTCTGGACAATGAAAGAAGTTGTCAGCTATATGGAAGGATGAGTAATAGATTTATGTGGTGTGTGTGTAGAGAGAGAGAGGGAGAAAGGGAGCAAGAGGAAGAGAGAGAAAGAGAGGGAGAGAGGGAGAAAGGGAGAGAGACAGAGAGAGGGAGAGAGAGACAGAGAAAGAACCAAATAAAAGAGTTGGCAGAATTGGTAACAGAAAGCAGTATTTAGTGGGACATTTGGTTATTTTTCCTTGGAATGATCAAAATAGGCAAAAAACAAAGGGAAGCCATTATCAATAAGCATTTATTAAGCACTTACTATATGCTAGATATTGTGCTAAGTGTTGTGGATACAAAAAAGGACAAAGATAGTCCCTGGCCTCAAGGATTTCACAATCTAATTGGAGAGACAACATGCAAACAATTTTGTACAAACAAGATATATGCAAGATAAATTGGAAATTATCTCAGAAGGAAGGTACTAGGACTGAGGAGTTCAAGAAAGTTTTCTTATTGATTGTGAGATTTTAGCTCAGCCTGTAAGGAAGCCAGGAAAGCCAGGTGGAGGACAAGAGGGAAAACATTCCTGGAACAGAGGAAAAGCCATCAGTAATGATGAGTTCCAGGCAAGGGGGAAGGTTAGTTAAATAAAGAAGATAGAGTCATTTGTGTGAAGAATAACAAGAACAAAAAAAACCCCACCATTATGATAATTTCAGTTTATGCACCAATATTTGTTACAAAAGAAGAGGAAGTAGGTAAGTTCAGTGAGGATTCTCCAAACTAAGTCAACATGTATCTTAATGCTTGGTGACATCAATGAAAAAGTGAGCAAAGAGATGGTCATAGAATATTTAAGACAATTATTGAAAAAAAACATTTGGTAGACAAAATATATAGGCTTAAAGTTCCTTCTCCAATAAGGTATTAACTATGCATATGTTAATATCACATAGAATTCCTTGATAGATGTAACAATGCAGATTACTTTATTCAATGATGCTTTGATTACTAATACCAAGTGATGCATTAAACAGAGTGGTATATGCTCACTAAAGATATTCTCCAGTATTAAGAATGAAAGTCCAAATGGTAGAAAGATTCTCTTTTGCTGAGGTTCCTGAGCTGCTTCTGTTTGTGCATGGAATTGGCTGATTGCATCAAATCTCAGGACACTACTCACCTATTCAAAAAGATCCACAATTAATCCAAATACATCAGTTTAATAATTGGTAAAATCAAATGCATGAAGAAAGCCTATTGCCAAAACTATGACATGACTTTGGATGGGCATACACTGAATAAATCATTTGTGTCATACGTGTAACTTGGTTGTCTAGAAATTGCAGTTGGACAGTTAGTTGAGAAGGAATGAACAGGATTATATTTGGGAAATTGTGCACTTCTTTCAATGATCCAATTATGTTTCCTAAAACAAAAGCCCATCTTTTTAGTGCCACTGTTCTTTCAATAATGACCTAGGGCCATAAATTAGAGAACACAACAAGCTTCTGAGAATCAAAATTGTGGGTGGTGCCAAGGGCATTGAAAACAATGAGTTCAAGTAGGCTGTGGCATACTACTAATGACTGAAAGAAATGCAATAAATATATGTTCCAAAAATTCATTATCAACAAAAGAATTGAGTTGATTATGTAGTAATATTAAAGTATAACAAATGGACAGAGTGTTGCATTGGCATTCTTGGCTAAAAAATCCAGAGCATCATCTCCAATGCATTAGGAAGGTCACTTACGGAGGATTTATGAAAGGACATAGACAAGAATTGCACAGTATTAGATGTGGATAAAGTTATCATTAACACTAGTAGAGGATGTTGTTACATCAATGGTATTGTGGATCCATTGAAGTGTTGAAGCACTGATCAACTGTGTAATTCATTCATTCAATTATGCATAAACCTCTTATATTCTAATGGTCTAACTATAGAAGATCTCTTTGAAAGAAAGTTACATAGATATACACCGAAAAAACAACACTTCTAAGTTGCACTCAGATTTTCATAAAGTCAGATTTGGAAATAAAATGCAGCCTATGTTTGGACCAATATGTTACATGCATAGATACATAGATTTACACATTTCCATGTAGCTTGCCTCATTTTTATAATTCAACACTACACATACATTCATTAGGGAGTACATAATAAAGTAGATATACTTGGGTTTTTATATATTTATCATCAATGTTTCATAATGAAAGCTATTTTTAATCTTTTATAATACATAATTTAAGCACAGTGTGAACAATTTTTAAGTAATAGACTAGATTCTAAATTATCAATACCTATGGGACAAGATATTGAATGTTGATTTAATTTTGGCTATAGATGACAGTATGTCCTTTAACTTCCTCAGATTCTGACAGCAGGTGTTTTCTGGAACGTCTGCCAAGTGTGAAACCACCATAGTTCCCAAGAGAATATCTTTATTACAGTCTGCTATCTTCTTATAACTAGATTCTCTTTTAGTCTGGGGTCTAATCTGAGTTGCCTAGAAAATCAGAGAGAAAAACCATTCTTGGGCATACCACTTTACTGTGACAATGCTCTTCCTGACCTACTGTAAACAATTTGTCTCAATTAGTGATAGAGGATACATGGAACTTTCTAAACTGTCAAGTCCACTCATTCACCTTGCCTTTCAAGTCATTCTTAGGGTCATGGATTTAGAACTGATACTGGCCTTAGAGAACTCTCTCCTTTTGCAGAGGGAAAAACTGAGGTCTAGAGAAGGGAAATGACTTGATTAAGATCACAGAATAACAAGTAGCAGAACATAGTATAGATCAAGGTCTTTTATTTTAAAGTCAGTGTCCTTTCCATTATATTCTTGAAAGCCTTGGAGGGCAGTACAAGATCAAGTATTGTTCAATTTTGTTAGAGTGATTGAAAGTACTATGGAATAAGAATGAGAACATGATGTCAGATAAATGAGTGTCTTAATGACAGGATAAGGAATTTGTATTTTATTTGGTATGTAATGGAAAATGATTAAAGTTTTTTTTTGGGGGGGAAGGCAGTGAGAGAATCAGACAGATACTTTAGGATGATTATGTTGGCGATGGTACAAAAGGTGGCTTAGAGATCAGGGACAGTGGAGATATGTAGGTCACTTAAAAAGCTATTACAATTGTCCAGATTATAGTTTGAGTGCCTTTGCTTTAGTGGATTATGATCCTGAGTCATAATGTGATCATTGAGCAACTATGTGTGTTCTTTGGACAATTGTAATTAATATGAGTGCCACTAGAAGGCTAGAGCTGAACAAATATCTCAATTTTTGAAAAGGGAAAGTTGAATTCCATACACTCGAAGTCAATGATTTCATCATTTTTTTTGTAAAAATTGATAATGAAGGGGCAGCTAGGTGGTGTGGTGGATAGAGCACTGGCCCTGGAGTAAGGAGGACCTGAGTTCAAATCTGACCTCAGACGTATAACACTCACTAGTTGTGTGACTTTGGGTAAGTCACTTAACCCCAATTGACTCACCCCCCTCAAAAAAAGGCAAATGAAACTTGGGGCAGCTTGGTGGCACAGTAGATGGAACACCGGCCCTGGATTCAGAAGGACCTGAGTTCAAATGCGGCCTCAGACACATAACTCTTACTAGCTGTGTGACCCCAAGCAAGTCATTTAACCCCATTGCCTAGCCAAAAAAAATTCATAATGAATTATTATTAAACTATTATCAATTATTATCATTGGTAAACATTTAGAAAGGGAAATTATAGTCACTAGAAGTAAGTGTGAGTTCATTTAAAAGTTATGCTAGACTAATGCTTTTTCCTATTTCACTGAGTTATTAGGAAGCTGTATCAGAAGAACACAGTAGATATAGAATACCTGCATATCAGCAACACATTTAACAGAATTATAATATCTTCATGGACAAGATAGAGAGATATGGCCTGCATGATTCAATAACCCTCAAGGACTGCTGAAAGGCAGGGTTTTTTAGTTGGATGTAAAATTAATTACTCATGATCTGAACAATCTGCAAGTAGTGGGCGTGAACTAAAGGCATAGGTCTTCTGAGCTCTCTCTCTAACTTCTCTCTTCCACTTATCTTCCTTTCAGAAAGACAAAGAAACAGCTAGCAGCATCCTCCTTTTGTCTCCTTTTCATCTCTTCTTTAATGTCTACACCATAGGCCTAGCTGGGCCTAGGACAGATATCCCGAGACAATCCAGTCCCATCATTTTCAGAGGAATGCTTGTGTGTCTTGCATCTTTAATGATCTATCAAGGGTCACATTCTCAGTTTATAGAAATCATCTGTGATGAGTTTCTTTTTGTTGCTGAGCTAGAAATATCTCCCAAAGTTCATTTGTTTGCTTTTCCTCTTTCGTGTACCTCTAGTTCTCCTTCTCAAGAAAATTGTATGTTTACTTGGTGGAGTTCAGCCTGCCAAGCTTAGTATTGTCCTGGGCCTAAGAGACTTCAAAGGGGCCAGTCCCCACAGCAGTTCAGGAATAAGGAAGGGATAGATATTTAAACAGAAAGTAATATCTGTAATAGGATGCAAAAGAAGGTATGAAAATTCAAGTTTAGGACATGGAAATCTTGTTATTATATACATTTATGTAAGTATCAGGAATATTTTTGTGACAACATTTTCTTGTATTTAAAATGAAAACAAAAAAAAATTAGAAAGTAGGCAGCAATGGAAAACTTTAATTTAATGATATTTAGGAAGAAATAATTTAATAAGGCAGCATCACATACCAGGCAGGTAGATAGCCTTGGATCCAGGAAAAACTGAGTTCATGTCTTACCTCTGACATATATATTGATTATGTGATCCTAATTAGTTAAGTCATTTAACCACTAGGCAACTCTCAAGACTATAAATGACAGGAAAGGTCCTGGCTTGCATTGGTGGAGAGAGTTCCCCAAAGTAATGAAATTATAGGTACAATCCCTATCAATAATATACCTACCTTAATCCAGAATTTTCTAAAAAATGTGATACGTTTGGCTGAAGAGAGGGATGTAGGATCTTGGAAGGGGGTGGGGTGGGAAAGCACAAAGCAATGATAATTATTGTATATATTTTCTAGTAAATTCATAAACAATCCACCTTTTCCAATACAAATGAAGTTCAGATTAAAGTCAGAAAAGTGAGACAAACCTGGGAAATTCATTCAAGTTGACAGTGAATGCACTACAGTGATTATTTAATATAGTATGTGCAAACAAGGTCAAATTTGGCTTGTGGCAAAGCTTGGTAAGGGCATAATCTCCCACCATTACCATCACTTTAATGTAGGCTCAGACCCATGACACAGATAAGTTCTGTCATCATGCTCCTTGTTGCATTTGAACATGAAGTGTGTAAATTTGAAGTTGAGAAATTTTGGTGTAGAAGTTAATGATCACAATAGTACTTATGTTTCTGAATGAATGCTCATTAATTTTTAAAAGTGTAATATAAACTTGAGGCAGTATGGTGCTATGGGGAAAAAAAGCAATGAATTTGGAGTCAGAGTATCTGGATTCAAACTTTGGCTCAACCACTTACAGTTGTGTTATCTTGGTAAGTCACCTTCTCTCTCTACTGGGCTTCTGTCTTCATCTAAAAAAATGAGGGAACTGTACTTGATCTAGCTCTAAGGTCCCTTCCTGCTTTATATCTATGACCCTTTGATTCTTGTTTCCCTCTCTTCTACCAAAAAAGAAAAAAACTACTGCAGATCCTACAATTAAAAAAAAATGAAATAACTAGACAATGGAGAGTAGCTATCAAAAATCACCTTCTTAAATTTTTGTTTTTAATTTTAAAAAATGAAATGATCAACCTTTTGATGGGTAAATATATAACCAATTTGAAGGGAAAATCCACTTGAACAGCTCAAACTAGGACAAAGTTGATCAAAACAATTTAAGTAGCAAAAATACACAAACACAGAGTAGTAAACCCAAATCCAGAAAATACAATACATTACATTTATCACTGGGATTTACTGGCATTGTTATTGATGGAGAAAAGGCTGCCACATTTGCTTTGTTCAAATCCTTTAGCTGTAGAACACATGAAACCTAACAAAATGTAATGGCATCTGGAAAATGTACACAAAAAATACAGTGGCAAGACAAGAAAATTTTTTTCCAGAAAAAAATTCTTAATAAGTAAAAATAAACTAAAAAAGTGTCTGTAGTATTAAAAGGATTGATTGCCTTATATAATTCTGTTTATGGAACTGCTAATTATAAAAAATGTCTTCAGGAGATGGGTTGCTGTTACCTGCAACTGTAGTTATAAGTGAAGCCACATCAAGAAATTTCATTATAATTGATACATTTTAAAAATAATACGTATTTCCCCTAATTACATGTAAAACAATTTTTAAACATTCATTGTTTTTTTTTTTAGTCTTGAGTTCCAAATTCTATGCCTCCCTTCCTCTTGTCCCCCCTCTCTGAAATGGTAAGCAATCTGATATAGGTTATCCATGCATAATCATGTAAAACATTTCCATATTAGTCATTTTGTGGAAGAAAACTCAAACAAAAAAAAGAAAGAAAGAAAGTGAAAAATAGTATGCTTTGGTCTGCATTCAGATGCCATCAGTTCTTTCTCTGGAGGCAGACAGCATTTTTGATCCTGAGTGATTGTGATTGTCTTGTGATTGTTTTAGATCATCATATTGCTGAAAATAGCTAAGTCATTAAGAGTTGTTCATCATACAATATTGCTCTTACTGTGTACAATGTTCTCATGGTTCTTCTCATTTCATTCTGTATTAGCTCGTTTAAGTCTTAACAGATTTTTCTGAAATCATGCTGCTTGCCATTTCTTATAGCACTATAGTACTCCATTACAATCATATACCACAAATTGATTGGTCATTCCACAATTGATGGACATCCCCTCAATTTCCAATTCTTAGCCGCCACAAGAAGAGCTGCTATAAATATTTTTGTACAAATAGGTTCTTCCCCCACCCCCCCATCCTGTTTTATCTCTTTGGGACACAGACCTAGTGGTGGTATTGCTGGATCAAAGGGTATGCATAGCTTTATAGCCCTTTGGGCATAGTTCCAAATTGCTCCACAACTCTACCAACAGTGTGTTAATATCCCAGTTTTCCCACATTCCCTCCAACATTTATAATTTTCCTTTTCTATCATATTAGACAATCTGATAGGTATGAGGTGGCACTTCAGAGTTTTAAAATTTGCATTTCTCTAATCAAGAGTGATTTAGAGCATTTTTTCCTTTTTTTTAATAAAATGCTTTGATTTCTTCATCTGAAAGCTGCCTGTTCATATCCTTTGGACATTTATCAATTGGGGAATGACTAATATTCTCATAAACTTCACTTAGTTCTTTATATATTTGAGAAATGAGGCCTTTATCTGAAATATTTATAGATTTTTTCCCTTCAGTTTTATGCTTTTCTCTTAATTTTGGTTGTATTGGTTTTGTTTGTGCAAAACTTTTTAAATTTTATATAATCAAAATTGTCCTTTTTACATTTTGTAATGCTCTCTATCTCTTGTTTGATCCTAAGTTCTTCCCTTATCCATAGATCTGACAGGAAATCCATTTCATGCTCTCCCAAGTTGCTTGTGTTATCACCCTTAATGTCTAAATTATGTACCCATTTTGACCTTATCTTTGTACACAGTGTGAGATGTCAGACTCTGCCTAGTTTCTGCCATACTATTTTCCAGTTTTCCCAACAGTTTTTGTCAAATAATGAGTTTTTTTTCCCCCAAAGCATGGATCTGTCACTAGATTACTATGGTCATTTACTATTGTGGATTGCATGCCTAATCTGTTTCACTGATCCATCACTCTATAACTGATGAATTTTAAAATAAAAACTATATAACATGTGAAGATCACTTTGGACTACTGAAAGAGTTCAACTGAAGTAGGGACAAATTGCATATCTATAAGCACTAGTTAAAATGCAACCCTTCAAGCAAATTGGATGCATTTAGGAAATACTCATGATAAAAAACCTGAATGAGGAGTTACCTGTAGTTTTAAAAGTTTTTTTTTTTTTATAAATGTGATGAACTTTATTTAAAAGATGACAGAACATTAAAAGAAAAGCTCTTAGGAAAATATGTGATGCTGGAGTTACTCCATCTCACCCTTAATCCACCATTTTGTGAAGTTAAGTCTCAACTTCATGTAAGTCACCTGATTTTGGAGAAGTCATAAGATCATTTCCCCTTCCAACTGTCACCTGACTTAAGGAATGTCACAAAACTATCCCCCTCCCTCTCACCACAATGCCTGCAGATCCCCTACATCAACAAGAAACCAATTATCTTAATCACTATATCCAGTTTTTCCATCCCTCCAAATTGAATTTTAACTGTATAGAGACCAAGGTTCTGGGTCTTTGGCTGCTGAGAACCTTGGACCAGATTTGTTTTTGCAACTGCCTGCGTTGCTAAATAAATCATTTGTCTGGATGAACCTTGATTTCTTTATTCCACCCAAACAGATGATAGGGGTCAGAGCACCAGGTGCTTCTGCATAATTGTGAATCATTCTGGCTTTATCATGCTGAATACTTAAAAGGTGTTTTTGAGCTAAAGAAGAAAGTCTTCTTTTATTAAAAGTGAATTCGCTTTATAACAGAAATTTCCTTCTGAATTTTTGTTTTTGTTTTTGGTGGATATTAAAAAAAATACCCTAACAACGGTGTTTCTAAATCAGATGTGGCCTATATCCCATAACACTCCTGAGTGTGGCCCAAACCAGATTAAAATGTATGTTTAAATGTATTGCTATATTAATAAAAACATAAATATATAAAAATGTGGTTTTCTAAGTGAATATGCAGCCCACAGGGAACTTTATGTATGGTTCAGTGGTCCATATTTCTATTTTAGTTTGACGCTCTAGTATAAACTTCAATAGAGTTTTAAAAATAAAATAAAAACAATTAAAGAACATTAAAATAATATTTTGGTGTTTTTCTTAATTCTAAAAAAAAACTTGTTCTGAAAATTAGATAGAAGAAAGTAAAAGCCTATTAATTACTTGCCTCTCCCAAAACATTTCTCATTTGATTTTAAAGACCTTGATATTTCTAAATATGGATGACGAAGGAATCCACTTTCCATTGTCAAATATGATACATTTGGGTTTAATTCATATGAATAAGAATACTTAATAGACTTGGCTTGTGATAGTTTATTGAAACAAGTGTTTGAAGCTGAAAATCTTATGATTTGGCTTTGTGTGAATAAAGCATTCTCTGGTTTGTCAAACAAAACAGTACTCATTTTACTATGATTTATAACATGGGATTTGCAGAATCTTTTTTTTTGCCTCAGCTGTTATGAAGATGAAAATATTGATCTTAATTATTGGTTGAAAAACAATTCTGATTAGCAATGCCCTCATTGATACTGCATTTTGAGAAACTTTACAAAAAAGGCAATTCATCCATTACTTCATAATAGTATTTGTTATTACTCCAGAGGTTATAAACATGAAAAATATAAAATATTTCATCAATATATTTGCATTTCCTGCTCTTTTTATTGCATGTAGAAGCTTTTGCATGTTATAAAATTGTATTATATTCTTAATTTTATTTGAATAAAATACTAGCTAAAATTATTTACATAATTTGTTTCCTAGAAAGTGGTTGGGATCACTTTTTTTTCCCCCAAAAGATGGGATGCTACCACATAAAGTTTGGAAATCCCATCCTTAATCTTATTATATTCCTGTCTCTAACAATTATTTAACTGTGTGACTATGAACAAGGAACTTAACTTCATACTTTCTTAATTCATAAGATTGGGTAATAATACCTATACCCACCTACCAGGTGGACTTAAATGATATAATGTCTATAAAGTACTTTACAATCTGATTGCTTGTTGCTGAAAGCCTTTTCCCAATTCCCTGCCCTCAGCTGCTATGATCCCCTCATTCCAAATACTTTGCACATATTTTATATTTAATTATCAGCATAATGGTTGTTTTCTTCCAGTAGAATGTAATCTCTTGAGGCCAGAGACAACTTAGTTTTGTTTTAATCCTCAGAGTCCGCACAATGCTGAACAAATACTTTTTGACCTGAATTTAATGTGAGATTTGAAGTTCAGAATTCTCTTCCTTTGCTATCCGTCTGGTAATTCAATATTTGTGGTGTTGCAATCTGGGTCCTGGGAGAAGGGGAAAAGTACCATCCTCTTGCATGCAGTGATTCTGGGCCTGAGAAGAAAAAAAAAGCTCTTAGAACTATATTTCTTTTACATCAGAAATAAATCTGATATATATCTATTAAGAGGTTGGTTTATACTTGTTCCTTACTCTATCACCTAGCAATCAAAAGTCAAAAATCCATCTTTGTTATTAAAACTACAATGAGAGAATGTGCTCTGATGTCACCATTTATTTCAGTGAACTCATCTCTATGTATGAAAAACAGAAGGAAGTATAAAATCACATTAGTATTTCTCACTAACTGTTGCTTTCCTCTGCAGGGTGATAGCTAAGGCTCTAGAGCTGGTTTTACTGTTTTCTTTTATAGTTTGTAGTTAGGTAATACTTGACCAGAAAAAAAAATACAATTATTTTAGAGAACTAGCCTTGGACTCATGAAGACTTTGGTTCAGGTCCTACCTCTGTAACCTACTGACTGTATAATCCTGGGAAAGTAAATGAATCTCTCAGGCCTTGAAGACCATACATTACAGAGAAGTTGCAGACACCCTGCACTGGTCAAATTTGAAAAAGACACCCAGGGACTAAAGAAAGTGGTAAATCTGAAAACACACTCACAAAGCTCCTTTGTTGCTGACAACCCAATATGAAAATAAGGGTTCAGCAGAAATTCAGTGTTGCTATCGAAACTCCTTTACTTGGGAGTTTCCTACAGCAATGAAAGCACAGACCCAGGCCTCATCCCCATCACTGAGCAAGTCTGTTATCCAAATCCATTTTAGGAAATAAAAACCTATGATTCCTTCCACTAAAGTCTTTCTCCAGTGTCTTTTAATAGTGTGCAGGTGACACTCAAATGTTATGCCAATGGAATGCAAGAGGGAAATGTTTCCTGTAGAAGTCCCGTAACAGGTGTTTATCTGTTCAAGGAGCAGCCTACCTAATTTTGGAGAGGCTTTGTCATCAAATTTGCCTACGGGGCAATTAAGTAGTACAATGGATAGAGTGCTGGGCCTAATTAGCAAGACCTGTGTTCAAATCCAGCATCAGACACTTATTAGCTGTGTGACACAGCACTAATCTTCTGTTTGCCTCAGTTTCCTCAACTGTAAGATGGAAACAATGATAGTATCTACCTCTCAGGGTTTTTCTGAAGATCAAATGAGATCATATTTGGAAGTGTTTAGCACATAATAGGCACTTAACAAATGTTTGTTTCCTTTTTTCTTTCTTTCCTTCCTTCCTTCCTTCCTTGCTTCTTTCCTTCTGTAATATTTTTTTCTTTATCTATAGAAATTCATGATATTGTCCCCTAAGGCACAAAATGGTCAAGATTGACATTGCTGGGGAGATTGTACACATCGGTGGAGTCATACATTTCTAAAATATTAGTTTACCCTTCAATGACCACTGTTTTTCAGGTCTACACTTATTCCATGCAAATGAACGTCCTTAATTTAGTGTTATAAATTGGACAATCAAACCACAAGAAATGCCACAAGTTCACAATGTAAACAAAAGATTTGGGTTGACATAGGGCAGATCAAAAGTACAGATGAAATAATTAAGACCTGTGTGCCAAACACACCACTAAGACAAGGAGAGAGAAGTTAAAATTGATTCCTATATACATCCAACCAAAGGACAGATGATTGCAGCTCTTGCTTGAATAAGGAACAAAATGGTCTAATTTCTCCTTGTTCTATTTCAGATTTTCTATATTTGTATTTCCTACACACTTGAAAAGAAAAGTCACTAAAAGCTCTTTAGCAAACTTTGAAGAATTTAATAGCATGGAAAATTTGAAAAAGACCCCTAGGGACTAAAGGAAGAGGTGTATCTGAAAATATGCACACACACAGTCACACACATCCTCCTTTTATCTGACAATCCAATATGAAAATACCATTCAATAGTATTTGGTTCACAGATACTCAGTGTTGCTAAATGAGTTACTCCCCCATCAGCTGGAAGAAAAGTATGAATGAGAGAATACATAGCTTTCCCAGATGGCTTGATCATTTGGGAAGTGATAATTTTATTCTACACATTAGTTCACTATGAGAATTTCTCAAGGTCTAATGGACCAGCACAAATAAGATATTCCATTTGGCTAATGACCCAAATGGTAACATCTCTTTCACTTTCTATGTTTTCTTTAATTGGAATTTTCTGTACTATTTTTACTAGCTTCAATGTGGTTACTTCCTTCATCAGAGCTTTTCTAGTGAATGGCCAATCATAGCAAGTATGGCCTTGTTAAACAGTCATCTTCTTAATGACACATGTATCCAGCTCAGCCTCTTTTCAGGGTACACCAAGTAGTGCCAGTGATCCATCCCCGACAAACTGAATTTTGTTTCTGATTGCTTTTCAGTTCTAAAAGAAATGATGGTGCATTTTATAGTGTATCTCCATTAGTCCATGCTAGAATTCTAGGGGAATATTTCAAAGCAATTTCCATGTGATTTTCTTGATAATAATCTAACTTTTTATATGTCTAAGAGTATATTAGCATGATAAAGATTAATTGTATAGATGATTACAAAAATCTGTCCTCCAAAAAAATCTTTCTAGTGCCAAGTTAAGACTTTTTTCCATGGCCTGGAGAGTTAAAGGATTATGCCAGTGAGTAGATGACACATCTGGGACTAAAACCAAAATCTCTTTGACTTCTCCAATTGGCTAACCCTTGCAATTTTCAGTCCCCTAAGTCAAAATGTCTATGAAATTGAAATTATGCTTTTTGTAAGTTTTTGGTACCCAATCTTTCAGTGACTTTCTCTTACAGTATCAATTAATATACTGACACAAAAGGGAAATTAACTGATTCTTTTGTGTTATCAGTTTCTTCATTTACAAAAAGACAAAAATGATATCAGAACGTTTATTCATTATGAGGATGAAATTTTATGTACTGCTCATACAACTTCATGTTATAATGTAGAGAGGCATTTTTTCTTTCTTTCTTTCTTTCTTCCTCCTCCTCCTCCTCCTCCTCCTCCTCTTCATTACTGTTGTCTGAACTTCTGATTTCATCAGGTAGGGGTTGGCTGCTATACTGGGAAGTGAAATGTCTTGCCCATGGTCACATAGCTAGTGGCAGCATCTGAATGAATTTTTTTATCACTCTAAGACTGCTGCTTTGTTGACTGACTGACTCTCTCTCTCTCGCTCTCTCTGTATGTATATGCGTATATGCATAGATATATGTATATATGTCTGTATCTGTGTACATATGTGTATATATGCACATATATGTATGTATATATATATATTTATATATACCCTTTCTACTTTTGCTCATCGTTCTTAGGTACACCCTATGAAGTGATGGAAAATGGTTACTTTCTCTTCCACCAAATAAGCCTTCAATTTTTAGAAAATGGGACTTTTTGCTCAAATCCTTTCTGTTATTTCCTGATGCCTGTTCTGTAGATTTCTTGGATTGCTTTAGGACTGAGCTCAAAGACTTTTTCCTGCTGTAGGAGGCCTTTCCCTGTCACCCTAGCTGCTAATATCTTCCCCTTTAAAGCAACCTTCCTTAAACTATTTATCTGGGATGCAATGATCTATACCTGTTAGAATGTAGACTTTTTGAGATCAGGGACTGTTTGTGTTTTTAACTTGCATCCTCAGTGCTTAACATAGTGCTTGGTACATAATAAGGGTGCAATAATAAAGGCTGATTATTTGATTAATTCAGGCTAAACATCTCAACTTAATTTCTTTCAACTACTTCTGTGACTCATTTTTAGTCTCATCATCATCTTGGTCACCCCTTCTCTCTGGATACAATCTACCTTTATTATCCTTCACTGCCTTGTTTTGCATAGATTACTGATACATGGCTTAAATAATATCTAACATTTAGATAGTACTTTAAGGTTAACAAACTGTTTTACATATATTCTATCATGTGATTCTTATAAAAATCTGTAAGGTTGACACTATTATTATCCCCATTTTATACTTGAGGAAACAGAAGCTCAGAAACATTAAATGGCTTGGCCAGGATCACATAGCTTGTAAGTATCTGAAAAAAGGACTTATCTTCCTAATTCCTAGTCAAGAATGCTATCCGTCATGCCACCAATTGTTTCTTTGAATGAAGATTATAAAAAATCAAGTTAAGACTGAATATTACTCCAGTAATTTCATTATATGGAGTAGGATTAGAGAACTGTAGTATTTTAGCACTAAAGCAGTTTTTTTTTTTTCTTTACAAATCATTTAGTCCAACCCCTTCATTTGACAGATGAAGACACTAAGGCCAAGAGAAGTTAAGTGCTTATGCAAAGTAAGACAACTTTTTAGTAGATTAGCCATTACCAGAACTCAGGTTCTAGGACTCCATATTTATTGTTGCTACCACTGTACCATGTTGCCTCCCTATGATATCTTGTTGGAATAATATTTATATGCATCCATATCATTTTGAAAATCTATGGGAAAGTGGGGCACATTGTTATTAATGATAAAGATTAATTTATATAGCACTTTAAAGTGTTTTGATCTTCAACTATCTGACATATAATGCTTTAAACTTGCAAAGTCCCTTCATAGACACTGTCCCACTTTATCCACAGAACAACCCTATGAGGTAAACAACGGAAATATTATTATACACATTCTGTAGTTCAGTAAACTGAGGCTCATAGAAATGAAATAACTTGTCTAAGGTTACAGTAGTAGGTGGTGAGACTAGGCCTTAGATCTAGATCTTTCCATCCCAAGGATTCTTTCTATTACTGATATTTCTGTTGGCTTGTGAGTACTCTATAATTCAAGGGGACTCTTGAATAAAGCAACTGACTGTACATTTTTATTTAACCATATTGTGAAAAAAAAGTTTGCCAACTTAATGTGCTAATCTGAGCGCGTTTTAAATGAGCTCTGAATCTCATTAAGTTATTCCATTATAGTACTTTCAAACTGCAAGGATTCATTTGTCTCACAAACATCCATGTACACCTGGATTTCTTCCCAGTTCCTAACCGTTCCAAAATCTCTTTTCCTCCAAGTTACAATTCAACTAAGTATCCACAAGATGGTGCTATAGTGGAAAGCACATAACCAGAAGTTACATAAAGCATGTAAATCGTCAATGCGTGCAATCACAAATCTCTGAATATATTTCTATATTGCAAATAAGGTCATTTCATTCATCACTCACATTGTATGGAGTGGAACATCACTCCACTTGGTCTTCCCTTGTTTTTCCCAACCCCCTGGTCTACCCTGCCTCATTTCTAGAGAAAATTACTCACGATATTCTTAATTATCTTCCACTAACTTGGCTTCCATTTAGCATCATGAACCAGCTTTTTATTCTAAAGGAGAGATTTCTGAATATGGTGAGGAAAACAATACTATTATTCATGTTTTTGGGGAAAATATTTGTCATAGAGTTCATTAACACATCCTACAAATGGCAAAGGAAGGAGAAGATGCTGTCTGATGAGAGTTCATGTAGCAGATTTCAGTGCTTAAGGTGACCACAACCTTGTTATGAGTCAATTGTATGATACAGTTGCTAAAACTCAACCAAAAAGTACAGTCTTAAGATGCCTGATGACCTGACTCTTGAGTTTCACACAGAATGTACTTCTAGGTTTAAGCCATATTTTCGTAAGAGAAGCATTTATAGACCATACGTAGGTGAAGGAGTTACATAAGTGGCTTGCCTTCACTTCCTTTATTGTAAAATTTTATTTTCCCATTCATCTACAGAGTACCGATGCTTTTCATGCATGCATTTAGCATCTTTGCCTATTTTAGGGACGTAGCTGACACAACATGGGAGTCTAGTGTGGCATAGAGTTCTGGACTTGAAGAAAGGAAGAACTGGGTTCACAAATTGCATTTTATCTCTTTCTAGCCAAGGAACTCTGAACAAATCACTGAATCTTATTGCTTTAGACAACTTTCACTTATCTACTAAGTTATAGATGGGTTTCATCCTACTTTGATGGAAGAAGTTACCATACCTAAGAAATAAAAAAAAATCTTTGAATACTGATATTGACACATCTGGAACACCACATATCACATCTTTCTGTGACAATCAATTAAAAAACTCTCATAGTCTTGATCTAAGCATAATGCAAATTTTTGCCATCCTGTTTTAGCGTGTTCCTTCTGCTATTTTCCACCTTTTTATGCTATACTTTTATAACTTGTCTATCATGCCCTTTATTATTTTCACTGACTTTTGTAGTAGGATTTCTACATGAATCTTATAATTCATATTTATTAATACCAGTTGTCTCCAATGAAAAATATCACTGTTATACTGTGCTGGTCACTCCACCTTAATTCCACACTCAACTTTTCCAATGAATCTATGATCTCATCAATTCATGGTTTTATTATATGATGCTGATTTCAGCCCAATCATACCAGCCCATACTGGGCAACTCTTGTTCATGTTCTCCCAAAAGGTTGTCACAGGGAGTCCAGGAATCCTTCTGGAGGCTTTCCTTGCTTTCTCCCAAGATTCCATGGGATTAAGTAGAACACTTGTAGTCCACCTATAATTCTTTGCTCTTGCTTTGTGATCAACCTATCCTCCTCTCTTATCATATAGCTTCTTGATGACATTCTTTACTCTTGCTATTCTTTGGAGTTCATTGATTGTATGTTACAGCAGTCTACTCATGTCCACCATGTGTTTGCCTCCCTGCATTAATCTCTGTGTGATATTCATCTTTAATGCATCAGAGGCAGTGGTGTTGCATGTTTTGCTGCCATATAACAATACCAGTAAAATGAAAATACCAATAAAAAGATGAATCTTTGCTTTCCCAGGAAGCTTGGCATCAGTAAAAATGCTTTGTAATTTCCCCAATGCTCACTCTCCTTTATAACTCTGGGCCCAGTTTACTATCCATTTGTATTATCTGTCCCAGATATACATTCTCTTGGACAGCCTATATGGAGTATTCATCCAAATGCCTATTGAAATGTGCGCAATAAGCATTCTTTATCCACTTGGTCTCATGTAAATGGACAAGCTAAACTCTTTTGAGTGATTATAAATCTTTTTTCTCCAGTAATGTCTTGGCGCTTGATGCATTCAGCACACTGTTATCCACAGGAAGGGGCAATTAGAAGATCTCGTCATCTCCAGGGAATCCCTTTCAGATCTGAATTCCTGTTGGACACTCCCCATCACAGTGATGCATACCTTGGACAAATACCAATTTTATATCTCAACTGATACTTACTATGAGATGGCCATTTTCATTGTTATTTTCATTGTTGTATATTCCAAGATATCCTGTATGATTTTGATGAACCAATATAAGACATTTTATTATAAAAGAACTTCTAAGGCAGTGTTTTTCCCTACAAATGTCTCCACCAGGGATGCTTTATCTTAAAGCTTTTGCATAGATGGAGAGCATTATATCAGTCTATTGCTATTGATGTCCTCCTGTTTACCTTTTTCAACATTTATGATGTCTGAGATTCTCCCTTCCCCCATACCCTTGGTATCTCTTTCTCCTTCAGAAATCTTACATATTGGTCCCTCATCCCTCCCCATCCCATCTTTATCCCATCCAGCATAAGTCTCCTTTATATACACTAGATTCAATCCAGCTGCTTTTTCCATCTTAGTTCTCTTTAGTACCATATCAATCTCCTTTATCCCACATGCTACCAAAGACTGAACCTAAAGCTGACTTTGGCCACCCTCAAAAGCTTTGGATCAAGATAAACTAACTAAGGAGCAACAAATTAATCTGCTCCACACTTCTCAGGAAGTGCTATTTATTGCTAATTCATTCATTTCATAGTTTTTCTTAGTCCAATTTAATTCAGTAATTTTGGTGTAGTGGAAAGAGAATTGGTTTTGGAATCAGAAGACTTGAGTTCAAATTTCACCCTACCACTTAATAGTTGGATGACTTGAGCATATCATTTAAGCCTTTCTGGGCCTCAGTTTCCTTATTTAAAAAGTGAAGAGATGCTAATTTTTTCCTTCTATATGATCTGTAAGATTCACTCCAGGTCTGAAGTCTTATACTCCCTCATTGTCATTTGTTATGCCTAATAGCATAAATGGAGAAGCACAGTATTTGAATTTTAGGAATTAGTAACTTAACTCTTACTAACTATTACTAATTGTTACTATTAGGAAGTGCCTACTGTATGAACCGCTCATAAGCCACCTCAGCTCTGAATCAACTTACAGGTAAGATGGGTAGAACTTGGTAACTAATTCCCACTTTCCTCATCTTGAATCAAAAATAATCCTGAAATTTCAAAAGCAGGACACAGGTTGGATGGTGGTACCATTGGCAGAAACTACTACTACCACCACTACTACTACTACCACCACCACTAATAATGACTTGCATTTATATAGTACTTCAAGATTTGCAAAGCACTTAAGAAATATCTTATTTTATTCCCAGAACAACCTTTGGAGATAGGTGCTATTAATATACTCATTGTACACATGAGAACTGAGGCAGACAAAAGTTAAGTATCTGGGCAAAGGGCACACATCTGATAAGTGTCTGAGCAGGATTTAAACACAGATCTTCCAGAATCCAAGTCCAGCATTTTTTCTACTGTGCCACCTAGCTGCCTCTAACAAACTAATAATAAATTTGGTTTTGTTGATTTTGAAACAACAGTGGAACATTCAGGGGTAGATATTCTCTAGGAAATTTGAGGTGTGGATCTGAAGCTCAGAAGACAAGTCAGGGTTAGAGATTTAGATTTGGAAGTCATGTACTTGTGAGTTGTAGTTGAAACCATGAGAATGAATGAGATTGGCAATGGGGAAAATGGAGAGAGAAAATAAGTGTGAGAAATGAATGTTTCTCTCTTATAGTTAATAATTAATTATTGTATTAGGACTAAGTTTTTCCCCCTTTCTACTTCCTCACCCAGAAACCAACCAGTGTGGGAAATCTCTCTTAAAGATTTATCCAAATGGTCATTCAGTGAAATAGAGAACTTTCAAGCATTCTTGATGAAAAGACCAGAGTTGAATAGAAAATTTGATTTTCAAATACAAGACTCGAGTGGAACATGAAGAGGTAAACAGGAAAGAGAAATCATAAGAGACTTATTAAGGTTGAACTGTTTATATTCCTGCATGGAAAGATAATATTTGTAACTCATGAGACTTTTGTCAGTATTAGGGTAGTTGGAGGGGGAAAAATTATATGTACATATATATAGATATAGATAGATAGATAGAGGGCACAGGGTGAGTTGAAAATGAAGGGATCATATCTGGGGAATAAAATTAAGGGATGAGAGAGGAATATACTAGGAGAAGGAGAAAGGGAGAGGTAGAATGGGGTAAATTATCCCACACACAAAAAAAAAACAGAAAAGAAAAGGCTCTTACAGTGGAGGGGAAATGGGGAAAGGTGAGAGGGAATGAGTGAATCTTATTCTCATAGGATTTGACTTAAGGAGAGAATAACATACACACTCAATTGGGTGTGGAAATCTGTCTTACCCTACAGGAAAATGGGGGGGGGAAGGGAACAAGAGAGTAGGGGAATGATAGAGAGGAGGGCAGATTGGGAAAGGGAGTAATCAGAAGCAAATACTTCCAAGGACGGACAGGGTCTAAAGAAGGAATAGAATAAATGGATGGGTGGGATAGGATTAAGGGAAATAGAGTTAGTTTTTCACAGCATGTCGACTATGGAAGTGTTTTGCATAACTGCACATATATAACCTATAAATAGTTGCTTGCCTTATCAATGAGGGTTGGTGGGGAGGGAGGAAGGGAGAAAATTTGGAACCCAAAGTTTTAAAAACACATATTTAAAAAATACGTTTTCACATGCAACTGGGAAATAAGAAATACAGGAAATGGGGTACAGAAATCCAACCTGCCCTACAGTAAAATTGAAGGGGAAGGGGATAAGAGAAGGGGGGAGAGATAAAAGGGAAGGCAGACTAGGGGAAGGGGTATTTAGAATGCATGTCATCTTGGGGTGGGGGAGGAGCGAGATGGGGTGAAAATGTGGAACTCAAAATCTTGTGGAAGTAAATGTTGAAAACAAAACCATAAATAAAATTTACCATTAAAAAATAAAAGAAAAGATTTATCCAGGCAAAGAGCTAATCAGACAATAAAAGAAATTCTAAGTTTGGGCTAACGGGTGTATTCCTGCTTATTTTGTTTGCTCAGAGGTCTGGGAAAATGTTGATTCTCCCTTTAATCAAGATGGATAATATAGAAATTGATGTCTCTTTGGGTTACCTAAGTTGCCCCAAGACCCTCATTTTAATATCGCCCACTTCCCATTGTGTTAACCAATCAGAGTTGATTATCACCCCTGGGGAACACCTACTCTTTGAATGACATATAGAGTGTGAGATTATGGCCATGAGGGGTCTTTGGTCTAAGAGAGACAGCCAAATGACCATCCTTTTATTAATAATATGCTGATCTTATTAATAAAATGAATAAATTACCCAGAAACTATGGTCTAAAAAATTTTTAATTGCCACAGTAGTCAATCACAGACCTGAAAGTCCCTAAGAGATCTGCAAGAAGATATGGAGCCAGTGAAGGAGTTATGTTCGACTGCTTAAAGATGTAGGGAGGAAAACCAGGTGAGAGTGGTATATCTGAACTCAAAGTAGGTATGATTATCTAATAGGAGAGGATGGACCACCATGGTAATGTTGCAGGGAAGTCAAGGAGAATACAGCACTGTCCTTATGGCAATTACAGGTTTTTTGCTCTAAAAATTGTTGTGAGAAGAAGTCCTTTATTATTTACAAACCCTCTATTTTCACCCTCTTAATGTTTCTGTTTTTTTCAATCTCTTAAATTTGTCACTTCTTTCCCTCTCCCCTTTAATGCATTCTAAGATGATTTTAGATCATGCTTGTCCTTCTTTGACTTCTTTTGCTCTCTGTCACCTTGACTCTGTCCATATAGAATTCCAAGTATTTTTTATTATTTCTGTTCCTTTTTTCCACCTTTAATTTATTATCTAGTCTCTTGATTTTATTCAATCATTTTTCAATCATGCCTGATTCTTTGTGACCCCATTTGGGGTTTTCATGGCAAGGAGACTGGAGTGGTTTGCTATTTCAATCTCCAGCTCATTTTTACAGATGAGGAACTGAGGCAGACAGGGTTGAGTGACTTGCCCATAGCTAGTAAATGTCTAAGGCCAGATTTAAAGTCAGGAAGAGGATTCTAACTGACTCCAGGCTCTGCACTCTATCCACTGCACCACCTAGCTGCCTTAGTTTTTTCATTAACCATAGTTACAGATAGGGATAGAGGCAGTGGACTCCAGATGCAGAATGAAACATACACTTTTGGACATGGACAATCTGGGAATTTGTTTTGTTTGATGTTGCATGTATCCTACAAAGGTTTTGGTTTTATTCATTTTTTACTTGTCAGTGTAGGGAGAGTGACTGGAAGGGAGAGAAAAAAAATGCTTGTTAACTGACAAAATAATTAAAAATTAAGCCTTTGTCATTACTACCTCATTGGAAACTTTTCCCTTTCTTTACTCCCCCCCATATCAGTTTTAACATGTCCCATCTTTCTCTGGTCCCCTAAAGAAGAAAATTACTTTCTTTCTCTTCCTATAATATATCTATATATCCATATCTTATTGTATATGTTTATATATCCTATTTTATGTATGTATCTATTTATATCCTATTATATATATAATATATGCATATACATACACACATATACACACATGCGTATCTATCCATCTATCTAGCAGTCTATCTGTCTATCCATCTATCTATCTATCTATCTATCTATCTATCTATCTATCTATCTATCTATCTATCTATCTATC
>NW_020954598.1:12514991-12525937 GCF_900497805.2 Vombatus ursinus
ATCTATCTATCTATCTATCTATCTATCTATCTATCTATCTATCTATCCACATCTATATCTTCCTTTTCTAACAGCAATTTGATCATCTTCCATATGCTTCTGCCAAGACTCTCAGGTTCTGGGAAGTTAATACTGTTCTCTCAGCCTAGGCAGTGAGACTGAGTCAGTGGGCACAGAGAAGCTTTAGTCAGGGCTTCAGCTCAGGTGTATTGAAAATGGTCTGGCAGGCAGGGAATAACCTGGGCTCAAGTTACTTGCACACCTCAGTTCATGAATGTGGCCCATATTTGCAGGAGCTGTAACAGAGATGACATGTCAGGAGCACAGGTTAGTGCCTGTTTATTGGTCAGAAAGACTGAGCCAAAGGGTTTTAGTTCCATGCTCTTGCTCCTAGCTGTAGCTGAGGATTCATTTCTCCCCTAACAATAGCAACCTAGACTGTTTGACTATCTGAGGCAGCAGTCTTTGGGCCTTAAGGGTCAGATCAATTATACCTGGTCTCATTATCCGAATATGAGGTTGGTTCCTCCTCCACCTAGAACTCCTCATTAACTTGTAGATAGTGCAGTAGTTTCTGGGTGGGCTTGGGTCTTTTATTGTGCTTTTTAATGTCCAGCTGACTCAGTGAGGTTAGCCTCCCTTGGATTCTCTCATCTCCAGGGATTTGTGGCTCCCTGGTATTAACAGAGGGGTTTGGCTAAGTAGAATGTAAGATCTAAGTCACAGATTGGTCTGATTTACACTCAGAGTTCATCAATTATCTTGCTAGAGGTGAATAGTATTTTTTTTCAATCATGAGTCCATTGGAATTGTCTTGGATCACTGTATTGATCATAGTAGCCAAGTCTTTCACAGTTGCTCATCATTACAACATGACCGTTACTGTGCACAGTCATCTCCTGGTTCTTCTCACTTCACTTTGAATCAGTTTATATAGTTCTTGCCATGGTTTTTCCCCCCAAATCACCTCCATCATCATTTCTTATAGCATAATAGCATAGCATAATTTCTTATAGCATAATAGTCATATCCTACAGTTTGTTCAGCCATTCCCCAATTGATAAACATTCCCTCAATTTCCAATTCTTTTACCTCACAAAAAAGCTGCTGTAAGTATTTTTGTAAATCTAGGTCCTTTTCCTTTTCCTTTGAACTGTTTGGGATGTAGACCTAGTGGTGTTATTGATGGGTCAAAGGATATTCAGAGTTTCATAGCCCTTTGGGCATAGTTCCAAATTGTTCTCCAGAATGGTGGGACCAGTTCACAAGTCCACCAATGATTTATTAGTGTATCTAGTTTTCCTCATCCTCTCCAGCATTTGTCATTTCTGATAGGTGTGTAGTGTTACCTCAGGATTGTTTTGATTTGCATTTGTCTAATCAATAGTGATTTAGAACCTTTTTTTATGTGACTATAGAGAGGTTTGATTTCTTTTTCAGAAATTTCCTGTCCATATCATTTGACCAATTATCAATTGGGGAATAGTTCTTACTTTTATAAGACTCACTTCCCTATATATTTGAGAAATGAAGCCTTATAAGAGAAACTTGCTGTGAATTTTTTTGTTTTTACTTCATTGTCTATGATATCTTCTGGTAAAATATAATTTCTCTGATTCTCTCTTTTAATTAGGTCTATTTTTGCTTTCGTTTTGTCTGAGATCATGATTTCTACCCCTGCCTTTTTTACTTTAGTTGCAGCATGAGGGATTCTGCCCCACCATGTGTGGGACATAACTCTGTGTGTGTCTTTCTGTTTCCAGTGTCTTTTGTAAACAACATATTATTGGACTGTGGTTTCTAATCCATTCTTGTATGTGCTTCCATTTTATGGGTGAACTCATCTTAGTCATATTTACTGTTACTAATTGGTATTTCTCTCATTCCATTTTTCTTCTGTTTACCCTTTTCCCCCCTTTTTTTCTATTACCCTCCACCCTGGCTAGTGGGAATCAGGGTAAGTAGATTTTATACTCAACTGAGTGTTTTTAACTATTCTTCCATCTTTAACCCAATTCTGATGAGAATAAGGTTTAAGCATTGCCTGCTTCTTCCAGGTCAGCATTTTCCTCTCCATTATAAACATTCTTCATTGTTTACTTCTTGTTATTTGGGAAAAATTTCCCTATTCTACCTCTCCTTTCCCCCTTCTCTCAAGGCATCCCTTTTTCTTGACTCTCTTCCTCCTCCTTCTTCATCTTCCTCCTCCTCTTCCTCCTCCTCCTCATCTTCTTCTTTTTCCATCCTAACATGATTGACTCACACTCATGCCCTCTATCGATGTATGTGCCCTCTAACTGCCCTAACAATAATAAAGTTCTTAGGAGTTACATGTATCATCTTCCCATATAGGAATATAAACAGTTTAATTCTATTGAATCCCTTATGAGTACTCTTTCATGTCTACCTGTGCTTCTCTTGAGTCTTGTGTTTGAATGTAAAGTTTTCTATTCAGCTCAGGTCTTTTCATTAGGAATGTTAGAAAATCTAATACCCATTTTCCCTCCTAAAGGATTATACTCAGTTTTTATGGGTATGTTATTTTTAGTTGTAATACTAGTTCCTTTGCCTTTTGCAATATCATATTCCAAGTCCTCTTCTCTTTTAATGTGGAAGCTGCTAAATTTTGTGTGATCACAACTGTGGCTTCAAAATATTTGAATTGTTTCTTTTTGGCAACTTGCAAAATTGTCTCCTTGACATGGGAGCTCTTTAATTTGGCTATAGTATTCCTTGGAGTTTTCATTTTGGGATCTCTTTCAGGAGATGACTGGTGATTCTTTTCAAAACAATTCATTTTGAACTTAAATACAAAAGGACAAAGAAAGAACATTTCCATGTACACAACTCAACATAGAAAAGAATTTAATATAAAACCATGAATTTCCATTTCACACTGTTTAACTTTAAAAAAACTACACAATAAATACTACACATCATTTTCAAAGGTACCCTACTTTACTGTGCTTCCTTCTAAGTTTTCTTTTGTTCTCTGCTGTGTACTTTTTATTCTTTTTCTCCCTCCCTCCCCATCCCATCCCAACTCACCCTAGAGAAGACTACCATTAGACACAAATATATGTGTGTGTGTATATATATATATACACACACACATATATTATATATATATATACATACACATACTATACATACTTCTATTTATCAGTTCTTTCTCTGAATTTAGATAGTATCTTCCTTCATAGGTCCTTTGTAGTTGATTTGAGTTTTTATAATACTCAAAATGAAATAGTCATTCAAAGTTATTCTCAGAAAAATATTGCTGTTACTGTGTACAGCGTTCTCTTGGTTCTGCTCATTTCCCTCTTTATTAATTTGTTCAAGTCTTTCCATGTTTTTTTTCTACAACCCACCAGCTCATCATTTCTTATGGAACAGTAGTATTCCAACATAATCATATGCCACAACTTGTTTGGCCTCAAGTGATGGGCATCCCTACAATTTCCAGTTGTTTTCTGCCACAAAGAGAGGTGCTATAAATATTTTAGAAAATATAAGTTCTTTTCCTTTTTCTCTAATTACCTTTGGAAATATACCTAATAGTAGTATTGCTGGGTCAAAGGGTATATAGAGTTCTATAATACTTTGGGCCTAATTCCAGATTGCTCTCCAAAGTGGTGGGATCAGTTCACAGTTCCACCAATAGAATTTCTAATACAGTGACAATGGACATCCTTGTTCCATTTCTAATCTTATTGGGAAAGCTTGTAGTATATCCCCATTACAAATCATGCCAGGTAGTGGTTTAGGTAGATGGTTCTCATCATTTTAAGGAAAAATTTTTTTATCACTATGCTTTCAAGTATTGTATTTTATCAAAAGCCTTTTTTTTGTACCTATTGATACAATTATATGATTTTTGTTACTTTTGTTATTGATATAATCAATTATGTTAATCGTTTTCTTTATATTAAACCATCCCAGCACTCTTGGTATAAGTTCCACTTGGTCACAATGTATAATATGTTGTTGTAGTCTCCTAGCTAATATTTCATTTAGGATTTTTACATCAATATTCTTTCAGTAGATTATTTCAATTTCTGGTTCTAGGATATCAGGGCAGTCTTCCTTGATAATATCTTGAAACATGATGTCTAGGTTCTTTTGTTGATCACGGCTTTCAGGTAGTCCAACAATTCTTAAATTATCTCTCCTGGATATATTTTCTAGGTCAGTAGTTTTTTGTGATGAGATATTTCTTCTATTTTTTTCCTTCTTTTAATTTGCTTTATTGTGTATTGATGTCTATTGGAGTCATTAGCTTCCATTTGCCCAGCTGTAATTTTTAAGGAATTATTTTCTCCAGTGAACTTTTGTACATCTTTTTCCATTTGGTCAAATCTGATTTTTAAGCAGTTCTTTTCTTAAATTAATTTTTTCACCTCCTTTTCCATTTGGCCTATTTTGCTTTTTAAGGAGTTCTTTTCTTCAGTGAATTTTTTTTTTTTTTGCGTCTTTTATCATTGGTCAATTCTGTTTTTTAAAGTGTTATTTTCTTCAGTACTTTTTGTGCCTCTTTTACTAAGCTGTTAATTATTTATAGTTTTCTTGCATCACTCTCATTTCTTTTTCCAATTTTTCCTCTACCACTCTTCTTTCTTTAACTCTTCCAGCAATTATTACTGGACTTGTGTCCAATTAACATTTTTTTGAATTTTTTTTGTAGCTGTTTTCACATTGTCTTCTTTTAACTTTATGCCTTGATCTTCCCTGCCTAGTAGCTTTTTGTGGCCAAGTATTATTTTGTTTGTTTGTTCATTTTCCAGCCTATTTCTTGACTTTGAACTTTATGTTAAAACCCTGCTCACTCAGGGTTTAGGAGGCACTGTTCCAAGATTCAGGCTTTTATTGTGCTTCCGTGTTCAGAGCTAGTTCTGGCAGTCTGCCAGTTTTCTAATCCTTCTAATATAGTGTTATCCTGGGAGAGGTATGATCACCTGGTATGCACTCTGGTTTTACTCAGTAAAAGTCCCCTATCCCCTTGTACTCCTCTTGGCCCTGGTCCCCTGTTTCTCTGCAGTTATAAGTCCTTGCGCTCCTTTCTGCCTTGGAACTCTGGTCAGGGCCCCTGGTCACTTGTGACCAACCAGAAGTGTTCCTCTCCAACTGTGACCCAGAACTACTTATGGGCAATAGAATTTCCAATCGGCAGCAGATGTACCTACTGCCAGCAGCGGTTCCCCTATAATCTCTTTTTGACCAATTAGCCAACACCTTTACTCTCTCTTGTCTGAGAGCTTCCAAAGTTGCTGCTTGTGCTGTTGTGGCTGCCTTCAAGATCCTCTGCTGGTGCTACTACTGCTTGTGCTCTGGGCTGTGTCACAGACATCTACTGCTGACCTCACAAATTGTCTTAGGTTGGAAAACTATCTCACCCTGACCTTTTGTTGCTTCTGCCACTCTAAAATTTGATTTAAGGAGTTATTTTAAAGTTGTTTGAAAGGGACTGTTGGGAGAGTTCAACTGGGATGCTGCCTGGTACTCTACCATCTTGGCTACCCTCTTTATAATCCCTTCTTGACTTTAAATGAAGTATACTTGGTGAGTAGTTAACTCTATCCCCCTCTTTGTTACAGTTCTAGTTTACATGATGTAAACGAAACCCCGAATCTGGCCATTCTTTTGGTTGATATTGTTACTATATCATAACATCTCCTTATTTAAATGATACCGTCTGCTGCAAGCACTGGTCCATTTTTGTAAAAAAGAGATGAGGTGAATCTTGATGTTGATCTTTGGTCAGCTCAGTGAGATCACTGTGAAGCTCACCCACCAGTCCTGCATCTTCTCTTTTAACACGTTCACCAAAATAAATATAGTTTCTCTGTTTATCTCCTATTCACATCAAACTCTCTTCTTGCAGGGATTACCTTTCCTCTAGATTCATAGAATTACAGGATTTTGAGCCCAAATGGACCTTAGATGTGACTCAGTCCAGCTCATCTTATAAATGAGAAAACTGAATTCCAAAAGTAAAATAAATTGTGAACTCATCATAAGAATCTTCACCATATAAATCCTTAAGAAGGTATTCACACTATATACTTACAGTAATCCTTCCCTTGAAAAGGTCTTCCTGTTCTACTCTCATACCTCTTACACAGTTTCTTTTACTTATTTCTTTTTTTTCAGAGCTGAGCACATCTAGTATCCCATAGATTTTTTTTTCCTTTCTCGTTTTGATCTTGTAATTGTCTACATTGTTTTTTCCCCTGTGTTTTCATTGTTCTCCTTCTCTTGGTAAGATTGCTTGAATGATTATATCATACTGGTCTTCTGTCAGAGGATCTGAGTTCAAATCTTGCCTTGGATAAATAATACCTTTGTGACCTAGGGCAAGACATATTATCTTTATAAGCCTTAAATACCTCAGCTATCAGTGAGAGACTAGATTAGACTGAGATTATATTAGGTGATCTTTGAGGTCCCTTCTAGTTCAAGATTTATAGTTCTATGATCTTTGCAATTGCCCATCCTCCCTCTCCCAATCCACCATGGCAGATTCAACCAAAGTTTAGTGAGAAGTTCAAGGAGGGATAAATCCCTTTAAGCTGGAAGATGAGAGAAGACTTCATGGAATTGAAAATTTTTGAGTTGGGCCTGATGGAGAAATGGAGGAGGGAGGTGGAGATAGTTTTTCAAGTCTTTTTAGGATGGAATGAACCAAAATGTGAAGAGGTAAAACATAAAAATGCAAATTAAAGATAATGAGTAATTTAGTTTGGCTGGAATATAAAGTACACAACGATAGGTAGTATAAAGTTGGAAAGATAAATTGGAAGCAGGTTATAAAAGGCCTTCAGTGATAGGATATGGAACTTACAGCATAGTGTGTTGGTTTGAACATATACCAAAGAACAATGAGAAAGAATTCAACCCCTTCCCTTTGAAGCCAGGCCCTGTCTGTCAGGACTGAAACTGGTCCCTATGAGGCCAGTGCTAGAGCCTCTTAGGGGCAGAGGTGTCCTCAGCTTCCTGGTCCAGCAGGGTGTCACTTCAACCCTTTACATGAGTGGCAATGGTGAACAACTGAAGATTTTTTTAATGGGTGAGTGAAATGATTAGAGCCACAAATTAAGATTGCTTTGGCAAAAGTGTGGAGAAGCATCAGAGAGGAGGGAGACTAGAAGCAGAAACATTTAAGTAGCTTAATAAATGAGTTGGTAGGACAGGTAACAATGAGATGGAATATATAAAAAAGGAATGGAAAGCTATCATGGAGGTAGATCAATAGGACTTTGGGCTGATTACATGCGTGATATGAGGGAGAAAGAAGAGTAAAAAATTATGAGGTTTCTAAACCAGTGTGAATAGGAAAACTCTAAGTGTCACCAGCAAAGGTGGAGAAGACAGAAGAAATTGCAATTGGGCAGGTAAGAAGAGGATAAGTTGAGTTGGCTACATGTTGCGTTTGAGGTGCTACCAAAATTGGAGGGGCTTATTTAAAAGCTTTTGTTTTGACATCCAAATTTTCAGTCCATATTATTGAGGATACCCCCATATTTACTTTGAGGTGAACCTCCAGCTTTGATGATAGCTTCTTGCTTGGCCATGCTGACCAAATTCATTCAGGAGAAGCCCCCGTTCAGGGTGACAATGTGTTTATTAGTGGCATCTATGAGGTGAAAAGGGAAGGCCTGGCTTTAGTTTTTGTTTAGCTTTCTCCCCTTCTGATATCATAAGGGATATGAGATTGAATATGATCTAGAGAAAAGGCTCAATACAAAGGGAAGTTAATTGGAAACCAGTAAGAACCAAAGTGAGAATACTGAAAATATGATACTGTCTATGCTGAGACTTAGTCCCTGTGGCTGTTCTTGCTCAGCTGGAGTAGTCAGAGTCAACATGTAAACATGTATTTCAATGCTAATGACTCAATAGTGTTTTAAGATTCCCTGGGAATCAGGGAAAGCCGATGCTGAGTAAGTTGCATAAATTTGTATTTATTACATTTTAAGTAGAAAGCAGTGAACTGGTATAGGGGCCTCACAAGACTGAGGCTAAACATGTCTCTTGCCATCAACTTATTCCATCATTTATTTCTTACTTCCCTTGCTATTTACTTTATTTATTTATTTTTGCCTTCAGAATTATATAGATATAATTTCAATCTATTACTATTTAGTAATGGTTCTTGTAACCACAGCCATCCTACTTTTATTGTAGATTGCTCTAGCCTCCTTGCTCAGGGTCAAGGATTCAATAACATGGTATATTATTTGAGAAAATTAAAAATTATTCCATACAGTGCCAGCCCTTATGCCTGAATTATAGTCTTTTAAGTTGATTATGTAATGGCAGCATTTGGTATCATTACTTAACATCTTCTGGTATTCTTTTTAGGGGGATCATTAGAGATCACAAATGGAAACTCAGTTATCCAATGTCAGAATTATTTTATGTTTTTGTTTTTAAGAAGAGATATATGTTAGATGATCCCACAAGTCATTCTAGAACCGCTTGTGTGATTGGATCTTCAGAGTAGTCATTATGGAATCAATATCAACTTGGCAGTAGCTTTCCAAAGGAGTGTCGTGGAGATCTCTCCTTCACTCTAGGCTATTCAATGCTTTTTGTCATTGAGTTAAATGAAGGAGAGATGACAGGTTTATCAGAATTGCAAATGGCACAAGGCTAGTAGGATTAGCTCACATCAAATGATAGATTCAACTCAATAAACATTTATTAAACACTTGACTGTTCAAGGTGATATGGTGGGTATTGTGGAGAAAAAGACATCAACAACAACAAAGAATTATGAACAATGGGTGAATCAAATAAACTGAACTCTAATAGGGATAAATGTAAAGTCCTAAACTTAGACTGATTAAAATCAACTACAGGAGTTGGGGCGGGGGAAGTCAATAGGCAACAGATTTTGTGAAGAGATCTGGAGATTTTAGTAGACTGTTATCTCATTATGATTAAAGAATGTGCCATTGTACCTTACCCCCAAACAAACAACTACTGAGATTTTGAGCTAATGAGATAAATTAAGAGAGGCAAAGTGTGCAGAGGAAAGGAAAAGATAATCTCACTGCACTTTGCCTTTGCAGGATTATATCCATAGTATTATATTATATTCTGGGTGCCACATTTTAAGAAGGATGGTGACAAACTGGAAAGTGACTGTAAAGTGTCCAGGGGAGGGAGAATGAGTTTTGAGGAGATTAGATACATGCTATACCAGGATATATTGTCTGGGGATTTTTAGCCTGGAAAAGAGAAAGTTTTGTGGGAAAATGTTCACAAGTTTTCAAATCTTTGAAAGACTGAACATATGGAAGAGAAATTAAGACTTGTTCCATTTAGTCCCAGAACAGTAGACAGATATTCTAGATAAGATTTAGGTTCAATGGATGGAAAAATTTCCCAATAATTACAGCTGTCTAAAAGTGGCAGTTAGGTGGTACAGTGGATAAAACACCGGGTCTGGAATCAGGAAGGCCTGGCCTCAGCTGTGTGACCCTGGGCAAGTCACTTAACCCTGTTTGCCTCAGTTTTTTGATCTGTAAAATTTCATCTGTAAAATTAGCTGGAGAAGGAAATGGCAAATCACTCCAGTCTCTTTGCCAGAAAAACCCCAAATGGGGTCATGAAGAGTTGAGCATGACTGAACAAAAGAAGTGGAACAGTTTACCTTGGGAGGTAGTCAGTTCCTCCATCATTGGGACCCTTCAAGTGGAGGACAGTTGATAATTTGTCAGATATGTTGTAGGGGGATTCTCAATCTGGTATGGATTAGGCTAGCTGGTTTCTGAGGTTCCTTCTGAGTTTTGGCTGCTTATAGTGCTTCTCAGTGTTAGGCACACTAGCCGTAATGAAGAAATTACTTGGAGCATTCTTCCAAAGGTCCCATGTACCATGAAAGAATGTTGTCTGCTGATTAAGAAGTGAGGCAGAGAGTCCAAAAGCCTGGTTTCTAAATTGAATAACTTCAACTAACTTGTTAACAACATTTCCATGAAACACCGTTTTGCCTAATTACTCTGATACAGGCTTAACTTTTCAGGCATATGAAGAAATAGGCTGTTGAAATATCTGAATACTGGGAATAGTGGTTCCTAATTATCTGGCTTCAGTATGGCTTAGTTCATTATTGTTGGTAGAAGTTCTTAGATGAAGGGAGCTATGTAAGTATAAATTAATACTGGCTGATATCCACCTATTAAAGAGCCATTGTTATAAATGAAGGTCATTGTTCAAAGGGATGTAATCATGAAAGAAGCAATGAACAGAGCTAGGAGACAATACGGTGTAATTTACACTACCTAGCATACCATAGGTATATCATCAGAAGTTTAGTTCAAAGTGCTGTTCTCGAGAACTCATCCACCTGTGGTGTGCTGCAGGCTATGTGAGGCCACAATCAAGAAAACTGGGTAAAGAAGTTATGGGGCATTCAGTACAGTGGGGGAAGTCATAGTTCTGAGCTGTGAGGCTGAAATTTTTTTCCTTTGTTTTTTTCCCTGCAGCAAACATATTCTTTATACTGCCCCTCTCCTCATGTAGATTCTTATTCATATCTAAAGGAAAATAAGAAGGAAGGAGGAAACAAAAAAATCCTTTGGTTTAAACAGCCCAACTAGCTATCTTTTCAGTTTGTCCCAATATGTTTTAAGCCCCTCCTCCCCAGACACCCGTCCCCCTCCCCAAGGCCATGAAGTCATATGTTTATAGTGAATTTGCTCTAAGGTTCCTGAACTTATTTTGAAGGGATTGGCCAATTTAGGCTGAAATAGCATGGGGAATAAGTGAGGAAAATATTCTTCACTGTGACTGTTTGGCATGGCACTTTCTTTCATTTCCTTCCTTCCTTCTTTCCTTCCTTCCTTCTTTCCTTCCTTCCTTCCTTCCTTCCTTCCTTCCTTCCTTCCTTCCTTCTTTCTTTCTTTCTTTCTTTCTTTCTTTCTTTCTTTCTTTCTTTC
>NW_020954598.1:12525947-12631577 GCF_900497805.2 Vombatus ursinus
TTCTTTCTTTCTTTCTTTCTTTCTTTCTTTCTTTCTTTCTTTCTTTCTTTCTTTCTTTCTTTCTCTCACTAGGTGTTCTGCCATTCTTTGGTTCACTGATATGAGGGGACAGGGTAAAATTCTATATAAGAACAGGTGGCTCACCTGAAAGCAATGTCCTTTATTCAGTTTCAGAAGTGAGTGTCTCTTTAGCTAGATTGGGCCTTCTGCCACCAAGCAGGTAAGTTATTCGCCTATGAAGTTATGCCATGGGTAGAGTTTTAAGTGTTTAGAAGGCTACTACTGCTGTGTTTACCTCTCCTGAAAGTTGGAAAAAATTCAAATACTTAACTTGCCTTCTGGTGCTTTCCAACTGTGCATTTGCAGTATTCATCCCCCCCCCCCCATGTGCCCAAGTGATGCTTTGGACAGGCCCCATTTCTGCCCTAATTTTGGCCTGCATAGTGCTATCACATCACTGAAATGTGCTGGCCCCTTCTGGATGAAAAAGGCCTTAGAGCTAGGAGTGATGTTCCACTTGCCCTATTGCTAGGACAAGTAGGCCTAGAATGGTTGATTCCAATTGGATATACAATAATAGGTCCAAATCATAAAGTACATGACTCTTTTTTTTTTAATGTCGTAGTGTGTGTGTTTCTCATATAGGTTAGGTGAATGCTCTGTGGTTTATTTAAACAGTGCTTTTAGGGAAGTGTGAATAGATATCTCTGGAGTCTTGTCCAGAGCTCTCTGAAGCAGACTTGATTCCTGACAAAGGGAAGAAGGGGATTGGGTTCATGAGGCAAGCCCCACTCTGCTTTCTTCAGAGAAGGGATACCAGACTATAATTATATCAATGTACCCTCTTCATCCCATCCCTCCAAAAAAGTGCGAGTCTAAAGGAAATGATTTTTAGGTTCAAGATGCTCTCCTAGTCATTATCTTTTAATAGGTAAGGGTTGCCCCACCCTGCATCCTAGGCAATTTCAAGTTCCTCAGATTTCATCAGAAATATTGAAGAATGAATAAACCCACTTAGCCAAGCTGATGGCAAACAGAAATCAGAGAAGTTGTACAGATTATAATATACCATGCAATACTCAGAGTAAATGAGCTCTCTTACTGTGAGGAAGATATTTCAGTTCAACTGAGAGAGAGATTCCATTTCACCGAAGGGGACACCTTGAAGTCTCTAGTGTGGCAAGCTGGAGACCAGGGATATGCTTAAGGTGCCAGATCCTCTGCATGTCAGTTTCTCTTTCTCCATGGGCCTCTCCCTGAAGAAAGCTTGGATCTACATGTGTCCTTTCTCAAAGTGGCAGAGAGAACACTGTCTTCTTTTTTCCCCAAATTCTCCCAGTTCTATCCTTGATCTAAGTATAGAGTGATGAGCAATCATAGCATGGAGTGTAAAGTATAACTATTCTCTCCTCAAAATGGAAAATCTTATGCAAATGCCCAGGCTTGAACTCCAGGTTAGACTTAAGTATGGAGTAAATGTTTGGGAAAAGGCCCTTGGGGAAGTCTTGGAGAATAGAGGCTATGTAGAGGACCATACTTTGTTAGACTTTTATCTTGTGAACCTAAGGAAGACATGAGTATACATAGGCAGGTTGGGATGATTACCATGAACCTAGGGTAGGAAAAGATGAATAAGCAGAGTTTAAAAGTATAAGGAGATATCTATGGAGTCTATAAGTTGGGTACAATACTTTGGGTAGAAGGGTTAATGTAACTGAGTTCTCTAAATCCCAATATATATCAGCAGGTCTGAGGACTCAGACATTCACATTGCATAGAGTTTCTAAAATTGGATTTGAGGTAACAGCAGACACCAATATTTTAAACTAATCTTTTTGCATAGGTAATTAGTGAGGATGTTCCTCTCCTCTCCTCCCACCTCCTCTGCCTCTCTCTCTGTCTCTCATTCTCTCTTCTGCCATCCCCTTTAGTTTTCCTCTTTTCCACTCTTCTCATCTCCTCCCTTCTTTCCCATTTTCCTGACCCCCCATCCTTTCCTTTCCTATTTTCCTGTTTTCATTTTCCTCTCCCATTTTCCTTTCCCATTTTCCTCTCCCATTTACCTCCTGTCTCCTCTTTTATTTTCTTCTCCTCTACCTTCTCATTGTCCTTCCCTCTACTTTGCCTATTCTCCTCTCTCCTCCTGTCCCTTCCCCTTATCTCCTCTCCCCTTTCTCTTCTACTTTGCTCCGGCCCCTCTTATTCCCCTCCCCTTTCTCTTCTTTCATTTCCCTCCTCCCCTCCTCTCTCTCCTCCCATTCCCCTCCCCTGTCCACCTTTATTCTCCCCTCTGGTCTGCTTCCTAGCCAGACTGCCCACTGCCCTCCCAGACGATCGCTCCCACAGCCGACAGAGACACCAGTCACCCGCGCCTACTAGGTTCAACAGTCCTGGCTGCTGAAGGAGGAGGCCTGGTAACCTCCAAAGGGAGCCTTTCCACAGCGGCTTCTAATTAGGGGGACTCATCTGATCCGCCCTGACGCCAGCTCTGCAGCAGATAAAATCAATGCGAGTTGTGAGAAGTGACCAGAGCTCATTTCCTGGCCTCGCTGATCCCCCAGCGCCCGGCAATGAGTCCTAGGCGGCTGAGTCCCTTTTGGCACTAATCGCTCCCATCAGTTCCTCCAGCAATCCGGGGTACGCACGTTTCCAACCCCCTCCCCGCCCCGGTTTACTGTCTCTACAATTGCTGGGCATGGGCAGCATGTGCCCAGCTCCCATTAACTTTAATTGGAACTCAGCGGGAGCTCAAAGAACATCCCCGGAAGCCACTAATTTGGTGGAGAAATGGTTCTACCCCCTTGGTGTCTTAAATCTTTTCCTTGGACTTTGTTCTTGCAGACAGGGAAAAAATATTCCAAGGGCACGTGTGTAATGAGAAGGGAGACAATGCCAGGTGAGATATCAACCCTCCCCCCCTTTAATCCTGGGAAATGGGTGTGTGTGTGTGTGTGTGTGTGTGTGTGTGTGTGTGTGTGTTAACAAACAGACAAACTCTCAAAAAGAATGCCAGCGAGGAAATGGTTTAGCAAGAGCCCTGAAGCAGGTGTCAGCACTTACATTTCTGTATGTTTTGCAGAGTTGGCCTGGGCATGATTGGGGGTGGGGGGATGCGGAGAGGGCATTTCGAACTTTCAGCCCTCTCTTGTAACTGAGATCTCCTAGCGTTTGTAGAGTGCTGTGGAGAGCTGCAGGCAACACGGCTAACAGTGCAGTATTTCCTCGAGGAACCAGGTCCTTGTGGGAGCTCTGTATCTTGCCTCGTGTCATTAGTCTTCAGTGTGGTGAGAGTGGGGCTGATTAAACTGACAAATGCCTCTTTCACTTGGGATTTACTGTCCCCTCTCTCTGCAGACAGTCTAAGGCAGAGCTGAGAGTCAGCAGATCTGAGTTTTTGCCCACCTGGTTTCCTTCAGAGGCCAGGGTTTCCGCAGTACAGTTATTAGCTTGGTTTGTATCAGCTGTGTGGTGCCAATTTTGCCATTCCTTCCTAAACTTATGTCCAGAACCATGAAGGAGACCATCTGGAAAGTGAAAGATGATCCCAAGCTTTGTTTTCCCTTTGGGGTTAGCCAGATTATTTAGGTCACTTAATGTGCTTGACAATGTTTCGGAATCTGCAAGAATTCTTTGGTTTTCAGACAGGCCCTGGGATACCACCTCCCCGTCCCATCCTTCCAGATGGATAGATCTAAATCATATATATTTTAAAGTTATTGTGTTGCCTTTTATTTTTACACCACTCTCCTTTACTAATATAGCATCTCACTAATTCTCTTTCCTAAAAAAGAAAAAAAAACACTTAATCACATGCAACCAGCACAGATTTGTATTAATAACAGAGTTTTTATATTGGTTTCTATCATTTGTTTCTATCATATTATCTTTGGAATTTTTCCCTGAAGAATGGATCTTTAAGAAAAGTTAACTCAGTTTTATAACTTTCTACTGCATGTGGGTAAGTTGGGCAATGTTTACATACATAGTGGCAATCTGGTGGCAATATGTGTGATGGAAAGAGCCCAGGTTTTAGAGTCAAAAGACCCTAATTCAGATCCTTGATCCTTTATTTACTAGCCATGGAACCTTTAACAAGTCACTTAACATTTCTGAGCCTCAACTTCCTCATCTGCAAAATGGGAACATAGAAATAAATGATTTCTGAGATCTCTTCTAGCTCTAAATTGTGATTGTGTGAGGTTAAACCATGAGTCTTTCAGATAGGATGGGCCCTTTACAGTAAAACCAGGTAGAAAGGAAAAGATGAAGCATAGTCTAAAGGTATGAGGTTACGTCCAGGGTGTCTACAGAATGATACGGGGACTTGGATAAAGGGACTAACGCAGCAGAGTTCTCCTAGACCTGTAATCATAGGGCTCTGGAAATGTCCATGACAGTATACTAGGACGTTTCTGCCTTCTTAATAACTCTTTGCAGTTCAGGACTGACAACTTAGCTTCTTCCTGATTAGTCACTTTCTTTGACTTTAAGGTACCTCGTTAGTCTCTGACTAGGTACTTTCTCTGCCTTTTCCTGTAGGGTATCTGTTCTATTCCAAAAGATGAATAAGAACTCCTAAGGAGAGTTTGAACATCCTGGATACTCAAGCCCCATGTACCTTGTCTCTTCTGTGACAATGATCTCATCCTCTGATGCTTGCACAGAGGCCTATAGGTACCCTGACACTAGTTAGTAGGCATGGGAATGGATGAATGAATGAGGGAGAAGAGACAAGCATTTATTAAGCCCCTACTATGTGCAAAGCACCGGGGAAACAAATGGAAAAGACTGTCCCAAGGTACAACTAGGAGGCACAGTGGATAGAGTGCAAGGCCTGAAGTCACGAAGACATATTTGTGAGTTCACATTTAGCCTCCGACACTCACTAGCTATGTGACCTTGTGCAAGTCATTTAATCCTGTTTGCTTCATTTCCTTATCTGTAAAATGGGTTGGAGAAGGAAATGGCAAACCACCCCAGTATCTTTGCCAAGAAAACCCAAATGCAGTCATAGAGTTAGACATGACTGAAATGACTGAACAAAGACCGTCCTTTCAAGGAGCACACATTCTACTAGAGATGACAATACATATGGCAAGTTTCACTTACAAGTCAGATGGTAAGATCCCACAGGCCTCAGGGTGCAGCAGCGAAGCAGATGGCAGTATCTCTCTTTTCTCTTTTTTATAAGTCATTCCCACTGATAAAATATCAGTTTTTGATGCTAAACCGTTTGGCAGCACCAAGGACTTTGGTAGCAAGAACTTTCTTTTCTGGGTCATCAGTAACTATGGCTGTAGCCCATATAGGAGCAATTGCAGGATGCATCTCTACAGGGGTTCCTCCCCAAGATATGGACTGCAGGGTCTTTGCTGGAAGAATGACTTTCCCAAAGCTTTTGGGTTCAGGGTCCTAGGCTGTTTCTGTTTGGATCTGAGAGGAGAGGCTGCTCAAATGGGTGGTGGTGGTTTGACTTATCTGGCACAGGACCTTGGAATGTCTTAGCATATGCATATCATGCTATCAAACTTTCCCTTCAATTTGTATATATGGACTATTTTATTTATTCTTTTCTCAGTGATCTGTGCCAATGAAGGGAACAGTGGCATGAATAATATCAAAATACTTACAATCTTGAAAATCCTCTCCATTTGTGTTTAGAATATGTTACATAATGTGTTGTCGTAGCAGATTCTCTTCTGAATTGTGCTGAGCTTGGTCTAATATTAAAAATGTTTTGGATGCCCTGAATGCCTACCAATTACTGGCTAAAAGAAATGCCCCAGATGTGTGCTAGATGGCAAGGATAATCCAAATTCAGATAACCAAGAGCTGCTGCTGTTTTCAAAAATCATCTACATCACTGCTTCCTTCTTCCATTGGGCTTCCCTCCACAGTTGGCTTAATTTCATTCTTGGTCCTCTGAGATACAAGGGGGAGGACACAGGGGCAACTCAGAACATTTGCTCACAAATTTGGTGGTGCTGGTAAAGATGATTGTGAAAGTTGCCAAATGGAAAACTAAATGCACCCACTTTGAGAGTCTGTGACTTGTCCACAGTCACACAATCTATTTGTGGCATAGGCAGGGCTTGAACCAAGGCCTTTCTGACTCTAAGGCCAAGGTCTTTCTGCATGTTGCTTCTATCTTTGTGTTACTTTTCTGCTGCTGGAATGTGCTGTGTCAGTCTCTGTCAGAGAAAAGCCTAACATGAATATTTCAATGTGAGGCCAAGAGCTCAAAGGAAGAGAAATTTGTTTTAGCTTATGCATGACTCCCATGACACTGACAGCATTTGCCTGAGATCCTTTCGGTTGTTCATACTGCTTCCTTTCCTTGGGATTTGTCTATTTGCTTTTATTTTCCCTAAATAAATTAAATGATCTCATGAGAAAGGAAATGGACATTCATTTTAAATAATTAAATTCCTTGCCCCATGATCTAATTTCCCTTAACTGCCTTGGTTTTATGCCTTTAGCAAATCTTATGATGAACATACAATTAGTTGGTCAGATTGGCTTTTTAATCATGGAAGATCTAGGGCTAATGTGTTATCACACAGTCAAGAAGTCAGTTTTTAAGATGGAAAAGAACATTTATGAAACTTATTATGTGCTAAATTCTTGGGTTAAGAAAAGATAATAGCAAAGACAGTCTTTGCCTTCAAGAAGTTTACATTCTAAAGGGTGAAATAATATCTAAAGGGAAACATGTGTGCCTGTGCATGCATGTGTACGTGTGTGTGTGTGTGTGTGTGTGTGTGTATGTATGTATGTGTCTTGGGTGGTGGTGGGAGAGTTAGTCCAGAAATTTACAAGGATGGTAAATGGAGCCATGGGAGAGAATCTTGATACATCCCATCTAGGAACAATTACAGAGTGAATTTGATTATAGATCATAGTTCAGAACTTTGGGGCTGGAAAGAAAGGTGGCAGGGAAGAGAGGAAAGAATATCTGTACTACAAGGAAGAGGAAGATAAAGAAAGAGGAGAGAAAAACAAAGAAGAAAAGAAGAAAGTAAAAGGAAACTATACTCTAGAAAGAATCTCACCTTAATGAGATTTCTTTAGAGCAAGAATCCTCTTACACTTGTCAGAGAACAATGAACGTAGGAACTTGGCATGTCGTAGCTGGCTGCATATGAAATACACATCGGTTTACTGAGCACCTACCATAGACTCCCTGATATGGGGGATGCAAAGAAGGGTGAGGCCTGGTTCCCACCTCCACTGCTTACTTGAGTATTGCTAGATTTGCCCTGTATTTATCTGATCACCCAAGAGCATAGACTTCTGGCCCCAGTGTCCCTTTTAGGTTACTGAGGGTTTTTTCTTTAATTAAATTTTTCAAAAATTTCCCCAGCACACAAAAGATACTCACTATCTAAATATCTATAATGACTAGTGCATCTTATCTATGGCATTTCTTCCTTTGTCTCTGTGAAAAGATGTTCTCATTCTTTGGAATATACCTTCTTGCCTCCAGCCCTCCATCTGTCTCCCTGGCTCTTGGGCATCCTTCCCATCCTCCCTTCTTTCCCATCGTCCCTTTAATCTGACTTGATATTGCCTGTTGTCCGGTTTGTTCCATCTGTCTTCATGCTCCTCTGCCTGAAATGGCTTTGTTTGCATCTGGATTCTTTCCAGTTTCTCTTCCCTCTGTGCCCTAATCCAGGTTTGACAGTCATTTCTCTGCACTGCAATTCCACACTTTAGGGTTGCAGGTATTTTCATTCTGTTTAAGGAACTAGAACAATAGTATGGGTAAAGGGCATTATTCGTTATTCTCTCCAAACTCATGTTATTAGAAGGCAGCTGCAGAGCAGATTCCAAGATGGGAAATAGTCATCCTTTGGTATTGCTGAGATAGAAGGAGGGCATCTTGTTGTCTGTGTGCTAAGTGTTGGATGGGGAGTTAAAACTCCAAATGCTAATTATAGCCCTTCCACCCTTTCCCTGGGTGAAGACTAGAGGGAAAGCACTCAACCTATCCCTACCTCTGCTTGCTGGCTTCTGAAATAGGGCGCTCCTGCTGATCTGCCCCTCCAGAGATCTTGGGAGGAAGAATTCCTCTATGAAGTGAAACACTTTGAACATTGCCTCAGCATTTTTGAGCATTTTGAAAGACTCTGGTGAGTCTTTGCCTAACCCACTATGCCCTGCCTGGCCATAGTTCCCCCTTAACTCTGCTCTTGGGTCATTCAACAAAAAGATTGTCAGAACAAGATACAGCACCATCTTTTTTTTATGCTGCTCTCCATGCAAGAATTTTATTTATATCTGTAATAGAGATACTGACCAAGTACTTCCTAGAATTTTTTTCTGATCTAGCAACTCATCAAAAATGTGTAGTTGCAAAGACTCTGTGTGATCTAGATACGTCAAATCTAAACAGACAGCTCTTCATCTGCTCGGTTGAGAATGGGGAAGGGTGTGCGGTCAGTAACCATCATATAAAATAATAATAACTGATATTTATATACCTCTTGAAAGTTTACAAAGTTCTTTATAAAGATGCTCTAATTGAAGCCTGAGAGGGGTAAGCTCTATAGGTATTATGATCCCCATTGGACAAGTGAGGAATCTGGGTCTTGGAGCAGTTGAGTTACATGCTCATGGTTACACAGATATATAGTGTCAGAGATAGAACTTTATGTCTCCATCTTTCTGGTGTGAAGTCCAGCATTTTACCCTTTATTCCACATAGCCTTTTAACAAATAGTATCCTGGATCTAGAACTGGAAGGGACCTCTGATATCATAGTCCAACTTTCTCATTTTACAGATGAGAGAAACCGAAGCCCGGAGAATTGGTTTCTTTGTTGGCCATCATCACATAGGTAGAACGAAGGGAACAGAATTGAAATTTGAACTCAGGTCCCATGTCTACAATTAGTGGAAAACTTAAGCACTCTTTCCAGTATGCTAAAGTGTAGCATGACATTAAAGTTGTCCACACACATAATACAAATTTGGGGCTTCCTCCATGCTAGGTAAGGTGCAAGAACCTTGATAAACCATTGCCTTCTTTTGCCATTTGGGGTTCTTGCTTGGTTTGATACCAAAATCGAGGTAAGCCTCAAAGCATGGCAATAACCATTGCTTTTCTGAGTATAGAATAGTGTCACATTAATGATGTGAGGATTAATAGCTGACGTTTTATTAAGGTAAAGAACAGTGGGAAAAAAAACAGGAATGGAGTCAGAATTTGGGCTCAAATCACAATTCTCCCATTTAGAGCCTATGTATATTTGGGCAGGTCACATAATATCTTTGGGCTTCAGTATCCTTAAGTGATTGAGGTGGGACATAGACAAAGTAATAATCCTATCACCCTCCCTTACAAGTGGTGATTAAAAATTGCAGACACACTAAAAGGTGGTCATTTTGTTTAAAATATATTAAACTACACAAACAAGTATGCCCCCTCCAAAAAAACAAAAAAACAGACCTAAGCCTTTAATTGGTTAGTATTAAATAGACATGATAGAACCAATTATCATTTTGATTTATCTTTGACTTGTCCATACAGTGCTTGGAATTGGATTCTGCCCCATTCAGCAAACATTATCAAGACCCTGCTATGTGTAAGGCAGTAGGCTAGGTTCTGGGGATGCAAAGTTAACATGGTAAGTAATCACTGAGCCCAAGAAAGTTATATTCTATTGAGGAAATACAACATGTGAACGAACAAATAAATACGTGATTATCAGAAGAAGAAAAGGAGGGAGAGTAGGCTAAGATACAAGCATCAGGAAAACCTTGTCTTAGAGGTGGCACAAAAGCTTAGCTTTGAAGGAAGGTAGAGATTCTAAGAGGTGAAGGTGAGAAAGAAGAGGTTTCTAGGCGTGGGGGATGTTGTATGCAAAGGTGGGAGACAGAGTTCCTAAGTATGTGCTTGAATATACAGTGTTCATAAAGTCTTTACAAACTAAAGATTTTAGGAAATGTGTAATTAGTCACAAGTTTTACAAGTGGTTTTGAGTTCACCATAGCATGAAGAACACTTCTGGAAAGGATACCAGGGTTATAGTCTTAGTTTTGCCGGTAGCTATTTGTATAAATTTGGTTCTCTTTTAACCCCTTTGGGATTCTCTTTTCTCCTCTGTAAAATGAGAGGAGAAGACTAGATGAACTCTATGGTCCTTTCTACCTCTCAAAATGTAATTATTTGAAAATACTATCTTTATATCATTCTTCAAAATCAAAATGCTGAACACTATGGTTTGGTAGTTTTTATCGGTGGCTACCTATATGAAATCTGTGTTTGCATATGACAATATAACTGAAAAAGTGAAAAAAAATACCTTTCAATAACCGTTATCTGATTGATGTAACAATCAGCTACCTGCCTTCTGTACCCTTCTCTCTATCTACCCTTCTTAACAACAGTGTAGCTAATTAGACCTTAAGACTAAGGCTTTTTCAGCCCATCCCCTGAATCACCCAGAATGGAGTGGGAAATGCCAGGGAATATTTAAAGCCATGACCTACCGAATTGTGAGCAGTTCTTATGTGGTCATTAACACTTCACAGAAGAAAAGAAGGGGATAGTTGGAATTTTAATGGTGTAGGCAATAGTAGGATCATAGATTTAGAGCTAGAAGAAACTTTAGAGGCTATCTAGTTCAACCCCCTCATTCTACAGATAATGAAACGGAGGCACAGAGAGGTTATATGATCTGTCGCTCAAGCTATAATTGTATAACTCAGGTCTTCCTGATTCTTAAAGTCCACTTATCCACTTTACCATGTTGCTTCCTTAGTTCCTGTGGATATTATAAATAAATGTTTGATCTGGATTAACTAACTAAGCCTAAATTAACCAGATAATTACTGCCCTATTAACTTTGTGTTGCAGATAACCAGTCTTGGTATCTCTATTTACAACAACATAAAGTCCTTCTGAGAATGAGACTAATGATCTTCAATGTATCTCAGTCATGGCCAAGGACTTCAGGGCATTTTAATTTGTTTCAATGGGCTTTAACTTGGCAGTTCCCATTAACTTTAATGGGACTATTGTGTGAACACCTAGTACAATGACAGAAAAACATAGCATTGAAAACAAGCAAAGCCCTGAAATTGTACATAGGAATTATTTCTCACTATAAGCCACATTAAATTCACACTTCAAAAACAGACAGATTATAGAAGTCAGGTGATTGATTATTCAATAATATGCTCACATAATCGGAATGTTCTGCTGGACTATAAACATATCTAGGCTAGGAACACATAACTCTGAAAATGTCAGCTTCTGTCCTCTGCCGGTGATTACAACCGAGTGGAAACTCTTTATGTCCCTAGGATATCTCATTAACAGCAACATCTGTTATTCATGTCATAACAAAATAAAACCTTTGTTTTTAGAAGACGAAGCTCCATGCAGACTGATGTTTGGAGAAGAGGAAGCCTGTCTGCAAACTGAATTATCTCTAGACAATACAGCCACCTACTAAAAATCATTCTGGCAAGAAGTCAATATGGATCATTTGTGCTGTTGGGAGAAAAATATGTAAGTAACTGTGTAATAGATGCCCTCCCTACATGTCCACTTTATACTATTAAAAAAGAAAATTTGAAATGAATAACTAGAATAGTATAACCTGAAATTATATATATATATATGTATGTATACATATATATACATATATATGTAGAGAGAGAGAGAGTGAGAGTACACACACACACACACACATATACACATACACACATGAATGATCTCAATTTAACATCTCCCCCAGGCTTCCAGACAACATTTTTATTTTTTTCAAACTGAAATTAGGTTGTTTCAAGGTGCCTATTTTTCTATCTATTCTATAGCTTCCCTTCTTTTGGTTGGTTGCTCCTTTATAAACCTTTTTGTACTTAAATGTAGTAAGACTTAAAATCCTTGCTCTTCATTTGGATCTTTTACTTCCATTTTCTTGCATCTACATGTTCATTCTATTCCCGTGTCATCATAGAATTCTCTTGGTCTTCCCAAATATCTGTGTATCTATCTGTCTTTCTACCTGTCACTCAATTCATTTAGATTTAAAAAGCAAGATCAATCATCCAGATGTTTCATTGGATTAGAATTGTTAATGGACTTCCAGGAGCCAAGATGGCAGAGTAAGCAGTAAACTGTTGAACCTCTCCCATATTCTCCTCCAAACAACCATAAAATAGAGGGCCCAAGCAAATCCTGGAACAGTGGAACCAGCAAAAAGATGGGGCAAAACAATCTATTAGCCCATGAAACTTAGAGGATCAGCGAGAAAGATTTATCTCAGGTGAAAGGAGAGCATAACCCAGGACTGGAAGTATCCCAGCAAGCCAGCAGCAGTCCCACCTTAGCAAACCAACAGGAGATCCTGAGCCCCAGTGTGGTAGAGCAGGCAAATACCAACACCAGGACCCCCCATGTGCCTCACCATAGCCAAGGTAATGGCTGACTCCAGCTCTGACAATCACCACATGCTTCAGTGTAGCCCCAGGCAAACAGGTAGATGCTAATCCTATGGGTGTCTAAGCAAACAGGCAACCACCAGCCAGTACTTGAGCTTCAGAATAATCCTGGGCAAACAGGCAGCCTCCAGAGGACTGACCACCATGTGCTTCACTATAGCCACTGGGAAACACAGAAACACCCCACTGGGTCTCACAACATGCCAAACAGTACCTCTAGGACCCCAGCTCAGCACCAGATAAGGTGCCAGACCCCTACAGACTTTGGCAGCACCAGCCAATCCCCACCTCATCTCCTCAGCACAGCACCAGACCCAAGGTTCCCCCAGGGGCCCTCAGGGCAACGTCAGTGCAGCACCAAGTAAACAGCAAGAGCCTGCAGCCATTAGCATAAGAAGGTGGAGACAGTGCCCCAGCCACCCTGGGAGCAGAGTTCAAATTTAAAAGAAAGGAAAAAAAGCAAAAAAAATAAAATAAAAGATGAGCAGAAAACAAGAACAAAAAAAGAATCTGACAACAGAAAGTTATTATGGTGACAGGGAAGACCAAGACACAAACTCAGAAAAGGACAACAATGTCAATACACTTATGGGCAGAACCCAAAAGAAAAATGGGAAATGGTCTCAAACCCAGAAAATTCTCATGGAAGAGCTCAAAAAGGAGCTTAAACATCATATAAGAGAGATAGAAGAAAAATTGGGAAAAGAAATGAGAGTGATGCAAGAGAATTATGAAAAGAATCTGGAAAATTGCTTAAAAAGTAGAATTGGCCAAATGGAAAAGAAGATATAAAAACCCACTGAAGAAAACAACTCCTTAAAGAGTACAATTGGCCAAATGGAAAAGAAAGTACAAAAGTTAATTGAAGAAAACAATACCTTAAAAGTTAGAATTTGGCAAGTGGAAGCTAATGACTCTATGAGACATCATGAATCAATCAAATTCAACAGAATGAAAAAAATGGAGATAGATCCAAGAAAGAGACAATATCAGAATCGTTGGACTACTTGAAAGACATAATCAAAAGGAACAACTGGACAGCATCTTTCAAGAAATTATCAAGGAAAACTGCCCTGATATCCTGGAACCACAGGGCAAAATAGACATTGAAAGGACTCACTGATCATCTCAGGAAAGAGATCCTAAAATAAAAACCCCTAGTATTATAGCCAAATTTCAGAACTATCAGGAAAAAATACCACAAGTGGCCAGAAAGAAACAATTTGAACATTGGAGAGTCTCAGTCAGGATGACACAAAACTTGGTAGCTACAATATGCAAGGTTTGGAGGTCATGGAACATGATATTCTGGAGGGCAAAGGAGCTAGGACCACAACCAAGAATCACTTACCTGGCAAAATCAAGTATAATACTTCAAGGGAAAAAATGATCATTCAATGAAATAGAAGAATTTCAAGCCTTCATAAGGAGAAGTCCAGAAGTAAGCCAAAATTTTGACCTCCAATATCAAGACTCAGGAGAAGAATAAACAGGTAAAAAGGGAAAAGAAAACATAAGGGATTCAATAGGGGGTTTAACCAAGATTAGAAGGAAAGCAGAAAGCTGGGAAACAATCTTTACAGCAAGTGTATCTGATAAAGTCCTCATTTCTCAAATATATGGGGAGCTGAGTCAAATTTATGAGAGTGCAAGCCATTCCCCAATTAATAAATGGACAAAGGATATGAACAGGCAGTTTTCAGTTGAAGAAATCAATGATATCTATAGGCATATGAAGAAGTGCTGTCAATCACTTTTGATTAGAAAAATTCAAATTAAAACAACTCTGAACTACTACCACCTCATACCAATTAGCTTGGCTAATATGACAAAAAAGGAAAATGATAAATCTTGGAGAGGATGTGGGAAAATTGGGACACTAATGAACTGAAGGTGGAGACATGAACTGATGCAACCACTCTGGAGAGCAATTTAGAACTATGCTCCAAAGGCAACCAAACTGCTCATACCCTTTGATACAGTAATACCACTACTAGGTCTGTATCCCAAAGAGATCATAAAAAGGGGAAAAGGACCTACACGTGCAAAAAATATTTATAGCAGCCCTTTTTGTGGTGGCAAAATATTGGAAATTGAGGCTATGCCTATCAATTGGGGAATGACTGAATAATCTGTGGTATATCAATGTAATGGAATACTATTGTGCAATAAGAAATAATGAACAGGCAGATTTCAGAAAAACCTGGAAAGGCTTGTACAAACTGATATGAAGAGAAATGATCAGAACCAAAAAACATTGTGCATAGTATCGGCAATATCATGTGATGATCAACTATGAATGACTCAGATCTTCTCAGCAACACAACAATATAAGTACAAAGGACTCATGAAGGAAAATGCTATTCATATCCAGATAAAGAACTGATGGACTCAGAATGCATATTGAAGCATATTCATGTTCATGAGAACATGGTTTTATTTCCTTTTGATCTGTTTCTTCTTTCACAACTGTGACAAATATGGAAATATGTTTTACATGATAGCACATGTATAAATTATATCAAACTGCCTACCATTTTTAGAAGAGGGGAGGGAGGGAGAAAAATTTGGAACTCAAGATCTTGTAAAAATGAATGCTGAAAAATTTTCTTGATATGTAATTGGGGAAAAATTAAATAATATTTAAATAAAAAATAAAAAAAGAAGTATGACCAATGCAATCAAAAGATTGACTAAGTTTTCCAGTTTTCAAAAATTCAGGCAGCATTTATTAAGCAACTACATGTGTTCTGTGTCAAGGCACTGTCCTAGGTGCTGAGGCTGCAATGACATTCCACGAATCCTAAGAAATAAAACATTCCATGCTCTCAAGAAGCTTGCATTCTAATGAAAGAGAAAATAGCCAATAGTAAATAAATATGTATTAGGCACCTACTATGTGCCAGCCCTTGTGCTAAGCTCTGGGCATACAAATAGGAAAGAAGAAACACAATCCTTGCCCTCAAGAAGCTTACAATCCAACAGGGATAGAAAACACACAAAAGGAAGCTATAAAGGACAGGTGAGAGAAGAAAGTCAGAGAAGTCTCATAGTGGCTCAGACATGCGAGAAATGAGATGTCTGAGCTGAGCTCTCTGTTTAAGTGGAATTTTAGAGTTCATGACCTCACATTTTAGAGAGAACATTTTATATGCATATATGAGTATGTACAAAATAAATGAGATGATTTAGAGGGAATTAGCCCCTGGGTTTGGGAAATGATGATGAAAGGCCCTATGTAAGACATGACAGTTGAGCTGAACTTTGGAGCTCATTGTTTTTTACCTTAAATGATGCAGTACAGCCATGAAAACTTTCCCAGTTAGTGTACCCCATGTAAGTGATGAATAGCAGGGAGAAAACCTTTAAATTAAAACACTTTAAAATACATGTCAGTTATCTCTTCTTGCTTCATTGTGTTTTTGGGAACTATGCCATAAAATGGCTCCTATTTTTCCAATAAACAATGACATAAATGGACATTGTATTCTTAACAAAAGAATTGGTATCATGTAGATCATACCTGTATGCCTGGCAATTTGTCATAGAATCCAAAATAACACAATTTTAACTTTCTGCAATCATTGAAAATAATAAAATAGTACTCCAGTATTGTAAAATCCACACATGGATGGTATATAGGACCCTAGTGTGACATAAAATGTATGCATGCCTCATAAAAGGCAATTTTATTGTACTCTGCATACATTTTCCCTAAAACTAATAATCTTGCAGCGATATGGTGGAAAAAGCATTGGATGTGAAATCAAAAATCCTGTGTTTCAGTCCCAGTTCTCAAACTTATTGGATGTATGATCATGGGAAATTCATTCAACCTTTCAGAGCCTCAATTTCATCTGTAAAATGGGAATAATAATACTTGCGTTAATTCTGTCTTTAGAGAAAGCACTTCATAAAGCTTAAATGGAGCTATTCATATTCTTTTATTAAACATTTATTTACAAATAATTTTATTTTTCCTTTTAGACTCTGGAAGTGCTCATGGAGGGGATTATTTCAGTGACCCGGGTTTACTAATGCATTTATCTATCAAACTTTCAGCTGATACTCTCTTGTTATAATTTTCCCCAGTATTAAGTCTACATATACAAGACTGGAGAGCTTTTTTCTTTCTCTGGCCTCCAGTCTTGACTCTTAAGATTGTCCCTCTATTCCAGCTGCCCCCTTAGCCTGGAAGTTTACTTTACCCTTGCAGCTTTTTTCTCTAATTGACTGGTTCCTCTCAGAACCTCCATTTTTTTTTGTATTTTTTTTGCCTTTTTAGGTAATTGGGGTTAAGTGCCTTGCCCAGGGTCCCACAGCTAGTAAGTATCAAGTGTTTGGTCTGAGCCCGGTGGTCCTCCTGACTTCAGGGCTGGTGCTCTATTCATTGCGCCACCTAGCTGCCCCCCGAACCTCCATTTTAAGAAGAGCACTGGAGCTAGTGATGTCTGCATTCCTCTCTAGGCTCTGGAGACTGACTTCCTAGACCTTCTTTACCAAGGCCTGAGCACAGGGCAGCTCAATGGTGCAGTGGAGTCAGGAAATGGCAACCTATTAAACAGCTGGTATTAAACCCAGGTCTTTTCTGGTTTTCAATCATATTGTCTTTTGAATATTCCATGCTACCTTTACCTCCCTTGTGCTATGCTTGGCAAAATCCACTGAATATATATCCAAAGAGTTGTCAATTCTTACTGTTTCAGTCTCTGCACATCTCTTATACATGTAACTTCATGTCTTATGTAGCCACAATCCTAGTTCAGGCCATTATTTCTCTCTCCTAGACTTGCAATAGCCTTCTAATTGATTTCCTTATCTGTAGTATGTCTTCACTCTACTCCATCCTCCACATACCACCAAAGTGGTTCTGGCTCTAGCTCCTACTCCCCTACAGGCAGCAGCAGGGGTGTCAGAGATGGCAGTGGTTGTGACAGGGGTCCTCTACTCTAGGCATTGAAGCCTATTTAGGGCATTTATGTTAAGTGAAAAGTTAAAGATATCAACATACTATCTCAAAGCCCCCAGTTAGGAAACTTCTTATTAAGACAACCTCCTTGAGGTCCCAGGTACTGAATTCAGCAGGAACCCAGGGGCAGCAGAGAGGTCTTGAGAACTATCCACTTACATTAAGTGAGATCTGGCTGTACTATGACAATTACAATCACAATGATAACTATTGCCACTATGACTATATCTGCTACTAGTTAGCATTTACACAGCAATTAAAATTTGAAAAAAAAAGCAGTATACAAAAGTGATCTCATTTAATCTTCACAACAACTCTGCAAGATATATGATCCTTTTACTCCTATTTTACAGGTAAGAAAACTGAGACTGAGTTTGAGTCTTGCCCAGGGTGTCACAGCTAATAAGTGTCTGAAGTGAGATTTGAACTCCTGTCTTCCTGTTTCTAGCTAGGTCCAACACTCACTGAACAACCTAGCTGCCATTAGAACATAGGCTCCTTGAGGGCAGGGGCTATTTTTGCCTTTCTCTATATTTCCAGCACTCAATACAATATTTGGTATCCAATGAATTCTTAATAAATGTTTTTTAATTACATGATTGATTGACTACATATATTATGAAGGCTGATAACGCTGAGGTATTGGTATATAGTTATGCATTGCCTAATAAATGCAATGGAAACATTCAAATAGATGGAAGGGAGGCACTGCCAATAGAACACTATGCCAGGCTGTTTCTCTAGCAAACATTTGGTTAATTGTAAGTATGCATGTAAGGTGTTGCAGAAGTTTTATTTAAAGATTGCCATTGTTTCTTAATAATATATCAATTTCTGTAACAGTTGTCAGAGTAATTGGGTGTTTTGTGGCATTCAGGAGCTTTGAAATTCCTACTGACTAGACAGTCAGTTCCCTGTAAATGACTTTCACATTATCTGAATAATTTGTAGCAGTAGACAGAAGCTAAGAAGAAGATAAAAAGAAAATCATTGAAATATTATTCTGGGGTAGCATGGATTCCCTCACTGATAGTTGTCTCTTGGCACTTCAGGAAGATCCGTTGGACCTGATCTTTTGCTTACTACCCGGGTACCCTTGGCCAAGTCACTTCATCTCTCAAAGCCTCAGTTTCTTCAAGTGCACAATGAAAGGATTGGACTAAATGATCTTTAATATACCTTTCAGCTCTAAATCTGTACTTTTCTGATCCCATACTAAGAAGGCAAAATGCCGGGACATTTTATGATCATTCTTAGAACGTATTTTTTCCCACAGAGAAAAGAGTAATGAGGAAAGAGCTAGGGAGCCAAATTTTCAGTATCTCCCTCAGTGAATTATTTTGTAATTAAAGCCATTTAAACATCCTGGCATTTGCATGCACACAGATAAAACAGGCAATGAAGGATTCTGGGCAAAAGTGTGATCCTGACTATGGCATCTTTTAAACAGATACAACTTTATCTCAGTTTATCCATCAGGCAGATATTTATTCACCAACACATTATATTTAGAGGAAAAAGGCAAAGGCACAAAGAGAAATGAAAAGATTAAAGTGAAAGACCACGAGAACCATAAGGATGAAGAGAGATGAAGAGGGAAACATATGAGAGAATCAGTGAAAAAAATGGCTTATTAAAAGAACAAAAGAACAGGTGGTTGGTGGTAATGGAAACCATCCTGTTTTGAAGCAGAAACACATGGTGAAGGGTAGTTTATTACAATCACTTAAACTTATATTGAGAAGGGTAGGTTCAATGGAGATGAGTAGAGATACCTTAAGTAGGAATTACAAATAGGAGTCTTTACTAATTTGAGAGATTCATGGTGATGTCAATTTGGTTTAAGTTGCTGCCTGATGTAGGTTTGTAGGATGTAAGTATATGCAATTGCTCTATATTTCTTCCTTCCTTCCTTCCTTCCTTCCTTCCTTCCTTCCTTCCTTCCTTCCTTCCTTCCTTCCTTCCTTCCTTCCTTCCTTCCTTCCTTCCTTCCTTCCTTCCTTTCTCACTCCCTCCTTCCCTCCCCTTTCATCATCTGTCTCCCCCTCTTCAGTATACACACATTTCATATACATGACTTTCACCACACAAAACCATCCCAAACTGACTTGAACGAAAATCTCTCAGATTAGTGAAATTCACTAGAACTGTGGCTTCCAGTAAGCCCTGGAGTTCTGCATACATTAAGGCAACTTTGATTACAAACTTTGCTGCATCTTGCTGCCAGGGAGGAAGTGACACAGATGTGATTTCTTTATAACACTAGTGAGTTAGCTAATCTGCATCTCTAAATTGGAAGCCAAATGCTTTGCACCAATGGAATGTGCATGACAGCTAAAGTGCCAGTAAAGGAGAGAAGGAAAATTGGTCCATTCATTCACCCCACTTTATTATCTAACTCTACAGGCTGGCTTTTTTCTCCACCTAACATGAACTGAGACCCATCTCCAAGTCCTAGAAAATATTTGGCAGAAGGGTAAAATCACAGAATCATAGAATTTTAGAGTTGAAATAGAGCTTAGAGATCATCCTGTAAGCCATACAACACTGTATAAATGTGAGGCATCATTATCTGGTCCAACCCCCTCAGTTTGTCGGAGAAGGAACCTAGAGAGAAACTTGCCATGAGGGAAAGATCTTTGGATTTAGAGTCAGGAGACATGGATTCCTGGCCCAGCTTTAGCTAGCTGTGTATTGTTGGACAAGTCACATCCTTCTGACTCTCAAGGTTTTTTTTAATTTGTAAAAGGTGAAGATAGGACCAAATGATTATTAAATTTGAATATTCTTTTATTGAGATTAAGAGATTTACTCAATGTCACATTGCCTGTCTTCTAAGACAAGAAACTAGGTTTTCTGACTCTGAATTCCAGTCCCATTGTAATGCACTGCCTCCCTTTTCCAATTACATGTAAGGCTGATTATTTGTCCCTAGACTAGTACAATCAAACGACACAATTGTATTCAGATTCTCAGAAGAAATGGAGCAGTGTTAACATGGAGTGATTTCCACCACACATGTCTGGCTGCTATAGCTCTTCTGGGAAGAAGCAGGAAGAAGGAAATCAATCTGCAAGCATTTATTAAATGCCTGTTATGTGCAAGGAGATACAAAGACAAAAATGAAACTAGTTTTGCCCTAAAGGAGTCTACATTCTACTGGAGAGGGGAGACACATAAGTGTACATACCAGATCAATACAAGGTAATTTTTTTGAGGGAGTGGTGGGGTGAAGACACACTGGAAGGTGATTCTAAGAGGTAGAGGGGAGGCAACACTTGTTTCTTGTATTCACCTTCCCTTTCAGCTCCTCTTGTCAAGTGCTCTTGTGTTCTAATCCGTTATCCTCCTCACCAAAGGTGTTACACCGGTCAGGAGGTATTTTCTTTTGAACTAGGAGTTCATAAGAACGTAGGCTCAGAAAAGTCAGTGCTGGAAAGGACCTTACAGATCATTGAGCCCACTCCTCTAATTTTACAGATAATGAAACTGAGATCCACAAAGGGGCCCTGAGTTGTCCAATGCCATACATTGCAGTTCAACTATGTCCCTTGGTTCTGATAGGTCAGTTTTCACCTTGTCTTGCTTGAATTCAGATTCCATGCCAGTTCCCAGTCATCTGGGCTGGATACATTCAGGTTTCGATGTATTTCACCCCTTTCCCCCTAACTCCACTCCCCTTAGTTTTACGTGGTTCTCCTGGCCCTGATGAATGAGTTTTCACCTTAAATTGCCTAGGATCAAGCCAATTCCCATTTATGTGTTCTATTTCCCCATGATAATGGAAACTCCTTGAAGACACAGACTCTTACTTACTTGGAGTTATATCCCCAGAACTGAGCATAGTGCTGCCCATCTCATGCTGAGCCTGTCTTTTGAGGATAGAGGAGAGGCGCCTTCCACCAAGCAGTGAACATTCTCACACCTGCTCATACCCTTCATATCCTAGTGACTCAACTCCTGTAGATCATCATCTTAAATACATTCAACACGCCATTTACTACCCAATTCCTCATTCCCATCACCCTCAACCCTCCAACCCCACTCCACCCAGGTCTTCAACTATGCTCCCAGGAATGCCTTCTGGAATCTCCTACTCCCATAGACAACAAATTTTCCTTCACCTTAAATCTTTTCCTCTCCCATTCCTTCCATCTGTTAGTTTTCACTGAAATCTGGCCTCCTTCTGACAACACAGCTTTCTTGTTTCTTTCTTGGCCACTCTTTCCAGTATTGACTGCACCTTCACTCATTCTCCTCAACTCACTGGTAGAGAAGGGGAGTTGGAATGCTCTTTCATCCCTGTTGCTACTTCCAGGTTCTCTTCCTTCATCCCTCACTCAGTAAACTCTCTTCCTTTGAGGTTTATGATAATCATATCTACCACCTAATCAAAAGTCTGGTAGCTATTGTCTACACTCCCCTCAGGTCGCTCCCCTTGCTTTCTCAATAAATTCAATATCTGGCTTGCAATTTGTCACTCTTCCCCAACTCCTGCCTTCATAGTAGGGGACTAGAACATACATATTGATTTTCTTTTAAATACTTTAACCACTCAGTTCCCACCCATTCACCCCCCATGAGCTACTCCTGTACCCAATCTCAGACATACACAAAGAAGTTTAAACCCTTGATCTTGCCATTACCCACATATGTACCACCTCTATGTTCGAGAATTCTGAAATTTCCTTATATGATTATAATCTATTGGCTTTTTACCCCTCCCTTACTTTCTTTATGTAACCTTATTCTTCATCCTTACTATGAACTCCAAACCTTTGATCCTTTGGTTCTCCCTCAGTCCATCTCCCTTGTACCAGCTTCTCTCTCATCTTCTCCCTATGTTGACTCCTTGGTAAACCTTTTCAACTCTACATTCTCTCTTGAATCATTAGTCCTCTTATCATAGCATAGATTATACCCAGCCAAGCATCAGCTCTGAATCGCTCCTACCATTTTTAGCCTTTGTTCCTCCATACATACTGCTGAACAAAGGCAGAGAAAATCATACAACTCTTCTGACTGGTCCACTACAAATTCATACTGTGTAACTTTAACTGACTCCTCATTGCTGCTAGGCAATTATGCCTTCTTAATTAACTATATCTTCTTACCTACTACCTTCCTTAACAACTCACTATCCTACTTTCTATAGCAGTTCCTCTAAACCTTTTCATCCCTTCTCAAACCATCCATGGCTCCTCCTTCCCCCACTCTCTCAGTTGAGAACTTTGCCTCATACTTTACAGAAAAAAATGAGTCCATTCACTGTGAACTTCCTCTTCTCCCCTTTTCCTCATCTCATATTACTCAGATAACTTCTGCCACTTTTTCTTTCATCCTTCATCCCTGTCTCACGTGATAAAGTGGCTTTACTCCTTACCAAAGCTAACTCATTTACTTACTCAAAAGACCACCTATAGCAAGGACTTCTGATTTATCTCTTTTCGCTCTCTTTGTAACTCCTCACAGTCAGACCCAGGGGTGGGGAACCTGTGGCCTCAAGGTCACATGCAGCCCTCTAGGTCCTCAAGTGTGGCCCATTGACTGAATCCAAACAAATCCAAGGATTTGTTGTGTAAAACTTGGACTTAGTCAAAAGACTGCACCCAAGGGCTCTGACTCTGACCTTATCATTACACTGAAACTTCATTCTCTAAAGTTACTAATGGCTTCTTAGTTGCCAAATCCAAAGGCATTTTCTCAAACTCAGTTATCTTTGACTTCTCTTTGGCAGCCTTTGACACTGTTGATCACTTTTTCCTCTTTGATACTCTCTTCTCTCTGTCTTTTGGGACACCACTCTCCCCCTGGTTATATTCCTACAAATCTGACTGCTCCTTCTCAGTATCCTTTGTTAGATCTTCCTCCAGATCACCTCTAACTGTAAATGTCCTTCAAAGTGCTGTCCTTGAGTCTCTTCTCTTCTCCCTGATATTACTTCACTTGGTGATCTCATCAGCTCCCCTGGATTTAATTACCATCTCTGCACTGATGATTCTCAAATCTACCTATCCTGCCCCAATCTCTGCTGTCCTCTAATCTTGTATCTTGAACTACCTTTCAGACATCTCAAACTGGACAACCAGTAGATATCTTAAACTCAATATTTTCAAAACAGAACTCATCATCTTCCCTCCTAAACTTTTCCCTCACCTACCTTTTGTATCACTGTAAAAGGCAGTACCATTTTCCTAGTCTCTCAGGTTTGCAACCTAGGAGCCATCTTGGATAACCCATTATCTCTTTCTCCCCATATCTAGTCTGTTGCCAAGCCTATCAGTTTCACCTCTGCAGCATCTCTCAAATATGCCCCTTTTTCTCCTCTGACACTGCCACAATTGGAGTGCATGACTTCATCACCTCATGCTTTGAGTAATACAATACCCTGTCGATGTATCTGCCTGCCTCAATTCTATCCCTACTCTAATCCATTTTTCATTCAGCCACTAAAGTGATTTTTCTAAAGTACAGGTCCAATCATATCACACACACACACACACATACACACTACCACCACCACCACCACCACCCCCGACCCTACCCTACTCCCACCCCCACCCACACCCCCAACTCATTAAACACCTGCATCTAGGAGCAAATACAAAATGCCTTGTTTGGCATTCAAAACCCTTCATAACCTAGCCTCTTCCTACCTTTCCAGTATTCTTATACCATGCTCCTTGACATGTACTTTTTGATCTGATAGCACTGACCTGCTGACTGTTCCATGGAAAAGACTCTTTACCTCTCAGCTCTGGGCATTCTCTCTGGCTGTCGCCTGTGCCTGGAATACTTATGCTTTTCCACTCTGATCACTGACTTCCCTGATTTCCTTTGGTCTCATGTAAAATCCTACTTTCTACAGGAAGCCTTCCCCAGCCCCTCTTAATTCATGTACCTTTTCATGATCAAGTATTTCCTATTTTATCTTGTATATAGCTTGTTTTACACATATTTATTTGCATGTTGTTTCTCCCATTAGACTGTAAGCTCCTCAAAGATAAGAACTATCTTTTGCCTCTTTTTGTATCGCTAGCATTTTGCACAATGCCTGGCACATAGTAGGTGCTTAACAAATGTTTATTGATTGATTAATAAATGCTTTCTGGCTATATGCTTTAGATGATACAAATAAGCCATATGTGCTATCTGGTATGTCTACATATTAAAATTATCTTTATAGAGTTTTGATTGTAGGCAGGAGGGTCTAGATTTGAACTCAGGTCATCCAACTTAAGACATAGCACTCTCTCTGTTGCATAATAACTCTTAAAGATTCAAGTGTATCTGACCATCTTCCATGTTGTCCTGACTCTTTCTTTGATCACTAATATTCCTTATGCCTAGAGTGACCTCCATCCATTTTTCCTGTTGAAATTCTCTTAATTCTTCAAGGTCCAACATAGGAAGACACTGTTTTCATAGGTGTCATGAAGCTTTCCATGATTCCCAATCTCCAGTCAGAAGAGATCTCCACTTCCTATGAACTCTGTCCCTGATTATTTTCTCTCAATGCACTTAATACTTATTCTGTAGTTTATACAATCCGATAAATGTTTATTAAGTACCTAATATGTGACAGGCAGTTTAATATGTGATATTGGTACAAGTACAAAAAAAATGAAATTCCTCAAAATGAACTTACATTCTAATGGGTGAAACAAGTACACATAAATTATAAACAGCATAAATATTAAGTGAATAGGCATATTGATTAGTTCTGGCCTCCCTCCAAGAGTAAGGCTAATTGCAACTGTCCTCTCTGGAAGTAAACCTGAGAGATTGTGGTGATTCTCTTTTAGTACTATCATAATGAACCTACATTCTGGTGTGGTCTTCCCAGCATAAATGACCAGTGGTTAACATCCCAGTTCTTTCTACCCAATTTGCACTGATTAGCTTTTACAAAGAGATGGTCACTATGAAGATACAGCAAAAGCAGAAATACAGACATTTTCCTCCTACTCTCAATGCCTGGGAGACACACTCTTCTTACATCGTATCAGTCTTTGGAAGAAATTAGACTCAGAAAACACACTTTCTACTTACCATTGGTCCATTCAGTTCACATTCAAATAGAAAATCATTGCTGGATGATTCCTTATCTGAGCTATTGCTATTCTGGGTTCTGAAGGTCAGTTTGTTATTCAGAGGGCCTCAGTGCTTAATTGGCTTGCTATAAAACCTGTCATGGACTTGATTTCCAGACCTTGGGTGGCTAGGTCTCTTGACCTTTTGAAGCTAATCATGTCGTAGCCATCTTTTATCTCCATCATCTAAAGGCAGGAAGGTAAATATTACGAGTCAGAGTGGAGTCCTGTATTCCCAGGGCACATGTTAGCCTTGTAAGGGGAAGACATGAGGCCTTTCCCCTTGCATCTTTGTCTCTCCTCACCAGAATTTAGCCATGAGTCAGATCATGATGGACAGGCCTGGGTTTACTAGTGCCTTTCAAATGTACCCCAGTTCCAGCACTATCGTGATCACTACAGGGTCCTGAAACTGGTTATATGATGTCTGTGCATGCTTCAAAGTCCACGTGTGGGGTTGCATCAGGACCCTGTTCCATAGGCATTTATGTTCACATTTTATTTTCTACTACTAGGTTATATTCCCTCACAGGTCAAAAACCAAGCCCTATTTATCTTCAAATCTCTCATTACCCCTGGTGCCTTGTATGGTACCTTGCACAAGTATATACATATAAATGTTTCAGAAAGTCAGGAAATGGAAGAAGCAAGTAAGCAACATCCTTGCCCCAAATGAATGAATTTCTAGTGGCATATTTTCTGGCCCTCTGGCAGAGGAGAAAAAAAATCAAACATTTTTTGGGGGAGGAGGGTGAAGAGGGGAGCTTCCTGTTGTCATTTAAAGCATACCATGTATGTAACTTTTAATTCATTTTTCTGTAATCTTTCTCTGCCTTTTGCATCTAGATAGTCATCCATTACTCCTTTTTCTCATGTGTGAGGAGTAAAATAGACAAGAGGAAGGTGCCAAGTAATAGATTGAAATAAAACTTTGCAACTGAAAAATATATTTCTCAGGACATTGAAACAGCTTCTTTACCAACATGTATGTGTTTAGGTAGTGGCCAATTAGAGTCTAAATAATTACATATACTATTCTATAATCTTGTCTTTCATTTTTTTGATTTTTCATAGGTTGGCTCTCCCGAGAGATTTTCTTTTGATAAATGAAATTATGTTTTGTCTTTCATAAAGCATTGCTTATTATTAGTGGTAGGATGGTTTAAATGTGTTTACAAAACTCCATTAAGCTTTCTACAATCTGAATACTTTATGAGTAAAAAAAAATCTGTATATGGTTTGAATTCTAACTCACCCAAGCCAAATTACATATTAAATATTACACAGTGCTCCACGTGTTCAGCTCCTTTTATGTGTTGCATCCCTCCCCCCTCAAAAAGGTAGGATTATTGAGGGGAGTCTTCTTTTGGCTTCTTTTTGTATTTCTGTATCTTAGAAAATTAGTACCTGGCATGTAGAATATCCTTAATAAATGTTTCATCTAATCTAATCTACTTTTCTTGGAAAGTTCCAAATTGTTTTTCAGAAAGCCAGTGCTCCTATTTTACAGACTTAGAGGACATCCCACTAAACTGGGTTTGAGCTCTAGGAATTTTGTTCATGGCCTCAAATTACAAAATCTTACATTGCTTATTTAAGGGGCAGCTAGATGGTGCAGTGGCTAGTGTGCTGGTCCTGTAGTCAGGAAGACTCATTTTCCTGAGCTCTAAGAATAAGATGCAACTTATTAAATAGCAGAGCCAGAATTCAAATCCAGTTCCTCTGCCTCTCAATTCAGTGATCTTCTAATTATACTATACCGCTTCACCAGAAGGGCATAGAATGCCAATGATCAGAGCATCACGGGCTTAGAGCTAAAGAGAACTTTGTTTTGTGTTGTTTCAGTAGTGTCCAATTCTTCATGACCCTGTTTTGGTGGTTTCTTAGCAAAGATACTGGAATGGTTTGTCACTTCCTTTTCTAGCTCATTTTTATAGATGAGGAACTGAGGCAAATAGGGTTAAGTGACTTATCCAGGTACCCAGGGTTACACAGCCAGTAAATGTCTGAGGCCAGATTTGAACTCATGAAAATGAGTCATTCTGATTCCAAGCCCAGTGCTCTATCCACTGTGCCACCTAGTTGTCCCCTAAAGGGAACTTTATAGGCCATCTAGCCCAACCTCACCCCCCCATTATGTAGGTGAGGAAACAGAAGTCCGAGATGGTTGTGATTTGTCTAAAGTCATACAGTTAGTGTTTGGGAGAACTGGGATTTGAACACAGGTCTGTTGACTTTAAATTCTGAACTCTTGGCACTGCACATAATCAAAGTCTGAAAGGGAACTTAAAGTCAACTAATCTATTTAGAACTCATTGACCTGTGCTTGTCTAGAGTGGCAAGGAAAATGGAGAGCACCATGCTTGTGCTCATTGATCAGGAAACTTGATAGGCCATCGACTTCAAAGCAAATGGTGCCTGTGATGGATACATTCTGGTTGCCGGTCCCATAACAAATGATGAGAGAGCTGTTATTAAGCATGTGTGTGTCAAACACTGTGCTATGTGTTAGACATAAATATACAAAAGGAAAGACAATCCCTGCTCCTAAAGCAGTTACATTCCAATGACAGCGACGATGTTTGTTTGGGAGTAGCATCCAGGAAGACATATTTTGTTTTGGAAAATTGTAGGAATGGTGATGGAGCTGTAGGTGAGTAGACTGGCATACCCTTTCTAGAAGCAATACCAGTATTGATTTGATTATACTCCCATAATTTGAAAGTTTGGGGCAAGGGAGATTGAGAGTACTGATGATATTGGCAGGGTGACTGGTGAGTGAAGCTTTACTCTGAGGGCCTAGATGTAGTGGAGCTGTATCTAGATAGTCTTCACAGAGTGAGTTATATGAGACACTCACCGATCAATGCAGGGGGAGTTCCAGGATGCGAGTTGTGGAGGTGAAAGGCTTAAATCCTCCAATCTTTGGCTTCTGGTCCTGGCAGGAAGGTGGCTGAGGAGGAGGTGGTTGGGCCTTTTCCTCTCTAACTTGTTTGTAGTTTGTTTCTTCTCATAGAAGTTTCCTATGGCATCAATAAGATTCATCTGTTGCTTTTGGGGTTCTGTTTCACCAATTCCCAAGTTATGGACTTGATATAAAATATATGTTTTACAGCCTCAGAGAACAGATGATAAAATACATCTTGCTCCTTTCAGGAGAGAGGTGGCAAACTATAGGTGTAAAATATTAATTATACTGACAGACATATTATGTTCCTTTTGCTTAACTATTTTCCTATGATATGAAGGAGGATTTATTGGAGGTACAGCCAATTGAGAAAGAATTGTGACATAAGAAAATTACATCAATAAAGCTTTAAAACAATATATATAGTTAATGAGAGTAATTTTTTTTTCACATATGCAGATATGCATCCTGATTTTGTGCCCATCATGGGAGTGATGAAAAATGGTAGCAGGATCTTTGGTCCATTATGAATGTCATAGACACTATATTGGACTGTTGGTCAATTAGGGATTCTATATTAAGCTTAAAGGTGGCCAGAAGTTCAGCCTTGACAGGCAATAGATTGAGTCATTCACTCATGACCCTTCATGCCATGGGACTAAGCAGTTTGGATTTTTTCAATATTTTGAAAAGTTTTGATATTGTCACATATTCGAAGGGGTGAATTCCACTGATGCAGCTCTCAACCCTTTTTTCACTTGCTAGTTAGTCTTTTGAGAATGTCTATAGTAAAAAAATGAAATTCTTAACTTAGCTAGGTTCGTCCTTGGGTGGCAGACAAAAATTCATTGTCAGAACCATCTTGAAGCCTTTCTAGTCCTGTGCTGAAACAGTCTTTCCCGCATGGGAGAGCTCGTCAAAACTTACAGTCCACTCGTATAGTCATTGAGGACCTAGCATCCCCTCCATGCAACAATGAGGCATTCGAGTAGGTGGAGGAGGTCACCTAACATTAAACTACCCAAACCCTTTGACCTATCAACTCAACCTCTAAGCAAAAATTCCAATAAGATCAATAGAAAGGTTCTGTATATAACAAAATATTCATAGCAGCAATCTTTGTGGTAGCAAAAAAAGTGGGTCCAAAGTAGATGCCTGTCTATTAAGAAATGGATGAATGAAGCTATAGGAAAATAGAGGACATTGATCTTGAGGAGCAAGGGACCTCAGTAACAATGTGGACCAATCCCTTCATTTAATAGATAAGGACATAAGCCAGAGGAGATGACAGGAATTGTCCAAACTCACACCTGCAAGAAGTTCTCAGAGGCAGGATTTGAACTCAGAAACTAACTACAGAGCCATCATTCTTTCACGATACCATGTTACCTTACCTTATTGTGGGATGCATTTTATTAAGGAACATTACCATATAAGGTTCTATAGAGTGGGTAGGATTACAAAAGAAAAGGGGCTCTCTCTTTTGTGTTGACAAGAGACAATGGACAGGACTTCCCCTTTTCATGATTTAACTCAGTGCTTTTCACTATCCAGTGGTGGAGTTTAGATGAGATTGGAAGGGTGGATGGAGTTTAGAGAAAAAGAAAATTCATTGCTCCCCATTGTAACACACCAGTCTGACTAGGAGTTCAATACTTAGCAGCAAGTAAGAACATAAATAAGTGAAGGTTTTTTTTTTTCAATAGGAGAAACAATGTGACAAAGTGGCTATAGGGATGGGGTAGGAAGAGCAAGCACAACTCTCTTGTATCTGAGATACTTTGCTTATGGCTTGTGTTCCTAATGCATTGAAAACGTTAGCACTCATTCAGAACTCTTTTTGCTCTAAGATTATCTGGCAAAATTGATTTCTAGGTGCATCAGAAGTTAAAGGAAACAGTCTCCTTGATATTGATTTTTAAAGAAACATAAAGACCACAGGGCAATTACAATCAGGCACTTTGATGTCCTCCCAATTGAGTATTAGCCACTTTTCTTTATTGAGGTGTTACAAAGATAGCAACAGCCTAGAGCAATATAAATTAAATGAATAGTGAACAACTCTCTATTTTGACATTACTAAAAATAATTCCTATTTCTGCAGATGTGTCTATTGTTTTCAGTCTTGAGGTACTAATAATAAAAAATCATTGCTGAGTTTCGCTAGAGAGACTGTCAACTTGGGTAAAGAAGTCCGAGTAGTGTGCTTATTTAGGCATGAATGAATAACATCACAGTGGGTGGTAGGGGACTTAGAGGACATTCCACTAAACTGGGTTTGGGCTCTAGGAATTTTGTTCATGGCCTCAAATTACAAAACCTTACATTGCTCAAAAAACTATTAACCCCTCAGTTTCTGCGGGGCAGCTAGATGGTGCAGTGGCTCTTGTGCTGGTCCTGTAATATGAGTCAGGAAGACTCATATTCCTGAGTTAAAATCTGACCTTAGACACTTACTATCTGATCACCTCAGTTTCCTCATCTCTAAAAGAAGATAGAGAAGAAAATGGTGAACTACTCTAGTATTTTTGCCAAGAAAACCCGAAATGTGCTCATGAAGAGTCAGACATGACTGAAACAACTGGACATCATGAACATTCTGGAGGTACCATATGAAAAGAACACTTAAATTGGAAAATTTGTAGACTGATTCAAATCTTACCTTTAATACTGACAATTAATAATAATAATAATAGCTAACATTTTTATAGCTCGTTAACTTTTGCAAAGAGCTCCACATTTATTATCTTTTTTATACTTACAACAACCGTGGGAGGTAGAGGTTATTGTTATCCCTATTTTACAGATGGGGAAACTGAAGCTGGCCAAGGTTTGATGTCTTATCCAGGATCACACAGCAAAGGAAGGATTCAAACTCAAGTCTTCTGACTCCACGTCTAGCATTCTATTCACTACATCACCTATTTGCTTCTGCTACTTGTGTGACTTGGGAAAAATAATTTCATATCTGTGACCCTACATTTTCTCATATAAGAAATTAGGGATATGGTTTGCTAGATGATTGCTCAGGTACCTTGCAATTCTAAATCTTATGGTTTTATGATCCTATCTATGGTCCTAAGAATGGGGGAAATAGGTGATGTTATGATGATACCCCTCAGAGGCATGCTGAGGTTCAGCTTTTAAAGCCCTTTATGATCTGGCTCCAGACTACCTTTCTAGGCTTATCACATATAAGCTCCCTCACATACTCTCTATTCTGGCCAAACTGTCCAATTTACTCTTCCTTGTACATGAAGTTTAATTTCTATCCCTGAGTATTTGCATAGGCAGCCCATCTCCCAATATACTCCTTCTTCACCTTTGCCTCTTAAAATCCTTAGCTTCCTGCAAAGCTCAGCTTGAGTACCTCTCCTACATGAAGCCTTTCCTGATTCTTCCAGCTACTAGTGCCTCCACATCTATCCAAAAAAAAAAGAAAAGAAAAAAGAAAGAAAATTATCTTGGGTTTACTTTGCATATATTTGGTATTTACTTATATGTGTAACTGTTGCTTCCCCTATAGTTTGTCAGCTCTTGGAGGCAGAACTGCTTTGTTCTGCTCTGTACTCCCCGTACTTAGCACAGGATCATAGATGGTCTTTTTCTCTTCTTGGCTTCAGCTCCTCCCTGCTACACTCCGTCACCTTCCTAGTTAATTCACATTGCACATTTATTTATAGAAAATACAGCAAGGCAGGGACATCTAGGTGACACAGTGGATAGAGTTCAAATCCTGACTCAGACACTTACTAGTTGTGTGACCAAAGGCTAGTCACTGAGCCTCCATTTGCCTCAGTTTCCTTACCTGTAAAATGGAGATAATGAGAGTACCTGTCATTAAGTCCCATAGTTTTTGCAAGGATAAAATGATATAACATTTGTAAACCTCAAAGTACTCTATATTAATATTATTATTATTATTACCACATGGTCCAGTTGATAGAGAGCTGACCTCAGATTCAGGAAGAATGGGGGGAGAGGTCCAAGCCTCACCTCTGACACATGCTGGCTTTGGCACATAGGGGAGGTTATTTAATAAAAAAACAATAATAACCCATGTTTATATAGCACTTTTAGGTTTACAAAGTACTTTATATGTTCTCTCCTTTGATCCTCACAACAACCCTGTACAGTAGGTGCTATTATTATCCCTATTTTACAGATGAGGCTGAGAGAGGTTAAATGACTTGCCCAGAGTCACACAGCTAAGTGTCTGAGGCAAGATTTGAACTCAGCTCTTCTTGACTCCAAGACTAGGACTGTATCTACTGCACCACTTAGCTGCCTAGGTATCACTTACCCTTTTAATGTCTCCAGGGAATTTTTCTATGATTATAAATTATAAGACAGTTGCTGATCTACATCAACAGACATAATCCTTTAATAGTCTTCCTCCATTTATACAATATATATCTTGTATGTACAATTTATTTTCATGTTGTCTCCCCTATGATAATGAGAGCTCCTTAGGGTCAGAGACTATTTTTAAACCGTGTGTGTGTGTATGTGTGTATGTGTATCCCTAGTACTTAGTACAGTGTCTGGTGCTTAATACATGCTTATTGATGGACTGACTAATAGTCTTTCTCACTTTGATATTGGTTCTCAATCAACTATACTATATGGCTTTTCTGCAATTATAAATAAATATCTAATCTATGTTAATCAAGTAAATGTAAGAAGACATCATGGAGGGATTGGATCTTAAAACAAAAGAAGCATTTCAAAAAGCAAAGACTAAAGTTGGGATTCTGCAATGGAATTCATTACAGGCACAGGGACTTGTACAAATGCCTAGAGGTAGCAGAGGACAGGACCAAAATGTCTTCATTTGGTGAAATCATCTTGTACATATTAGGCACATAAAAATGCTTTTTGATTGATGTTATCCGCCTAATACTTTGTGCATGCAAGGGCCAAGAAGAATCTAATTTCATGACTCAGTTAAAGACAAACTACCCCATTGCCCAAGAAATTTAGGTTACAGAATTCAAGATAATACTATATCTCATCAGTGATATCATCAAAGAACTTAAAAAATAAAGGTGTATCCATTACCCTCAATGAAATAAGTGAAATACAAGGGTCAACAATTTTTACATGATTTCATTTGCAAACAATTTTCATTTCTATTTTAAACTTCAGATGCATATCAACAGAAATGACAAATGATTAGAACCAGTTTATGGGAACAATGTTATGAGGGGAAGTGGAAAACTTTGAGTAGCTGCCTGACAAATGAATAAGGATGATGTTTTCTGAATACCAGCATCATTCGTTATTTGGTGGGAACGTAACTCAGTCCGCATAGCCACAAGTATATGGGCCCGGTTAACAGGCTAAAAGGTCATTAGCTAATACTTCCACTTTCAGAGAAATTTTTTACCTTCAACCCAATTCAGTGAACATTGACTAGCACCTACTAAGTGCAAAGTGATTTTGGTGTCATGGGGAACTCAATATGAACATTTTCTCTGTCAATACACATCAGCATCTGTTCTGTATCTTAGAGTTTTAAAAGAATGACTGGGACATATTAAGAGTTCAAATGAATTTCCCAGAGTCCTACACCCAGTATGTGTTGGAGTGGAGGACTTGAACTGAGATCTTCCTATCTCCCAAGCCAGTTTTCCATCACCTACGCTACCCTGCCTCTATAACTGTCTATCTGCAGGGATAGAGGGACCAGGAGGAAGGGAAGGGAATAAGCATTTATGTCGTGTCTATTATATGCCAGGCACTGTGCTAAGTACTTTATAAATATTATATCATTTGATCTTTATAATAGCCCTGCAAGGTACTGTTATTATCCTCATTTTACAGTTGAGGAAACTGAGGCAAACATAATTTAAATGATTTGCCCAGGTCACACAGCTAGTGAGTAAGTGAGGCTGAATTTGAATTCAGACCTTCCGACTCCAGTCCTGGTGCTCTCTCCACTGTACCACCTAACTGCCTCTCATCGGGAATGGACCTTTGACTTCATTGATATAGGAAACTCCAAGGTGAGAGAATTCCATCAACCAATTTGGGTCAAGAACTTCTCTGAAACTTATAGTCTTAGAGAATTACCTAGATCACTGTAAAGGTTAGTGACTAGCTCAGGGTCACATAATAGGTGTCACCTACTTACAATTTCTGCACAGGTGGGTGGTTATTGATTATGAACAGATGGAGCCCTTACCGCCTCTTGTTACTGAAGTTCAGAACAAGAATGGTTGATGCAATGTCTTCCTGCTGTGTTTTTTATTCAGCTCCACGTGAGAAATGACTAGGCGGGAGTAAGTGTTCAGGGAAGAAACTATTTAATTTTGAATATATTGGACAGAGTTCCAAAAATTGGTTGCTTTGAAATATATTTCCTTTGATTTTATAAATACTACTCAGTTTTATGCCATCTATTGTATTTTCTTTTTAAGGCAAAGAGCAGGTTTAGTGAAAAAAAAAAGGACAAAACCTATGGCAAATTTGATTTCAAATATATGGTCTCTCTTGACTTCATATATAATCTTTTAAATCAATTTAAGGAATTTATTTATTTATTTATTTTTGGTGATGGATGTCATAAAAGTGGAGAGGGATTCGATTTCTTTTTGTTATTGTAGCAATCTCTCTGGGCTAATTCCCTATTTCTACTTGCATTGGTGGGCTGGGTCCCCAGAGGTGAGCTGATTATCCTCCCTTTGAGGATTCTAGAGGTACCTGTTTTTTTTTTATTTTTTAAGTATTGTCACTCCTGAGATCCCACCATTGTGTTCCCTATGGATTTTCAGCTATTAGCATCAATTAGCTTTTACAAAGAGTATATTTACTAAGCAGGTATAGTAAAAAAACAGTTGGTACAGCCATCTTCCTCCACCAAAAACAAAGCACCTAAGAACTAGAAATGCATTTTCCTTTTGCATACATGATATGTCTGGGCAGAGTGGGTTCAAACTTAAAGTAATAAATATAATGGGGCACCAGTATAATGAATACATGTGGCAAAGGGCTGACTTGTAGCTTCTGGTTCCTGGGAGTCCTGTCCTCCCTTAATATAAGCCCAACGAAGTTCTATTTATGTGGAGTTCTCTTTGGGTATGGGAGGCTTGGGACCTTTGTAGAATATGTAGTTGATACTTCTGAAGCCTCCTTTCCTTGGGGTGTTTATTTGTTCTTGGTATGTCCCTGAATTCCTCATGCCAGTGATGCTGTCTTCCAGTTCTGCTCCTTGGATATTGGTGCTGACACTGGTGGAAACTCCATATTCTTCACCTGGTCTATCTTGGGAGGTAGGGATGAGGTGGGGAGAAGAACTCATTCCTGTAACCCACATCCTCAAAGGTTAATTCCTTCCCATGAGTTCAACTACTTCTCAAATGAATGATTAGCTATGAACTGTTTTTTTTTCAACTATGTAACCCAGAGGTGTAGCTGTTTCTTTTAGTCAGTCCCAAGGTATTTCCTATATAACCTATCTTTATCCAATGATCAAAGCACTTTATTCCTCTCAAATTAATTAAGGGTTTATTTTTGCCTAGTTTTTGCTGCAATCGACTGATTCATTCGAGCTGTCTGGGCCTTCTGTGATTAATTGTAGTTGGGGAGGAACCCCATCCTTATGTATTGAAAGTAGAAAAGATAGAAATTTTGCAAATGTCATCCTTATTAAGTTTATTTTTGTTATGTTATTAAATAAATGCCATAAATGCTCATCATGCCATCCTTAAAATAGGATTTAGTTAAATATTCCCTGGCTGATTCTTCCCTGTAAGACTTTGAAGGACATAATTGATCACACTCTTTTAGACATTCAGCGAAGTTAAAAAATGAAACTCTTTTCTCCATTCATCCAATTCCCTGCTTAAATTGGATTTATGTCTGATTCCAGGAGAGACTTGTTCAGCTATTACAGTTTATACTTCTTGCAGTCACTGCCTTGACCTGTATCTCTAAGTGGTTCTGAGAGTAGTTTGGGAGCTTTTTGGATCAAGTACAAGATTACCTCCAAAGAGTACTGGGGCATAGCTACTGCTGGCCCTAATGTATTTCTGAATGATGTATTATATGACTACAGCATATTGAACGAGAGACAGTCTTCTTGTACCTCCCCAGGTAAACCAACTGGGTCTAATTTCAGAGCTTACCTGGGGGTTAATGCTTCAGATCAAGCATATGAAGAGTGTGATATCTGCCAGGACTTCAGAAAGAAATGGACAAATAATGTCTTGGTAAAAATGAAGGAATTGGATCCAATTTAGTTAAGTAAACATAATTGAGCTCAATAAAACACAAGAAAAGGAGTTTTTTTTTAAAGTAGGGCATGGAAACTATCTTAAATTTCCATAAAACAGGTAACTTCATCAAAGACCGTATGTGGAGAGATCTTAAACATTGATAGAAGTCAGACTGTCTAGTTACCATTCTCTAACAGATGCCTGGGAAACTTTTCCCCCCAATTTTTTATTTATACATTTTCAATTACTACAACAGAATTATGATTACAGAGCAAAATGCCACCCCAACCAGATGTCAAATGTTCTTAATAAAACCATTCTGTAATTCATCACTGTGTCAGAACATATATTAAAAAAGAAATATCGAAATGCTGTCAAGCTCACTGCTTCTGCCAACAGGCTTTACACATTTCCCAGTAGTCACTCTAATTAGTTATACATTTTGTCTCCTGAGTAGCAGTGGTAGTTGAATTTAGTGAGAGTAATTGGAAAAATGGATTACAAGCGGGAAATTATTTCATGACATTTTCTTACTCACATATGTATATGTATCTCTCTGTGTGTAGATATGGATCTATTATAGCCATTCTACAGAATTTATAACAGCATGTTCCAACCATTAAAAGACATATCAGATCAATCCTCTATAAGATACAGATGTCTTTAAGATGCTTTTTTAAAAATATAGCTTCAGTGGCATCAATAATATCAAGATGACTTCAATAGCATACTTAAGTTGAAGTTGTTGGGTACTTTTCCTTACCCTTATCTGAGTGACATGCATGCCTATTACAGTACTGATTAGGTGTGACTTTTAGTGGCTTAGTACTTCAAACACTTATTAAACACTCACAATATGAAATGCACTGTGTTAGGCGATTGGGATATAAAAATGAATGAAACACTTCTAGGCGCAAAAAGAGTTTATTGTCTTCTGTTGCATGTGGGTGAGTATACAATAAGTTGACAAATAAATACATACAATGTATATACAGGATAATTCAAAAGGGGGATACTAATAACTGCAGTGGGAGTTATGTTATTAAATAAATGCCATAAATGCTCATCATGCCATCCTTAAAATAGGATTTAGTGAAATATTCCCTGGCTGATTCTTCCCTGTAAGACTTTGAAGGACATAATTGATCACACTCTTTCAGACATTCAGCGAAGTTAAAAAATGAAACTCTTTCCTCCATTCATCCAATTCCCTGCTTAAATTGGATTTATGTCTGATTCCAGGAGAGACTTGTTCAGCTATTACAGTTTATACTTCTTGCAGTCACTGCCTTGACCTGTATCTCTAAGTGGTTCTGAGAGTAGTTTGGGAGCTTTTTGGATCAAGTACAATATTACCTCCAAAGAGTACTGGGGCATAGCTACTGCTGGCCCCAGTGAGAATTTTGAAAGTGTTCATGTACATGGTTATTCCTGAACTGTGCTTTGAAGGTAGCAAGGGATCTATGAGGTTTAAGCAAGGTGGATTTACATGCTAGATGTAGGGAAACACCCAAAGGCATAGAGGCTAGTGATGTGATATTGTATCCAGAGCACAGCTAACAGCTCAGTTGGACTAGAATAGAGACTGAATATAGGGAAATAATATAACACAAGTCTAGATTGGTAGGTGTTGCCTATATTGTGAAACACTTTAAATGTCAAGTCAAGGATGGCTGGAAATTTTAGCTATAAATTGTATGGAAGAACTACGTAAAAACCATAGTTTTATATGATTCTTAAAAGATAGGCAGGAGTCAACAGCTAACAAAAAAAGTACAAATGTGGTCTTCATGAAAAATATGCATAGTGGATTTCTTTCTCCAACTATTTGTTGGAATGGTAATAATATCATGCAAAGAAATCATATGTCAGTTCAGAAGCTTCTGCTCTATTGGGTCCAAATGGAAGCTTAGTTTTTCTTCTCTAGCCAGTCTTTTTAAAATCTCATCCAAATTCTGATTTATAACTGTGGTGTCAAAAATAAAAATCACTTTTTTATTTCATAGTAAGTCAGTTGTTTGTGAATTGAAAGATGGAACTGTAGCATTGTGCCTGCCTGGTTCATTGTTATTAATCTATGTGATGGATTTCTGTTGCCAAGACTTCAGATTATTGGCTAACCGATCATGAGCTAGCCAGACTGAGATTTTAGTCCTCTGGGTTGGCCGTTCCCTATGATTATGGGGACCTTGAGTAGTTACTCTCCATCATAACACAGAATAAAATATTAATTAGGATTCTACTTTTGGAATGTTTTATTTGACAAGATCAATCATAAAATTTGAAGGCTGGAATTGCCATGAGAGAAATTCTGTGGCCATCCATTTTTCTGAGAGTCATAACTGAGCCCTTTTGGTTATATTACATTTCTTACTTAAAAAATAAAACATGCATGAGATAACCTTCCAATCCTTTCTTTTTTTTGCTGTTGGAAAATGTTTGTATCTTTCTTTTTGTTTCCTTAATTCCCATGATTCCCCCCCCGCCAAGATGTAAAATTTATAGAATGGGTGGGGGATGGTTTAATTTTTTTTGATTTGTTTGTAAGGAGGACAAGATGAATAACATTTTAGGAAAAATGTAAATATATGTGATGAATTTTATCACATGCTAATATCATGATAAGACAGTATGGCATAGTGTATAGAGAGAAGACCTTGGTGCAAAAGAGCTGAGTTCAAGTCTTGTTTTTGACACACAATGTCTGTATGACACTGGATAAGTCAACCTCTCAATGCTCAAGCGATTTCTAATGATGTAATGAATATATGAAAAAGCACTACTATATGCTTACTATGTGCTGAGCACTGCACTAATCACTATAGATAGAACAGACAAAAACCCAACAAGATAGTCCCTGTTTTCCAGTAACTCTTACTTTAATTGGGAGATACAACACATTAGATTTCAGCTGGAGGGCAGCTGAAGGGCAGATGAAAGGCAGTCAAAAGTTTAATGACAAGGACCAGGCATCGTTAGGCCAAATGGCAGTGCTTGGGTTTCTGAAGTGTGCGAAATAGCAGGCACATAGTAAAGACTAGAAAACCTTAGGACTCATGTGGTGGGTCTAGGGGGTGACCATCTCATTGAAAGGATTAGGATTGTTGACTGCTGGCTCATCCAAAAAGAGCTACTGTGCTTGCTTAGAAATATCAAGGGAAGATTAGATATTCATTAAACTGTCATGTTTAGCATATTGTACTTAAAAGCACAATTTATTTGGAAAATATTTCTGAATTTGCTAATTGAATTTACTTTAACATTGAAAGATTATGACAAAAATGTTATGCTGTCGAATTATCATTCACACTACAATTAATGATCATCAAGGATAAATATTCAAATGCACAGACAAAAATTAAGATGATCCTATAGAAAACCATAGACTGTTTATAACTCTTTTTTAATGTCTATATTAACTTTAACAAGAGAATTTAAAATGTCCTATTTACCTGTGTTTAATTATTTTGTCAATCAATAAACATTCATTAAGCACCTACTATATGTCAGGCACTGTGCTAAGCCCTGTGGATACAAAAAGAGGCAAAAGACAGCCTCTGTCTCTAAGGAGGTTATATTCTAATAAGAGAGACAACATGTAAACAAAAATATAAAGTAAAGTATATAAAGAATAAAAGGGAAATCATTAACAGAGAGAAGGCACTGAAATTAAGGTGGCTAGGAAGATTTCCTATAGAAGCTAGGATTTTAGTTGGGACTTACAGGAAGGCAGGTAGGTCAGCAGTCAAAGTGAAGGAGTGAAAGCATGGCAGCCATGGGGGCTAGCCAGAGAAAATGCTCAGAGCCAGTAGATGGAGTGTCTTGTTCATGGAGTTTAAGCTGTCTAATGGACATCCCAGCTAGCAAGATATTTGAAAGGGAATAGGAAATGCAAGCTTGGAGGTCAGCAGAGATATTGGGGAAGAATAAGTAGCTTTGAGAATCGTCAGAATAGAGATATAAATTAAATCAATGGGAACTGATTAAATCATCAAGTGAAGTAGTGTAGAGGGGAAAAAAGAGACCCCCCAGACAAAACCCCCGATGGACACCTGTAGTTAGAGGGCATGATATGGAAGAGAATCCAGCAAAAGAGATAGAGAAGGAGTGATCAGATGAGTTGGAAGAGAGTCAGGAGAGACTTGTTTCCCAAAACTCTAGAGGAGAGAGTATCAAGGAGCCATTGATCAACAGTGTCAAAAACTGCAGAGAGATCAAAGAGAGTGAGGGTTGAGAAAAGATCACTGGATTTGTCAAGTAAGAGATCATTAGCATCTGGAGAGAGTGGTTTTGGTGGAATAATATGATAGGAAGCTGGATTGTAAAGGCTTAAGAAGAGAGTGGGAGCAAGGAAAGTAGAAACATCTATTGTAGGTGTTCTTTTGGAAGGGTTTAGCTACCAAGGGCAGATGAGATATAAAAGGATAGAAGGCATGGAAGGATCAAGTGAGGGTTTTTTCAGAATGCTGGAGATATGGGTACATTTCTAGGCAGTAGGAAAGGAAACAGTAGACAGGGACAGGTTAAAAATAAGTGAACGAGTGGGGATGACAGAGGGGACAATCTTTTAGGGGGATGAGATGGAATGGAATTGCTTAAAGAAGTAGAGTGGTTAGCTTTGATAAGGAATAAGGCTGAAGGAGAAGAAAGTGGCAGAAGGCATCTGACTGGTATAAGATGACGAAGAGGGGAGAAGAGGAAGCTCATGACAAATGGCCTCATTTTTTTCCCTGTAAAATATGAGGCAAGGTTCTCAGCTAAGATAGTGGGGAGAGGGCAGCTGTGGGAGGTTTGAAGAGAGATGAAAAGGTTTGGAAGAGCTGCTGTGGAGGGTGGGGTAGTGAGTTCTCTTTTGAACTTTTTTTCTCTGTAATTTTTCATATCTTGTTACTACGATTATCATTATATTCCATATTCAGCTTGCCTATTATATTTCTGATTCTGCTTTCCTTACTTTGAATGCTTTTTTCCTTTATAGCTTTGTATTTTTAAATTTGTCATTTATTTTTGTTTTCTTTTTGTTCTTATCCTTTGATTTTTACTCATGTGGATAATCTTCTCTGGAAAAATTATCCATGCTTCTATGCAGATGATCAACCCAACTATCTAGAATTTATAGTCTTAGTGTCCAGGGATTTTCTAGTCACAAAAAGAGCAATCAGAGGGCCAGTATTGAAACATACATCAAACGTACGTGACTTCAAAACCTCATGCTTTGTCCAACAAACTTCCAGCCTTTGCTACATGGTCTCTTGCCTTTTTAAAAGAAATTTGGTCTACTTGACCTCTGCTGCTCCATTCACCTCAGAGCTTCTATGAAATGGAAGAATACCTGCTCTTAACACAGGAATAAACAAAAACAAAAATAACAAAACTTGTTAGTAATCAACTGTGATATTGCATATTTTGCTCTAAGAAGCCATATGTGTTTTTGGTTAGTTTTCTACCCTATACCACCAGTCCTTTATGGGATCAGATGTAATGAATGACCCACAGGTATATGTTACCTTAAAATTTTTGTAAGCTCATATTGAATTGGATTCCTCAAATAATTGTAACCTTCCACAGTGAATATTTGGGTATATATTTTCAGTCTGAAAAATCATATCATAAGTAAGCCAGCTCTGAAAATTTTGCCTGTAATATCTGATGCAACTAGATATTGCAGTTGTAGAGTCTGTCCCTTTCAGATGAAAATGTCCTTCATGCTTCACCCCAGCAGCCCCACCTGGTTGGCATGTACTCTCCCTCCTACACAACCTGTCACTGCCTAGAAGACATAATATCCTCTGAAAGAGTTGAGAGGAATCAACAGTATGTGGCTCTCCCATTCTTCCCTTTCTGGTACAACCCCAAAGGAAACTAGACCCTTATAAAAGTAACAAAATTTGGTCAGGACTTTTCATCTTTTCCTGGGATGTTCTTCCAGTCCTTCTTCTATGTCGTTTAGAGGTATGTTACTTCTGGTTTTCTGCCATTCTCCATGCTTTATAAATGGTTCTTACATTACTTTTGATAATTTTATATTTCACGTATCTAGTTTTGTGTCATTTAATCTTCCTTGTGCTTTAAAAAATGGTCTTTTCATGGAAGTTCTAAAGGAAAAAATATCTCAAATTTTCTATATCTATGATTTTTGGGTGTCACATTTAACTTTTGTATCATAGTTGTGTGAAATGAAAAATAAAACATCAAGAATAGAATATAAAGTGAAGTTCAAATGTCATAAAACCAATGGGTCAAATCAGTATTTCCTGAGCACTTTCTTTGGGCCTCACACTGTGCTGCCACTGAAGAAGATACAAAAAATGTTGGAGGCATGGAGCTGATTTTCTCTAATTTAATTAGAGAAAAATATTTATATTCATGCCATAATTAAGGCATAATGCAAGATTAGACTTAATCATGTACTACAGCTTGTATAGTTCAAATGAGAAATGCTCAAGAGGAAACAGATGAAAGGTCCTGAAGTAAGGATTGTCTCACTGTATTCTGTTCTGGTCAGACTATATCTATGCTATTGCTTTCAATTCTATTTTAACAAGGACAATGATCAGTTGGAGAATGTCTATACCGCAATAATGAAGAACCTCAATAGCATACCAAATAATAATGTTGAATGTGGAGGGAACTAGGAATGTTAGCCTGGAGATGGGAAGACTTAGGAATCATGACACAAATCCCTTAAGAGACTAGGACTATTTGTCTTAGTAAATGTATAGAACTGGAAATAATGTACAGACATCACAAAAAACAAATTTGGCCTTGATGTCAGAAAAAAAATATCCTAACAGAGCTATCCAAAAGTGGAATTGGGAGGTAGAAGGTTCCAGTTTATTGGAAGTCTTTAAGTAAAGGCTGTTTGGTGACCTGCTGATTATGTTGTGCAACACTGGTTTCCAATATTTTTGTTCCACTAAACCCTTTCAACAACCACACCACAACCACAACCATAAGCACAACAACAATACAAATCATAAATAATCAGCATAATTTAATATGCTATTAATAATATTCTTTAATATTTATTCATTAGGTGTTTATAGTAACTACAATCATGACTTCCCCCCCAAAAGATTGAAATTAAAATTTATATTATTTACTTATGAAATTTGACTTTTATTCTACCTATAATTATGAAAACCTTAAGTATAAAACAAAACTAATTTTAAAAAAACTGGAAATTTTTATGTGGGACATTTTGTAAGAATTAAAAGAAGCTATCTAGCAAGGCCTATACACTTACTATTGCCATAAGACTTCATATTACATTTGTTTATTTTACAAATTTTGTCAAATGTAAATAAAACTTAGAATAAGTTATGACTTGGAAGATATTTAATATAATACACCAATTGTATATAAAGTAATTTTAATGTTTGATTTTTTATTTCAACAAAGGTTTGCAGTATTTTGCTCAACCCTATACAAACATTCTTAAATCTACATGTTTATTTATTGGAGTTTGTGTTTATTGTGTTTGTGTATGTTGTTTATTTCTGAATTTTTATTTAAAACAAGAATAAGGTAAAAAGTCTTACTCCTATAAATATGTGCTGGAAAATGGTAGGAAAATTTTAAAAGCTCTTTTGCTGAGAGGTAGAAATTCAATTTTTATTTTTAGTCAGCTAACCAATTTTTCTTTTGGCTAATGACAAGTATTGAATTGTAAATGCACATATCCCAATTGCATATATTGTTTTTTTAAAACAATTTTATATATAAACTGTTTTTTGTTAGGAAAAGAGTCTTTTCAGATATTTCTTTCTTGTTGCCTACCACTAACTCAATGGCTACACTTGCACAGAAACTCTACTGGGTGAATGATTAATGTTACCAACCAGGTCATTTGAAACTTTGCAAAGTAGAGTAAGAGTAGCCTAAGTGGAGGAAAAGTTTAAATTGAAAAATAATGTGAATACTGTAATAAGAGGAAATATAAGGTTTGTTTCTGTAGAACATTTGTGGTAATCTGCCATGGTTTCATGATGGTTTGTAATTCACACACTCAGTGATCGTGGTTTTTAAACAACTTGATATTTGTGCTTTAAGAATGAAAACATTCATAACATCTTGATCATGTTATTACCTGTGTGATGAGGTATGATTACAGGGTAACAGAGGAGAATGACAGAGTACTCTGGTACAGTGTACAAAATATAAATGAGACTATGCACATGTATCATGTGTCTGGTTATCCCTTGGGAATCCATTTGCGCTTGAATGCCAAACCCTTGTGGTGATTTGAAAGCAATTTGATAAAAGATTGAGAAATCTGACACTTAGACAGAAGTGATCAGAGTTTAATATAATCACTGCATGAACACAAAAGTCATTGGGTGCATGATCATGATAGCTTTAAATTACTGGAAGAACAAACCTATAATGCTTCAAACATGTACATTCTTGGGCCACTAGGTGGCACAGTGGATAGAGTGTTGGGCCTAAAGTCAGGAAGACTCATCTTTCTGAGTTCAAATCTTACCTTAGACACTTACTAGCTGTGTGACCCTGGGCAAGTTATATAACCCTTTTTGCCTCAGTTTCCTCATCTGTTAAATGAGTTGGAGAAGAAAATGGTAAACCACTCCAGTATCTTTGCCAAGAAAACCTTAAATGGGGTCACAAAAGAGAGTCAGACATGACTGAAAAACAACAAAATATGTATTCTTGTCCAAAGTAAAGATATTTTTGTAGCATAATTGGATACTTATTTACTGCTTAAGTTTATATTAAATAATTTTTAGCATGAACTTGTAAACCTAAAAGATGTTTATGAACCAATAATGGGAACTGATCTTGTTGAAAAAATTCTTTCTTAGGTAGAGGATGGATTGGATGGACAGTGAATCATCTTCCAACTCTTAACTTTACTAATTCTCTGCTTCCTTGAAGTACATTTACAGACAGAGGTGATGCTTTCTCTAGGAGAGGAGGAGGTGTCCAGATTTTAGTAGGTTGGGGAAAGCTTTAATTTTCTTTTCATAGTCCACTTGTAGGCAACAATCTCAGATTCTCTTCTTTCTGGACCTTTGATTATTGACTTGGAAGTTTAGTACTTCAGCTGTTCTTGTTTTCCTTAACTTGTTCCAGCAAATGGATCAATGAGATGGCAACAATCATAAGCTAGAAGAGGACTAACACTCTGTCTACTTCAAACACCATTTTATGTCCTCTATCTCCCTCTGTATCCTTAAATTTCCCCATCACTCTTGCCTGCCCCAAAAGAATGTCACTTTCCTCTGGGACTCTTCTAATTGCCAAGTGAGCTGGGTTACTCCCACCCACTCCTAACATTGTTATGGAAAGAGGACAGGGTTGAACAAAAGTGATAAAAAATAATTTGGAAAGGGGGGAAATCACGGCTGGCTTGAGTAGTAGTCAGTGCCTTGTCAGAAATATACAGCTTGGATTGGTTGTTGTAAGGGTCTAATGAGATAATATTTGTGAAGTGCTTAGCACAGTGCCTGGCACATAGTAGCTACTATATACATATTATCATCATCGTCGTCTATTCCAATTTGGAGAAAGGGATAAGCAAACTCATCTAAGCATATGGGAATGTACCTGATGTGTGAGGGTCATGATGCAATTGGACAATAAAGATGGTTTATGTTGAGCAACTGTGGGAAATAAGATTGGATGAGTAAGGTAGGACTAGTAAGGACTGCCTAAGGCCTTTGAGTGCTAATTCAAACGTGAACCAGTAGGCAGTAAGTCATAGGTTTTGGAACAAGGTTCTATCATGAAATGTATTGATCTCAGAATTTAGTTCGGGGTGAATTGGATGGTGCAGATATTATACACAGGAAAATTAAGACACTGTAGTAGTTACCTTGTTTTATGATAGTTAAGGCTCATTCTAGAGGGGATGACCATTGAATGGAAAAGAAGAAATGAGTTTTAGAAACTGGGAAAAGAAAAAATAGACCAGATGTAGTGATTAGATATGGGGAGAGGAGAGGAAATTGTTAAAGATCACTTAAAGGTTTGAATCTTAGGGGCCTGGGAAGGGGGATGGGACATAATGTGTCTGACAGAAATGAAATTGTCAAATGAAGATGGTAAACATAATTTAAAACACTCCTTCTCCACCTTAAGCATCCAAATTAGGTATTTTATCACAGATTTAAGTGTTATATTATGTGACATCCATGAATCTTGACATTGACTTGACCAGGTAGCCTGAGTTTTAGCATTATATAAGAGGTGATGAGATTTTCATGAACATTTCAAGCAGCTTCAATTCTCATCCACCTGCTCTTTCCTTCTTCTCTTTTGTTGAGTTTTTGAGTCACATACTTATCTAAATGTAATCTAGTTTCTTTTTCTTTGATAATCCTGAAACGGACCTGTTTAACCACACTCTAAGCTACAAAGTACTGTCAGCACTAGGAAACACTGTTGAGTAGAGAAAAATCATCTTTAGTTTAACTCAATACAGTCAAGAAACATTGTGTTTACCATGTTCCAGACACTGTGTTAGGTTCTGGAGATGCAAAAAATACACAAACAGTCCTTTCCTTTAAAAAAGCATAAATTCTGCTTGATATGTGTGAGAGAGAGCAAGAACACCTGGGGAACTCTGCGACAGCTTTCCAGAGAAGGAGGTCCCCAAACTGAGCTTTGAAGAAAGCAATATGAGCATTCTGAGAGGTAATATTGAACAAGGAATGGGGTAAAATTCCTGGCGTGGAGGACAGATTGTGCAAATACAGGAAGATGGTCAGTAGAAAGCTGAATAAGAGTAGCTCACAGTACAGTTTGACTGGTAGGTAGAGAGTGTGTAGTAGAGTGTATGAAGTCAGGCTGGAAAGGTAGGTTTGAGTCAGAATGCCTGTGAGTCTCAAATGCTGGCCTGATTAGTGTATTGTATTCTAAATGCTGTAAAGAACCATTGAAGTGTTTTAAGTATGAAAGTGCCTTAGTCAAGTTTGGAATCTAAGTGACTAGTGGTATGAGCAAGAGAAATTACAGCTGGGAAATGTGGCTTATATGTTTAGAACATGTCCTGTCAACAAATACATAAGCCTTGAAGAGAAGTCTACCATCTTTCCCTTTTGGAGCTTGAGTATTTGTGTTCTGGTTTTTTTTTTTTTTGTTTAGCATCAACAATTTAAATAATGAGCATCTCTATCCCTTTCATGGAGGGCCTAGCTTTTGCTTAGTCCAGCTGTAGTATTTAGTCCCAAACGCAAAAAAATGGTTGAAATTTGTGAATATTGTAGCATTAAAAAAGAGTGCACACAAACTACTCTAATATGTCTTTAGAAAGTCTGGCTTAATCCCAAACTCCTTAGTGATGTGAGACAGAATAGTGTCGTATAAAGTAGCAATTACCATGAAAGTAGGCAGGAAGCTATCAAATAAACAGCACTGTGATCTGCTTGGAAGCAACACATTTATATTTAAAGTTATATACCAGTCATATGAGTGAGCACAAAAATTCAGCTGCACTGAGGGAAAATTTCACCAGGTATATTTAAAAGCATACCATTTAAAAGTGAGAAACAGATAACAGAAACATTTCACATTGTTTGAGTATGTTGAATTGAATTGTGTCCATAGTAGGTAAAACTAACGCAAAGACCACTCATAAAGATCTGAACTCTATGGGTCCTTGTGCTGATAGCAAAATCTTGCAGAATAAGCTCTCTTCTAAGGAATCGTCCTTTCTTTAAAGAATTGGAGAACAGTCTTATTTTCATCACCAGTAGATTCCTGGGTTTGTGTTTTACACTCTGAGTATCTCACAGGACTCTGTCCTGGGCCCTCTTTTCTCTATACAATTTCACTTGATGATCTCATCAGCTCACATGAACTCAATTATCATCTTTTTGCTGATGATTCTCAAATCTGCTTAGCTGGCCCTAACCTCTGTACTGATCTCCAGTTTTGCATCCATAATTGCCTATTGGAACTCTCAAATTGGATGTCCGATGGATATTTTAAATCCAACATATCCAAAATTCATCTCATCTTTCTCCTCAAAGCCTCCTTTCTTCCTAACTTCAATGTTATTGCTGAGGACACATAACGTTGAAGACATTTCTAGTTACCCGGTCTGGTAACCTTAAAATCCTTAACACATCACTTCAATTCCCCCCACCCCATATCTAATCTATTGCCAAGGGCCACCACCCTGGTTCAGGCCCTCATTCCCTGCCCCTTCCCTTATACCTTACACACCCTCTCCCTTTATGTATTATTTGATCTAGTGACACTGGCTGCTTTGGCTTGAGTAAAACACTTCATTCTCCTGACTCTGGGTGTTTTCATTGGCTGTCCCCACTGCTTGAAATGTTCTCTTCCCTCATCTCCTTCTCCTGGCTTCTCTGACTTTCTTTTCAGGTCCCAGATAAAAGTCCCACCTTCTATTGGAAGCCTTCCCTCATCCCCATTAATTCTAATGCTTTCCCTCTGTTCATTTCTTCCAGTTTATCCTGCATATATCTTATTTGCATGTTGTCTTTCCTCTTAGATTGTGAGCTCCTTGACAGCAGGGACTGTCTTTTGCCTTTTTTTCACACCCCCAGCTCTTAACACATTGTCTGACATATAATAGGTTCTCAATAAATGTTTATTGACTGAGTGACTAGACTGGTTAGTAAAGCCTCCACAAAGGAAGAACTTTTATCCCTCATTCATACTTCCATTCACTTAATGAAGATTTATTGATGACCTATTATTTGCAATGTCTTATGCTAACACAGCACCCTTTATTTACTGGTTTGTTTTATAACCAGAAGGTGTCACTGTGGAAAGCAAGGTTAGCTGCTGGGCATTTTTTCTTTTCTATTCCCTCTTTCTTTTTGGAAAGAGGAGGAACTAAATCCTCCCAGACCATATCTATATTTTCTAATGGGGCCAGTTCAGGGTGTGATCTTATGTTTAGTCACCTTTCTGTTGCCCTTCTCTCTCTCATTGGAGACTGGAGATTCAATAAACAATACCTTATTACCCCAATTATCTTAATTTTGGTTGTAGGGAAATATAGTAACCTTGAGGTCCATGTATTTGCCTTCTCTGTCATTTTATGAAATTTGTATTAAATAAAAAATAAACTTAAATAAAATTGTAATAGCTCAGAGCTCCCAGTTAGGAAAACACCTAATATTTGGACTGAGGTAGAATTTACTGCCCTAAAATAAATTTTACGCATTTTCAGGTATTCCCTGGCTTCCTCTATTTGCATTTTCTCTGCATGAACTAAGTATGAGGCATGCAATACAAGCCTTCCAGACTGACTGTGGAGCACAGTCTGGGTAAAAGAATTGGCATAGACAAAAAGAAGCAAAAAATTTGGTTTATTATCAGATAGGCAAAGGGAAGGGAAATTGGGGGAAAAGAAGACTTTTCAGAAATTCCCTCAGTCCTTGAAGAGACAAATATATTCATTAGCTTCAGTGTGAGTTCTTTGGTCCAAGATGTTTATAGGGAGCCGGAAGATCTTTGTAATTTTCTTTATTCTTTTCTATAGTTCAGCTCTCCTCTCTCTATGATTGTTCATTGCCCCATCAGCTGCCTCTTCTCTCCAGCTCAGCTCATTTGGTCCTCACCAGGGACTAAGGATGTCATCTCCAACAATGCCAGTGCTGCTCATCAGAGCAATCCCAATTCCCTCCTTTCATTCTGCCCTCACATGGTGTCCATTTAAAAAAAAAAAAACTCTAGTGTGACTCAAGTCCATGCTGCGCTCAAAGATCAAGAGAATCCAAATTTCTCTCAGTGCAAGGTGAACTCATATCTTTCTCAAGCACAAGTCCCAGAAATCTAGTTAGTTCTCAAATTCCTATTACAATATTTTGGTGGACTTATCTTTAAGCTAATTTGAGTGTTATACTGGTAGTCATGCAGTATTAGAACAACCTGAAAAAGACCTCCAGCACATTAAGCATATGTGTTCCATGGGAAATTTGTGGAAGGATATATGTAAGTGATGCACAGCTCCAATCTGTATTGATTGAAGGAGTACACACATGGGAGAGAGAAAAATTATCTAGTCTTCAGAAGATGAAAGCTTAAGAGGGAGAGTTGGTGTATCAGATGATAGGGTCAGGATCCTAAATAAGTTTTGGTAGGGTAGAATGTTACACAAAGCAAAGTACGATCAAACTGGGTAGGATGAATATTGAATTATGATGGAATTCAACAAATCAGTTTCACAATCAATCAATCAAACATTTATTAAGTACAATTAAGCAACAGGGAGCCACTGGAGTCCTAGAATGACTTCTTGCAGATGGTGAGATTTAAGCTGTGAGGTGAAGGAAGCCAGCTAAGATAAGACATAGAGATGAGGAGGGAAAGAATTCCAGGCACGTGGGAGAATAAATGCACAGGCACAGAGAGGGAGATAAATCTATGTTTGAAGAACAGCAAGTATGCCAGAATGACTCAATCATAGAGAAAAAAAATGTTTGTTAGAAGACTGGAAACATCAAAAGACATCAAGTTATGACTGCCAAAGGACTTTATGGGAATGGCCTTGAGATGACAACAGATGTGCCTTGGTTCAACTAGGGATATTTAACTCAAGGAAGAGAATAGTTGGGAATTATTTTGAGAGATGACTTCAAGTATTTGCAGAGCTATAATTTGGAGTGAAAACTAGACTTGTTCTACTACTTGCCAAAGAAGAGAAGGAGAAATCTACAATGGGTAGAACGGCAGAGAAGTGGATTTTGGCTCAATATAAGGACAGATTTCTTAACTATTTGTACTATCAAAAAGTAGAAGATGGCCTCCAATGTCCAGTGGGTAATGGGTCCCTCTCACTAGATGTCTTCAAGCTGAGGCTGGATGACTATTTTTCTGCCATATTAAATTGTCTTTGCTCTACTAGAGACACACATGTTAGGTGGGAGCTAGCTACTCCATATAACCAGTGAGGAGCTCCAAAGAAGAGTAGTAAAAGAAGTTATTGGGGCAGCTAGGTGGCACAGTGGATAAAGCACTGGCCCTGGAGTCAGGAGGACCTCAGTTCAAATCTGGCCTCAGACACATAACACTTACTAGCTATGTGACCCTGGGCAAGTCACTTAAACCAATTGCCCTCCACACCCCAAAAAAAAGAAGTTATCAAGGAGTCGTATGATATGAAGAGAAGATAGGTCAGGTAGCAAGAGTAAGGGATGACAGGTAGACCCCTGGAGTGCTCTACTAGTACCATGATGATGTCAGGAGAAAGTGTGGAAGGCCTCCAACAAGTTGGGTAAACTCCTTTGTGGTGAATTTTTGGGAGACTATGGACAAGATTCACAGGAAGGGCAGACAGGAATAGGTTATGATTTTCATCATTTGAGAAAACTCCAAATTTGTTGCGAAATGGAGCCCTTTAAGTTTTTGAGTAATATTGTTGTTCAGCCATTTGGACTGGATGGCCACTGAAGTCCCTTTCAACTCTCAGATTTTGCAATTCTGGGATTTTATGAGATCATGGATCCATTAAAGAATTGAAGTGTCTACACCAGAGAAGGCGACCTATCTTAATCCTTAAATATCACTTTGTTTTGTAACTCTCAAATGCATTCATCATGTAACATTGTGTTATAGCTGTGTATGATAGTATCTCATTGTTTCAGTTACCTACATTATGTAAGCTCCTCGAGCTGTCTCCTCTAAGCTTGTTCTATCTTCCAAATTTTATACACATATTCAGCGCATAATTAATGTTAGATGTATGTTATTGTGATTATTTAGGCTTATTCATAAACATACACATGTATAAATATATATGTATATAGCATTCTTAAAAATCAAATAACTTTAATGCTACTTATTAGTGTTATAGCCACATAAATCACTATGTAGAAAAATGCTATAATTTTCTGAGAAATGACCATGCATTTTAAACTAGTTGCTTTGCCTCCATTAAAGTCATTAGTGCCATTCAGGAAATACAAACGGTTTAAAATTTCTGTAAGTAATTGTGTGTTTGAATTTCACATACCTTGCATTTACTTGCAAGGAACCAGGTTTAGTCAATAATTTCTTATTCAGATACATATAATCAATGCAATAGGCTTTAATACAGGCATTATGGTCTATTTTATAAGCATGAGAGCCTATCCAAGACATGGAAAGAATAGAAAAAGGTTTTTAGAGAAAATATTTTGGGCATCTAAAATATAAAACAATCTATTTCACTATTTTTTTCCCTTTCAAATTGTTTTTGTGCTTTTGTTGTTAAATTGATAAATAGTATCTGAACCATTTTGCAACATTAAATGCCAGTGTGCTACTTTGAGGATCAGAGTTAAAGTAATCCAATTTAACTCACCATGAATGCTTTTTTCATAATCTCAATTCTTAGAAGGACATCAGTCCTTTTCTGTGAATTTTCTGACTGACCAAAAATATGAGAAAATTTTAAATTATCCAAATGTTCACACATATATATACCAAACTCTCAACAAATTGCTATACAAATGAAATCTCATCAATCACTTAATCAATAATATCCAATTGAATGGGTCCTATGTGGGGAGAAGACATTGATTTCTGTTCTGGAAATGAAACGTTTGTGGTGTCTATTAGACATCCATTTGGAAATATCCCAAAGGGTAGCTGGTGATGCAAGGCTAAAACTCAGGAGTAATATCATGTGGTCCATATATATTTATATACAAATATATGTACAGTATATATTATTACATACATACATGTATGTACATAATACACACACACACATACACACATATAAAACAAAGATAATGAGTGAACCCACAAAGCTTATTAAGTTCATCAAGTGAAATAGTATACAGGCATACCTTGGAGTTATTGCAGGTTCAGTTCCAGAACACCATAACAAAGCAAATATTTCAGTAAAGCAAGTCTCATGAATTTTTTGGTTTCCCAGTGCATGTAAAAGTTATGTTTACATTATACTGCAGTCCATTAAGTGTGCAATATTATCATGTCTAAAAACCCTTCATTATACATACCTTAATTAAAATATTTTATTGCTAAAAACATGCTAACCATCATCTGAACCTTCACAGAGTCATAATTTTTTTTAAGGCAATTGGGGTTAAGTGACTTGCCCAGGGTCACACAGCTAGTAAGTGTCAAGTGTTTGTTCCAAGGTCACATTTGAACTCAGGTCCTCCTGATTTCAGGGCTGGTGCTCTATCCAATGTGCCATTTAGCTGCCCCAAGTCATAATTTTTTGCTGGTGGAGGAATTTGCCTCAGTGTTGATGGGTGGTGGTTGCTTGATGTTCAGGTGGCTGTGGTAATGTTTTTAAAATAAGAGAACAATGAAGTTGACCCTATTGATTAACTCTTCCTTTCACTTGGACACCTAGTGGCCATTGCATGGTTATTAATTAGCCTAATTTCATTATTGTTGTTTCTCAGGGAATGAGGAAGCTCAAGGGGAAGGAGAGAAATGGGGGAACAGCTGGATGGTGGAGTAGTCAGAATATACACAACATTTATCAAGTAAGTTCACCATCTCATATACATGTTATCTGACGTGCCTCAAAACAATTACAATATTAACTTCAAAGATCACTGATCACAGGTGACCAAAACTGCCATAATAATGATGATGATGATGATGATGATGATGATGATGATGATGATGATGATGATGAAAAAGTTTGAAATATTGTTACCAAAATGTGACATAGTGACACGATGTGAGCACATGCTATTGAAAAAATGATGCCAATAAAATTGCTCGATTCAGGGTTGCCACAAACCTTCAATTTGTAAAAAACAAAATACAGTATCTATGAAGTACAATAAAGTGAAGCACATTAAAAGAAGGTATGCCTGTAGAGGGAAAAGAGGCAATTGTAGGACAAAGTCATTGGGGATATTCTCAGGCCTTTATTACATTTCCTAGATGATTGCGTGTACAAGCCAAGACATTGACAAGAATCTTGAAATTCTATAGCATGTTAAAAATGAAACATTATTTTGTCTACTTCAGTAGAAAATTATTTAAAATTAGTCTTAAATGTCAGGTTTTATTCTAAAATCAGTCACAATACATTTTTTCAACAACCTTGAGATGGAAATAATACAGGTATCATTATCTCCATTTTTGGTAGGAGAAATGGAAGCATAAAAAAATTCAAAATGACTTGCTCTGGGTCCACACAGCTAGTAAATGTCGGACTAGGATGTTATTTTCTACCACACAATGTACTTTCTGTACATGTGGTTTTGTTTGCATTTTTTCCTCTTACTGTCCTAAATACAATTCTCAAAATGGTGTTGAGCTTGTCAGTGACCCTTCAAAAATGTGTTAGGCAGAGCTGAGCAGGACTATCACCTTCCTTATTCTGGAGGCTTTGCTTCTTAAAACTTCAGATTAAGTTAGAACAGTGGTTTTCAAATGACAATATGATGGGGTATAGTGAAAAATAGTATAATTTCTACTTCTATTTATTTTAGAATAAAATAATTAAAACAGTTAATATTTAATACTACATACAAATTGATATTGGCATCCTCATTAAATTTCTGTATCAGATGATCACGCATCAGATGTAGTGCACAAAAATGAGTAGGAGTTCCATGATGACAAATGGTTGACAGTGGCATCCTCACTCACTCATTGATTTCCAGAATATTGCTATATACTGCAGTTTATGTTGACCAACTAAGTGGATTTATAGTTTGTATTACCCAGGTTTAACAAACCCTCACATAATGGACAAGTGGTTTAAAGAGATTGTTGTAAAGAAACCACAGATTGAAGTGAATACTAATCATATAAAGCAAAGCAAACAGCAGAAAAACAGCAGAGCTGACTGTTCATATTTCTAGCATGAGTTCTTCATTAGAAAAATTATGAGGGAAAAACAAGGGCAATCCAATCAGAGCTAATGAAAAGTCAGCTTCAAAATTTTCAAGAAAGATCATTTGAAATATGGTTTTGCATCAACTATCATTAATGATGAACTTCAACTTAAGAGTATACTGTGCCTTGATATATTAGCTAATGAGAATGTGAAGCCATCATGATTAGGAAGACATTTAAAACTAAATTTTTGTTGACAAAACGTTGTAAGGGTATAAAAAACTCATATCTCCACACCTTAAAAAATCTGGAAAATTTAATTGCCAAGCCACTAATTTTTTTTCCAGGTTAAGAGTTTCATCAGCTTTGAAGCCATTTATGAAAAATATAAATGTATAACACTTTCCAATTAGTCTATAGGAACAGCTGGTTGATATCAAGGATGCTGGAAATTATTAGCTGAAATTCAATCAAAACCTTTGTATAACTGCTGGTTGGGACTGCAAAATTAGTGTCATGATTTAGTAAATTCAGTCAGCAGCCTACTTTTCCTATTTGGATCTATGTGTCCTAAGAATACATTTTTCATCTATTATGGTCATTAAAATAAAGTATCAAAATAAACCGAACTCAGAATCAGACCATTGGAACACTATAGCACAAACTGTTAGGCCAATATTTTCAAAAAGTAATGAAGCATATTCATATTGCTCTCCTCCTAAATATTATTCATAATGTCTTAGAGAAAAAAATTATAATGCAGTTAACAAAATAATTTAAAATTATGTATTTCATTTTTATATCATCCTTTTAATATTTTTCTTTTGTACTATTTATAATATAAATATTTTAGTATAGTAGTACATTTATGTAATGTATAAGTATAGATAATTTTCTAATTACATACAGGTACATAATTTAGACATATACATACATACATATATGTATATACATATATGTATATACATTTGCAGTATGTACTAACTTTTTAATAATTAGGGTGCATGATCAAAAATGTTTTGAAACCACTATATTAGAGGACATTTTTAAGTCTAAAAGCCAGTGCTTCTTTGATTTTTCTCTCAAGAACAGAATTATTTGCACTGTGGAAGTTTCCAAGTGTCTTAGGAGAGGTTTGTGGTACAAACTAGAATTTTTACATTCTCCACTGTCCAGGTAGAGGCTGAATAGTGGTTTGATCATTATCAGTCAGTGCTGATGAACTATTGAATAGAAGAATAGAAAGAAAAAATAGAAAAAAAAAGTTCTTCCTTCCATCCTCATGAGAATCCATAAGATTAGTGAGTTCTTGGACATGGCAAAGAAAGTAACTATCATTTGTTCTACTTTATCCACAATAACAATAACTGAAAAAGAGAGTTAAAGGACACATAGCTACCTTCTCTTAATAATTGATTCACCTTTGAAGAAAGCATTTTTGGAGTTTGTATGTTTGTTGGTAAGTGTCCATTATTTCAAGAGCTATGTATTCATGTTTGATCCTGATAATTACTGCATAGAGTATGTAATATAATTGCTTTTTATCATCCTTATTTTATAGATCAGGAAACTGAGGTCAAGTGATATATTCTGTCTATTTCTATGTATCTTTCCATCTATTTATTTCATTTGATCCTCATATCAACTTGTGAGAGAAATGCTGTTATTCTCATTTTATAGCTTTGGAAAGTAAAGCTAAGAGAGGTTCTATATCTTGTTCAGGGTAACAGAGATATTAAATATCTGAGATGGGGTCAAAGTCAGGCTTTGTGCATCAATAAAAGGAAAAAAAAATCAGGAAAAATCCCAAGGATTTCTTCCAAACACTTTCTTTTAAATTTCTGTATAGAAATCCAAATCCCTCTAATGGACAGGGTTAAATCATGTAAGTTGTAGTAGAATTACTAATCTATTTTACACCTTCTCATGTCTACCTTTTTTTTTTTTTTACAAGTTCGTGGTCAGTACCTTCACTAGAAAGATAAAGGTTCATAAGATCATAGGCTTAGAGTTAGAAGTGACCTCAGAAGTCATTTCTAACTTTCTCATTTTACAAATGAGAGAATAGAGGTTCAGTGTCATGATTTTCCCAAAGTCAGATAGGTTATATGTTTTAGGATGGGTTTTAAACCTAGGTCCTCTAATAACAGAGCCAATGATGTTAACATCTTTTGTTTTGCTTTGATAAGGGAGCAGGTGTAAAGTCTAAATCATTTATTGAGGTTCTATAGGCCTGATCTAGAACAGAAATCCCATTTTAGAAGTGGAGTTAATCATAGATCTGGGTTTGAAATACACATCTTTTGTGTATATTGAGGATATCTGTAATTCTAGCATTGACAAAATTAGCTCCTTTCCCTCTGACTACTTATTATCATGTTATTCATGCAGATTTGCCAACATGAATTAGAAAGCTGAATTTACATGGACAACTCATTTCAGGAATCTTTTATTTAACCTTCCATTTTATAAATACATCTAGAATACTGGAGGAGAAAGAGTCTTCTATGTGAAAAAGATTAGATGTAGTTAATGAAGAGATAATGGAATTGTCTTCTGTGAGTATATAATGGTTTCCTAGAGAAAGATGAAATGCTTAGGCAGAAATGAATTTATTTGGTAGAAGAAGATTATCAACTCAGAATGTCATTATCATTAACACCTCTGTGCCAAATAATTCACTTTTAAAAGTCAATAAAATTCAATAATTTAAAATGACCTCATAGACCTCTGTGCCCACTGATGTGATATGAGGCCATACTGCTAGAGAAAAGCCTTATTTGAAAGCAACTGCAGAAGAAAAAGAATGGAACCAAGAGATATAAGCACACAGTTTAAATAGTTATAACCATCACATTTCCCACTGACAAATATCATGCATGGTCTTTATCTAAGACTAGAAAATAAAAACTGATTGTCTGAATGGTAAGAGAGACCTTTCTCAACTGTGGGGAAGAATTTTTTCTTTATTTATAGTAAGAGCTTACTATCAGTTTGTTGAATATGATAGGATGTGAATTGGAAGGACCTTCAGATTTTTATTCTCTTATTTTACAGATAAGAACAATGAAAAACAGAAAAGGGAAGTGACTCAACCAAGAACGAGAAGGAAGGAATGTTTCATAGGACACCCAAGCAATTAATTATGTTCAAAATGAACATTTATTTTGTGTCTACATAACTGTTTTGGCTATTGTTTTATACAACATTGACTGTATTGGTGGTTAAGCACCACTTGATAGGGAACATCTTCCTTTGGAGAACAGAATGGATGCAGTGATCAGGGAAGTGTGTGGGACAGGAAAAGAGTTCTTGTTCTGGAGTCTGAAGATTTGCATTTAAATCTTACTTCTGATGCCTTCTACCCTTGTGACCTTGGACAAGTCACTTAACCTAACTGGTACTCAGTTTTCTCATTTATTAAATGAATGTGTTATACTGGATGACCTCAGAGGTCTCTTCAGCCTCTTGATCTATGACCCCAACATGCTAAGAATTTATTCTATAAAATCAATTATTTTGGAAGTGACTTCATGGCATTCCAACCTGAGAAAAACAATGAAAATGCCTGAATTAGAGAAGGCTTCTAGACGGGATAATGTCCAGAATCCCTAGGAGGATTCTGCAGTATCATTTCTGATCAAGTTGGGTGAGGGAGTGAAGAAAGAATTAGAGGAAGTGTGAATGTTGGTTTATTTGTTTTATTATTAAACTTTGTTCCAAGTGAGGGTTCAACAGATTGGTGGATGAGTAGAGATATATTAGGAAATATTTCCTATATACATTAGGAAATGTTGAAAAGTGGTGTAAAAATCACGTAGATCAATAAAGCTTAAAAAGCAAAGTAAGGAGGAACAAACACAATGGCAGATAAATGAGTGTGTATGATTACACATGTAAGTATGTGTACATAAAGATAGTTGTTTTCATTCATTCTTGAAGAAGACCAAAATGACATCACTATATTTGAGTCAAGGTACAATATGTCTGACTGTGGCTGATCAGACCAATTTGAGTTTAGAAGGCTCTACCACAGGTCAGGTACAAATAGTCCATGTGAACATTTGGAGTGGAGGTGTCTCTAAATTTGTGCATCTCATTTCTTTTGAGCTACTGAAATTCTGCTTTGCTTAGAGAGCACAGCACCTTCTTTGATATGGGGACACCGTGTTGGGAGGTTCTTTGCCATTGTCTCCCATGTCACATAATAAATTCCCAGGTTCTTCAGAGAGACCTTGAGAGTGTCTTTGTATTGCTTCCTCTGACCCATCATGGGAGTGACTGCCTTGCATGAATTCTCCATTAAACAGTCTTTTAGGCAAACATACATTTGGCATTTGAACAGTGTGGCCAGCCCAATGGAGTTGTGCTCTCTGCAGCAGAATTTGAACGGTTGGCAGTCTAACTCAAGAAAGGACCCTAGTGGCTGGTACCTTATGTTGTCAGATGGTCTTCAGAATCTCCTGAAGACAATTTAAATAGAAGTGATTCAGTTTCCTGGCATGGCACTGGTAAATTGTTCAGCTTTCACAGGCATACAATGAGATCAGCACAACAGCTGTGAAGACCTTTAGCTTGGTCTAATGTCTCTTCTCTTGCACATTTTTTGGAGTCTCAAACACTGAGCTAGTTCTGGCAATGTGTGCATCAACTTCATCATTTATGCATATATCCCTGGAAAGTATACTGCCAAGGCAAGTGAACTTATCCACAATTTTCAGAATTTCTCCATTTGTTGTAACTGATGGTTTTGTATGGATGGTGTGGTGCTGGCTTGTGGAGAACCTGCATTTTCTTGGTATTAATTGTTAGGCGAAAATTAGCACAAGCAGCAAAAAATTGATCCATACTTTGTTGCATCTCTGCTTCAGAGGCTGTATTGAGTACACAATCACCTGTGAACAAAAAATCATGCGCCAACTCTCCTTCCACTTTAGTCTTGGCTTATAGCCCTTTCAAGTTAAATGATTTACCATCAGTACGGTAGAAGTACACACACACACACAGATAGATGCGCGTGCCCAGGAAAGTGATCTTGAAAGGATCAAACTTCTTCTTAAAAGGCAAAATAGTCAATAAACATATACTCTAATTTCCTTATTATTGTCATTTCTTATGGTGCAATGGTACTCCATTAAAATCACATGCCACATTTGTTCAGCCTTTCCCCAAATAAATGGGCACTCATTTTGTTTTTAGTACTTTGACTTAAATATAACTTAAGTTGTTAAGTGATTGATATGAGAATTTTTGAAGAGCCTTACAACAATGGCTTTTCTGGGTATTTTCAATTAGAGGATGGTAGTACAGAAAGAATTCTCAGTTAGCTAAGAGAATCTCTTCCTCTTTTGAAATTCTATTACCCTCATTTGGTAAGTTGGCTTGATGAGGGTAATGGCACTAGGTACCTGAATGAGGACTAAACAGGCAACACAATGACTATGGAAGGAGAAGGAACTACATCACAGATGGTGAAAAAAAAGCTATCTGCATCCCTGGTATAGATCCAATCTATACAGGTATCACCCTTTCCCAGGTATAAACATGTTTTCTTGCTACTTTTCCTCACCTGTCAAAAAAGTGTGTCCCAGATCTTTCATTATTTAAGCCATGGTGTTGAATAAAGTAAATTCTTGAAGTTAGACCTAGGTTTCTTTTAGATGAAAACTAGGGTCTTTTGAAGTTACTAACACAATTAGAATTATCTGATGTTTTAATTGAATTTGTTGAGCTAGAATGAATTATGGTCTCAACCTCCAATGTTGGTGTTTTAGGTATTTCCTCCATAGAGAATGTCTTTTGACAAGGTAGAAGATTCACTAAGTGAGTATAATTATTACATTTTGATAGTGCCAGATGAGGACCAAATGAAAGTCTGTAAAAACAAGTTCCCAGATGCTTGACAGTGGAATAAAAAACTTATCATATTATCTCTTTAAGGGCCATTCACTTTTTTTTTTAATCTAGGCAATGAACTTTCATTCTTGTTAAGACAAGCTCTACATTCACAATACTTAGACATTCTGGGAAGGGTGCTTATTGAAATTCACAGGCAGAAAGAATAGCTCTCATCAGCAGTAAAGCAAGAAGGATCTCATATCAAATCTGGCAAATTGTCAGGGATGAGTCAAAAAGGGCCTGTTTTCCCATTAGCCAGTTTCCCCCCACCTTCATATTGTTATTTATATTTTATATGTGGGGTGGTACAACAGACTTGATTTATTGATGTATAGGTACCACTTGCTTTGGGAACTTCCCCACTGATGTAAATCCATAAGGCAACTAGGAGTATAAAGAGTTGAACCAGGAATTAGGAAGGACTTAGGTCAAATCCCTCTTGTTACAGATCTCTCCTTCAGATCTCTTAAGTTGTCTTAGGCTGAAAAAATGTCTCCCTCTGACCTTTGGTTGTTTCTACCAGTTCAAAATTTGATTTGAGGTGTCATTTTAAAGTTGTTTGGAGGGGAATATTGGGAGAGTTTAGCTGGCTCTCAGACTATACCCCACCATCTTGGTTCTGCCATTCACTCCTTTACATTCTTAAAGATGTTTGAGGGCTTCAGAGAACTTTTGTCTTTGCTGGTCATTTTTGTTTTGTTGTTGTTTGGACATTTCAATTATGTCTGACTCTTCATGACCCAATTTAGAGTCTTCTTTGCAAAGACACTGGAGTTGTTTGCCATTTTCTTCTCCAGCTTATTTTCCAGATGAGCAAACTGAGGCAAACAGGGTTAGGTGCTTTGTCCAGGATCACATAACTACTAAGGTCTGAGGCCAGATTTAAACTCAGGTTTTCCAGACTCTAGGTTTACCATTCTATCTACTGTGACACATAGTGTCCCTTGCTGGTCATAGCTTTTGATATTATGAGGTAAAACATGAAAACTTATACAACTAAAATTATTTTTGAATTAATTTAAAATAACCATAATAATTTAATTATAGGTTAACATAAATAACCATTTTATGAAAAATAATATATTCTAAAATGAAAAATACAGCAAGAAGAATGGCATTATTTTACATATTTTTGTAATGTCTGGCTTAATTAAAGACAGCTGGATTCTCATATCTGCTTCTGCATTCAATCAGTTGTTATATATTGTTTTGGTTTAAGTATATAAAGAAAATCTGTCCTTACAAGATTTGTAGTTGGAAAAGAGAGGATTATTTTAACAGACAAATACCATCTTAGTTTTATTATGGAAATGGTTTTGAGCCCCCCCAAAGGGTCTTGGGGACCCCAAGGGGCCTGTGGACTTCATTTTAAGAACTGCTTCACCCACCTACCTTAATCTTTATTGTGACTAACACTGGGCTTTTGGGGAAAGACTGATTGATGGGCTTAGTATCCTGAGAGACCTTTATTCAAGTGCCTCTGACACTTCTTAGCTAGGTGATCGTAAATCAGTTGCTTCATCTGCAAAATGAAATGAATACTTGTAGTACCTCATAGAATGCCTAAACAATCATAGATCTAGAACTGGAGGAGATCTCAGAGATTACCTAGGCCAATCCTTTCATTTTATACAGGAGGATATTCAGGCCCATAGAGAGTTGCCAAAATTCACACAGATCAGTTGAGATTCAAAACTCAGGACCCACGACTCAGTTCAGCTCACTTTCTACTTTACCACACAGCTCTTATTGAAAGTCCAGTATGTCTAGTGCTTTGTCAACCTGAAAGCACCAAATAATTAACAATAATAAAACAATAGTAATAAGTTTCATTTATATTATATACATATAAACACTTTTACTCAATTAAAAAAAATAAATTGGTTCAATTCAAACAACTAGTATGTTTTCAATTCTATTATACCAGAAAAGTAGTTTGACTTCATTGTATTGACACTGCATTTACACAGTTGTGGTCTGGAAAGAAAAATAAATATTAAGCAACTACTGTGTGCCAGGCACTATGCTAAGTGCTTTACAAATATTATTTTGTTAAATCTTCGCAATAAGTATGTGAGGGACTGTTATTATTCCCATTTCACAGTTGAAGAAGTAGGGATACAAAAGTTAAATGACTTGCCCAAGGTCAAATTACTAGTAAACATATGAGACTGGATTTGAACTCAGATCTTCCTGACTCCACACTTAGGATCCATTGTGCCATATCTGTCATCTGCTTGTGAATGGAAGGAAACTTTGGTAATAATGCTTCAGGGACTAGAATTTGAAGAATCCTCCTTGCACCTTCCTCTCCTCTTTCAAAGAGTGATACAGTCTTATTAATTAATATCAGTAATTACTATTAATTAGTGATGAGAAAAATTATTTCAATGCTCTATCTCTTGATTATTAATGTTATTTTGCAACATCCCCTTCTCTGTTAAAAGACCATCTCTTAAACTAGCTTAAACAGAAGCTCTTCCTCTTTTCAACAATTCTACCTAAATTAATTTACCTATTCAGTACCCATACCAATCAAACTACCAAAAAATATTTTATATATAGAGAAAAAACAACAACAAAATTCATCTGGAAGAACAAAAGGTTGAGAATATAAATTTATAAGAATGCAAATCATTCCTCAATTAATAAATGGTCAAAGAATATGAACAGGCAGTTTTCAGGGGAAGAAATTAAAGCTATCTCTAGTCATATGAAAAAATGTTCTAAATCACTATTAATTAGAGAAATGCAAATTAAAACAACTCTGAGATACCACATCAAGCCTATCAGATTGGCCAAGATGACTAAACAAGAAAATGACAAATGTTGGAGAAGATGTGGTAAAATTGGAACACCAATGCATTGTTGGTGGAGTTGTGAACTGATCCAATCGTTCTGGAGTGCAGTTTGGAACTATGTCCAAAGAGCTATAAAATTGTGCATACCCTTTGACCCAGCAATACCACTTCTAGATTTGTATCCCAAAAAGATCATAAAAATGGGAAAAGGACCACATGAACAAAAAATATTTATACCAGCTCTTTTTGTGGTGGCAAAGATTTGGAAATTGAGGGGATGGCCATCAATTGGACAATGACTGAACAAGTTGTGGTATATGAATGTAATGGAATACTATTGTGCTATAAGAAATGATGAGCAGGTGGACTTCAAAAAACCTGGAAAGAGTTGTATGAACTGATGCTGAGTGAAATGAACAGGACCAGGAGAACATTATACACAGTAACAGCCACATTTTGTGATGGCTGACTTTGATAGACTTGGCTCTTCTCAGCAATCCAAGGATCTAAGACAACTCCGAAAGACTCATGATGGAAAATGCTATCCACATCCAAAAAAGAACTATGAAGTCTGAATGTGTATGGAAGCATACTATTTGCTCTCCTTTTCTTTTGTTGTTTTGTTTTATTTCGTCATTCTTGTGGTTCCTCCTTTCAGTTCTAATTCTTCTTTGCATCATGACTAATGGGAAAATGTGCTTAATATGAATGTATAAGTAGAGCCCATATTATATTGCATGTTGTCTTGGGGAGGGGGAAGGAGAAGGAGAGGGAGAAAAGTTAAAACTCAAAATCTTATGGAAATGAATGTTGAAAACTAAAAATAACTAGATTATTTTTAAAGAGTCTTCCCAAAGCCTCTGCTTCTTAACTGAGGGCCATTTCCAGTCATCCTGATTTATATCTGGCTACTGGACCCAGATGGCTCTGGAGGAGAAAGTGAGGCTGGTGAGTTTGCTCAGCCCTTCTTCACTTAAATCCAATTCACTTGCATGTTATGGCATCACTTCCCCAATGTCACATCCTCTTTGTGAACAAAGGACAAACAACAACCTTTATAAGTAGTATAAGCTGCCCCACTGGGGACCCAACTGAAACTGGCTAGTTGGGCAACACAGCTCTTCCTCCCTTTACTAATGGGTACCTTGGATACTGAATCATTAGCTCTCAAATTATTGGTTATTAGCTAACTTAATTAATAAATTGATTTTTAATGCCTGGATACTTTTTCTCTTGGAATTTTATTCATAGCAATAGTTTTAAAAGCCTTACTTTCCTAGTATTTTGATAATTTATGCTGGTTCTGTTTTGCATTTTGTTGTACTTATTTATCTGTGCTTTTCAGACAATTATGGTCCACAAGACAAATAAATAGAACATTAGTGACATTTGCCAGTAATACTAAACTGGGAGGCACTGCCAACATTCATGTAGAGAAATGGCAGTCTTTTAATTCAGCTTAATTCAAATGATATTTACTTGAGTTCTGTGGGGATATAGAAGAGGTATACACTCCTTGCCTTCAAGGTGATTCCTGTCTGCTTGGATAGTTTGGATAAGCAGACATAAAGACAATTATGCATATAATACAGATATGTAGAAAATGAAAGAGAGGGGGCAGAATTTGCTACTTCATTTTACATTGCATTTTTATGTTGCTAACTCTCTTAGAACAGTGATGTCAAATTCATATGAGAAAGGGGATTGCTAAACTACACATAAGGATCCCTGTGGGCCATGTAATGATTTACTTATAAAATTTACTTTTTAAAAATATTGTCTCTGTTTTATTGTATTTTTATTTATTTTGGTAAATATTTCCCAATTACATTTTAATCTGGTTTGAGCCACACTTAGAAGTGTTGTGAGCCACTTGTGACCACCTATGGTATACTTTCTATATACATTTTATTCATTTATCTTGTAAGCATGTTTCCCTTATTAGAATATGAGGTCCTTGAAGGCAGGGACAGTTTTTGTTTTTTCTTTGTATCTATAACACTTAGTAGGGTGTTATATTAGGAATTTCATAAATCCCTGTTGTTTGGATAATGCAATTTTTCAATAGCTCTTTAAGGTATACAAAGTACTTTACAAGCGCAACTAAACTGAAGATCAATGCACATCATTAGGGAGATACTACAGGCATGATCCATATTTTATAAGTGAGGGAATAGAAATTTACAGAAGTTAATTGACATGCTTATGGTTGCACAGCTAGCAAATGGCAGAGGCACTGTTTGAACCCACTTCTTTCTGGCTGAAGCTTCAGCATGCAATTCTCTTTGTCATATGTCAACTGTGAAGGGCTAAAATGATTAGAACCACTTGTCAAGAGCACCTTCAATATAAGCTAAGAGAGATCCTAATCTCTTCAGCTGAATGCTTCCCAAGGGTATGGTGCTGGCCTTTTCCTCTTCCCTCTCTCTAGTATCTCCCATGGCAAACTCATTCACCCCACTTGCATCACCTAACACCTCTAAGCACTTTTTCTAGATATTTTACTGTCACTTCAAATTCAATGTGCCAAGATCAAGCTTATTATTTTTCTCAAACCTGATTCTCTCAACCTCATTATTCCTGCTTATGACACTATTTTCATCTGACCTCCAACATTTGAAAACTTAATATCTTTATCTTTTCACTTTCACTTATCTCTTAACTCATATATTCAATCAGTCATGAAGTTCTTTTGATTCTACTCCTGAAAAAATGTCTTGCATCTGTATCCTCCTCTCCATTCTTACTGCCACCACTCCAGGAGGACAAACCATCATTAGCATATAGTTGGACTATTGCAATATATCCCTAATACATCTTCCTATCTCTATTTCTTTCCCCACCCCAACCTTCATCACCAGTGCATTTTTTTTGCTGCTATATGTCATTCATCTACTTGACAATTTTCTGTGGTTCTCTAGTGCTTGCAGAGTACAATCCACACTCTTGCCTGAGACACTTGTGGTGTCCAACTTTTTGTGACCCCATTTGGGATTTTCTTGGCAAAGATACTGGAGTGCTTTGCCATTTCCTTCTACAGCTCATTTTACAGATGAGGAGCTGAGCTAAACAGGGTCAAGTGACTTGAATTCTGGAAGGTGAGTTTTCCTGACTCCAGGTCCAGCACTCTATCCACTGTGCTACCTAGAGATCCATGTGTATATGTACATATACATGAATAAATATATTTTATATAACTCTACTTATATAAACATATATATGTATATGCATATATACACACATGTATGTATATATGTATATACATTTAGAGAGAGAGAAAAAGAGAGAGAAAGAATAAGAGAGAGAGAGAGAGAGAGAGAGAGAGAGAGAGAGAGAGAGAGAGAGAGAGAGAGAGAATTCTTTGTTTAAATTTTCAAGACTCTATCCTGACTAGGGGCTCCTGAACTATATGAAAGGGACTTAAAATGGTTGTATTTGATGTTTCCCAAAAGCAGAGAAAGAGTGATCCGCATGTATCTGTTCCTTCTTCCTCTAGGCTGAGGAGGAAATGATTTTGTTTTTTAGGCAATTGGGGTTAAGTGACTTGCCCAGGGTCACACAGCTAGTTAAGTGTCAAGTGTTTGGTCTGAGGCCAGATTTAAACTCAGGTCCTCCTGACTTCAGGGCTGGTGCTCTATCCACTGTGCCACCTAGCTGCCCTAGGAAATGAAGATTTTGAAAAAGCAGTCTTACTTTGTGGTGGGGGCAGGATTTTGGTGAGCTGGTCACATGTCTGTATTCCCATTGTTTCCCTTCCCGTAAATACTCTGTACGACTCTACTGTAAGGTGAGGGTCCTGGCCAGTGGGAGGAGAGAGTGTCTAAAAAACTCAGAAATACCCATACTCCACAAGTGTACATCACTGATAGGGAGTTGTTAGGTTTCCTCTTTCCCATATATAAATAACCCTCACCAAGCATTGGGTTATACTTGGGCTTGAAAGTATGGGTAGGGATTTACAAGCAGAGAAAGATGGAGGAATTCTAAACATAGGGAGTTCTAAGAACTAAAACACAAAGATAGGAAAGTATTGCTCCCACCCCGCTTTTTGAACCAAATCTCTGATTTTTATCAGCGTAGGGAGCTCTTGATGAGGACCTTTCTCTGTCATAGACTGTTTTTCATTTAACAATGTGTACAATTGAAGTTTTTCTCCTTATGTTTTATTTCACGATTAGACTATAAGATCTGTGAGGGCAGGGATCACATCTTATCTACACTTTGCACCTTTCCTGACACAAAATACTGTGCTCTTCATTGAGTAGGTGATTAATAAATGTTGAAGTGGATTGGTTTAAATCTACCTGGATTGTCTGGTACTGAACCCCTGACACAGAAATACGAGGATATTTTTGGGAATACAGACACTTCATATTTCCTGTGCACATAAGGACATAGTGGGGAGACACCTAGGGGTCCCAATTACTGTATTATTCAGTAAGCGTTTCCTGCTTTTTTTCTTGGTCTCCCATAAAACACTTTGCCACTCATGACATATTAGGGATAGCCTCAAAAATACACACCCAAAGTCTTCTTTTTTTTCAACTTTCTTTAAATGTATTGGCAAATAGGAGTCCTGCAAGGAACTGCTGATACAATCAGCCTGCACCTAGCCACAGCTGTTCTCCACCAACCTGGCACAGTGGATAGTCCCAGGGGTGTCTCCAGCAGTCTGTACATGCAGCACCACCTGGGCCCTCTCCCGCCTCCACATCCCACTGAGCCCCTTTTACCCTACTTGACTGGCAGTAGCTTCTTCCTCTGCATGCTCGGTTATAGCTGGAGGCTGGAGCTGACTGAAAATGGTGCTAATGACTTTATGCAAACTATTAGAAGATGCTATGGGTTTAGAGTGGTGTGGTCATGAGGATAACTACATTCCTAGCAGCTTACTAGTCTTCATGTGCCAGCCAACACATCAATCATGGGTAGAGGCAGAGGTAGCATACTAGAGTATCATAGACAATGTGATTGAATTAATTTTACTTTTGCACGATATTCATGGCACCAGCCCATCCAGATTAGCTTATGCAATGGCAGCAACAGAATGATTTTCAGTGCCACACAAGTAATCGCTAATAGCAGGATCCTGGATGAATCAGGAAAATAGATTAAGTTAGTCTCTAGCACCACCATGAATACCTTTCTACATATTCACCAATTCCTGTCAATATTTGACATTGCCAAGTACATTGTCAGCATCATATTTAAGCTTCACGAATGTGAAACTGCTTACAGTAAATTCTCTAAGCTTCATATTTTCAGTTCCATGGATTCAGATTACAAAGTGTTATTTAAGAAGAATTTAACACGTAGACAAAGCCCCTCAAAATAAATTTAACAATATGTTTTGTGATACTAGCAAGAACAAACCCCACAATCTGAAATAATTTTAGAAAAAAAATATCAAGTCATTTAGTAGAGGAGAACAAGTTGCAAAGGAGGCATAGCTTCCTCTCATGGAGGCTCTGGAAGGTTTATAGGATTTAGACAAGGGTACCCATACACAAACCACAGATATACAGTTCAGCAATTTTGCTAAGAGGGCAACTTGAAAGCAAAGTAGATTGAGATGTAAATCAGTAGATTTGACATTCAGCAAAATCTGGGCAAATCCAAAACATGAAAAGGAGCCCAAAACATAGGTTTGGGTGGACCCCAACAAGATCTGGGTGAGAAGACCCAACACAAGACTTTCATATGGATCCAGGACCTGCGGGAACCCCAAACTCCTTGCAGCTATTTCCAGCAGTCCTGTAGAGTTAATGAGGTCAGGACAATTTTCTGGGCTCAAACCATCTCTAGTTACATAAAGTTAGCTTCAAATAGTATTAATAAGTGATAAACAATAATACATGTTTGTAATAGCTTAGAAGGAAATGTGCTTTCCTTATGGGGAGTGACTATTAAATAGAAGAAGATCCTGTCTTGTTTCTTCACAATTTATCTGGAGCTTTTGACTATCCATCTCCAGCTTGGAAAGCCTTTCTCTCTTGTCACCTGTGACCCTAAATCAAGCATTATTAACCTGAGATTTGTAAGGTTATTAATACAATTACTAATTATATTACAGTATAATTGGTTTCCTTCCTAGTTGCAGGTAGTTTATTTTAATGAAAAGATCCAGAGGTTTCATCATATTACTAATGTGGTATATGACAAAAATGTTTACTTCTATGCTGCCTTGGGTAAGGTATCTAATGTCCAATCAGTGTATCCCACTATCCATGCTCCTATATGGTATTCTATATTCACTCAGTTGCCATTTCTTGTCAGTTCTATTTTCATAATGTCACTCATATTCATTTCTTCCTTTCCTTCACACAGAACTGATATTCCAATTGAGGAATTATCACCTCTCACCTACATTGTTAAAGTAGCATCCTAATTTGTTTTCCTGTTTTCAGTCTCTCCCCATCCTAGTCCATTCTTCTAACATTTGCCAAACTGGTCCTCTTAAAACACAGACTGCATATTCCCCCTTCCCATCTAGAAGGCTTTGTCTCCAGAAAGCCCCAGTTAAAATTCACAAATAATTTGAGAGTGGCTATCTTCTATTTTCACACTAGCCCAGATTAGTTAGTTGTATAATCCTTTTGATTCTAAAGACCCGAGGTGATGAGATATAAAACAAATAAATTTAGAGGAGGACAACCAGCTAAGAGCGGTATAACAATTATGAAGAACAGAGTAAGATGCTGGGGGAGTTCTATAGGAGTACTTGAGAGAGGGGAACAGATAGGAGAAGAAAGGAGTTAAACAAGTTTTGTCTGCTTTCCAGTTTTTCCTTAGATTGGTCTTGATGTTAATGGGTAGTGAAGTTTTAATTTTTTAAATCTTCTATATAGAATCTGCAACTTAAGATTAGATTAAGAACACATTTGAAAGTTATTTTAACTCAATAAATTATAACCAAAGCCTGTGCCTACATGATGTCTAGAACATGCAATTTGATTAGTAAAGTAAAAATTAAGTTGATTCCTTATAATCTAGAGCCTTGTATGTGGTAAGTGCACATTGAATATTTCTTAAATCAGTGAATTCATTGAAAAATCATTTGTTTGTATATAGCCCATGCCCTGTATAAGTATAAGGGTATGGGTTTAATTAATTTTCCCACTTACTTAAAGCTAATTCCCTTTTGGTAAGTAAAAACATTGCTTCATTGAAACAATTAATAGGAATCTGGTGTGGAGTGGTTGTATACTTCCTTGAGACTATCAAACCCATTTCATTGGAAACTGGGTCATCTCCTAAAACATTTTTTTATAAAAAAGAAGAATTGTCTCAGAAACAGATAGAGATGTTAAGGGTCTTGAAATAGAGAGGAAGGAGTGAGGATAACAGAGCCAAGCCAAGGATCAGTAGCACTGAGGCAATTAGCTGAAGGAGAAAGAGAAGATAGGACTGCACTATGGCAAAGAATGGAGATATCAAGGTAAGCCATTGGTTCTGTATGCATCTTGGAACTGAATATCTAGGCACAGGCCACTAGTATACCTACCAATAGAGAGCCTGAAGGAAGTACCAAGAAAAGGGCTGTTCTTTCCTCAACTTTTCCTCTTGGTGCTTATCTATCTAGGCACTACTAGGCACTATAATGTAACTTACAGAATTTTTGCCCCAATATTTGGAGTACTGTGAGTTTTTTCTCAACCACAAAAAGTCAAGGAGTTAGATATAAAGGTAAATTTAGTCACAGAACCCAACTTCTTCCTAAATGTAAGTAATTTTCCTAACCGGAAATTTGTCATCAAAGTGATTGTGATTAAACTCATAACTTTTTATCTAAACTAGTCTCTAAAGCCACAGAAGCCATTCAATATACTATCCCAGGTTTAAAATAAACTGTTTATTATAATGAAGTGTTATGTGAGAATGGGGACAAGGGCATTTCATGGGGATTAAGGGCAATTCATGAATGAATGAATTAAAAAGCATTTATTGAGTATTTGCTATTTACAAATTAAGAGCCATAAGGTAGAAAATTCACTGAAGAAAAATGGGATAGCACAAGTTGGGATCTAAAGTGAGATAAGATATAAGAGATTCTTTGTAAACCATAAGATTCTATATACATGTTAATCATTTAATAGACTTCTCTGTTCTAGGGCCAAACCAAAGGGCTTGAGAGAAACTCAAAACACAATTTAAATATAAAATGGGAGAATAAGACTTGTTAGGAGATGGGAGAGTTATCACACTGAAAAGGAAGGAGTGAAAAAGAACCATTGTTCAAGCACCATTGGAACTAAAAAAAAAAAGACATTTCCTGAGGAGTAGGAAGTGGGAATGTTCTCAGGAGGAAGCAGTTGCTTATCCTTCAAGGGATTATAAAGTAGAGCTGCAGAAGCTGTTAGGTGAGTGATCCTTCAATAAAAGTCACAGGGATGGTTTATTACTTCCCACTGTGGGTATTAGTGTAGGTATTTGTTGACCTGATAATGACAGAGGGGTCTTTTGTCTTCCTGGGACACAGATCCAAAATGTAACAGAGAACCTCTTGAGCCCAATCAAAATGAATGATTATTACCCACTTTTTTGGTGATTTAGTGAGGATTGGTAGGGCCCAGATGATATTGCCAAAAGGAACCTAGGAAATGTTGCTGAAGGTAACGTATCAGCTAAGAAACCGACAATCATCGGGACACAGAGAGTGCTTTCATCACTGCTGGCCACTGAAAGCAAGGGATCCAGAAGAGCAAAGTAGGTTTGGAAAATGAACAGCTGTTTAATTAAATGGTATCTGGGAATGAAATTTGGATTTTGGAATCATAGTTTAAAATATAGGAATGGCAGCACCCTGGCCACAGATGGTATATACCTAACAAAGACTAGTAAAAATGTATTGGCTTGGTGTCCTCCAAATTTAATGTTAAAAAAAGGTTTCTAAACTGAAGAAAAGGCAAAGAGAGAAAAACTATATATACCAAACTGGATATCCTAGAGACTAAACACAATGTATTTTTTGTTTTGACTCGATCTGTGATTTCTTTGGTATATGGTGCTCCACCAAAGAACTTCTGCTTTCAATGTAAACTGGCACCTCTACTGCAAATTGTGGTTTGGATGGGAAACTTGAATGGAAAAGATATATATATATATTTTTTTTACTAACTTCTATTTGAACTTTAGCATTTCCTTCAATTAAGAATTAAAGAAATCTATCATTATTCAGAGGAAGAATCCATAGGTTTCCACCAGACTGCCAAAGTGGGCCATAATACACCAGCTGTTAAGAATTCTGTTCTTAGAGAGATACTGAAAACCCTAAATGGGAAATGACTTGTCCACGTAAAAAGCCATTTTTTGGGTCAGAATTGAGAATTGAATCCAGCTCTGGCCTGACACTGAGGCCAGTTCTGTATATACTATTCAATACTATTTCCAGGCACAATGTTGGAAGACAAATAGTAAGAAAGAAATCCAGAAATTTATAGGAGACAAAAATCCAAGAAAGGAGACCTCAAATATCTATACACAAAGTCATGACATTTAGGGAACAAAGAACCAGAGTTCCTAATGCAATGGAAACTGTGAGTTACTTAGGTACAAGCAAAACATGGAGAGATGACAACTATTAGTGTAATATTGCTCTGGATGGGTATAACTAATTTTAAAGAAACAGGAAATAGGATACAGAAAAAGAGAAGCAAAGTAGCTTTGGATATTAAGAAAAATGCTGTTATATAGAAATTCTAGAACTACAGATAACATATGATGGAGAACATTTGGATGGAGATCAATGACAGGAAAAAAAAAACAAAAGGAAGTGTATCATTGACTTTCATAGGCTTTCAATAAGCAGATCACACATCAGGTACAGAGGCTTGTGATAGGGGGTATCTGTTATCCAAACATTTTCTGGATTTCCTGCACTCATGCCCTCTTTCCCCAAAGGTGAACAACTCGCAATTTCTTACGTTAACTATAATTCCATCCTTCAAAACTGGAGAAACTAATTAGATGGAATTCTGGATTTCATTCTCATGAAGAAGGAGGAACTGATTGTAGGGGTTAGAATTGATAGGGCATTTGGTGTGAGAACATGACATACCTCCTTTCCAGGCCATCTAATTATAGGTTTGAAAAGGAAATCAGGGAATCAGGAAATTGATCTGATGGGCACCCTAAATTTGGTGTTAGCAAATTTCAAAAGTTTCAGAGAAAAGGTAGGTAAGATCACATGGACAAAAATTCTATAGCAGGATTAAGCCTAGGAGGGATGGGAAACCCCCAAAATAAAATTCTGAAGCTATAAGGAGAAATAATTCTAAAGAAGAGGGAAAAAAAGAGAAATTGACTAATGCTTGCAAGATTGTTATGAAGATCAAATGAGATAATATTGGTAAATAGTGCTTAGCACTATGTGCCAAGGCACATAGCAGACAATTAATTAATGCTTATTTCATTCTCTTAACCTCCTATCATGACAGTCTAATGAAAGTAATGACCTTTTCCTTGCTCAGTTGCCTAGGGCTCTATGGACACAGACAATTTTATGGAATTAACTAACAAAATTCACTGAGACAATAAATCCAATAGCTCCTTGGCTTATTTGGTACTTCTGTGAACTAAAAGCATAGTATTTGTTTCCAGGCAGCATCCTACTTTCCAAAGAAACCTGCCTCATCAATTTTCTATGTTTTAGAAGGATAAAACTCTTTTAGTATATGTATATACCTTAAAGGTTTTAGACCTTTGTAGTTTTAAATTGTTTTATTCATATTCTGAACCTGGCATGATGGGATGGTTATATCAATATTGGTATTGGAGAGACAAATGGGAATGGAAGTGAAAAATTCCTTGATTAAAGCAGCAACAACAACAAAAATTCAGATGTATAGTCTGTAATTCTAGCTAACAGCATATAGAAACAGCAAAGCGAAAAGAAGCAGGATTGCTTAGAAATTAACTTTATAGATCAAGATTATTAAAAGTAGCTGAGATAATGATGCAGAAAAGCATAGACACATGAACAAAAGAGATTGAGAGGCTGAGAATACACTAAATGCGTTGTTTTCTGGAATCCAAATCCATCTGCGAGTGTGTGGGGAGACATTGGTTCTAACTTGTTGCTACATAGCCTTTCATTGTAAGTTAGACCCTATTGTAAGCTATAATCTGTGATCAATACCTGGACTGGTTAGAAGATGGTGCTCATTAATTAGGCCAAAGTCATGGTGTTTGATCCTTTTATAGGATATTGACCTTACAAATGTGCTTGTTGGTCACAAGGAGTTTTCTGTGAGATGTAAAGCTCAAAGAACAACCAAAATCTATGTGAATTTGAAAAAGTCAACTCAATGTAAATCCACCTAAAAGATGGGTCTCTGATTTTATTGTATATACTAATTTTTTTTGCCTTAATGGGACTTTGATCAATCAGTCAACAAGTACTTATTAATATTACAATGTTGCTCTGAGGATCAAATAAGATAATGCATGATAATTACTTTGTAGACCTTAAAACACTGTATGACTATTCATTATTATCATTATTGAGTATGATCTATCCTGATATCCTCCTTTTTTCAATTTCACATTCAATTTATTGCCCACCTGCAATGTGGGTCCAAGGTATATGCATTGGCAGATGACCCCATCCAAGTTCATGCCATAATACGGATATCAGACATTCCTCATCCCCCCAGTGTTCCCTGTTCTTTCCATCACCTCTGGTTATTTAGTAATCCTGTTTGGATTACTAAAGCATCCACTTCTGGGCTTAACCATAGATCTCTCCGGAGTTGCCTTATGATAGCCTGTGATTCAATATAATCATCACAAAGTCATTTGCAAACAGTGGCATCTGGAGACCTTTATAGGTGATTGTTCTTTTAGTTGGAATTGGCACAAGAGTGTCTCTATGATACTGGTGAAAGCCTTTAGGCACATATATTTTCCCATTTTATACCTTCCTTAATACTAATAAGCAGTATCAATTGAAAAATTGAAAAATCTCTATGGTTGTGTTTATTCCAATTACATAAGCAATTTAAGTATATAAGTTGGAGATGTCATGTTGGGACCTTTAAGACTGATTTTTGCTCTAACAAGTCAAATTCTGTTTTGTTTTTTTTTTTCAACAAAAAAGAAGAGAGTGGACTATTAGAGTCTCTATACCTCTCAGTTATGGTACTGTGAAAATATATGAAGGCCTACCTGTTCCTTTTTGTTTTCATCAAGCATCCATACTGGATACAAGCATAGAACATTCTTATAAAGATTTTACAGAATCAGTGTGAGTTATACTTGTAGTCCCTGATGCTTGGGCGGCTGAATCTGGTGGCTCACTTGAATTAACAATTTCTGAGTTGTAGTAGGACTAAAGTCAATCAGACATCTGTAATAAGTTTGGCATCATTATGGTGAACCTCAACTTTCTCCAGTCCCAGAAAGGAGGGCCACCAGGCTGCCTAAAGAAGGGTGAACCAGGCCAGGTCAGAAAAAAAAAAGTTGAACAAGTTAAAGGTTTTGTGCCAATCAGTATTGTAATTGGGCCCATGAGTGGCTGCTGCACTTTCAGCTTGGGCAAGATAGGGAGGGCCAGTTTAAATAAACTTTACAGAGATAGGAAAAAACACATGTGAATTGGTAGTTACTAATGTCTTTTCAGTATCTTCAAGGGATATTTTTGGTAATCATAGCAAATAATAATAATAGAGTCATAACTAGGCTTGGACAACTGGCTTCTTTCCCCAGGACACAAAATGTACATGTTGCTAATAACACTGGTTGTCCTTCAGCATCATTGAAACAACTTAACACCAATTAAAGCAAATAATAAGTTACAATAAGGAACCAAAAGATGGAGGGCCGGGGTGAACTCTGACCATCTTGTCTACCTGATAGCAAACTATGACTTTAACTAAATTACTTTTTCTATCAGGTGATAGAAAATATGTATACAACATATATTTAAATGGTACCTAACATATTACTTTTAATATGTAATCTTTTCCAGCTGCTATACCAGGGATAGGGAACCTGTGGCCTCAAGGTTACATGTGGCCCTCTAGGTCCTCAAGTGTAGCTCTTTGACTGAATCCAAACTTTGTAAAACAAATCCCCTTAATAAAAGGATTTGTTCTGTAAAACTTGGATTCCGTCAAAAGGCCACACCCAAGGACCTAGAAGGCCACTGTGGCCTTGAGGCCACAGGACCCCCACTCCTGTGCTATGCCATGCAATCTTCTAGAGGTGAGTAAAGGGCAACAGTGAATTCCGCAATAATTAAGTACATTTTTCCATTTTCTGTTATATGTGAGGAAAGAGACTATGAATGTTTTATTCACTGGAAGAAAATATTTTAAAAATAAAATATTATTAATATTTTATATCACCTACATTTTCAAATACACCCCTCCCATTTTCCCCTCTTGCAGAGCCATCCCTTACTACCAAAAAATAAAAAAAAAAGAGAGGAAAATACAGTTGGACAAAACTAAAAGTTGAAAAATTTAGCCACTATAAGCAGCATTCCAAGCCCAAAATACTCCACCTATGTAAAGAAGTGGGAGGAGGGCTCTTCTTCTATCTCTTCTTTGGGCCCAAGTTCCCTCATTATAATCTCATAGCATTCATTTTCCTTTTTTTTTAAAAATTATTATTTCCTTTTTCATTGTTGTATTCCCTGTATTGTTTTTTTGTTTCTATTTCACTTTTCATCAGCTGTCTTCCTATACTTTTCTGTATTCATCATATACATTTTTCTTATGCACAGTTATAGTCATATACCACAATGTGCTTATGCATTCCCAATTCATGAAGATCTACTTCAATTCCATATCTTTGCTACTATAAAATGTGCAGCTACAAATATTTTGGTGTATATGAGGTCTTTCTTTTCATCATTGATGTGATTGGAGTATATTCCTAGCAGTAGAAGTTCTAGGTGGAAGAGTATAATCATTTTAGTCAATTTTAAAGAAGAAAATATTAAGTGATAGTATACTAGAATTATTGCTTTAGAACTAGCAGAGACCTCAGGTTATCATGTAGTCTATTTTTTCATTTTAAATGATCCATATTTTTCTAATGCCAATGTTGGAAAAATCATTTAACCTCTCAGTACTTCAAGGCAACTTCCAATGAGTAATTATAGAGCTGTTGATCTACTACAGTAGAAGGACTTTCTTTACTAGGAAATTTTTACATCAATGAAATCACAGGTCCCCATATCTTACAGTTGAGAAAACTACGGCCCAGAGAGATTAAGAGAATTGTGCTTGGTTGCACAGCTAAAACGGAGCAGAGGTAGTACTTAAGTTTAGACATTTGGAATTTAGTTGAATGCATTTCTAAATAAAGTCAGTGTAAACAGCTTGGTTAATACTGGACACATGATAGCACTCTTCAAATATTTCAATGTCTGTTATGTGAAATAAAGGGACAGTCCTGTTCTATCTTTGTCTTTCTCTACAGGGCAGAACTTGTTCAAACCTGGCCGGGGGGAGGGAAGCTACAAGGATATTTCACCTCCACCTGAAATTTATAAATAAGCAAACTGAATGTTAAAGACGGAAAATGACTTTTCCAAGTTCATAGAGTAGGGAACAATCTCTGAGCCCATATTTCTAAGAGAAAGGACCAGATGAAATGCTAGCTTGAAATAAAACTTAAGTTCTAACTTCTTCATTTCTGTCTCACTTGTCTTCAAATGAGTCAGAGCCAGATGGGCAGAGTACTTTAAAGCTCCCAGTGGCATACAATTTACAAATGCTGGAGATACACACACACACGCACACACACACACACATACACATACATACACACATGTATAATGTATGTATGTATGTGTGTTTATATATGGATATATATATATATGCACATATGTATATACATACATACATACATACCCACCCACCCACCCACCCACACACACACACACACACACACTATTTATTCTCAGCCCTTTGTTGACTTTACATAAATATCTGCTGTGGAGAGGATTCATTTACCTGACATGAATGTAATTAATAGAAACTAGTTTTTGTCACTGTGGTTGTATCATACTACCTTGGTTTCACGTAATTGTTTGTTATGTATCAATATTTCAGCAGAATTTCACAACATAGCTTGTTATTACAAAGAGTGTAACTCTTTGAGACTTAGCTACATTAAATCCAAGAAATTAATGAATAATACAAGTAACCTGTAAACTAAGAGTTAGTCCCATACACTGACACCAGCAGTATAAAAGGATTCCACTAGAATTATGTATCAACCTCTGTGGGTGATAATTGAAATTAAAAGTCATAGAAACTTCTGTATTATTTTTTTTCCAATGACTTCCAAACTAGCCTTATGCCTACTTTGCCCGTCCTTCAACCAGCCTGCCTGGGATCCAATTTCTGGACACATGATTTAAAAAAAAATTCCCTTAGATCTAAAGACTTCATAAAGTGTTCTAATCAGATTTCTGAATACTGAAAGATTCATGCATCAATTTCCAACTGAAACAGATTTCCTTTCATGGAGTACAGATTTTAAATCAAAATTAAATCAGAACTTATATGGATACCAATCTCAGTGACAGCAGTCCAAACGCAAAGTTATTTATAAGGAAAGGGAGAAAAAGGAGAAGCTGAAATATAGACTCCTAGGTTTTTATTTATGAAAAATTCAGCTTTCATAGTCACCAAAGAGCCTAAATTGGATAACTGATCTCACCATATTTTACAAATTTTGTTTATTGTTGCAAAGCTTAATCCCCCTTCACATCCCTCAACCCAATAGTCTTCTTCAACCAAAAGTCCACATTCTCTTAAAAAAGAAATACAATTAAGCAGAACAAAGTTGTTCTGACAAGATGCGCCTCACTGCACATCGTTAGTCCATCACTTTCCTGAGACATTAGTCTTCTGAAGTCAAGATTGGTCACTGGATTGATCACAATTCTCACATCTTCGATGTTATTTTCCTTCTGATTGTTGTCATTTGATTGTTTTCTTGATACTATGTTTTCTAGTAGTTGATACAAATCTTCCCAGGTTTCTATACATTCCTTAGAATGTAGCCTAAGGGAGATGTGGAGTGAGAGAAGGAGATGAATTTTTAGATTGATAATATAATTGGCGCAGCTGCCTGGTATGTTAAACTGACCATGCTTTTGGATTTGAGGTCAGATGGACCATCTTTGTGGGATGAACTTGTACAAAGAAAAGGAAAGTGATATATCACAGTTAAGGCTATATGGACAGATTTGGCACCAATGTGTTTGTTTGATCAGGAATCAGGACCTTTGATTTCATCCTTCAGTGTAAAACGACTAGTAACTTACTATTCTTAGTATAGATCTGCAACAGTTTTGGAAATTAGATTACCAGAGAGTGTGCTTTTCATGGTATTACTCCACCACCTGCAGCCTATCAAAAAAGTTCACTCTAATGATCTACCACCCTCACCAACAAGGTTGATATAGTCTTCTTGATAGCTAATTCAAATCTTTCGTAACATGGTTTTCTTTTCTTTCATCTTCAATGGATCAGAAAACACTGCTTGGGCTATCTCTAATCTGCCTTATAGTCCCATCTCCTAGCTCTATGGTGCTTAGCAGGGGCCTTTGTTTCTTTTCCATGTCTGTCTGGTAATAGATTCATATGTAATTTCAGATCTGGAAGGACCTTTAGAGGCCATCGAATCCATTTTTTTAAATTTTACAGGCCTACATGAAACTGAGGCCCAGGGAAGTTCAGCAACTTGTCCAGGTTCACACAGATAGTAAGCGCCAGAGTCAGAATTTGGATGCAGGTCCTTGAACTCTAGAATCCATATTCTTTCATTGTACTATGTTGCTTTTCCTCTGAGTGGGGCGCAATTTTGATATATACTGCTACTTTTGGCCATGTTCAGGTGATATATTATTTCACTATGACCTTGTAAAAAAGAACAAACTGGCAAAGAATTGTAAGTTTAATATTCTTTGTGTTTTATGATAGGAATCATCTTCTGGCTTATGAATTGGCTGTAATTTGTCCTAAAAGGTAGCATGACATAGTGGCTGAAAGACTGGAAGTGAAGACATTGGAGTCAGGATGGATTACTTTGGTTCAAATCTTACCTTCGATGTATTTTGTGTGATTAGTAGCAAGGTAGTAAACTTATCATAATCACAGGTACTTAGGTTCCAAGTCATATAATCTCCAAGTCTCTATAGTCTTATTTTCTAAGACTTTAAGTTGCAGAGTTTATGAAATTTTTACACTGGAAATTACCTAAAGTGATGGAATCAAGGTCTAGATTATACCACAAACAGCAAACAAAACCAATTGCAACATATACCAATAGCTTTTTAGATAGGGTACTTACCTTCTCAATTGTTTCATCTGTATAATGGGGAATAATATGATCATGTTACATATTTGCAATTAACAATTCAGATCAGGTTTTAGCCCATGGGCTAAATCCAGTCACCTGCTTTTACATTTTGAAATAAAGTTTTATTTCAAAATATAAAGACCATTCTCAGCTTGCAGGCCACAAAAGTAGGTGGCTAGTTGAATTTGAGCTTCAGATGGTTGTTTGCTAACTCCTGATCTAGCCCATATCATCTCCCATTTCCTTCCACAATCTATGATTCTATAAGACTATCATTCTCTATATAGTGCTGCGTATGAATGAAGGCACAAGATCAATACAGTATCATTGTTAATATTTTTGTTATTATATAAATAGCTTTGAATGGAACTAAGCACAGATTTTTTACTTTGAAACCACTAAAGTTATTGAGTGAGAGAGGGGATGGGACATTGGTAGAACCATTCTTTAGTCATAATAAGTTTGGTAGCTAAGTAAAGGATGTATTGGAGTGGGGAGAAAACTGAGGCAGGGAAACCAGTTAGAATGCTATTACAATAGTCCAGACAAGCATTGAATAAGATCACAAAAATAAAATAGATTTTATGTTAATGGACAAAAAAAGACTCGTTATTGATGTAGGAGTAACTCCTGAATCAGCTGTCTGTATATAGTTGTGGCACTGACTAGTTACAGTAAAGATCAGAAGCATTAGAAAGCTAGAAGAAAGAACAAAAATCAGAAAATGATACTCATGAAATTGAACAACACAATTCTGACCTATTCAAATAAGTTTTTGGTAGTGAAAAATGGGTACTGAATGGAAAAAAAGGACATTGATACAACTGGTAACAATTTACTACTGATGTTTAACTAATATAAGTCAATTACCATTAAAAGAAGGCTAAAAGAACCTAGAATGCATTTTAAGTCAGCAAATATCTGACTTCCTTGTCAAGTACATAGAAATATCAGCCAACAACAATATAGGTTTAAAATACAAAATCATTTCTAAAGCCTGACAGAGTAAGAAGATGGAAGTTGATGAGCAGTATTGCCTCGTTAAGTAGAGACAAACAAAGGAAAGCTGAACCAGTTTAAAAAATCTTGGCAAGAGACCCAACTTCTTAAAATTTTCCTGAGGACATTTAACTATGAAAATGAAAGGACAATAAAACAAACAAATTTTTTATTAAAAATTAGCAAAGATATGCAAATACTTTTCTAACTTTTTTCCTATTACTAAGCAGAATAGAGGGACATCACACTTGGGAGTAGAGACACATCATACTAGGTACACATCAGAATCTTGGTTATGCAAATAGATGAGGTAGAAATGGCACCAAAGAGAACAAAAGCAGGAAAAGCAATCAGATTAGACCAAATACACACTGAGAAGATCCGTGCTAGAGGTCATACAACTATGAGAGCATTGGAAAGATGCTAAAGTTATAGAGAAAAATCTTGGACAATAGATTATTATAAAACATTTAAGATAATACTGACAATTATTGATTATATACTTATTTTCCCATCTATATCACATTTTGTGAGAATCATCTCCATATCTATCAAGAGAATTCTTGATGAAGGTATTATAGGAAACTGGGAGATTTTTGTACATCATGACAAAAGTTGAACACATCTTTGACTTCAAAGAAATAACTGTAAAACAATGTTGACAATATTAGATCACATCTGTTTATTGTTTTTGTTAAATTAGAAATGACTTTCTAGAGCAAAAGACCACCTTAAAGAGTGTCTTCTAACATGTCTCCTAGTCATACATTAGAATCATTCAAGATGCTTTGTATGGGGATAACTTTGGTCATTGACCCTCTGAACATAATCATTAAGTGGAGCATAAAATAGGGATCCATATGCTCACTAAGGTGTTTGTCACTTTAATGGAGGAGATCCTTGACAGAATACAAGCATAAGAGGGATTCTCAAAAATGGTGAGGTTCTGTAGATGTGGATGACTGTGACATCAAATGCTAGAATAGTGTAGAGCCTTCTGGCAGTGATCTGTAACAACATAAGAATCTGACCTACACATCCAAAAAAGGGAAAAAAATAACAATGTAATAAATAATATTTGTTGTCTAGATTATGTCATTTAACTAAATGGACAGCCTATAGAACTTCTCAGTATATAATTATGTCATAATAACCTATACCTTTAGCAATGTGGGATATCCAGTATACATGGGAAATTGATTATGCCTATATATGAACATCAATGGATTCCCCTCATATTGTCTGAAAAAGAAGTTATTTGTGAATCAAGGGACTAATCCATTCAGAAGAAAAAAAAAACATTTCCTCAATCCATCACTATTTGGGATACCTTTTTTTTTGAAACATATTGTATTGCCATGAGTGAGAAAAGCGTAGTTTATTATGCCTGATTCCTGCTGCCTCCAACAGTAGAAGGTAACTATCATGTCACATCCTCTCAGCACATTGGGTTGAGTTTTGGTGGTGATCTCTGGATAGGATTTGGATAATGCTTACACAGAATGGGCAGTCACAGAAGGCCTGCATATGTAGCATAAATGGTACTTTTTATTTGGATCAATGAATGAGATCATAACTTCTTTTGTATATTTTGAAAGCAAGAATTTCATATTTATGCCTTTTCTCTTTTGTCCTGATAATCATCCACCCGAAACAATAGTTACATCTCTTCCTTGATCCTTCTCTTTTCCATAATCTCGTTAAAAACACCTTGCTCATCATTCTTAGCATTCCTTACCACCCCCAAATCATTCTGAAATTTAGTGCTGCTGACACTATTCTTATAGGATGATACATCTTTCACTTGCCCTTTCTTTTATCTTTGCTTTATATCTTTTACAAATCTAATTTGGAAGAGTTGTTGCATCTGAGATTTATTTCAGAGATAGAGTTTTAGAAAACTTGGTGGATGATTGAATTTAAGGGCTGCATGAGAAGTAAGAGTCAATTAATGACTCGGATGTTTCACATCTGGGTGAGTAAGATATTGTCAGTTTCATTAACAAAAATAAGGAGGTCAGGAGGAGAATCTTTTTAGGGGGAGAGTTAAGTTTGGTACATGTTTTATGTAAGATAGCCTCATGTAACTGTCCAGCATAAATCAGAAGAGTTCTGTCCTGTTCTGTCTATATTAGCTTATATTTATTGGTAATTGTGTTGTTCATTAGTTTTTGCTGCTCATTATAACCTCTAAATTTTTCCAAATAGCTTTTAAATGTTTCAGGTATAAGCCATCTTTCCAATATCAAGCCTCTGTTCTCTCTTTAAACCCTCTTCATTCTCTCCTGCCATCTGGCTTCAAGTCTGCTCATCAAACCCTCATTAACTGATCTCAATTCTTTTTGTTTTTGTTTTTGTTTTTCTTTTGGCTCTAAGATGCATTTTAAAGGAAAGATATACACCCTCTTAGTGGATCTGCCTTTAATTTTCTTATGTAGGGCCACTGTCACTTCACCTATCTTTTTAAAAAAGAAGTCAGTTCTTCATATTTTGAATTAAAGAACAAAGACAATAACAAAATACCCCATACATTTAAACATTTAAATAAGACAATACACCCCCATTTCCTCTTAACTTTTTTTTGCTTCAGACAACTGCCCCCCAGTAAAACCAAAACAGAACCCTAGACATGTTACAATTTACAACAGTTATTTAAAAAATCTTAACCCAAAACTTTAAAAATATTAATTGCCACTAAACTATCAATGGATGCACTTTCATATAAGTTATTTATAAGGTAAAAAAATTCCTAGTCTCTTTTAGGAATCTTTAATCCCAGTGGGAACCTGTTATTAGTTCAGGGGTAGCTTAAATGAAGAGATGATCATAACATTAACATATATAACAAGGATTCTGAACCTTTTTTGTGTATTCTTTGACAGTGGTGATGCCTATAGATCCAGTTTTAAAATAATGATTTCATATGCAGAGAATAAACTACATAGAATTACAAAGGAGACCAATTATATTGAAATGCAGTCATAAAATACTTTTTAAAAAAAGTTTAGAGGCCCCTGGTTAAGAATTCTACAATATAGCCTCATCAAATTTCAGAGCCATGTGGGACCTTATAGACTGTCTCCTCTGGCTGTTTCTTTTTTTTTTTTTGACAGAGGAAGAAACTGAAGCCCAGAGAGGTTATGTGACAGGGACAGGAACAAGGATGAGGCTAATTGGGTGTAGAGGTAGGACTGAAATCAGGTCCCAGGCTTCTTTTTCTAGGATATCACACCACTTTACTGCATAAACAAAGTATATACATATTTGTCTAATTTACAGTATGTAAGATAAGCAGGATATGATGACAAACCCCTTGCACTTTTTGCTTTGCAAAGCATTCTCCCATTTAATGCCCTCCAAATATTCACAATCTAGTCATGCTATAGCACAGTATGTATTTTTTATTAATTTATTTTTAGTTTTCAATATTCACTTCCATAAGCTTTTGAGTTTTAACATTTTCTTTCCCTCCTTCCCCACCTCCCTTCCCAAGTTGGCGTGCAATCTGATATAGGCTCTACATATACATTCCTATTAAACATCTTTTCACATTAGTCATGTTGTAAGGAAGAATTAGAACCAATAGGAAGAACCACAAGAAAGGAGAAACAAAACAAAACAGAAGAAAAAAAGAGCAAATAGTATGCTTCAATCTGCATTCAAACTCCATAATTCTTTCTCTGGATGTGGATAGTATTTTCCATCATGAGACTTTTGGAGATGTCTTAGATCCTCATGTTGCATTCGAGAAGGTCTAAGTCTATCAGAGTCAGTCATTGCACAATGTGGCTGTTACTGTGTACAATGGTCTCCTGGTTCTGTTCACTTCACTCAGCATCAGTCCATACAAGTCTTTCCAGATTTTTCTGAAGTCTGCTTGCTCATAATTTTGTATAGCACAATAGTATTACATTACATTCACAGAGCACAACCTGTTCAGCCATTCCCCAATTGATGGGCATCCCCTCAATTTCCAATTTTTGCCACCACAAAAAGAGCTGCTATAAATATTTTTGTACACGTGGGTCATTTTCCCATTTTTGTGATCTCTTTGGGATACAGGCTGATAAATGGTATTGCTGGGTCAAAGGGTATGCACATTTTTATAGTCCTTTGGGCATAGTTCCAAATTGCTCTCCAAAATGGCTGGATCATTTCACAACTCTACCAACAATGAATTAGTGTTCCACTTTCCCCACATCTTCTCCAACATTTATCATTTTCCTGTTTTGCCATGTTACCCAACATGATAGGTGCAATGTGGTACCTCAAAGTTGTTTTGATTTGCATTTCTCCAATCAATTGTGATTTAGAGCAATTTTTTTCATATGACTATAGATGGCTTTATTTCTTCATCTGAAAACTGTCTGTTCATATCCTTTGAACATTTATCAACTGGGGAATGACTTATATTTTTATAAATTTGACTTAGTTCTCTATATATTTTAAAAATGAGGCCCTTATCAGGGACACTGGTTGTAAAAATTCTTTCCCAGTTTCCTGCTTCCATCCCAATCTTAGATGCATTGACTTTGTGGAAAGATTTTTCAATTTAATATAATCAAAATTATCCTTTTTATATTTCATAATGTTCTCTATCTCTTGTTTGGTCAAAAATTCTTCTGTTCTTCATAAATCTGAGAGGTAAACTATTCCTTGTTCTTCCAGTTTGCTTATATTATCAGCCTTTATATCTAAATCATGTGCCCATTTTGACTTTATTTTGTTATACGTTGTAAGATGATGGTCTATGCCTAGTTTCTGCCATACTCTTTTCCACTTTTCTCAGCAGTTTTTTTTTCAAATAGTGAGTTCTTATCCCAGAAGCTGAGGTCTTTGATTTATCAAACAGTAGATTATTATAGTCATTGACTACTGTGTCTTGTGTACCTAACCTATTCCACTGATCCACCACTCTATTTCTTAGCCAGTACCAAGTAAGTGTTAATGATTACTGCTTTATAATACAATTTAAGATCGGGTATAGCTAGGACATTTTCCATTGCATTTCTTTTCATTAGTTCCCTTCATATTCTGGACCTTCTGTTCTTCCAGATGAATATTGTTATTATTTTTTCTAGCCCTATAAAATAATGTTTTGGTAGTTTGATTGGTATGGCACTGAATAAGTAAATTAAATTAGGTAGAATTGTCATTTTGTTATATTATCTTGGCCCACCCATGAACTACTGATGGTTTTCCAATTATTTAGATCTGACTTTATTTGTGTGAAAAGTGTTTTGTAATTGTGTTCATATAGTTCCTGGGTTTGTTTCAGTAGGTAGACTCCCAAATATTTTATGTCTACAGTAACTTTAAATGAAATTTCTCTTTCTATCTCTTGTTGGACTTTGTTAGTAATGTATAGAAATGCCAATGATTTATGTGAGTTTATTTTATATCCCGCAATTTTGCTAAAGTTGTTTATTATTTCAAGTAGTTTTATACTTAGTTCTCTAGGATTCTCTAAGTATATCATCATATTATCTACAAAGAGTAATAGCTTTTTTGCTTCTTTGCCTAGTCTAATACTTTTAATTTCTTTTTCTTCTCTAATTGCTAAACCTAACATTTCTAGTACCATATTGAACAACAGTGGTCATAATGGACATCTTTCTTTCACCCCTGATCATATTGGAAATGCTTGTAGCTTATCCCCATTACATATAATGCATGCTGAAGGTTTTAGGTAGGTGCTACTTATCATTTTAAGGAAGACTCCATTTATTTCTATGTTCTCTAGTGGTTTTTAATAGGAATGGGTGTTGTATTTTGTCAAAAGCTTTTTCTGCATCTATTGAGATGATCATGTGGTTTCTGTCAGTTTTGTTGTTGATGTGATCAATTATGCTGATAGTTTTCCTAATATTGAAACAGCCCTGCATTCCTGGTACAAATCTTATCTAGTCATAGTGCATGTTATTCTTATGATAAATTGTTATAATCTTTTTGCTAATATTTTATTTAAAAAGTTTGTGTCTATATTCATTAGGGAAACTGGTCTATAATTTTCTTTGTCAGTTTTGACTCTTTCCAGTTTAGGTATCAGCACCATATTTGTTTCATAAAAAGAATTTGGTAAGATTCCTTCTTCACATACTTTCCCAAATAGTCTATATAGGGTTGGAATTAATTGTTCTTTAAATGTTTGATAGAAGTTGCTTGTAAATCCATCTGGCCCTGGAAATTTTTTCCTAGGGAGTTCATTAATGGCCTGTTCAATTTCTTTTTCTGAGATGGGGTTATTTAAGTATTTTACTACCTTTTCTGTTAATCTGGGCAATTTATATTTTTGTAAATATTCATCCATTTCACTGAGATTGTCAAATTTTTTGGCATACAGTTGGTCAAAATAGTTCCTAATTATTGTTTGATTCTTCTTCATTGGTGGTGAATTCACCTTTTTTCATTTCTGCTACTGGTAATTGGGTTTTGCTCTTTCTTTTTTTTTAAAATTAAATTAACCAAAATTTTGTCTATTTTATTGTTGTTTTTTTCTTCATAAAATCAGTTCTTAGTTTTATTTATTTGTTCAATAGTTTTATCAATTTCAATTTTATTAATCTCTCCTTTGGTTTTCAGTATTTCTAATTTGGTATTTAATTGGGGATTTTTAATTTGTTCTTTTTCTAGTTTTTTTTTAGTTGCATGCCCAATTCATTGATCTCTTTATTTTATTTATTTAAGCATTAAGAGATATAAAACTTCCCCCAAGAACTGCTTTTGCTGCATCCTATAAGTTTTGGTATGTTGTCCCATTATTGTCATTCTCTTGGAAGAAGTTATTGAATATTTCTATGATTTAATGTTTGCCCAATTCATTCTTTAGGATTAGATTATTTAGTTTCCAATTAATTTTAGTCTATCTTTCCCTGGTCCTTTATTACATATAATTTTTATTACATCATGATTTGAAAAGGATGCATTTAATATTTTTGCCTTTCTGCATTGTGTTGTGAGGTTTTTATGCCCTAGTACATTGTCAATTTTTGTGTATGTGCCATGTACCACTGAGAAAAAGGTATATTCCTTTCTATCCCCATTCAATTTTCTCCAGAGGTCTACCATGTATAACTTTTCTAAAATTCTATTCAACTCTTTAACTTCTTGTGTTTTTTTGTGGTTAGATTTATCTAGTTCAGAGAGGGGGAGGTTGAGGTCCCCCACTAGTATAGTTTTGCTGTCTATTTCTTCCTGTAACTCCCTGAACTTCTCATCTAAGAATTTCGATGCCATACCACTTGTTGCATATATGTTTAGTAATGATATTACTTCATTGTTTATGGTGCCTATTAGCAGGATATCATTTCCTTCCTTATCTCTTTTAATAAGATCTATTTTTGCTTTTGCTTTGTCTGAGATCAGGATTGCTATCCCTGCTTTTTTTTTTTTTTTGCTTCAACTGAAGCACAATACATTCTACTCCAGCCTTTTACCTTTACCCTGTGTGTATCCCTCTGTTTCAAATGTGTTTCTGGTAAACAACATATTGTAGGCTTATGTTTTTTAATCCATTCTGCTCTCCATTTCCATTTTATGGGAGAGTTCATCCCATTCACATTTACAGTAATGATTACAATCTCTGTCTTTTTCTCCATCCTATTTTCCCTTCCCCAGTTTATACTTTTCTTTATCCTTTTCCCTCCTCACTAGAGTTTTGCTTTTGGTCATCGCCTCCCTCAATCTGCCCTCCCTTCTATCAGCCCTTTTCTTTGCCTTTTCCATTGCTACTTCTTCCCTTCCTTCTATTCCCCTTCCTTTTTCTTTCCCCTTTATCCTCCTACTGCCTATATGGGAAGTTAAATTTCTATACCTAACTGAGTATGTTATTACCTCCTTGAGCCAAATCTGATGAGAGTAAAGTTCAAACAATGCTCATCTCCTTGCCTTCTTTCCCTGTAGTGTAATATGTCTTTGTGCCTCTTCATGTGATGTTATTTACCCTTTCTGCTTCCTTCTTTCCTTTTCTCCCATTAAAGTTCCTTTTCACCACTTCATTAGGTTTTTTATCATCACATCAAAGTCAACTTAAACCCACCCCCTCTGTCTATGTATATCCCTTCTAAATGTTGTAATTAAGATACATTTATCAAGAATTATGAGTGTTGTCTTCCCATGTAGGGATGTAAACAGTTTATCCTTATTGAATAACATGTTTTTCCCCTTTCCTATTACCTTTTTATGCTTCTCTTGAGTCTTGTATTTAAAGATTAAATTTTCCATTGAGCTCTGGTCTTTTCATCAGGAAAGTCTGGAAGTCTCCTATTTTATTGAATGTCCAACTACTCCCCTGAAAGATTATGCTCAATTTTGCTGGGTAGTTGATCCTTGGTTGTAATCCAAGCTCCTTTGTCTTATGAAACATCATATTCCAAGCCCTCTCATTTCTTAATGTAGAAGCTTCAAGGTCCTGCTAATCCTGGCTGTAGTTCCATGATATTTCAATTGTTTCTTTCTGGCTGTTTGCAGGATTTTCTCCTTGACCTGATAATTCTGGAATTTGGCTACAATATTCCTTGGTGTTTTCAATTTGGGATCTCTTTCAGGAGGCGATCTGTGGATTCTTTCAATGACTATTTTACCCTCTAGTTCTAGGGCATCAGGGCAGTTTTCCTTGATGATCCCCTGAAAGAAGCTTTCCAGGCTCTTTTTGTCATTATGGCTTTCAGGTAGATCGATAATTCTTAAGTTATCTTTATTGGATCTATTGTCCAGGTCAGTTGTTTTTCCAATGAGGAATTTTACATTTTCTTCTATTTTTTTTCATTCTTTTGGTTTTGTTTGACTGAGTCTTGATGTCTCATAGAGTTATTAACTTCTAATTGCCCAATGCTAATTTTTAATGAATTATTTTCTTCAGTTAGCTTTTGTACCTCCTTTTCTATTTGGCCCATTTTACTTTTTAGGGAGTTGTTTTCTTCATTGTACTTTCCCCCCCATTTTTAAATGAATTGTTCAATTTTTTTCCACCTCCCTTATTTGACTTTTAAAATCCTTCTTGGGCTCTTCCAAGAAGGCTTTTTGGGCTAGAGACCAGTTCATATTCCCCTCTGAGGTTTCAGTTGTGGATATATTGACAATGTTATCATCTCCTGAATTTGTGTTTTGATCTTCCCTGTCACCAAGATATTTTTCTATGGTCATTATTTTTGTATGTTGCTTCTTGCTCATTTTGTTTGCTTTTTTTTCTGGCTTTTAAAGTTGATCTCTGCTTCTGGGGCACAGGAAGCCCTGACCCAGGCTTCTTATGCTAGGGGCTAGGAACCTGGTTACTGGTTTGTTGAGGTGGGGCTTGCCACTGGTTTGCTAGGATGTCTCCCTTCCTGTACTGGTACCCTTCAGCCACAGAAAAAAGGACCTTTCCCATTAATCCCCCTAGCCTCACGAGCTAAAAGACTGCTGTATTTAGTCTTTCTGCTGACTCTACTATTCCAGGATTTTTTCCTGGTGCAATATTCTCTGGGTTTTTTGAGGTTAATAAAGGAGAGTGAAAGCTACTTACTGCTTACTCCACCATCATGGCTCCTGGAAGTTGAAATAGGTGGTCTAATAGCTCCAGGAGCAGTGCTGCCATTGCTGCTGCCACTACCCCTGCTGATTCAGTCACTCCCAAGGCCTGTTCCTGGTTTGCTGGTGGTGGGGTGTATTGCTTGCCCTGCAGCCCTGCAGCCCTGTGCTGGATCATGACTCTCTCTCACTCAGTCCCTATAAACCCAACACGCTGATCTTCTAAGTTGTCTCAGGTGTCTGTGGGCTGAAAGGACTGGAATCTACCACTGCTGCTGGTGATTCAGTCCCTGAAGCCTGCTCTGGCTTTGCTTAGGCTGGATCTTCTGCTGCGCTTTGCATGCTGGACTCTCCTCTCTCAGGCTGGCACAACCGACTTCTCCTGACAACCTTCCAGGTCGTCTAAGATAGGAAATCCGCCTTTCTCTGTCTCTTGTGGGTTCTACCACTCTAGAATTTGTTCAGAGTCACTTTTTAGAAGTACTTGAAGAGATTTGGGGTAGAGCTCAGGCGAGTGCCTGCTTTCACTCTACCATCTTGGCTCCACCCATAGCACAGTATGTTTTAAAGGGAGGGAGTAATTTTTGCACAAAGCAAAGAAGTTAAATTGCATCAAGCTAACCAGTCACCCACCTTTATTTGCATTTGTTCTTGATGTCTATTCTCCAAATTATTCTTCATGTCCCTTGATCTTCTCAAGCATGGCTTCATAATGAATGATATATTAGTTTAGCTTACCTTTACCTGGACAACGGCTACTTTTATGATTGTTGCTAGTCAAACAATGCTTCATCTATGTTGATTCAGTCTCCATTACTTTAAGACAGTGAAAGGCTTCAATGGCTTCAAATGCTTGTTGCCAGTTCCCAGATGTCATCATCTAATGTTGGTTTTAGGGAGGGTGGTGAAAGAATAGCATTGATTTTTAAAATGGGAGAATTGCCCACCTAGTTATTTTTCATCATGATGGATAGATTTTTATATCTGTTTCAGCATTAGAATTGATATATATCTCCAAGAAAACAACTCTTGGTGGACATTTTCATTTTAGAACTACCAGTGTATTTGGTTTCTTGAAATAATTTGTAAATATAAAGCACTACACTCTGAGTAAACAGGGCATTGCTATGGTATCGAATACATATTTTAGACTACAGAAAAAGGAGGAATCCTTTATCTTTCCAATTAAAGAAATGTAGAAGAAATTCTCTAAGCCAAATAAAAGCAATCTATTTGCTACATGTCTAAGGTTCTTCCCATTATTGTAATGTTTTTATTAATGAAGTTAGTGTTCCAAAAGCACAGTTCATTGTCAGAAGCTTCATAACCAGAGGAAAAAATAGAATATGAAGCATGGGGTACATTCCAAGATATTTATTCTCTCTATTTTATATCTTGGCAGGGCTTCTAAGTGTTCTGGGTCCACAAAGGAGGGCTGTCACCTTTCTCTGGATGGTCCTCCCCTCAGTGGTAAGAAGTCCACACAAGGCTATGTCTATGATTGCACTTCTACTTTTTCTATTTTTCTGCCCTCTCTTCCCTTCCTTTCTTTTCCTTTCCCTTCCTTCCTCCTCTTCCTCCTCCTCCTCCTCCTCCTCCTCCTTCTTCTTCTCTCTCTCTCTCTCTCTCTCTCTCTCTCTCTCTCTCTCTCTCTTTCCTTTCCCCACCTTCTTCCTCTAACCACCAGATTACCTGACCTTATTTTGCTCACAATTTTTAGATGAGGAAACTGAAATCCAGAGAGGGGAACTGACTAGTGTGAGATGACTTGTTGAAGTGGTGGCAGAGTCAATCAAGGTAATAGATTTTGATGGATTTTGTACAATATTTTTAGGATGTAGGAGGATACATAACACACTAGAAGGAAATTCATTTTCCTTATTGGTTGGGCAGAGGGGGAAAAGGTTTAGCTTAAATAAAAGAATGGTTTCCTGATGCTGAAAACCATTAACCAAAGTATTTACTTCTATCTCTTAGACTACATTCATTTATTTACCTTAAATCACATGATGCTAGAGCCCTAAGAGATCCTAGGGAGCATCAGGTCCAAGACCCTCATTTGCCAGATGAGGCAACTGAGACCTAGAGAAAGGAAGAAATGACTTATGAGGAAGGGATTGGAGAGAAGTGGCAGCAAGTTAAATGAGCTCTAAAAAGCATAGTTAAACCACACCAAGAAACTGTAACTCTCTAGGCAAAGGGCAACAGGGGTAGCTTGTGGCTAAAAGTAAAGGCCAGGAGCTAAGGAATAAAGTTTACCTTGTGGGACTTTCTTGTTGTTGTTGTTTCTTTTGTTCATTTCTTAAATGGCTAGATGTACTCTGAGAGTCATTTGGCATCTGCCATTATGCACAGAGGCTTAATGATGTGGGACCACAATGGTGCTGTTCTGGGAAGTCCAGGCAGGTACATTTACAGTCTTTCTATTTGTCCCTCACTTAGGAGGTGCAAATGGCTGCTGCTGCTAAGTGGCCTTAAAAATAGAACATTTTTTTTTTTTTGCCTCAGGACACTGTGAACTTGTTAGGTGAGGAGATGATGATGGAACTGCTGATTTCCTCCTAATTCAGCTCCCACTGGCTGATACACACAATCTACTACATGAAGTGCAGAAGCCCAATAATCGAAATGGGAGCCAATTGTCAGAAATTTCTAGAGAATCTTCATTCTCTCAGAGTATGTCATGCTTTTAGGTTTGTAGGTGGTTTTTTCACAATGGTTCTGTGAGGTAGGCAGTGCAAATAATATCAACCCTATTTTACAGATGAAGAAACTGAGACTCTGAAAAGGTAAGGGATCACACAACTAGTAAGTATTTAAGGCAGAATTCAAGGCCTGCTTTCCTGATGCCATGTCCAATTTAGGCATCCCTATGCCATTGAAACTTGCTCTATTAGCCTCATAAAAAAGGCAGCATAGTAGAGGAGAAAAGTTGACGTGTCAAAATTAAAGCCATTAAATTTTGTTTATGTTCCTAATTTATAACTGATCTAAAATTTTCCTTTTGGTAAGCCTTCCTAGAACTGCACTATCATATTCCCACATCATTAATTTTTTTCCTTCCTAGTCAATTTCTATCTCTGGTTATGAAGTTTCTGACAATGAGATGTTCCCTTGGAACATTCTCTTCTTTAATAAAGTAATATACTATGTAGTCCACTCCACCTTATTGCTTCTTCTAGATGAATTATACACAAGTTTAGAATCATATGTGCATGCTTAAATTTAGATTGGCTGCTAACATATACACATATATCAATTTTTCTTTAAGAAACTTTGAAATATATAATGGTATACTTAGATAATCAACCACAAAACTAGGTGAAATAGTTAATAACTTCAGCAAAGTTGCAAGGTATAAAATAAACCCAAATTAATCCTCAGAATTTTCATATACTACCAACCAAGTCCAGCAAGATATAGAAAGAGAAATTTCACTTAAAATAACTGTAGACAATATAAAATACTTGGAAATCTACTTGTTAAGACAAACTCAGGAATGTATGAACACTATTACAAAACACTTTTTACACAAATAAAGTCAAATCTAAATAACAAAAGAAATATAAATTGTTCATGAGTAGACTGAGTCAATATAATAAAATGACAATTCTACCTAAATTACTTAACTTGTTCAGTGCCATACCAGTCAAATTACCAAAAATATTTTAAAGAGCTAAAATGTAATAACATCATTCTTCTGAAAGAAAAAAAAGGTCAAGAATATCAAGGGAATCAGTGAAAAAATGTGAAGGAGGGTGATCTAGCAGTAGCATATCTCAAACTGTATTACAAAGTGGTAATCATCAAAACTAGCTAAGAAATAAAGTGGTAGATCAGTAGAATCAATTAGGTACGTAAGACACAGTAGTAAATGATCATAATCATCTAGTGTTTGATAAAGCCAAATACCCAAGTTTTGGGGAAAATAATTCAGCATTTGACAAAAATTGCTAGGAAAACTGGATAACAGTTTGGTAGAAACTAGGTCTAAACTAGTATCTCATACCATATACCAAGATAAGGTCAAAATGGATACATTAGACATAAAGGGTGATATCATAAGCAAATTAGGGGAGCATGCAATGTTTTACCTGTCAGATATATGGACAAGGGAAGAATTTAAGACCACCAAGAGACAGAGAGTATGGTGGGAATCAAAATGGATAATCTTGATTGCACATATTAAAAAATAATTTGTACAAACAAAATGAATGTAGCGAATATTAGAGGGAAATCAGACAACCAGGGAAAAGTTTATGGCAAGTTTCTCCGATGAAGGCCTCATTTCTCCAATATATACTACACTGAGTAAAATTTATGAGACAAGTCATTCCCCAATAGATAAATGGCCAAAGGCTATGAAGAAGCAATTTTTTTAAAAAAGAAATCAAAGCTATTTATAGGCATAGGAAAGATACTCTAATTCACTATTGATTAGAAAAATTCAAACTAAAACAACTCTGAGGTACCATCTCACACATATCAGATTGTCTAATATTATGGAAAAGGAAAACAACAAGATTTATGAGGAATGTGGGAAAATTGGGACAGCAATGCAATGTTTGTGAAGTTGTGAACTGATTCAACCATTCTGGAGAACAACTTGAAATTATGCCCTAAATGCTGTAAAATTGTGCATACCCTTTGACCCAGCAATACCACTACTAGATCTATGCACCAAAGAGATTAAAAAAAAAGACAGTGGCATATATATATATATATATATATATATATATATTTATAAAAATTGGAAATTAAGGGGATGCTTATCAATTAGGGAATAGTTGAACAAGTTGCAGTGTGTGATTGTGATGGAAGGCATGATATGCTACATTGGCATGATGAGCAGGATGCTCTCAGAAAAACCTGGAAAGACTTCTTATATGAATTGATGCAAAGTGAAATGAGCAGAACAATGAGAATATCATACACAGTAACAGTAATATTGTAAGATGATTAACTGTGAATGACTTAGCTATTCTAAGCAACACAATGATCCAAAACAATTCTGAAAATTTATGATGGAAAATACTATCTACCTCCAGAAAAAGAACTGATGGAGTCTGAATGCAGATCAAAGCATACTTACTTAACAAAAAAAAAAAACAAAAAAAAAAAAAAACCACAAACCTTTGTTTTTCTTTTTTTTTAATCTAGAGAAGAAGGAGAAAATCTAGAACTCAAAGCTTTTAAATAAGAATGATAAAATTGTTACTACAAGTAATTGGACTATATGTATATAAAGATACTTTGAAGAACAAGGCACTTTAAAAGGCTTACTGAAGTTTGAAGCTATTAAAACTATACAATACCCGGTATATGAGTTAATTAAAAAAATAATTGTTGTATACTTGTACAGTACATATTACCATAGTAGACATTATAGATTCAAAGAAACATCAATTTGATAACTTTCCATCAGGAAGAGAAGACATAATCAAGTATACACGAAAAACCTGAATCCAATAGAATTCAGATCCACAATTATTGTAGTTCAGACTTCTGTAATGAATGTACAGAACTCCCAACTTGGAAGCTTCTTCCATTAATATTGGTCAGCATTCCTCTGTAATTTACAATCTTAAAGAATTGCTTAAGGATTCTGAGAGCTTAAGTGATTTGTCCAGGGTTAAGCAGAATGCAAATCCAGGTCTTCTGACTCTGAACCTAGCTCTCAATTTACTATGATACAATTCCTCTCATTCAAAATTACAGAAGAGATAAATTAAATAATGTTTATTAATATTTCAAAATGATTTGTTCCTTCAAAAAGTAGTTACAAAAGAGTTTCTTTAAGTAATGGGCTTGCCTATTGTATTAAACATTTGATTTACATAAAACATTCTTAGGACTAAAGATTTAAAGCTGGAAGAATCTTAGAGATCATTTAGGCCAATTCCCTTATCTCATAGATGAGGAAACAAGCCCAGGGAAGTAGCAGATCTATGATTTGAACCCAGGTCTTCTCTCTCAACTATGCCATGTTATCTTCATCAATGAGTTATTTTATCTACATGGCTTTAAAGCATGGATTACGTCTTCCATTTTACCTGGTTGTCCTAGTTATTCATCTCTTGAAAAATAGCCATTCAAATGATATAATGCAATTATCATGTCATGGACGTCATTTTTTCTAAAACTTGGTAGATATCCCAAGGCTTCCTGAGTCACTACACCCTGCCCTACTGACCAAACTTGTTTCCATATGGAGCCAAGGTGGGTTAAGTCTATCTCAAGTTAAGTATCCTTTGTTGAGTATCATTTATGCACTATGCCTAAGTAAACATCCTTTTATTCATTGTAGAATGATCTGTAAATATCTCGTACCTCGCCAGTGTCAGACCTAAATTACCAGGACACCATCCTGAGTTAGGCCCAGTCCACAATATTTACCATGCTCAGAATTATATCTTTGCCTAATGTGGTAGAAGGATTAAAAGAGGCTTCATGAAATAAAGTATCTATTTGGAATTCTTTTTAGATGGTGATTTCAATGAATCATTTTTTATGGTATCTAAAAATCTGATATCTGATATTATCTTGAGTTTGCATCTTTTTTCCCTTCCATAGATGATATCTCTGCTTGAGGAATTTTGTCAGAGCGTCATCCTCAGCAAAGTTCATTATTAGTGATATAAGTTTTCTGTCTAATAGTACTTACAGCCGTTGGTATAGATTACAGTAAACTTTGCTGCAGTTAATTCTGTCATTTGCTTTTATATTTTGCTTGTACAGCTCTTGGAAAGAATGGAGGCGTGCCACACCATTTGTTTGGATGGATATTACGTAGCTAACAAAGCAGTTAGTGGAAATTTCTGTCCATCTGCTCTTCTGTTTCTTAAAGAATAGGCAGTAGGAGGGAAATAGAAAACAAAGCCCAGAAAATAGCATTCAACTAACCTACATCTGTCTTGATATTGTGAGAAATTGAGCTTTTTAGCAAAATAAGTAAAATTCACATGGGACTGGGCAAAATGTTTGCAGCACATAAAGCCAAATGCCCTGACAAAGTCATTGAAAAAGTATTTTATAACCAGGGGTTTTTAATATTTTCTTTGTAAAAGGTCTCCTTTATCTGATGACTCTTATAGTCTTCTCAGAATACTGTTTTTAAATGTATAAAATAAAATACATAGAGTTACAAAAGAAAGCAATTATATTCAAATACAATTATCAAAATAATTAAAAAAAACAACACATTTTATTGACTCCAAGTTAAGAGCTTCTGTTCTAGGCAAAGACTAATGATCATTTTGTAGAAACGATACCTCCTCTTAATGATTAAGTCAAATAGGATGCCCAGAAGGCATTGTTTCCTTATTGTATTGATTACACTTACGGTTGGGAGCTTCTGTTCTTATTATCCTCTGTTTCCACATTAGGGATATTTGCTGCCTTCAGTGTAACACCCTCAACCTAATATGTGAGAACACACAGAGGCAAAAACACACACATGAGAACATACACATGCACACATATGAGATATTTTTTCATCTCTTTCTTATGTTAGTAAGTACTGGAGGGCATGAAGTCATCGCAGCTCTGCTATATGTTGGATCACATTCTCCTCTGTTAGATGTGTCATGCATATCAGGGACCTTTCTGTTTCTCCCCCCATGTCCAGGTAGTCACAGAATTATGTGGAATTTCAGTCATAAAGGACCCCAGGGGTCATAGAATCCAAACCATTGAATTGACATGTCAAGAAACGTCGGCCCATAGAGTTGGTCAGAGGTCAGATTTGTACCTAAGTTCTTGGACTCTAGAGAAGGTACTCTTTCCATTGTGCCACAATGTCTCCAAGTGTTAAAACGTGGAGTCAGATCTTTTGGAAGACAATGGTGAATTTTCCTTAGATGGGGAAAAATTGCTGTAGCTTGTATCTGAATATAACACATGAGGAGTGGGAGCCTCCTAATAATTACTGGTATAATCACAGGTATTTGGGCAAAAGGCACTTTGCCTCTTTTGTCCTCAGTTTTCTCATTTGTAAAATGAAGGGGTTGGATTAGATCTCTAAGGAATCTTACCTTTCTTCATCTAAGTTGCTTTTATTTTAAGTGTGGATTCAAGAGTTTTAGTGATCATTTTGTTGTCATTAGTATCTACAGATGGCAGCTGGCAGTAAAGATTAGGAAACATCCCTTGGATTTGCCTTACTTTTTTTTTTCATTTCCATTATCATTATTCTAGGTGCAAGAACTAAAACTAGAGGTAGAAAAGTAGGCTGTAGCCTAGGGCACAGAACTGAAGGAAGAGCTCAATGAGGTACACTTTTTAATAGGACTTTTAAAAAAACCAATACAAATATTTTTATTAGTATCCCAAACAGATTAAATTAATCTTGTAGTAAGTTGAGTCACATGTTTACATTGAATGCACAGTTATCCATGGACAGTAACACATCTGGTATACAATATTCAAACTGGATGGGGTGGGGTGGGGTGGCAGTTTTCATGCATTTCTCTGACTCCATTAAAGCTGGATCATTTAATTCTCACTTTGCATCTGTTGCTCAACCTGGCTTTATTTCCAGGGAACAAGATGCCCTATGGTGTTCCATCTCATCCCCTGCTTTCCTGTCACCTTTTATGTGTAGTTTCCCCCTTTATATTGTAAACTCCTGGAGGACAGGGATTATCTTTCTTTCTGTTAATTGTATCCCAAGCACTTACCATAGTGCCTTTCACACAGTAGGCATTTAATAAATGTTTATTTTATTGGATTTAATTCCTGGAGAACTGCAGTTGCTTCTAAACCAGTGTCACTCACAACTCTCCTTCCTTCTACATATTTTGTTGTTGTTGTTGTTGTTTAGTTGTTTCAGCTGTGTCTCACTCTTCATCACCCCATTTGGATTTTCTTGGCAAAAACCCTGGAATGGTTGGCCGTTTCCTTCTCCAGCTCATTTTTCAGATGAGGAAACTGAGGCAAAGAGGGTTAAGTGATTTGCCTGTAGCCACATAGCTAGTAAGTGTTTGAGGCCAGACTTGAACTCAGGTCTTCTTGATCTCAAGCCTGGCACTCCATCTACTGTACCACCTAGCTTCTACCTATTTAGCTTTTCTCAAAACATGTTCCCCAGAGGTGTGGCATTCCTTGTGATGTGAATGTTTTCCTTGAGAAAGTTGTAATTCTAGGGAGACATGTAGAAGTATTTTTTTAACTCTGCAGAGGGGTTCTTTGACCAGGAGGTCCCAGGAAAGCCATACCTATGACAGGAGGAATAGTACAAGATCACAAGCACTGCTTAGCTGTGCTTTCTATCTCAGGGATGCCAGTTCCCTACTCAATGCCAACTCAGAGAATCTTCTTGACACTTAGAATCTTGTGTACAGGGAAGACAATTTGTCAGGAACAGTAATCCTGGAAAAGTTGTCTAGAGACTGAAAATAATGGGGAATGACTCATGCTCTTAATGTCATCCTTATCGTAGGTACAGAGGACCTTAGGGTGCAAACTTGCTTTGATCACTGTGCTAGGCATGGGGATTGAAAGACAGAAATGAAATTCATTACCCTTATGAAGTTTACATTTCAGTGGAGGAGGCAAGATGTACACATACAAATATATACAAAAGAAAAATCTTCCAAATGTCTTAGTGCAGGTTGAAGATATTTTGGGACACTTTGCATATACAAATGAATACAAGGTATTTTGGGAGGACAACAGTAGGAACTCGGTGGAGGGTGGGGAAAATAATGTAGAACATAATACCTGAGGTTAGTTTTAAAGGAAATGGTTTGAAAGGTGGATTTACATTTCAGGCATGACAGGACAGCCTGTGCAAAGGAACAAAGATGGAAAATGGAGGCTGGTGACTAGAAGAGTGGAAATACATTCAATAGGAATGGAATTTTGGAAGAGAGGGGCATTTTTGGGAAAAGAGAGGTTTTTTTCAACATTTTGAGTTTAAGATGCCTATGCAATTTCTAGTTTGTGATATTCAAAAAGCAGGTGGTGATATGATTCTCCAGTTTTGGAGAGAGAAGAGGGTTGGACATCTGGGTCTAGCAATCATCTGCATAGAGATGATAAATAAATTCAAAGGAGATGACGAGGTCCCCGAGGTAGAGAGCATAGACAGATAAGAAAATAGGCCCAATATCAAGCCTTGGAGTGCTCCAGCAGTTATAAACTTCATTACGGATAGTGATTCAGCCTCCTGAGAAGGAGCTGTCAGAAAAGGAGGGGAACCAAGAAAGTGCAGTGTCACAAAACTCTGAGAAGATACAATAAGATCATCTATATCCCTAATTTTATAGATAAATAAATCAAGGCCCACAAAGATTAAATTAGTTATTTGTGGTCACACAGCTAATAGTTGTCAGGGCCAAGATTAGAACTTATATCTACTGACCACCCGTTCAGTGTCATCCTGTATACCCTGTTGTCCCCTTAATTTTAGACTTACCTTCCTAACATATCCCTTTTCTATTATGTCATTTTCCTAAAGAAGAAACTCCAGTGGTTCTCAATTCCCTATTTGATTAAAGTTTAATTCTTCATCCAGGCCTTTATTACCACTACTCACCAACACAAACCTTCCATTATATTCATATTAGTTCCTTCACTTATTCTCTAGATCTATTATACCATTTCTTGCTTCTGTGGACTTCTTGCTGTCTTCACTTATATGTAGTTTATTCTTTCCTTTTCCAAATTCTACCCATTTTTGGAGGTCCATTGAAATTTCTGCCTCTTTCATGAAACCTTCCCCACCAACATTTGTCCTGACTGGCCTTTCCCCTTCCTTTCTACATATCGTCTCTACATTTGTACCAAATCTTTTAGCTCTTGATGAGTTTACTTACTTTTGTTGTTTTCCAATGTCTTCACGTGTATATGTGTGTTGTCTCTCATTGAACTGTAGCTTCCTTGACATCAGGGAGTGAGTCTTGTTCATGTTTCTATTCCCCACAGTACTCACAGGCATGTTGGGCACACAGTGAGGACTTATTTGAATTAAGTAAACACACTTATAAATAGAAGTAGTTATGTATAGGCCAAGGCAGCTCGATGGTATAGTGGATAGAGCGCTGGGCTTGAAATTGGGAAGACTCATCTTTATGACTTTGAATCTGGCCTCAGACACTTAATAGTTGTGTAACCCTGGGCAAGTCACTTAATCTCATTTGTCTCCATTTTTTCATTTGTAAAATGAGCTGGAGAAGGAGATGGCAGACCTCTCCAGTAACTACCAAGAAAATCTCAAAAGGGGTCATGAAGAATTGGACATGACCAAAATGATCTGACAGCAACAACAAATGCTTAGGCCAGAAGATAAAAGCATTATGGAGTCATGATTATCATTTAATCAACTAACAAGAATGTATTAAATACCATCAATCTATTCTATTAAATACCAAGTACTATGCTAAAATATTTTTGGAACTATAATATGAAAAATTATTCACATAAATTCAATTAAATTATATTAAGCACTTACTATGTATAAGACAGAGGCAGCTAGGTGGCACAGTCATTAGAGCAGTGGGCAGAGTTCAAATGTAACTTCAGACATTTACTAGATATGTGACCCTGGGCAAGTCACTTAACCTCTGTTTGCCTCAATCCACTGAAGAAGGCAATGACAAACCACTCTAGTATCTTTGCCAAGAAAACCCCATGGATAGTATTGGTATGCTAAAGTTCACAGGGTCACAAAATCTGGACATGCCTGAATGACTTAACAATGTGTAGGACACTGTTGGGGATAGGAATGCAAAAATGAAATAGCCCTTTATCTGAAGGAACTTGCGTTCCAGTGATTTGGACTTCTTAATTGTGGCTCCATAGGGTGGAATTGGGATAGGAGTGAGTCAAAGTTATAGCAAAAGAGATTTCAGCTCAACATAAGGAAGAACTTTCTAACAGAACTATCTAAAAATGACAGGGGCTCACTCTTAAGAAAAATCTCTATTACTGAAGGTCTTCAATCAGAGGTTGCATGTTCACTTGGCATTGTACTATTGAAGGAATTTATTCTTCAAATAGCGGTTTGCCCAAATGATCCTTAAGGCCTCAGCCAAGTCATTCTGAGTACACATAATCAAAAACTAAGTTCAGTATATTTTATGTTTAATTGAGGGGAAAGACAACTCCATTATCCCTTTTTTGATGGCTACTAAGACTCTTCGACAAATTTAAATCTCCATTAGTTCCACAAAGAATGAATAAAGTCAGAAATTTCTTTCTGCAATCTTTTCATGTTCTTAGATGAGCTTCTGAAATATAGCCTGATTCGGTTGGTGAAATTTTCTTGGATGAAGGGCAGCATTGCAAAGTCAGATTCCCATTTTAAACACTGGGATTTGAGTCTATCAATCATCTATCTGACTTTCACTTTTCTGTTTCTTTGCAAAATATTTCTCTCTTCCCCTGAGCTAAGTCCTCTCACAAGTGTTACCTTATAGCTGTTTCCGAATAAGTAATTGGAAAGGAAAATCTAAGTGAAATAAATCCTTGTAGATTTTTTCCCCTTCCCTCACATGATTGCTATATTTGGGACTGAGGGATTTATAAGATTATTCTACATATTTCTTACCCAAAGTAAGTTTAAGATTGTATGGAAAGAACAAAAATAGTTTTCTCTGAGGCTGGTTGATATGCTCTATTGCCTTGACCATTTTGACTAAATGCTTTCGAGACTAATTTTATGCTAAGTAAGCTTAAACACCACTGAGGTCAACAATGTACTCAGAATCTAGGGCAATGGAACCATAGAATCAGAAATCCCCAACATATACATGGATTGATCTACAACACTTTTAGTTTTTTCATTAAAATGTTTTGTTGTTTTTTTTTTTTTTACATATGGGCAGTAGTTAGACTTTTCATCAAGATATTTGAGACAGTGACTCCTTGTAGATACACTATTTTTCTATTCATATTCATGTGAGATATTTAATTATATGTCATAATCAGATAAATTTCACTAAATAAAAAAACAGCTAAGTTCAGCATATTTTGTTTACTTGATGTGATCCAAATGTCCTAAAGATTATCTTGACCACAACTAATCTCATGCCTCCTAAAACAGATAAATGTGTGAGGAGACATGCCTTCCTCATGTTTCCATAAACAGGGTCATGTAGTTCAATTAAGTGGAATGATGGCAACACAACTTGAGAAAATTCTAGAGTCAGAATGTATGTCTTTATGGAAAAACCTCACTAAATTGGACTAATCAGGTGAAAGTTAAGCTGAATTAATGAGAAGCCTAGATTACTAAAAATTTAAAGGAATTTGAATCAAGACAAGTCACTAAACATATATTAAGTGCCTATAATATGCAAAACACTGTGCTAGGTGAGTAAGGATACCAAGTCAAAAACAAAATAGCCCCTGACCTCAAAGAACTAATAGTCAACTGATGGTAGCTATAGGAAATATAACATGTTCAGGTGCAATGAATAGAATACTGAGCCTTAAATCAGGAAGACCTGAGTTCAAATCTGGCCTCAGACACTTACTAGCTGTGTGATAATGGGAAAATATCTTAACCTCTTTTTGCCTCATTTGCCTCATCCTAAAATGAGGATAATAATAGCACTCTACCTCCCAGTGTTGTGAGTATCAAATGACATACTTGTAAAGCACTTAGCAAAGTGCCCGGCACATAGTAGGTTCATACACATATACAAACACACACACACACACATATATATACACACATATACACATATGTATATATATATATA